>NC_140124.1:141254259-142454259 GCF_964035555.1 Netta rufina | reverse complement strand
CAACCTTAATGAGTCTATGATTCTGTGAATATGGTGGTCCATTGCTCAGTGGGCTAGGGACTCAATGAATAGGAATGAGAAAAGTTTGTGGTACCTTTTTACCTCAGGCATATTTTGTCCCCAGTCCTCCCTGAGCATACTAGAAGGGTTTGTTGGAGTGTAGCTTTATCCATAGTGGAGTAAGAAAGAGTTAGGAAGCACCTAAGTCAACCAGTATGTAAGTTCATTGAAATGCTGTGGTTTAATCTGGCAGGGAGCTAGGCACCACAGACCCATTCACTCGCTCCTCCTCCCAGTTGATAAATACAGGTTAATACATATATATGCAGAAAACAAGTGATACACAATGCAATTGCTCTACACCGGCCAAATGATGCTCTGACGGTCCCTGATCAGTAGCTGCCCTCCTGGCCAACCCTCCCAGTATTATTGTTCTACATGATGTTGTACAGTATGGAAAATCAATTTGGACGGTTCTGGTTTTGTCCCCTCCCAGCTTCTTTTGTTCTTTTGCACCCCCAACCTCCTCTCTGGCAGGTCAGTATGAGAAACTGAAGACATTGACTTAGTGTAAGCACTGCTCAGCAACCACTAAAACATCAGTGTGGAGGGATAGAGAGAGATTGTCCAAGCAGCCAGGGATCAGCTTAGGAAAACCAAAGCCCTTTTAGAATTAAATTTGGCCATGGACATCAAGGGCGATAAGAAAGGGTTTTGTAGGTACACTGGTCATAACAGAAAGACTAGGGAAATTGTGGGCCCTCTCCAGAAGGAAACGGGAGACATGGTCACCTGGGACATGGAGAAGGCTGTTACATAATGACTATTTTGTCTTAGTCTTCATTGACAATAGCTCCAGACACATGGCCCAGGTCCCAGAAGGCAAAGGGAGGGACTGGAAGAATAATGAACTTCCCTGTGTAGAAACAGATCTGGTTCAAGACCATCTAAGGAACCCGAAGGTGCACATGTCCATGGGACCTTATAAGATACATCTATGGGTCCTGATGGTACTTCAGTCCTCCAAACTTATTTGTAGCCCTCCTCTGGACTCGCTCCAGAAGTTCAATGTGCTTCTTGTACTGGGGAGCCCAGAACTGGACACAACATAGGTAAGATCTCACCAGGGCTGAGTAGATGGGGAGGATTACCTCCCTTGTTCTGAATGCACCCCGGGATACCATTGGCCTGCTTGGCCACAAGGGCATATTTCTGGCTCATGGTCAGTCTGCTGTCCACCAGGGTTCCCAGGTCCCTCTCCACAGAGCTGTAATCCAGCAGGTCAGCTCCCAACCTGTACTGGTGCTTGGGGTTATTTCTTTCTAGGTGCAGGACCCTGCACTTGCCCTTGTTCAACTTCATGAGGTTCCTCTCATCCCAACCTTCCAGCCTGTTAAGGTCTCTCTGAATGGCAGCACAGCTCTCTGGGGTATAAGCCATTTCTCTAAGGTTTATATTGTCAGCAAACTTGCTTAGGGTGCACTCCATTGCATTGTCAAGATCACTGTTCAACATAAATTGAACAAAACTGGACCCAGTCTGGGACACACCACCTCCAACAGGCCTACAGATCTCCAACAGGCGTACAGGCCTCCAACTAGACTCAACACTGCTAGGCACAGCACTCTGAGCTCTGCCATCCATCCAATTATCAATCCACCTCATTGTCAGATCATCTGGGCTGCACTTCCTGAGCTTGTCTATGAGGATATTATGGGAAACAGTGTCAAGGGCCTTGTTGAAGTCGAAGTAGACCACATCCACTGCTCTCCCCTCATCTACCCAACTAGTCATCTCATCATAGAAGGCCATTGTATTGGTTAAGCATGATTTTCCCATGGCAAATCCATGCTGACTACTCCTAATCACCTTCTTATCCTCCACATGCTTGGAGATGACCTCCAGGATGAGCTGCTCCATTACCTTTCCAGGGATGAAGGTGAGGCTGACTGGCCTGTAGCTCTTCTTCTTGCCCTTTTTGAGGACTGGATGACATTGGCTTTATTCCCATCCTCAAGCACCTCTTCTGTTGCCCACAGCCTTTCAAAGATGATGGACAGGGGCCTAGCAATAGCATTGGCCAGCTCCTTCAGTACATGTGGGTGCATTCCATCAGGGCCCATGGATTTGTTTGTCAGGTTTGCTTAAATAATCTCTGATCCAATCCTCTTCAACCAAGGGAAAGTATTCCTTTCTCTGTACTTCCTCTCTTGTCTCCAGGGTCTGAGGTTCCTGAGGGCTGATCTTAGCAGTAAAAAATGAAGGAAATAAAAAGCAACTCTGCCTTCTCTGTATCCTTTGTCAATAGGGCACCTGCCCCATTCAGCAGCAGGCCAACATTTTCCTCAGTCTTCCTTCCTGACCATAAGATCTGACTTCATCCGAATGGATAACTACATCATTGTTCACAGTGAACTCTGGATAAATAGTTCTTGTGATGGCAATCTGGGAATTATCTGGGAAAAATATAAGAGATATGGTTTGGGTCATTATATAGCAATGTACCCAGTCTTTAAAATAAAGGAAAGATGACTACAGTCACAGGAAATTGATGTAAAAGGGAGGGATTCTTAAAAAAATAAAAAATAAATAAAAGTAAAGAGTGCATTATGTGACTACAGGGTGGTCAAAGAAGACCTTGAGAGAATTCTAGAAATCATGTGATATTTTAGATTATATTCAGAATTTTCTTTACATGTTTTTCTTTTATAGCAAAACTACGTGAGTCTTGCTTTGATCCTGGAAATATAATGAATGGAACGAGGCTTGGAATGGATTATAAACTGGGCTCAACTGTCACTTATTACTGCGATGCAGGTTATGTTCTTCAAGGATATTCTACGCTAACTTGTATCATGGGAGATGATGGAAGACCTGGATGGAACAGGGCTTTGCCCAGTTGTCATGGTAAGAACAATTTTTCATTTATTAAATTTGCTACTTTTATTCTTGCTTTGTTGCACGGAAGAAAGAGTACGAAATTAGAAAAAAAAAAAAAAACAAACATTTTAATAAATCTCTTGTTTAGAACAAAAGCTCTTTTCAGTTATATGTTTATTAACTCTAGATAAATATTGCTGCAAAATGTTAATGCCATTGGATAAGTATTGCTAAGTTGTTACTGAGTATAGAGGTGAATAGTAGTGCTGTTCTCTATGTCTGTGTGAATTCTTGAATTAGCTAATTTACAGGATATCATATATAGATATCATGCCATAGGCATTTATTTAAATACAATAGTAAATATACTCTGAATGCCACAATGTATTTTTGTTTCTTTTTGTTATTACTGCTTTTTTAACCATATAAATAAAATATTTTATTTATTCAACATCACATCATTTGCAGTAAGTAAGGCTAAATAAATAGTAAAAAAGGCTAAAATAAGTAATAAGGTTAACGGTATCCTGGGATGCATTAGATAAAGGTATTTCTAGAAGATGATCCTTTGCCTGTACCTTCAGCACTAGTAAGGTCACATCTGGAGTAGTGTCCTGTTCTGGACTCCTCTGTATAGGAGAGTCATGGAGCTCACGGAGGTAGTCCAACAAAGGGTGATGAAGATCATGAAGGGACTGGAGCATCACTCCTATGAGGAAAGGTTGAGACTCTCTAGACTAGAAAAGGGTCTTGGGCAGGGTCCTGCTTGGGCAGGATCTCATCTGTGTGTACAAATATTTGAAATGAGTTTGGAAAGAGGATGGAGCGAGGCTCTCATCAGTGATGCCCAGTAACATGACAATGGGCACAAACTGAAACATAGGAGGTTCTGTCTGATTATCAAGAAACACTTGATTACCATGTGGGTGGGAATACTGGCACAGGTTGTCCAGAGAAGCTGTGGAGTCTTCATTCTTGGAGGTAATTCAAAAGATGCCTGGACATCACCCTGGGCAACCTGTCCCCCTGCTTGAGCAGGGAGGTTGGACAAGGAGACCTGTGGAGGTCCCTTCCAACATCTGCCTTTCTGTGATTTCATGATTAAACCTGTTGGACATGTGGTCCCTTCAAAAATTCAGCCTTGAATTGCACCAAACATCCAATCCTTCAAACTTTTATGGATATGAATAATTCTATTAATACATGAAATATTCCATGAATAATACTGATTTCAGTAACCTCTTGGCTTTTGGTAATATTACCACTATCTCAAGCACAAGAATTTTCAGAATTAGATACTAAGAAAAGATTTGATCACAATTTTCCTGATATGATTTTAACGCTTTCCAGCAATTTATAACCAGTACAGAAAAAAAAAAAAAAACAACACACCACCACCAACAACAAAAACAACCAAAAGAAAAAACACCTATTTTCACGTATTCTATATTTAGCACAAAACTTGTATCAAATAAATAACCAGTAAAGAACATGAAAATGCAAAATTACAAAACCAATATTTTTTTGACAGGGGTTGGTTTGGTTGATGTTTTTGTTTGCTTGTTTGTTTCTGGATGAACAAGGCCTTATTTTAAAGATGGTGTGTCCCCTACTTTCTTAAGATAGGCTGTCACAACTTAAGATCCATTAAAAAAATCCTTGGCTTTTTAGTTTTCACTTACATTTCTTTTATTGCTTTTTCTCCAGTTCAGAGTTGATGAAGATTCATAAATATGTTGCTGTGATGTATCATATGTGTATTTTCCCATATAATCAATGCTTTCCATTTGGGGGGAATTTAACTCAAGAAAAACAGAACATTCACTTAACAGTTAGAAAGACAATAACAGTAGATTAGCTTCCAACTGCGTGGAGCTGGCTGAAGCATTTTGTGAGCTTCATTTTTGAGCCTGACAACTGTCCAGTCTGACCTAAATAAAAAAATTGCTTACTCGAGAATTGATTTTCTTCCATGCTGCCAACTATATTTTTGAAACTCCATAAAACTGTCAGTGTTGTAATAAAATTGGTATACAATACACGTCAGTTTGTTTTGTGTTATTTTTTCCATTTTACTATTTGTTCTGAGAATCTGAATATACTTTTTTTTTCTGAGAAACTGAACATCCTTTATCACTGAAGTATTTTGATCTAAACTTTAGTTATCAAGGCAGTAAAGAAGTTTGTTTAAAAATTGACTATCATTGTCTAAACCTTTATACTTTTCATATTTATTTAGAATTGAGGATCTTCTATCCTGTGAGTCATATTTAGTCACGGGGGAGTGAGGCACCTCAGAAAGTGAAAAAGAAAAATATTATTAAAGAGTATTTTCATTTTGCCTATATTTGGAGCTAAGTAGGACAGAGGAGAGGTACAAATAATGTTTGACACTCCAAATGTCTCTCAGGGCTCAAGGGACATGCTTTCCAATATGCAAAATTGGTCTCATAAAGATAGTTCAAAGAGCCCAGAAGAGCTTTTTTTGCTTTTTAAAAAGAATTTTGTTGCCAATAATATTTGATCATTTACATTAAGAAAACAATTAGATAAATAATATGGAAAAACTTGGTATCAGTGTGAAACTGATATACAGCAGTCCAAAATCAGACTTCCTTGTTGCAATAAATACCGATACTTACTCTGAATAGTTAAAAAAAAAAAAAAAAAAAAAAAAAAAAGATTCTCCTCAAAAGAGGAGAATGGAGTACCATCTCTTTACCTATTCTCAAAAACTTCTAATAGTTTAACATGTATTCTTGAGAGACTGTAGGTGAGGGTGAGGGATCCATTTAGATAGAGTGGTTAAGGGTCTTGTTCTAAGGTATAGCTTCTTAGATAAAATATGGGGAAAAAAAATCCCACTCATAATTAGAAAGAAAATGAAGGCCAGGGTTCTGTGATATTGAAAGGGCAATTGTTTTCTGAGCATGCTTAAAGCCATCCCAAACATCTGCTACATCAAGTGCCATAGGAAATATTTATTGAGGAACACTGGTGTTCTGGGTCTGGTCAGGCTTCAGCATGAGCTAGCTTATGAATTAGTCTGTCAAAACATGCCTTCTTGGGAATGTGCAAAACTAGAAAATATGAGTGTCTACAGACACTGAAAGTTAATAACTTGATTTTGGAGTTAGGTAAAAGCTGAATAAAGGCTTTCATGATCATAGAGGAATAGTTTTCCAAAATCTATTCAGTGCAGAGAGCTAATATTTCTGCAGCAAATGCAGAAATATTAGCTCTTTATGCACCAAATTTTTTTTATGGCGTAGTCCTATAGGATTAATCATGAGGCATGACTTGCATTTGGTTGAAGTCATTATTCAAGATGACCTTGGGTATCTCTAATAAGTGTGGGAAGCGAACCATTTTTTTTATTATTTTTTTTAATGAACACATGCAAAAATTATTCAGGCTAATATGCTAAGCTACTTGGCATTTCATGGTGGATGTTAAGAACAGGATGTAATTAACATATGCAAATGCAATATTCCCATGACAGAGATGATGATAAATAATTTCTCCTAGCTGCACCAACTATAGTTTATTTATTTAATTAATTTTATTTTTTATTTTATTGTAATAAGCAACAACTGTTCACAAAATTACAAAAGGCCTGTAGTGGAAAATCACATTTATGACTGAGTGTTATACCTTGTTCCAAACAGAATAAATAACTTCTTGACCACTAAAAAATATTGCTAAATTTCTTTATAGTCAGTTGTTCAGTCCTCAGAAATATGTGAGTACAGACTTCAAATGATCTCTATCTGAAAGACATAGATAACAGTATCACATGTTGTCATAAAATGTCTATGCCATGATTTGTCTCCCTCTCTCTCCCTCTTTTTTTTTTTCAATAAGAAATCAGTACTTAATATATTCATATGTGCTGTTTTTTGTAAGATGTGTTTAAAAGAAAACCAAAAACCAATTCCACACCATAACATTTTAAATCAACAGAAACATTCTTAATTATGTTTGCAACAAGAAATATTAATTTCTAATCTTAGGGGCATCAGTACACAATTACATACCATATCAGTTTAGTGATTACAGACCATCCTGAAGACTGCATATGAGGAAGGAAGTGAGAGTCTTGACAAAGGAGTCTTACACTCCTAAAGTTCCTATGACAAAATTTGCATTATTAGGAGTTTGGAAAAGGGTGCCTGCAACCATATCATCTCCCAAAGTAATGTTTTCCTAAAAACTGAAATGTCAGAGGAAATACCTTTGTTTTGGCCCTGAGATTGGCATTTGGTTTCATTTGCTCTGACTTGTGCTTTTCTGAAACCTTTTAGGATGTGATACCTTTAAGGATGGAAGGCTGCACAGAAAAGCTTAATATTGCTATTTATTATTCTGCAATACAATACGACAGCTTTTTCATCAGTTATGCAATATTGATCACTAACTTTACAGGAGGAATTTTAAGGCACTTTTTACACAGTAAAGCTATGATTCTAATGTGGTGATTGCATACCAATGTGGCCTTTTGAAACCATGACTTGTCAGCCAATTATTTGTATAGTCAGACTAAGTAATATTAGGAATAGGAAAAAAAAAAAAAAAAAGCAAAAGCAAATATATATTAACCATCATTGACTATATTCTTACAGATTTGAATCCAGAGGAATATAAAAGACTAAAGCACGTATATTCCTGGATTGCTTTTATTTAGAAAAGATAGGTTAAAATAAGGTTGAATTTCTAGGTACTCTAATTTATATTATTTAATATTGCTCAAGTATGTTAAATACATTTAGTTAGAACCAGAATTTCCTTATCTATTTGATGTAAGTAAGAAGTATTTTTGTGTTTATAGTATTTGTATTTCAAGATTTTGATTAAAGAAGTTGGAACATTCATTAGCATATTTCTTCCATTCTGCACTTTTGCAGTACAAATCTAGAATTCTTGATTATATTCTCAGTTCTTTAGCTATCATTCACAAGCAAATAAAAAGAAGATTTTGAAAAGCATAAAAAACTTGTTAGAAGCCTTGTTATTCATTAATGTCCAACTTGTTATTCATTAATGTCCATCTTTCAACCTGTGGTATTTAACGTTTTTACCTTTATCAAAAAAAACAACCAAACAAAATATGTTTCTAGGAAAAAAAAAAAAACAACAACAACAAGTAAACAAAACAAACAAACAAACAAAAAAATTGTTTTCAGTAGAAAGATCAAATTCATGTCTAAATGTACCTCAGGTCAGGATCAGACTTTTTTACAATAATACTCTACATGTATAGTAATAACTGCATTTTGAGTTGACTGCAGTTACTGCACATTAATTGATTTTTCATTGTAGTTTTGTTACTAAGAGCACTCATATCTAAGTCCTTCCAATATTTCATAAATTTAATGTGTTGGACTTGATTTTGCAGTTTTCTGCAAGAGGCTTGCAGAGTCTTAGTATGCTTGACTTTCTTTAATATAATGTATCTGCAACAGAGAATTAAGTTTACAGTTAATACGTTGTCTTCATGCTTTGAAGATGGCAAAGGATTTAATGAGGTGATGGAAAAGAAGCAGAGATACAGTGAAGATACAAACCCAGGATGACTTATAATCACTAAAGAATTTGTTGCAGAATTAAGCCTCAGAAATATGATCTTTATCTTTCTCATCTTAAGAAATGGCTTCAGTCAGAAACTTTGAGAATGACATTTTGATGTAAAAGAAATTTATCCCTACTAATTTTAAATTTGAATTATGACTAGCTAAATGATATTATTATGGAAGAGATGTCATTCAAAGGGACCTGGACAGGTTCATCAAGTCCAAGTGTAAGGTGCTACACCTGGGTTGAGGCAATCCCAGACAAGAGTACAGACTGGGAAAAGAGCTTACTGAGAGCAGCCCTGCAGAGAGAGGCTTGGGGGTTCTCATGAATGAAAGACTCGCCATGAGCCAGCAGTGTGCACCTGCAACCCAGAAGGCCGACTGTGTCCTCGGCTGCATCAAAAGAACACCAGGTTGAGGGAGGTGATTGGCCCCACCTAGAGTACTGCATCCAGGTTTGGGGCCCCCAGCACAAGAAAGACGTGGACCTGTGGTCCAGAGGAGGGCTACAAAGATGATCAGAGGGCTGAAGCACCTCTCCTCTGAGGACAGGCTGAGAGATCTGGGCACGTTCAGCCTGGAGAAGAGAAGGCTCTGGGAGACTCCATTGATGCCTTTCAATACCTACAGGAGTCATAGAATCATTAAGGTTGGAAAAGACCTTCAAGATCATCTGGTCTAACCATCACCCTACTACAAATGTCACCCATTAAACCATGTCCCTAAGCACAAGAGACATGGTCCCTTACACCTCATTCCTGGGCAACCTGTTCCAATGCCTGACTACTCTTTCTAAGAAATCTCTCCTAAAAGAAATTTCCTCATACAAAAAAAAAGACAGAGATCTCCTGGAAAGAGTCCAGCAGAGGGCCACAAAGATAACACAAGGCATCTTCTGTAGCATCTTCTCTATGAGGAAAGGCTGAGAGACCTGGGTCTGTTCAAACTTGAGAAAAGAAGACTGAGAGGGGATCTTATTAATATTTAGAAATACCTTAAGTGTGAGAGACAGAGGGATTTGGCCAACCTCTTTTCAGTGGTTTATGGGGGCAGGACAATGTGTAATGACCAAAAAATGGATCACAGAAAGCTCCGCACCAACATGCGAACGAACTTCTTCATGGTGAGGGTGACAGAGCAGTGGAACAGGCCGCCCAGGATAGTTGTGGAGTCTCCTTCTCTGGAGATATTCAAGGCCCATCTGGATGCCTACCTGAGCAACCTGCTGTAGGGAACCTGCTTTGGCAGGGGGGTTGGACCCGATGATCTCTTGAGGTCCCTCCCAACCCCTACAATTCTGTGATTCTGTGATTTTTTAATTTCTATCCTAAACCTTCCCTGGCACAGCTTGAGGCTATGCCCTCTAGTCCAATCACTAGTTATTTGTGAGAAGAGCTCAACACCCAGCTCCCCACAACTTCCTTTCAGGTAGTTGGAAAGAGCAATAAGATCTCCCCTCACCCTCCTCTTCTCCAGACTAAACAACCCCAGTTGCTCTTCACAGGTCTTGTGTTCCAGGCCCTTCACTTGCTTTGTAGCCCTTCTCTGTACATATTCCAGGACATCTTTGATATCCTTCTTATAGTGAGGGTCTCAAAACTGAACACAGCACTCAAGGTGTGTACCAGAGCAGAGAATGGGGACAATCACCTTCCTGGTCCTGCTGGCTTATCTATTCCTGATTCAAGCCAGGATGCTTGACACACACACAAGCCTGGGCACACTGCTGGCTCATGTTTAGGCAAGCATCAACAAACACCCCTGGGTCCTTTTCATTTGTACAGTTTCGAGCCACTCTGCCCCAAGCCTGTAGTGTTGCATGGGATTTAAAGATGGAGAACTACTTTTTTTACAGAGACAGATAATGACAGGATGAAGGGTGGTGGTTTTAAACTGAACGAGGAGAGTTTTAGATTAGATGTTAGGAGGAAATTCTTCACTCAGAGGGCAGTGAGGCACTGGAACAGTTTGCCAAGAGAAGTTGTGGATGCTCAATTCTGGAGGTGTTCAAAGCCAGGCTGGATGGTGACTTGACCAACCTGATCTAGTAGGTGGCCTGTGGCAGGGGGATTAAAGTTCGATGATCTTTAATGTCCCTTTCAACCCAAGCCATTCTATGATTCTATGATTACAGAATGAAAATCATTAACTGCCAAGGGCATGGGAGCAAGTTGTCCTACTTGTTCTTTGATTTTTTCTGTAAAGGGACTGCTCTGCTGTTCTGCTAGACTTCTTCGCTATGTAAAAAACCTTTCTTAAGTGATCATTCAGATAAGATATAGCAGATTGTTGTTGTTGTTGTTTTCATTACACTTTTTTCATGAACCATCACGCTTACACAACTCCTTTGAGTAGGTAAAGAAAAAGTTAATGGAGGTATACTTATATTTACACCATAAACAAAGAGACAAGACTTAATGCTTTTATTTTAACACTAATCAGTTCCCTTAAATCTTTGTAATCAAAAGCTATAAAACCAGTACTAGGAAAAAAAATCCCCTGTAGTGGACATGTTTATGATATTGTTCACCAAATACTCCGTAATTACTCTGTTAATTTGCATAAGATTGTGTTTAAAGTTGTGAAGTGTGAAGTGACACAAGAAAAACGAAAATTAAGTGTGTAGAGATAAAACATTTTTTCTTTAAAATATTAAATATATTTAAAATATTATTACAGACTGTAGTATAGTGTGTTTCTAAAAGTATTAAACCATTGTTAATAATTAACTTATATGTATGATCAGTTGACTTTGGCTGGCTGCCAGGGTGCCCACAGCACCACTCTCTCACTCCCCATCCTCATCAGGACAGCAGGAGAAAATACAATGGAAAACACTTGGGGGTTGAGATGAGGACGTATAGATTGCTTACCGGTTACCAGCTTGGGGTAGATTAATTTCTTGTCAATTAAGAACAGAGCAGGATAGTGAGAACTAAAAACAAACCAAAAACACCTTTCCCTCACCAGCATTCTTTCCAGAGTCAGCTTCACTCTTGATTGTTCTTCCTCCTCCTCCCCTGAACAGTGCAGGCAGATGGGGAACAGGAAGGTTGTGGCCAATTCATAACGCTGTCTCTGGTGCTCCTCCCTCCTCCACTCCAGTGTGGGGTTCCTTCCACAGGTTGCAGTTATTCAAGAATTGTTCCAGTATGGATCCATACTATGGGGTGCAGTTCTTCAGGAACAGACTGCTCCAGTATGTATATACCATGGGCAATATTCCTGCCAGAAAACCTGCTCCACCTTATGCTCCTCTCCATGGTCTGTAGCCCTTTTAAAGGCTAGATCCACCTTTCCGTGTGTGGAGGATTCCAAGGGCTGCACAGATACCAGCTCCCATTTTGGAGCTACTTGGAACTTGGCCTTATTTATCATGGGGCAGTTTCTGGGCTCTACTCACAGAGTCCACCCCTACAGAACTCTATCTACCAAAACCTTGCTACATAAACCCAATACAATGTTGCTGCAGAATAGATTTTTACACAACTTTAATGTAGCGGCAATTGAGGATTCATTTTACAAATAACAACTTTAAATTGTACGATTTTAACAGCACTTCATCAGCATTTGATCATCAGCCAATTTAATACAGAATTTGCTACAAAGAAACAGTGACTTATTTAAAAATTTGAGAATGACAAGTTTCACCTGAAACTTGTTGCAGGGTCCTGGTAGGTAGTTGCATGCTTCCAAACCACCCCCTAGAATAAATTACTCACCCTACTCCCTTGTCAGTGTTTGTCTGCAGATGAGTTTGTTCCTCGAAGGGTCAGCCCTGAGATGCACATCCCCTCAGGGGTATCCCTGCTTCCTTGTTGGTGTTTGCCTGTGGACAAGCTTGTTCTTCAAAGGGTCAACCCTAAGATGTGCATCCTCTCAGTGGTACCCCTGAGATGCGTTCCAGCTTAGAGGGAGATCAAATGTGTCATGTGCTGCTGTCCTTGGAGAGCTCAAGGGGCTCTTCACTTGGGACTACTGTTTATAGGACTCTGAAGCAATCTACTCTTAATTAGTACTTTTCCATCTTGGCTATGGTTCAGATAAGGCAATTCTGGTATTTTCCACCAACCCTGCTATTCTGGTACCTCCTAGAATGCACAGTTCTGTTACTTCCCAGAGCCCAAACTGCAGGGTCTGAGATACATTCAGGAAGTGCCTGTTCGTACTCACCTGTTATGCCTGTTGCCCACTGACAATAGGGGACTGAAGTAACATTATGTAATCATGAGCCATAGTTGAGTTGCAGAAAGGCTTCTCCACCATGTTTTCCTTCAACCTCTACATTTATAACATAAAGCGATTGACCCATAGTCATACTCAGATTCCTTATTCCGTCCATTCCTTTACCATTAGATACAGTGAAATATCCAAATACACAGTGGAAGCTGTACTGCTTGAGATTAAAACATAAAGCAGACACTATTTTGGATGGATTATAAGGCTACTTAATGAGAGAGAGCGAGAGAGCGCAAGAGAGAGTGTGTGTGTGTGTGTGTGTGTGTGTGAAAATATATCCATTAGAAGATTCCTGAGAAAGTAAGAGTTTGCATCTGAGTATACCTTAACCTATAATCCTCACTCTGAAACCATCGTTTCTTTAGGAACTCACTCATCATTGGTAGAAAATAAACTATTGTACACCAATAACTATCAAGTCAAAATGTCCAAAAGAGGAAACCTAACTTTTGCCTACTGGATTTGGCAATGAGAAGAGACTTGGTTAAAAAATATATTTATATTTTTATTTATTTATTTTATTTTATTTTATTTTATTTATATTAAAATATATTTATATTTTTATAAATTTTATATTATTTCATATGCTATATCTTATATTTTTATATTTATACTTTATGATACATTTATATATTTCTTCTTTGAAATATTTCCTATGAAAGGCCACTGACTCTATATTGTAAAATGCATAAATATTTTGGGGAATAGAGAACAGAAATAAAGTCTTTCTATATGGCTATGCAGGTACCTGGTATTTTGCCAAAAAGCATGCAGCTTTTGGAAAATGTCATTATATGTCATTATATTAAACCTTCATCTTTTCTTAAAACTGTTCATCTCTTCATATCAGAGAACATGTTACTGGAAAGAACTAAAAAGGTTAATAATTCTAGAAGCTACAAAACAATTAAAATAAATGCAGACATACGTATACACACAGCAAGCATTATTTTGAGTACACACCTATTGCATATATTTTGGAATTCAAAATATTGCTTTACAGTGCTCTTTGAATAATGAAGTCTGTATGTAATTATTTCAAGCTTTCATTTAAGAAGTTCTTATGTAATATAATGGTTAATAAAGCATAAGAAGTGAAAAATAGTAGTTAATTACAATAACCTCATTAAAACTGGCTGCGAGGGAATCCTAATTTCCAAGGTGTTTAAGGGATTAGTTAAATAGAGTGCACTGTGAAACCAAGTATTTATTCCATCTTGTGTTGAACTAAATCTGCCTCCAATTTTTAGAAGCAATATTTAATGAAGGAAAAATGTTATAAACATGAAAAAATAGTTTAAACTGTGTAAATCTCAGGGGTTTTAATCTTATTTTTTAATATTTTGTAGTCCTTACTACAAAAAATGTATCTGAAATCAAGCTTGTATAGCCAAGCCATAATTTTAAATATGTCTACTTAGATGCAATTGCTATGTTCAATAAAGGGGTTGAATAAGCAAAGAAAATGTATCAGGTAACTTGTGTATTATTGAGCATGCAAATGATAAAACTTTCAAATTAATTGACAATAACATCACATAGAAAATAGATGAAAATGCAGAATGAAGTATGTACTTTTGTGGGGCTGCACATTAATTTTGTTTGTTTGTTTGTTTGCTTTGAATATATACTTTTTTTTTCAGTAGAAGATTGAAAAGCATTATTATTCCTTTAAGAAAAATTTATACCATCATGCATTCTGAGATGAAGAGAAGAAAAACAATTTTGTATAATTGTTTCTGTTCTAAGTGTTGACATCACAGCTGCATCTTTTTCATTGAAAGTTTTTCTGAGCAGACAAGATGACTAGAGTATTCTACTCTTGGAGTGAAAAAAAAAAAAAAAAAAAAGAATCCACACTTTTTATTCACACAGATAAGCAAATATTTATTGTCCGATGACTGCAAAGCACTGAAGTAGGATAGGATTATGTAGTATCAGTCAGTAATCAAGGTAAATCAATTAATTAGTAAGTGGAATTAAAGAAACTGATACAGTCATCTGTGCTGCCGGTACTTGATAAGCATGTGTATTTCTTAATCTTGGGCAGCAGTCTGAAGGTTCTTACTCTTGTCTAAGACTTCAGTAACCCACTCAATTAGAAGAAGATTTATTAGGTGGAGAATGTTGGTGGTTAACTCTTAAAAGACTCATATCTCATTTTTTGCACAAAGTTGGATTTGGATTGATTTGCAATGAGGACCTGATGAGTGTTCTGTAGAACAGGAAAAGCTGCAATTAAAAAACCTCATCAGTTTAAATGGAATTCAGTTTTCTTTTCGTTCTTGACTGGGCCACATATAGCAGTTAATCAATCAACTCTAGAAATGGTAAACAAGATAATCTTCCAGATTAAAATGGATAGCCTCTTCTTTTAAGATCTCATGTTTCTTGATATTTTACTCATAAACTGTATACAGTAACTTTTTTTTTCTTCTGATTTCATACTGTCTTGAAGAAACAGTATAATCCCTAACAAATTTTACTTTTTTTTTTTTTTTTTTTTTTAGGTATTAATTGGAACCTTTACATTACATACTTCTTTATTATATCATGAATTATGGATAAGTGTTAATGTATAATTCATTAATTACAACTCTAATACATAGCCATGTATTCGAACTACTGCACAAGTTCAGTTTTCTTGTTATGAATAAAGAGGATCACGTTTCCTTCCTTATTGTATTGCACTTCAGTTTATATTTTTATATTGCTTTGATAAAGAGTTACTGATTAATTTGGTATTTTAGAATAGTACTTATGTATTGTGCCAAGAAAAACATTGCTGTTGTTTGTGGGTGAATTTTATTAAAAGTTAGGCATTAAGTTATATTTAGATAGAGTTACAGTTGAGAGTACATGTAAGTAAACGAAGGTCAGAGAACATTACAGTGATATTTTAATTATCCCCAGTTCAAATATTAGTGGTCCAGTTAACATCTTTTTAATTCAGCATTGAGATAAAGGTATCAAATGAATAGAGAAACAGATGGCCTAAAGCAGAACAGATTTTCTCAATGAGAGTAAATATGACAATAATATATTAAGAATGTATCCAAAGTGTCCATAATGCACTCAAATTGGACACCCTGGGAGGAAGGGAAGAGTTAAAACAAAGTAATTTTTGACTTGGTACAAGTAATTATATCATACTGTGGCATTCAAATGAAATTGAAGAAAACAGCAGAAGTATTTACTGGTGACATGGAAATTATTTTAAAAAGCAGTTTTAGAGCCTCGCCATTCAGAAGCAAACCCTGAAAGGATAACCAAAGCACACAGAAGCAACAAAGTGAAGGAATCTAACAAAAATTAAAATATCTAATCCAGGAAAAAATAAATCATGTTTAAATGAGGGAGGAAGAATAGTGTTTCAAGCATGGTTTTGAGAAACAAATACTAAAGCAGTGAACCTAATACAACCACTAAAGTACTTGTTAAAGCATGAGAAAAGAAGGAAACGTAGTAAAGTATCTATACTTTATCAAGATCAATAGCAAAAATGTGTTCAAGGACAATGTCATTGCAGAAAGCTAAGTAAATTAGTTATGTTGTGCTATGTTACGTTAGTTATGTTCCTGAAGAGACCAGAGAGGTCCTTCATTGGATCCGTACCTTTCAGTTTAAAGAACTGTGTCAAAATGGATGCAGTTATAGAAGATGTCTTGAAGAAAATCTATAAAATGAACCATAGAAGGTTGCTAGGATTAAGCAATATTTTCTGTGGAGCTCTGAAAAGAGCCTTGGTATTAAGTGTTTGAAGTACAAATGTTGACCTTAATGTTAAGTTTGCCTGTATATCAAAGCAGTGGAAGGTAATGAATATGTCAAAAGTCTTCGTTGATGAAGGATTGGCTAATATCCATATTAGAAAATTGGTAGATATTATAATAAAGAACAGCATAAGGAGACAGCATGATTGAACATGTTGAAGAAAATTCAGTGTAACTTTTGAAGTGAACTTTTGAAGCTTAATGGGAAAACAGGGAGCTCCACAAGGATATGGATGAAATTAGCAACAATTGTTACAATATAATTGAACTGTTAAAAACTTTCGACAGTTTCATGAAGAAGGATTTTAAGTGAAACATAATACAGTGTGTTATGTAGTTATTAGATAAGAAAGTTGTTGGAGTTATGGTGGGCTTTATGCTATTTATATATATATACTAATTATATATATATATCGGTAATGTTACCTTACTATATATATATATATATATATATACACACACAGTATATACACACATGTATATACACAATATATACAGTGTGTGTATATATATATATAAAACTATATATATATGTATATATAACTATATATATATATATATATATATATATATATATATATATATATATATATTAAGGTAAGGTTACCACAAAGATCCCGTACATGTTTGGACTGGGAATTGTGCCATCCAATACAACTTCACATGAGATTGAAACAACAGGGTTCACAGATACTGCAAAATTTTGCTGCATCATCAAATCTAGAGTCAAATGTGCAAAGATTAATCTCTCAGTACTGTGTGACTAGGGAGTAAAATGTTCATCAGTTTCACTTTTGTTAAAAGCAAGATAAATGATTATAGAAGAAATAATCATAAATATAAGTTTTTGATGATAACAAATTAGCTTTTAGAATTTAGGTAAATTACCTTGGAATCATTATGATGATTCCTTTGCAAAATAGTAAAGTCATGTCAGGATAACATTTTAAGAACTATCCATTTACTTATTTATTTATTTTATTTGTAGAGCATCCTTGACCATGAGAAATATTCATATGAGTCGGTATTAACACTGGAACAAATAATAAAACATGAAAGTAATGTTGGCTTCTTGCCTGCAAAAATGAGTTTATTTCTCAGAGCTAATGGGAAAATAAAATGGAAACTTTTAAATGTGATTTTTAATACATGAAAACAAAATAGTGTTAGATTGCTGGATTAATGCAATTAAAAATACTCTTAAATAGCTGAATCAAAGTGCCTTAAATCTGTCTTTCTGATACTGAATACTTTCTTCAACTCATTGATCTGAAATGGAGGTAATAAGATTTTCCAAGTCTGTAGTGTTGCCAGTGAAGTACATGTGAAGGTCTTCCACACACAAAGTCGGGCAAGCTTGCTTTATTTTCACCTTATGGCACTGCTAGATGTTGAGACTAATTAACTTAATGAATTCAAAGACTATTAAAATCTTAGTAGAAAAATAGCTGCTATGCTCTTCTTCAGAGAGTAGATACTTGGTCTTTGTATACCAGTTCACTCCTTGATTTAAAATTTATGTATATTGAAGATATTTCATCTTCTTCAGTTTAGTAGCTGAGAACTAAGCTCTCCTGAGTGGGAATAAGTATATCACCGCCCCACCCCCTTTGTTCACAGCAACTGTTTACTATAGATGACTAGTCAGTTATGTTTTAGAAACCTGGAATGAAGCTATGTGAATCTGTGGCCTCATCTAAAGAGTAATCTTCAAAGGTGTTTCTTTTACTGTTTGATAGAGAGGTGCTTTCACATTTCTATCCTTGGGTGAGATGGATCATCCTCTGGGGGAAATCTCTTTCTTTTCAACTGTACTGATTTACACATACATATCTAAAAGGAGCAATGTTTTGTTGTTATTGTTTTCCTGAATGACTTGTGTTCCATGACTTTTCTTTTTCTCTCAGATATATTATTGAATTGTCATATTTAATTTGCCACTATTTTCAGAATGACCCTGTTAGCCCTTAATTAACTCAATAATTTAAGTATTGAATTGAGAAGATTGTTTTTACTTTTTGCATTTTAATTTATTTTTCCCTATTAAATACAGAACTACATTTATTATGGTTACTATTGTAACAATGAAAACAATGAACAATGGCATTTTATTCTTTAGTCAACTTGCTACTTCAACTTCTGACAGTTTATTATAGCGGTCTGATATTTACTGCGTGGGTATGAATCCACTGGTAAATTTAGTTAGCCATGAATCCAGTTGAAAAATGAAATGGGAGACCATTTAAAGAAAACTTTTTAAAGTGCAGAACTCTATCTGTTTAAAATTAATTTGAAATCTGTGTTGCAAACATAAACAGCAGTGTTAGCAAAGAAAGCTGAGATGGAACAGATTACAGTAACTTTAGTTAATTTATCACTAGTTGTCAGATCTCAAATTTAGAATTAAAACCCATTAAAACTGTTAATGTAATTTCTTTTCAAACTGCCAATATGCACATGTACTCTCTCTCTCTGGATATTTTTGAGGCCTGTCTGGACACCTACCTGGGCAGCCTGCTCTGAGGAACCTGCTTTGGCAGGGGCGTTGGACCCGATGATCTTTTGAGGTCCCTTCCAACCCCTACAGTTCTGTGATTCTGTGATTGAATATATTGCACAATAAATGCTTTTGAGACTGTCGTGGTTTAACCCGGCCAGCAGCTAAACACCACGCAGCCGTTCGCTCACCCTCCCCCCTCCCTCTCTGGGACGGGGGAGAGAAATGGAAAGTGAAGCCCGTGAGTTGAGATAAAGACAGTTTAATAAGACATGAAAATAATAATAACAAAATAATAATAACAATAATAATAATAATAATAATACAATGGTGATAATAGGAAAGTAATAATAATATGTACAAACAAGTGATGCACAATGCAATTGCTCACCACCCGCTGACCGATGCCCAGCCTAACCCCAAGCAGTCCAGCCCCCTCCCCCCGGCTAGCCACCCCTATATATTGTTTAGCATGACGTCAGATGGTATGGAATACCCCTTTGGCTAGTTTGGGTCACCTGTCCTGGGTCTGTCCCCTCCCAGCTCTTACTGCACCCCCAGCCTGCCTGTTGGCAGGACAGAGCAAGAAGCTGAGATGTCCTTGGCTTGGTATAAGCACTGCTCTGCAACAATTAAAACATCGGGGTGTTATCAGCACTCTTCTCATCCTAAGCCAAAACACAGCATTCCACCAGCTACTAGGAAGAAAATTAATTCTGTTCTAACTGAAACCAGGACAGAGACAGTTTACAGTGTTGTTTAACCAATCTCTTGAAAACCTTAGGAGTTACAGGTTTTCATTCTAATATAGTGAAAATATATCCCCAGTTAACTCAAGAAAAAGCTCATTATTTGTAGGAGTGATTCACTCCTAATGCTAGAAAATTCATTTAGGTAAAGGGACACTTTAGGGATTTGCAGTTTGGTAGCAAAGAGCAGAACACCAATCATATTTGGATGCGTAATGCAGTCCTTAGAGGCAGATTATCCCCTCTTCCCTCCTCACCCTCTTCTACCCACCTTAAAAATAATGAGAGGTTTATTTTCAAATAAAGATTCGAGAAATTATATCATTTACCATCTCTCTAGTAATAAATAGATTTATGGGTTTCTGCACTCATGAAATTAGTGAGTTTTAAAAAGCTCAGATAATTTTAACTTTTGTCATCACAGTTGGTTTTGTTTGTTTGTTTGTTACTGCTTAATGAAAATAAGTTTTTCATATGCCCTTGTCTACTAGGGTTATGTAACAAAAAATATTCTCAATAAGAACCCAACCAAATTGTCTGTCAAACACCTTAGCTGTTCAAATCAGAAATGGCACTCTTCATAACATAATAGGAAGGATTCTTTCTTGAACCAATAAGAGTCCACAGGTGAATAAACAAATAATACAAAAGTTATGTGTCATCAAAAAAAAAAAAAACAAAAAACCCCCACAAACATATATATATATTTCTCATTGGAAGATATGTTTATTTCTTACAAAGAGATCTGTAGATTGCTACATATCTTTCATTTATACTTTCTCAAGAGATGTTTTCAGTCTTGCTAATGTAGCTAAAAATGTCTTAACTTTATTAATCTCTGATTTATTTTTATTTTTACACATCCATCATATAATGTTCTTTTCCTCCTGCTTTGTCAATAAACTTGAAAGAACAGGTTCTTTCATCAGAAGACCCTGTTACCTACAATTTTATTTTCTTTTATTTTTTATTCATTTAGTTGCTGATAGATAAATTGTTTTAAAGAGATTGTTTTCCTTCAGAAGTTCTAAATATAATATCAAAACATTGTTGCAGATGGTAAACTTGAAAAGCATTTTAAATTTTTTAACAGTTATTGTTTTTCAGCTGTTGGAAGCTATAGCATTGGTGTACTTTTTCAGAAGAATTAAACTGTTGTCAGGCACAGAGTAACTGCAAAGACCTATTCCACCTCCGTTTGTTATGAGCAGAAGCAGTTTCACTGCAAGGACATTAGCACAAAATATTACACTTTTTATTTATTTATTTATTTTTCTGCTGTTAGAAGGCTCCATTCTCAAAGTTTGCTATGTTAACTCGATTTTGAAGTAACAATAAAATATCACTTAAAGAACACACACACACACACACACACAAAAACATTAAAGCTTTAAAAAAAATGTTAAAGAGACAATAACATTTCACTTAAATGAAGGAAGCAACTCATTATTCATTATTCCTGAAGTGAGCTGGACTCCTGGAATTCTCTCTCATGGAGTTCCTATCATCAGCTGAAGCTAGAGATCTCTGGTGTACTGGGAAACACTAATGAATTTATGTGGAAGCTCCTCACCAACCTCCAGCTTTCATGAGCCAGACAGAGTCTGGCTCATCTCTTGTTCCAGAGGCAAGGAACAATGTAATCACTCAATGAGGCCTTCATGAGCCACATATACTTCCTCCAAAAGTAAGAAAATAATAATGATAAAAAAAAATAGTTCATTAAACATCACTTAAAAGTCTAGAAGACCATACCACACTTGACATTAATTTATACCACTACTACATGGTGATTTTTTTTTTCTTACAAAAAGCTATTTGGTGCTTTTTAATAGAAAAAAAAAAAATCATAATTATCTGCAATTAAGGCATTTTAGATTTCTAGATTCAGAATTTGGTAGTGCATTTGTTAAATGGTAATTGTCAAGATCCCAAATTTCAGCCTAATTTTGACCAGGTTAATTTTTAGTATAACTGCTAAATTATTAATGGCTGAAGCATATATTTATTTAATATCTGATTATCCTTAGCTACTAGACATTTTGACATCTACATGTCACAGATTTTGGTAATAAATAATTCCTGATTTGTAGCTCTAGCCTGCCTGGAAACACTATATGGGAAAGCATTTTGATTTATAGAAAGTGGCATTCTCACTTCTGAAGTTTTGTTACTTTTCTCTCTAGTCTACTTTGACAGTTTAAATAGGAGCTCAAGATTTTCTCATATGTTTCTGCACTCCACTGACCACATATTATAGACGTTGATTAACTCAGCCAGGACAGAAAGAGTAACATTTTTAACTTTTAGCTGATTACACTTTTTCAGAAATAAAAAAAAAAAAGAAAAAAAAAAAAAAGAAAAAAAGGGACAAAGAAATGAAGAACCTAAAAATTTGCTAATAGGTAGTATTTTGTCTATTTGGATAACAGACAGTATTATGAAGGAACATACATCACATTCTGCAGAGGAAAACTATAGGATATGTGAGCTGCTACACCTAAGTTCATACCAGAAAATTCATTGTGGACTTTCTATACACTTGGCAAAAACAACTTTAGTAATCTAATTTTAGGGAACAGGTCATGTCATTATTTAAGAAAACTCTTTAGAAATTGTTTAAATTGAGTGCGCCAAAATTTGTAAGTAAAAAAGTAATATAGTTAAATTTAGTAATCACTAATCATTTAATTGAGAAAATATGTTGTATCTAAATTTAGGCTAGAACAATTTTCAGTTCTATTTCATATCTTATATTCAGCTACATGAAATCTGCTTCTCATACCTTCAGAAAGACATTTATTTTTCATTTAAAGATTTCAATAATTGGAAGCTGAAGCACATTCAGATGCAAAGTTATTTGAATGTGTTTTTTGTAATTGTTGAGGTTGGTTTGAAAAGTAATCATTGATGAATTGTTAAATAAAACAATATAGGAATAATTCAATTAAGTGATTAATTGAATTTTATATATTTATATATACTTCTTATATAAAAAAGTTTTTTATATATAAAAAAGTTTTGTTTTGTTTTGTTTTAAGAGATACTTTTAGTCCTACTTGAAATGTATTGAATTATCTTTCTCTTTACTAAGCTACACAGGTTCTGAGTTCCCTGATTCTTTCCTTATAAGCCATGTTTTCTTGACTAATAGGAAAAAAATAAAGAAAAAAAGGATTGAAATTCATAATTATCTACAATTAAGTCATTTTAGATTTTTAGATTCAGAATTTGGTAGTACATCTGTTAAACAGTGATTGTCAAGATCCCAAATTTCAGCCTCTTTTCTTGATTCTGAAATATATGTGTCAGAACTCTTCCAAATTGTTTACAATTCAGATTCATTAAAGTGTTTTAATTTTGAAAGTATTGTTTTTTGCGTTTTTTCCCATTTTGCTCTTACTTATCCATGAATCTTTTTGCATGATGAGTTTTATCTTTCAACATGAAATACTATCCTTCCTCTTCTAGAAAAAAAATAAAAATAAATAAAACTACCCATCAAATTATGATGGGGAAGTCTGTGGTTTTAACATTGCCAGCACCCTTTTCTCATGCTACAATTAATCAGGAGTGATATATCTACATAACCGATAGTAAAAAGGTGAAGTACTCTCTCTTCTCTGCTTGGATATACTTAATCCATTATGACTGATATTCATATCTCTTATTCTTCCAGAAATCATCAAAAAAATCAATAACTTCCCCAAAGTAGTTATGAGAATATCTAAGCTTAATTGGTTTTACTAAAACTGTTGGCAATTATTCTATATCCTATTGTTGGTGGTAGAAGAGAACAATTTGTTTCCTTGATCTTTATCTCCATCACATCTTGGAAAAGTGATCAGTCTGCCTATGATCTAATTATTTTCTTTTGGAGAGTAAACTTCCAATTCTTTAGATCACAACAGATCTAACAGATTTTATTTATATATTTTTTTAATGCTAAAACAATACATGATGTTCCTTTTTTTGTTTGTTTGTTTGTTTGTTTGTTTGTTTTTCTGCAATATGCAGACACCTGCTTTTGGTTTGCAGTTTGTATATTTGCTAATATTTATTTTCACATTTGGTACCCAGAATTTCTCTGTATTTAATTTGTTATTTTTATTTTCAACTTTCTTAATCTCTCCAATTTATTTTCCTTAGTCAGCTTTTGTAAATTATTGAGTTCCTGAGGGCATTTCACCAGGTCCTGCTTACGTCTGTTTTAAATAATAATTTTAAATACCGTTAACATATATTGGCTTGAAATACTTTCTCATATTTTAAATCAATTTTAAATGGCATAATTAAATTGTGTTATTAAAATTAAAAGAGATGACAACTTGGAATGTTTCCATTTTCTTTCTGCTATCATTTTCTTTGGTACTGCTTCCTGCTACGTAATGGTACTCTCTGTCTCTCCTGTCTTTCTTCTCTCTCTGTATTTGTTGGTGCTTGTTGGTGTGTTTTTTTGTTGTTTGTTTATTTTAATTATTCTTAATGTATTTCTGTATTTCCAAACAGTAGTTAAAATACATATTCCTATGTCAAATTGTCTTCTCCACATTGATTGCATTGTCAAAACAATCTCATATGCTTCAGCACGTTCACATTCACATTTGCAGAATTGCAGAATGATCTCCACAAGTAAGGTATCTATAATTTGGAAGTTCAGAATAAATTTGCCTACCCTTTTTATCTGTTAAGATTTCCTTTGCATGATTTTTGTTTTATTTTATTGTGGTGTTGTATTGGTAGTTATATTTATTTTCTTGTTATCTGCATGTTAGTCTTAACCATTACAACTGAAATTATTAAGACTAATCTTTTTGGGTTAAAAGGGGTAAACAGAATGTCATTTTACTATAACAGACTAGAAAAAGAGTAATTAACTATTTAATGTATTCAATTATTTAAAAGGTACATCATGTCACCAATGAAGTATTTTACTTAAGGTAATCATTTAGGCCAACTAAATATTAGGTACTCTAGTCTAGGTTTTGAAGCAGTGACCCTCTAGATAAAAACTCAGTATCCTATTATCAGTTCTTCAGGTTACGTTTTTCCTTCTTTTTGCAGAGTTTATGCACTGTTATTCTCCATTTTTTATTATACTTTTAGCTCTGTAATCAAATTTATCTGCATGACGTAAAGCCATATCGCACCCTTCAGTTTTAAGTGATATTCCCTGTTGATTCCACTGAGGAATGCTGCTTAAAAAATGGATGGTGCAGTATGACAATTAAATCTGAAATTACAATTATATTGTCTCAGATCCTAACTGCAGGAGCTAGCAACTAGGTAATCTGAAAGCAGTAGTAGGAATTAAAAGCTTCCAGCAGCAGAAAAAAATACTTGGTAGAAAACATATGAATTTCTCCAATAGATAAGACATCTGTGCTTTATTCTCATACTTAGGCCATTATTCACAGTTCTTTTACTGAATGAAGGTTTTCTTTGTGAGTTCTTTCTTTTGTTTAAACTGTGAAGGCGTGATAGAAAACATGAGCAGTAAGCACACGGCAGGGGCTTTTAACCCTGTAATGTGTTCGTGGAGCTGTAGAAAATTGTTTTCCATAGCAGTAGTTAGGCATAGACTGCAGGGATTTGTGTTTCTGCTGTTATTTTGGCTCTCTGCTGTGATCATCTAAATTCCTTTTACAACTAGCGTTTGCTGAGATGTAAGGAAAGGTGTCACTGCTGATGATAACGCATATTATATTGTACTATTTACTGATGCATTGCCACAAAAAGGTAGAATTTAGTTCTTTGACATGCAAAGGGAAATGAATACTAATGATCAAGATGGGCAATCTTCTAGATAAAAATGCTTATCACTTTAAGATAGGAAGTAGGTGATACTTCACTGTTCTTATGATAGGATGTTTTCAAGGGCTGCAGGGAGTGCTATTTTACAAGAAAACATACCATTACAGTAAATTCAGCACACATACAAAAGGGCTTTTTACCATTAATGCTTAATAATGTTTAAAGAAAATAGTGTGAAATGCATCAACACACTTACTCTTATCACATTCTTATCACAATCAACTGCCTTTCTCTCTCATTAGTGTTCCATTGATGATCCTGGAAAGCACAACAAGGACAGTATACTGAGTATTATGGCATAAGTTAAACTTGGTGGGAAGAGCCTGTTGACTGGTGTTTTTATGATGAATGGTTACAGGCTCTTCAGAAGGTATAGGAAGGGCAGGTGAGACTAGGGGGTGGTGCTGTAGGTAACAAAGGGTCTGGACTGTATGGAGCTTGCAGGTGGCCACCCAATCAGGATGGTAACACCAATGAATTATTCTTTAAGGAACTAAGGGATATTTCTAGATCAGCTGCCCTTGTCCTTATGGGTGACTTTAACTGGGAATACCATACAGCTAATGCAAACAGGTCTTAAAGCACAATGGTGATAACTTTTTGGTACAGGTACTGAGGAAGCTGACAAGGAAATTAAGCTGAAATTAATAAAAGTGTGGAAAACTTGCAATAAATTTGATTTTTATGCCTTTGAAAAATAATGTGGTTTATATTTATTTATGAAAAAAAAAATGCATGCTTATTTAAAAGATTTTTTTTTGTTTCTTTGTTTAAATTCTGATACTTTTGATTTCAATGGCATTGACTTCAGTGGGATCATAATTTTACCCCAAATTTGCACACTGTTTTATATCTGCTAATGAATGAAGTATATTGATGATATGAGTGCTGGAGTAGGACAGTATTATTAGTATTTGTTGCAGTACCTTCTTTATTCAACTCACGGACAGTAGAGAAGAAAGTGGTGTAAGGGGAAGTAATTAGCTTTTTGGTAATCTTATTTCTCTAGCTTTAGTCTTTGTTGCTTATATTCTTCCATAATCTCTTCTGTTTCATCCAAATTCTGGAACAGAAAATTTTGAATATTTACAAGCTAGTAAGCAGGTCGTTTTTCATAAAAAAAATATACATGTATTTGCCAGATTCAGCTCATGAAGAATTTCTACTTTGTGTTTTTCAAATAACTCAAGGCAAATAGTTCCTTGGATGTGAAGCGCAGCCAAGACTGTATTGCCTCTTGGCAAAAAGTACCAATAAGTCTGTTTGCTAAACATCTTTTCATGAGGAAGCGTGAATTTCTGATATTTCATATGTGTGGATTGAGTGAAGACACTGAGATTATTATTTTAGCCATGGAAAACAATATTACATGAAAGTTTTATAGTGTTAGTGCTTACTCTGTAACTCAGAGTAGGTGTCTTGCATATTAGTGCAAATTACAGAAACCCATGCTAACCATGACAGAGCCTTAAAATCCATATAATCATAGAATCGTAGAATCATTAAGGTTAAAAGACCTCCAAGATCATCTGGTCCAAGCATTCCCTTACTACCAATATCACCCACTAAACCATGTCCCTTAGCACCAAGTCAAATCTTTAAATTTTAGCAATTAAAGACTTGTTCTCTTCACAGTATATTCTACTGTATATATTTTGTGTAAATTAGCTAAAAGTAGTCCTAAAATACGTAATTCATAGCTACACTAATCCATAGCTTGTATTTAGTATGACAAGTAAAGAGATAAAATCTTCTGAAATAATAGTAAAAAAAACATCCTTTTCTTCACTATAATTCATAAGCTTGTATTTTGAGAGCATATCACAAAAAATAGATTTCTATATGTTTAACATAGGAACATTGAGGACTTATAGTAGTAGTACTACTTTGAGTACTTATAGCAGTAGTACTACATTGAGTACTTATAGTAGTACTTATTTTAGGATCTCACTTATGTCTTAATGGAAGAAATATATGTATTCAAATGCATATGTTACCATTAAACTCAAAAAATATTTTAAAGTCTGAAATGGTTAAGAGAAATATTCTGAATAAATGTCTTTATTCCTTACAATAGATTCAACTACTAAATTACAAAGTGTATATTAGAAGCAGGTCATATCCGTAGGAAAATCCTGACACTTACTACTGTTTCACATAAATACACCTGAACACCTTATGAAGAAAGAGAAAAAAAAGCCCTGTGTCTTGCTTCACAATTTTGACTAAAGCCAAATGCTAACTTCTGTTGGTCTTAGAAAAATACATTGTTGTAGTAAATTGCATTGTTATTTATCTCCCATTTTATCAATTACTATAGCTATTAGTGGCAGAATAAACATGATATTTGTATGATAAATAAAATTGTTTGCTCATAAACTTATATGTATCATTTTATAAATAAATTAGATATAAATAATTGGTACATCATGTTCAGTCAAGGAATTCTGACACTCTTATTTGAGTAGTTCTATACATTACTTTGAATTATGAGCCAATTGGCAGGAGTAAGCATTTACTAGTGTGCTGACGGGATGCATAATCCATGCCTTTATCAGAATATAAAGCATTGTACAAATGAATAATAGTTTTGTATGCTATGAATAATAGCACACTGTGTCTAAAGCACATCATTATTTTATTAAGATGGTTGATAAATGTTAAAGAAAAACAATAACTGATCTGGAAAATAGCAGAGTGTCATCAGTTCTCTTTTGATATATGAGAAAGTCAAGCATACTCAGTACTTCAAATGATACATAACTTTATCTAGTGTAGAAGAGGAATACATTTTATTGTTATACCATATACCAACATACAACACATCACTAGCTGATTTTTTTTTTCCTGATATTATATAATATTAAAAACTGCTTATCTTCAATTTCTAGCACCCTGTGGAAGCCGGTCAACAGGCTCTGAAGGCACTGTATTATCACCAAACTACCCTAAGAATTACAGTGTGGGTCACAACTGTGTTTACTCTATCACTGTTCCTAAGGAATTTGGTAAGTAGATTTGGTCTCATTCAGATCTTTTTATCACTTGGGTGTTTTAAACACTTATGGATGAATTTTGTGATTGCTTTAATATTAAACATACTACTGTGAAAAGGTTATTTTAAAATGATATTTCTGTTGATATTTTTTGTCTAACATTTTTGTAGTACACTGTTTTCTCATAATACTTGCATTTATCCTTATCTTTTAAAATAATTGCCATTTGTTTATTTTTATCTCACTTTGACAACCAAACAGTAATTTAGAATATTGCTTTGATTATAGCCAAATGTTGCTTTTCACCCAAGACCATGCGCCAAAGACATAGATAGTCATGTAGCTCCAGTAAGTCCAAATAAGCAGGGGAAGGACCATTTGTATGAAATGGATGATAATATTGCTTTCAGAATCTTGGCTTCTCTGAATCATGAGGCAATGTCAGTATATCGTTTCCTGAAGAACAAAATTCAAGCAGTGTGCCTCTGTCTGTTTTTTGTAGACTTCCAGATCCTCAATCAAAACTTCACTCCTAACCCTAACATTTTTTTTATTCCTGGTGATAGTATGAATCTTTTAAAGACAACTTCAAAAAGACCAGCCTTTTAAATCACTGTTTTATCTGTCCTTATGAATGATTTTATCTCACTTTATTGTCCAGTAATGCTTTTGATGACTAGTGAGAGATTGTTGTTCACTTAGACTCCTTGGTAAGCAGTGTGTCATGCATTGAATATCATTTATTCCTGTACTTCAGATTTCTGCTTGATTATGTAGGACTTAATTTTGATCCACTGCTTCTATTGCTGTTCATTAAATAACAGGTGCCTGTAGATGGGAATGGGCATTTATGTTCCTTCATGTTATTAATCTTCATAATAAAATAAAAGAAGCATACACTTTTGACCTAGCTAATCTGATTTAGATAAACTGGAGAGATTAAATCTTCCCGTTTCGATCAGTCTAATACTTCTTAGATAGTTAATGCCACAGATGAGGACACTCAAAGAGTTACAATTTCTGTAATAAAGGATTCACTTGAAATGTTATTCTGTACTTTGTATCGTTGACATTCTGGATGGAAATGGAAATTTGTAACTTCTGCAATCAGAGGATAAGAAACTTGAAATGAAGACAGAATCCCAAAATGAGTTATGGAAATGGGGGGAAGGAAACCACACAATTACTAAAATCCTAGTATAGAACTTTCTACATAATTACTTGGAATAATTTGACAAATACTTATTTTCTTCCCACAGTAAGCATGTTAGGAACAGTATTAAGAAATTCTTCTTGAGCTGTTCACAGTGCTGATATATATAAAAAAAAAAAAAGCTAATATGAAATTGAGAAATCACAATTTATATAACTAACCCTGTTATAAAGGAATCAGTGAGTTATTGGGGATATGATATGATAGCTCTTTTGCTGTCCTGTCTCAGGATGGAAGTTTTATTTTTCCTGTGCTTAAAGAGCATGCTGTGACAAGAACACCAAGCATGTGTAAAATATATAATGAGAATTTTTAACCTGCTTTTGTGAAGACAGAAAATATAAATACTTGTGTGTTTAAAGGGAAAGGTAATAAACATAAATAGCAATAGCCATTCAAAAATGAAGGTGATGTCATACATTGAAGAGGCCAAAATAAGTGAAATAAGTGTAGAAGTATTTCCATTTTAGCTGCTTTTCTTCCATGATACTCTTACATTAACAGGGAGCAGAACTTCTTTCAACCAAAAGCTCAACTTTTAAAATGTGAGTCTTTGATTGAACTATATAGTGCTCTCTTCTCTTTTTTTTTTTTTCCTTTTTCTTTTTTATGTATTGTTCCCTTATTTTTTTTTCCTAGTAACAACCATTACAAACAATTCTAACAGACACATCACACCTAAGACTTTATTTAACACCTAAATTTTTACCACCACTTAATTTTAACACATTTTCAAAACTCAAGATAATTACTTGTTTCAGACTGAAATTTTAAAGAATTGAGTGTAATGAATATGTTGGATCTAATGGCTTTTATCTTTATCTCATTACAAATTATTCAAATATAGTTGCAGAGAAGCATATCTATACATTTTTAATTCTGAGCTCTTTAGGATCAGTTTTAGGAATTGTATTACCCATAATTCTGTTATTTTGGGTTCTGATAAAGAACATTGCATTAACAAAATAGTTTACATTAAATTATATTGCTTTGGTATATATGGTGTAGGGATCACTCACTGACAGGATGGTCCCCAAGAAATGCTATATGGATGCTTTGTGAATGAAGACATTAGATTTTGTCTTGAATCCAATTGTGCTTTATGACATGTAGATTTGTCAGAAATGATAGGACAGCAGCTATTAATTGAAAGAAATGCTTGTGAGAATGAATGGGTACTCCAGCAAAGCTGCTGACATAAAATAATTTTCAGTAATTTACATAAGGAAACTAGCAAAAACTCATGTTCCATAATCTTCCCTATCATGCTGGCTTTCAATGTGAAATACAGAATTCAAATATTTGCTTAATGGAACTTCTTCAGGAACTATTTTTGCATCCAATACACTCTGTGATATCTTAGAATAGATCACAATTCAAAAATCATTAGACAAGGTCAAGGTAGATAAGAAAACACACAAACAATGGAACTATATATATATATTAAATGTGCAGGAGGAAACTCATTGGCCTGGATTAGTTTTTGATGGAGTGAAAGAAAAAGCTATTTCATGTACAGCTTTTCTAGTTCTCATGCCCAAAATTCTGTGGAAAAGTCATTACAGTGTGTACTTTTTTTCACTGTTTCATTATTCTGTCATGCAAAATCATAGTTGCAATATTTCATACTGTGACAGGTTTAAGCCAGAAGATAAATTATTCACAAAAACACACAGTATGCCACAGGCAGTCTTTTGTAAACATGGAATACTCATCTTCTTTGATGCTCTCCCACTGATACTTTAAAATGGTGTAATGATTGTTAATTGTTCAACACTGAAATCCAGCACTGGTTACAATTAAAATGCAGATATTTAAGATTTTATTTTGTTTTCCTGATGCACATAAACTACTGTGTATGCTCTGCTCTGCATAACAATGTGGTCTATACTCCTGTTTTAAAATTAATATTCCTAACAGTAAAATAAATTTTATATCATCTTGCCTCAGCAAGTGGATTTCCTTTCTGCTAGAGTAAAAAGATAAATTGAACATAAACAGTAAGGTACAGAAATGTGATTTAGAAGAAAATTAGGTGACTGTTCTTTACCACCACTGAAAAATTTGAAATTTATGTCACTTTTTTTTTTTTTTTCCCTAAAAATAAGCTTAAAAACATACATATGATTGGGAAATTTTCTAGTTTCTATGGAGACTATAGTTGTTTTACATTTCCATCAAGATCTAATATTAAAGGCACTGTACTTGTACTGTAATACAAGCACTGTATTGACAAATACAACATCATTCTGGGACAAGGCTTTTTAAAATTTTGGTGGTGAAGGTAGACCTGGTTTATTGCCTTAGTGTAAACAGGGAAGTTAAAATCAGCTATTCTTTTCAGATTCTGAATAACATTATAAAGCCATATATACTTGCTTGTGTTCAAAGACATCTTTTCCTTGTGTCTTTTCTGCATTTGTTGTGTTATGAGATATCAATAAATTATTGTTGATAAGCAATAGAGAGAAGGAAAACAAACAAACAAATACAATCAACACCGTATTCATTTTTTTTATTTTATGAAAAGATCCTTGAAAGACTAATTTTTTTTTTTTATTTTATTTTTTTTTTTAATTCTGGAAAGTACATTCACATTCTGCCAGTAAAAACACACGAAGAGCAAATAATGCTGTTGACATGTGATTTCGAGTAGACATTTCACTGTATCTAGAATCATCATCAATTTAAAAGCCATGTCACACCAGAGTTATTTCAGTACTCATTGGATTTTGAAGTCAGTTTACATTTGCAAATAAAAAAAGATAGTCAAGGACAAATCATAAGTAACAGCATGTCTCAAGCGACAACCCCACATCAAGAGGGAATAAGAAGCAAATGGTATTTATGAAAATACTTAGCTGAGTAAAGATCTGCTTTTAATAACTTGAATCCATCATCACTGCTGTGTGCATCTTACTTTCATTTTAGAAATGTGACAGACATGTATAGAATGACATTTTTAAAATGTGGAGGATTTAACTCTACATCTTAAATTAAAATAGATGGAAATGTCTAGCTTTAATATTTTCAACCAAGCAATACTCTGCTGAATGGGAGGTACAGATCATAGAAGGCAATGTGAAAAATCAAAAAAGAAATGAAAAAAAAAAAGCTGCCATAGGGCCATAGGTATGAAATTTATTCTGTGAATCTTACTCTATTTTTACCCTCTTTTCATACAAGTAACCACTTCAAAGTCAGTAGGACTTTTGATAGGAATGCATTGTCCAAACAATGATCACTTGTCAGTGAAATGGAGTAAAACCACTAAGACTGCTCCAAATGCTTATATGCCTAACTCCATAATGTCTCAAGATGCTAATTTCAGGACAAAGGAAAGATTATTTACTGATTAAAATCAACAAATGATAGACAGCTTGAGCCCCTCCCCCCCTTTCCCCCCCCTTTTTTTTTTCTTGGCATTCTTTCAACTCTGTTGCACTACTGCCATTTTTCTTAACAGCATTCTGTTTCTGCGAGACTTTCAAAGGGTCTTGTACTAGTATCCAAAACCGTAATGTTTAGTATATTCTTAAAACTGAGCTTCAAGAGTTCAGCATTAAAAATGTGTGGAAGTCCTTTTCTGCATTTTTCTATGGACAACTAACTGATCTTCATTCATAAGTGGTAGTGTTATCTGTGACAGAATTTAGAAATCCTGGCCAGAACAAAAACATCATCGTCCGAAAGGTATCAGGCAGATACAGAAGTGTTTTTTTTTCTTCCCACAGATAATAAACCTAATTAAAGTAATATGCAGTCAGACATGCAATTGGTAAAGTGTTTTTTTGTTTGTTGATTGGTTTGTTTTTCTTTGATGTAGTATCAGCATGGACACATATTATACCAGAAAGAAAACATTTGCAACACTAGCATAAATGCTGCATTATGTTGATTTAGCTTGCTGCCAGAAAATTTTATTTGAAAATTCTCTGAGTAGACTGACCTGTGGCTGGTACTTGACTTTTCATGTGATTCTTTTGCCAAGTTAACTTTGAGAGATAATGAAGAATACTGAAGGGGGCAATACTGAATGGCATTAGGTTGCCTAGAGCCAGAAAAATATTCTTTACTAGAAGCGTATAGTACACCCTCCTCCCCCCAAGTGGAAATTCAATATTTGTATTGTGCATTCAGTATACATTTAATGACTGAATATACATTTATTATACAGTATTTTGAATAAAAATACAGAATAAACTACTTGTTTGAAACACAAAATATTTTTAAGGCTTGATAACATTTACTTAAGATTATTATATAGCTATATAATAAATACTATAAAAATGCATAGGATGTAGCTGATTATACTCTATATGTGAACAATTTGATATAAAATTAATTGTATTGCAAGACTATATACATCTATATTAGGAAATTGTTTTCCTATTGATGTAAAAAAATGTATTTGAAGATTTGGCATGTTTTAATGAGAAAGTGACAGAGGTGTATAGTTTTTCATTATATCTCAAACACAGAGCTAAAATATTATTTTTTACTTTCAGTCTATATGAATAAGTTAATAAAAATATATTGTATGTAAAATATGTATGAAGGTAGGTAGTGAATATATTTTTTGTCACGCTTTTAATATTTTCACACAAATTAGTATGTTACCCACTCTCTTTAAAATAGCTTCTTGTTGCGGTCTACAATTTTGGAATAACAAAGATGAGTGTAAGTTATATAACTATTATCTTCTGTTTTACTTTTCTAATTCAAAGCCAAATTTGTGTCATTTAGATGCTGACTATGCATCTAAATATCATTTTATATCACTTTCCACTTATCTATGAGTCTCCTCAGGGACTGGCAGGTTTTATATACGCAAACACACAGCTGGGGAGTATTTCATTCATTGGTTCAATACTTAACATGTTTGCCAAGTGAGCAGATGCTGGTAAGGCAGTCATCATAGGGTGACTTTTAAAGGAGATCATACAAGACAGTGTGTTTTTGAAGTAAAATTTGAAGAGATTTTCTATTTTAATTGCTTAATATGATTTGAAATTATTTTTTTTCAATGTTGCTTTTCGATTTTTTTTTTCAATAGAAAAAAAATTAAGCCATTAGTTTTGGCTCAAGTCTTAAGGTGTTTTTAATATAATGATGTCCAATTTGAAACAGACCACTAACAGATTAAGTTATTGAGTTTGATTATAAAGATATGTCAACAGTATAGCTGCCTCACTAATAGCCTATAACAAAGTGCAATGATGATAAGACCACATCTGTGGTATTCAAAGAAATTAATTTTTTCAAAATAAGTAAACTAAAGTGAGTACAATGCCAATGGATTGATAAAAGATATGAAAAAGAAATGAACTGGAAAAAAATATGAAAAAGATACGAAAAAAATATATGAAAAAAGATGTGAAAAAAAGATATGAAAAAGAAATGCATTGATAAAATTGGGGTGAGGGGGGGGGAGGGGGAGGCACACACTTTATGTAGGCAAATAGCATTCTACTAGAAAGATTGGTGGATTTTGCCCTGTACCTCTGTTATTAAGTTTTGGAAATAAAAACTTTTCCTGGTTTCAGAAAAGGATTGAGTAGTCATCATTACTTAAATGTCATAAATGTCACTAGATGTGATTTAAATAATCTGAAAAAAAAAAAAAAAAAAAAAAAGTTAAATGTATTTACAGTTGCCAGAATAGATATAAGCCATTTTAGCAAACCTTTTCTTCTTCTTCATTTTTTTTTTTTTCTGTATTTTTTTTCATTTTTGTAGCGGCAAAAAAATCATTAGGACAATCAGTCTAGAAGAACAGCTGAGGAATCTCCAAGTGCCTGCTCCATGGTATAGGAGTTTCAATGAGAGGTATTAAGGGACAGAGGAACATGGCCAGGAAATCAGTGAGGAGTCATTGGGGAGTGCAATCCAAGTTTCCATGTTGAAGTATGTTATATTTCAGTGAAGGAATTAGCTGGATCAGGTTAGGGTCAAGGAACTGCAAAAAGATCCTTTTGCAAAAGTCCTCTACTTATAAATCTTTCAAGTATTAGGCCCTGCTCATGTAGTTATAGCCCATGTTTCTCATCTTTCCTCTTCATTATATTTGTTTGGATATAAATTACTCTCACAGGTAAACTGATCTGCATTGACTTAGGTGTCTGTGTTCACCACTTTGTGTATATAAATACAATCTTCAACATTTCAGTATTTATCTGAGTGATTTTCCTGCAATTAACTTTGTTTAGAAAAGAAATAAAAAAGCATTTGCAGTTCTTGCTAAACTTTGCATAGTGTTTCTTCAAAACATTTGCAGTCCTGACTGCAGAAATGGGTGATTATTCTAAGTCTCACAACCAAATCTCTGAGCACTGTTTATTTTACTGAAGGAAGTAGGTTGCTTTCCTGTCTGTATACAAGTATTAATTTATAGTCATTTCAAAAGAAATGTTCAAGTAAATATTGGAATAGAACTGAATTGCATCTACTCTATTAGCGTAAGTAAATTTCAGGAAAATGTGGTTAAAGCCTCCAAGGGGAAAAAAATAAAATAAAATTGAAACCAGACCCTTGCATACATTTTGTAGCAAAAATAACCCCCAATGGTGGTGGGGGTTTACTACAGGTCTCCAGATCAGGAGGAGGAAGTATGCATAGCATCATATTATTAGATGATTTGGATGCTTCTCTTTAGACCATTTAGAATTTTACAAGCTCAAAATACTTGTTTTGAAACCCTTTATTTATTTATTTATTGGGGGGGGGGAGGGGAGGGAGGAGCAGTACAGGGGGGAATGTTATAATTGAAAGCATTGGCATAATGCCAACCTAATGTTGTGTCATATTATCAGTGAGATATTAAATCTGATTTCTCTGGTGGTTTAATTTCCTGTCGTAGTGTCCAAAACCAGATCTGAGAAGTCTTAACAGGAGCTAAGGTTTAGCATGTTCATGTTGTATCCAAAGAGAATAAATTTTCTTTTCATCTCATAAGTGAAGTTGTGTAAATTTTAGCATTTAATGATTTTGGTGATTGTTTAAGAGATCAGACTGTGAACAGGCTGACTGTGAAATAATAAGTACACTAGAAAATACAGAGCAAAGGAGTAATATGGTGGTGGTATTGAACCTCAAAAATGAAAGTCAGGTTTGTTCAGAGTTATAGCTTTTAGTATTGTAAATTTGAATAATTGATACTTATGCTGAGAAGTGTGATAAAATCCTCAGCAGAAATGAAAGACAAATACTTCTAACATGCTGGCTGTAGATGAAGTCAATTTCCATTAGTCACTCAGGTTTATAAAGTAGTTTTACTCATACTACTGTGATAAATGCAGAGCAACTAATATGAATTAGAGAAAGATTGGTGAAATTTTTCACCTTTATAATATTATTACAATTAATAGCATTATTAATTATAGTAATGAAAAACTGGTATTTTCAATTAGAAAAAAAAACAAAAACAAAAACACCATAATAACATACTTCTTATACTTAGAATACATTCTCAACTATTTCTGTACTGAGTTATTTCTAGGAATGAAACAACAAACTTACGGTTAAGCAAGATTAGTTTTTTTTCCACAAATGAGTGAAACAAAATTCTCATCTAGGAGTTATGGAACTAACACATCTGTTTCCAGATGGGAAGCTCTGATGAATGGTTTTAGGGATTGTAGCCACAAAGTTCTTTTTCTTTTATTCACAGCTATCAAATGACTGTAATATTTTTTGTTTGTTTGTTTCACAGTTTTTTTGTTGTTTTCTGGAAGTTTTTTTTTTTCTTTAGATGATAAATATGAAGTATTTTTTCAATGTCTCCTAGTTTTATTTTCTAATCTTCTGCTGGGATTTGTTTTGATTTTGCCTACTGATGAAAATAATTATTCAAGTGTTAATTTCATCCACACCATTCAGTAAATGATTATTTGTTTCAGATGAATGAACTGATGAATCATCTGAGTTAAACAATAACATTTACCAGTAGGAAAATAAAAGATAATTATTAGACTCAGAGAGCTGTTGTAATTTTAATTAGTAGCTCTAAATTAGCTGCGAGATGATTGAAGAACCAAACAGCTTTTTCAAAGTGACTTTGCCATTAAATCTAGAACCCAGAAATCTAGAATGTATACAGACACGTCATTAATAAGAAGGCTTGAATTAAAACTGATATCTTAATAAGTTTTTTGTTAGCAGTACACCAATTTAAATAGCATTGCGTTATTATTATTATTTATTACAGTTTTATTTTTTATTCCTTATATTTGTTAAGTCACGTCATAATGCCTTTTGTCAAATAATACTGTCAAAAAGTATATATAGATACCTATCTAAGTATCTAATCCATCTCTTAACTAAATATTGAAAGTAAATTAAAATTCACAGAAGATGAGATAAAATGTTGTACTGAAAATCACACCAATTTTCCTGAAATGTGATCTTCTTTCATATTTTCATTTGCTCCATGAATGGGATGTCAAATAAGAGAAAAAAAAAAAAAAAGGCACAAAAAAAATGGCACTAAAGAACATGGTTTAGTGATGGGAATCAGTAGGACAGGTAGATGGTTGGACTTGATGATCCTAAAGGTCTTTTCCAACCTAGATTAAACATAGACAAAGAATACTTGGTGAGTAAAAAGTGTATAGCTTCAGAGGCAGAAATCACGTTGCTTAAGTGAATTCATAATATGCATTAAAATGTGTCATGCAATGCTATACAAGATGAGAAAAATGATTATAGCAGCAATTTGCTTTTTAAACAGAAGTACAATTTCATCTAGCTGTAAATAGCTTAACATCAAAAAAAAAACAATGCCATGTTCATACTCTGATGTGAATATATATTCAAGAGTTGAAGAAATTAATGAAAGAGCGTTCTGTAGATACAGAGTCCAAACATAGTTACACAGATAATGAGTTAGGTGGAGTCCAGATTATTGTTTTGAATTCTGTTTTCTGTATCAAGGTACTCCTGGTCCCTTTAAGACAAAAAAAAAATTCCTTAGTAAATATGAAAACACATCTTCTGTGGGATACTTGACTGCATGTCTCACTGTAACAAAGTACAGAGGGAGAATAAATGTTTGCATGCATGTATTAGTTGTGGAAAACACAACCTCTCTGTATCTCTGTGTAAAAGTCTGTGAGACGGTATAATAACATTTACCTTAAGGAAGTCCTGTGAAAACTAATCAGATTAATGCTTGAAGTTAAGTATAAACAATTCTCTGTGAAATCTGAAGTGAAATATAAATTATATGTTTTATATCATACCAATAAAACAAACCAAACTTGATGGTAAGATTTTTTTTCTTTTTATAAGCTCATATATTCCCTCACAAGTTGTGCCATTTTCTTGTAAATGATATAGAATTAATTTGCTAACCATGACGTATCACAATTTGATACAGGGTTTGCAGGCTAATGAAAACCAATATTTCAGTAACAAAAACTGTTTGGAGATGGACATTCAGTACACTATTTTATTATTTTGCAACACAATGATTTTTTATTTTTTTAAGGTAGGAAAATGTGTTTGTCGTTGTTGTTTAACCCTATAGAAAATTTAAGTTATAAAAATGGTTTTTCAGATGCTTTTGTAAGTTTATTTGCTTGCTTACTAAATTCAGTTTGCTTACTGATGGACTGTTGGAGATGTTTCTCCCTTGCTGTTCAAGGTAGAATCATAGAATCATAGAATATCCTGAGTTGGAAGGGACCCTTAAGGATCATCAAGTCCAACTCTTGACACCGCACAGGTCTACCCAAAAGTTCAGACCATGTGCCTAAGTTCACAGTCCAATCTCTTCTTAAGTTCAGACAGGCTCGGTGCAGTGACCACTTCCCTGGGGAGCCTGTTCCAGTGTGCAACCACCCTCTCTGTGAAGAACCCCCTCCTGACGTCCAGCCTAAATTTCCCCTGCCTCAGCTTAACCCCGTTCCCGCGGGTCCTGTCACTAGTGTTAATGGAGAAAAGGTCTCCTGCCTCTCGACACCCCCTTACGAGGAAGTTGTAGACTGGTAGATTTGAAGATGTTAGAAGTCTAAGGAGAGAACTGTAATAATAGAGAAAAAATGGCTGAAAGCAGGCTTCTAAAAAAAATTAATAAATAAAAGATATTTTCTTTGGTATATAGAAAGAAATAGGTAATTTGAAACAAACAGTAAGGAACAGTTTGTACTTCTTTATAAAGTCTCACAGTTCTAACTAGTAGTTCTGAAAATGTATATAATCATCTGGTCTTCTAGCAATGAAGGTTAATGTCTTGCTGAGAGTAAAATAGCTGAAGGAGATTCAACCTTCTGGTTGAGAAAACAGTTCAAAGCATAATTATATATATGTAAAACATATTAATGTATTCAAACATGTCTCCATTTTTAATGTTTGTAAATTGCCAGTTACTAAGATCAAAGGATTCTAGATTTTTATTGCCACTTGAGAAAATTAACACTGTCAATAATATAGTCAAATATGGAATGATTTATTCTACATGAAACATGTTCAATTGTAATGTGCACATATAGTTAGTTGATATAAAATGGAGAACTGTTTCTGTCCTTTTAGTGCATACTCCTTTATGCTTATAGAGGATAATATCCTATGCTGTGTATAATAGAATTGAAATAGTATCAGATTTTGAAACTTAGTACTTTTAAAACTTTCTTAAAAATATGTGTATATGTACCTCCATTAGAAATCACCATTTGTAAGTATTATTTCTGTCACTATCACTATTTCTATTCCTAAACATTATCAAATAATAAGTGATATACACAGACTTCACCTGGATGGTTGAGTCACCATCCCTGGAGGTCTTTAAAAGACGGTTAGATGTAGAGCTTAGTGATATGGTTTAGTGGAGGACTTGTTAGTTTTAGGTCAGAGATCGGACTAGGTGATCTTGGAGGTCTCTTCCAACCTAGATGATTCTGTGATTCTGTTACAGTCAGGTATCAGACAGTGCATCAGTTACCATATTAAAATGATGAAGACTGCAGACTTAGTTTCATATTTATTAAAATTTAGACCTAAATAAATTTGAAATACTCAGAGGAATACACACTGCTATTAAAACAGCTGAAGTACTGGACAATAGCATAATTTGCTTAAATACATTCTGCAATCCCATTACTTATTTGTATCAACATAAGTGTTTATATCAAGACTTTACAGTCTTAGCTATAAATTCTGAAGACATAGACCTTAAGAATTACCATCATTCCATGTCACAAAACAAGGGTAGGGAGCTGCCTACCACGGTGTCCTTTTAACAGCAATAAATCTGGAAAACCAGGTAAAAGTGTAACCTCAGGAAAATACTCACTGATCCTTCTCAGTCACCATTAATCTGTACTTAAAGGATTTCCTAATCTATAGGAAGCACATATGAATCTTTCTGCCATTAATTTATATCACTGCTTTTTAGCCCATATAGTCTTTGTGATATAATTTAGCAAGCAGTTCCACACCTTAAACATGTATTGTATAAAGAAACATCTTCCCAGTTTTAAATGTGTTATAGACATTTGCACTCACTGGTCTCCAGTTCTTAGACTTGAAAGGACAGTAAAAATAATTCCCTGTTCAATTTCTCTATTCACCTCACAATTTTATAGATTCCTATCATATTTGTCCCTTAATCAACTCATTTCTAAAAAGAATTTATATCTGTTCATGATGCAATAGGGGCAATTGCATATTTTCTTGTTATCCTGTTCATCCTTCTCTATACTTTTTCTCATTTCACTCACGTTTTTTTTGCAAAGAGCAGACCAGAAAGTCTATCCCCTGCACTCTAGATTTTCGCATTTGTCTTATAATTGCTTGTTCTCTGCTCTTTTCCTAATAACTGCTAGTATTTTATTTCCTTTCTGGCACTACTGAATACAGAACTGTTTCATAGGAATTTTATAACCTCAAGATCTTAGTCCAAGATAGTTAATAGCTAAGTCAAAGCCTGTCATTGTGAATATAAAGTAGGATTATTTTTTAATTCATGTGCACTACTTTACACTTATCTACACTGAATTTTATCTAACACTTTATCACATCATTCATTAGCATAATGTGTTTCTGTAACTTTTCAGTTAGTTCTTGCTTTTACTTCTTTAATAGCATAATACCATCAACATATTTTGTAATTGTTTTTTACATCTTTCTAAATAATTTAATGATATAACGAAAATCACAATTCCTGACAGAAATTCTCTGCATCAACAAAACTATACCAGTTGTTGTTTCCTTATTGTTTCCTAAAGTTGAACCATGTATTTTTTTTCTTTTTTTCTTTTTTTTTTTTTCTTTTTTTTTTTTCTTTTAAAGAGTATTTTCAGAAATAGCTTATGGATTGCCTTTTGGAAACTGTGAAATGAGATTCTCTTTTTAGTTAACATATGCATAATTTCCTTAAGATAAAAAATCTAACCCATATCCTAAGTGATTGCACAGAAATGCTGTGTAATATAACTCAATGGAAATACGGAAAGGATAAAAGCTTTCTAATTGATAATGCATGATACTATACAATTTTGTCTGATATAGTCATAAAGTTAAATCTGTTCTGGATGAGAACCTGATTAGTTAATCTTGCAGGATATAGTGCAATAATAGTGCAAGTGTGACCAGCACTAATTTATCTGGTGTCATAGACATTAAAGTTCTCAAGCTTTGCTTTTTTACTTGGTAAAACAACCTTGTAAAATACAGCATGTTTAAAGTACATATGTTCATATGTGTACATTTTGTTCATATGTACACAATTCTCTCATTATTTTGGTTTTAGGTAGGACTATAACATTAATCACTAATAGATCTGGGAAATGGTATCATAGATAGCTGCTGTGTTGGATGACAGGAAAATACATAATTAAAAACCATTACTGCCAAAGAACTAACTTTGGCAAAAGAACTAACTTTTACCAAAAGAATTAATCTAGCCAGGCACAGAGGTGAGGCTTACCAGTCTGTAGTTCCCTGGGTCTTCCTTTCTACCCTTTTTAAAAATGTGAGTGATGTTTCCCCTTTTCCAGTCACTGGGGACGTCACCTGACTGCCATGATTTTTCAAATATGATGGAGAGTTTTGGCGACTACATCAGCCAGTTCCCTCAGGACCCTGGGATGCATGTCATCAGGCCCCATAGACTTGTAGTTGTTAAGTTGCATCAGGAGGCCCTTAACTTGCTCTTTGCTTACAGTGGGAGGGACTTCCCACATCCAAGATGCTCAGGCTTTGAAAGTTGTGGGAATCCTGACCACTAGTGAAGTCCGAGACAAAGAAGTTTATAAGTACCTCCGCCTTCTCCGCGTCTGTTGTTACCGGTTCTCCGTCTTCATTTGTCAGAGGCAGTACACTCTCCTTAGTCATTTGCTTGTGGCCAATGTACCTGTAGAATTCCTTCTGGTTATTCTTTGCATTCCTCAACAAGTTTAGTTCTGTCAGTGCCTTGGATTTACTGATCCCATCCATGCACATCTGAGCAGCATTTTGGTACTCTTCCCAGGGCATGTGTCCCTGTTTCCACCCTCTGTCCTTCTTTTGCCTAAGTTTGATTCTTATTCAACCATGCAAATTTCCTACCTTCCCTGCTTGATTTATTGCACATGGGAATAGAGAGCTCTTGCACTCTAAGAAAAATAGCCTTAAAGAGTTGACAGCTCTGATCAGATCCTCTGTCTCCAAGGATCGTGTCCCATGGAATCTCATCCACTAATTCTTTGAACAGCTGGAAGTTGGCTGTTCTGAAGTTCAGGGTCCTGACTATGCTCTTAGCCAGGCCCATCTCCCTCAGGATCATCCACTTAACCAGGGCGTGGTCACTGCATGACTTCCTCCAATCTTAACCTCTTTAATGAGTTCATCTGCATGGACCACCAGGTCCAGTAACACTTCTCCTCTGATTTGTTTGTCTAATACCTGGATGAGGAAGTTGTCTTCAATGCACTCCAGGAGTCTCCTGGATTGCTTACTGCCTGCCACATAGCTTTCCCAGCAAACATCTGTGTGGTTGAAATCCCCCAGGAAGATTGCCTGTAAGTGCGATGCTTCTTGTAGCTGGAGCAAAAAGGCCTCATCAACAGGCTTATCCTGATCAGGCAGCCTGTAGTAGACCCCACCACAAGGTGTCCTTTGTTGATCCAGTCCTTAATTTTTACTGACACACTCTCAGGCTATCCCTCTCTAGACATATACAAACCTACAGGGCAAGATGGGATCCACTCAAGGGTACTGAGGGAGGTGGCAGAAGTATTCACCAAGCCTCTTTCCATCACTTATCAGCAGTCCTGACTATCAGGGAAGGTCCCAGTCAACTAGCGGCTAGCAAACGTGATGATCATGTACAAGAAGAGCTAGAAGGAGGATCCAAGAAACTACAGGCCTGTCAGTCAGACCTCACTGCTGGGGAAGGTTATGGAGCAGATTATCTTGAGTGCCATCTCACAGCACAATGCAGAACAACCAGGTAATCAGGCCCAGTCAGTGTGAGTTTATGAAAGACAGGTCCTGCTTGATGAATCTGATCTCCTTCTACGACAAGGTGACCTGCTCAGTGGATGAGGGAAAGGGTGTGGATGTGGTCTACCTAGACTTCAGTAAGGCCTTTGACTCTGTTTTCCACAACCTTCTTCTGGAGAAACTGTCTGTTCGTGGCTTGGACAGGTATATGTTTCATTGGATTAAAAACAGCCTGGATGGACAGGACAGGACTCCGTGGCAAAAGGAGTTAAATCCAGTTGGAGGCCAGTCAGTAGTGCTGTCCCCCAGGGTTCAGTACTGGGGCTACTTCTTTTCAATATCCTTATCAATGGTCTGGATGAGGAGATCCAGTTCACCATCATGAATTTTGCAGATGACACCAAGGTAGGTGCGAGTATTGATCTGCTCAAAGGTAAAAAGACTGTACAGAGGGATCTGGATAGGCTGGACTGATGGGCTGAGGCCAACTGTACAAGGTTCAACAAGATTAAATCCTGGGTCCTGTACTTGGGGCACAACAACCCCATGCAACACTACAGGCTGGGAGAAGATTGTCTGGAAAGCTGCCTAGCAGAAAGGGACTTGGAAGTATTGTTCAATAGCCAGTTGAATATGAGCCAGCAGCATGCTCAGATGGCCCTGAAGGCCTACAGCATCGTGGTTTGTATTATAAGCAGTGTTGTTAGCAGGATCAGGGAAGTGATTGTCCCTCAGTACTCAGATCTCGTGAGGCTGCTCCTCAAATACTGTATTAAGTTTCATTAAGGTGCTGGAGCACATCCAAAGAATGGCAACAAAACTGATTAAGGGTCTAGAGAATAAGTCTTATGAAGAGCAGCTGAGGGAGCTGAGGTTGTTTAGCCTACAGAAAAGGAGGGTTATACCTTACCTTATTGCACTGTACCTTAAAGAAGGCTATAGCGAGGTAGAGATTGGTCTCTTCTCCCAAACACCAAGTGATCAGACGAGGAAATGGCCTTCAATTGTGCCAGGGAAGGTTTAGGCTCGATATTAGGAAAAAAATCTTCGCTGAAAGGTTTGTGAAGTTTTGGAACAGGCTGCCCAGTAGTTGAGTCACCATCCCTAGAGGTCTTCAAAACACATGCAAATGTAGAGCTTTGTGACACGGTTTAGTGGTGGACTTGGCAGTGCTAGGTTACTGGTTGGACTAGGTGATCTTGGAGGTCTTTTCCAACCTAAATGATTCAATGATTCTATGAAATTCAACATTTTAGGTAGAGAATCAATTTTAAGAACTATAAACCTAATCAGAAAGGTAAGACAGAGTTTTTGTCTGCAGGGATGAATAAACCAGCACTGCCTATTTAAAGAAATAACAATAATAGACTCTTGAATTTCAGGTTAGTCAAATTAAAACAAACCAAAATAAAGAAAAGAAGATTGTGTGGTGTTTCTTTCAGGGTTCTGTGTTACAAAGCAGACATAAGACATAGTAATATTACTTGTTATTATCACATGTCTGGGGCACAATAACCCCAAGCAGAGCTACAGGCTGGGAGATGAGTGGTCGGAAAGCTGCCAGGAAGAGAAGGACCTGGGAGTATTGGTTGATAGTTGGCTGAATAAGAGCCAGCAGTGTGCTCAGGTGGCCAAGAAGGCCAACAGCATCCTGGCTTGTATAAGAAGCAGTGTGGCCAGCAGGTCTAGGGAAGTGATTGTCCCCCTGCACTCAGCTTTGGTGAGGCTGCACCTCGAGTCCTGTGTTCAGTTTTGGGCCCCTCGCTACAAGAAGGAAGGACATCGAGGTGCTCAAAAGAGTCCAGAGAAGGGCGACGAAGCTGGTGAGGGGTCTGGAGAACAAGTCCTACGAGGAGTGGATGAGGGAGCTGGGCTTGTTCAGCCTGGAGAAAAGGAGGCTCAGGGGTGACCTCATTGCTCTTTATAAGTACATTAAAGGAGGCTGTAGCGAGGTGGGTGTTGATCTATTCTCCCACATGCCTGGTGACAGGACGAGGGGGAATGGACTAAAGTTGCGCCAGGGGAGTTTTAGTTTGGATATTAGGAAGAACTTCTTTACTGAGAGGGTTGTGAGGCATTGGAGTGGGCTGCCCAGGGAAGTGGTGGAGTCACCATTCCTGGAGGTCTTTAAAAGATGTTTAGATGTTGAACTTAGCAATATGGTTTAGTGGAGGACTTGTTAGTGTTAGGTCAGAGGTTGGACTCGATGATCCTTCCAACCTAGACAATTCTGTGATTCTGTGATATTCAGTATAATACAATATAATAAGCATATATAGTATTTAAACTTAAAATTACATTTTTTTAAATTATTTTTAGGGTTGTTTTGTCTTTTTATGTGTTTGTTTTCGGTGCTATTGTGTTGCTGCAGATTCAGGAAGGGTTTCACATATATTCATAATGAGTCAAACCAGGAAAGATGGATGTGAGCTGCAGAAAGGGAAATAGAATTCTGAGGCTTAGAGTAGTATGATAATTTATGAAATCTAATCGACATAGCTGATTTTAGGAAAAAACAAGAAACGTGTGTATTACAAGAATTCACTCCTCTTCCAAATTCAGGATAAGGCCTGAGTGCCATTTCTCTCCCATTCCATTTTGTATGGAATTATGTCTCTTTGTGGGGAAATATGTGTGCATATTTTTTCTCTACAATTTCACTTGACTATTTTGCATGCTGAGCTTCTAGTGTTACTAACTGCCCCATCCTGTGTCCCTAAACACACTTTTTTTGTCTCTTCAAACTTTTATATAATATCTATTTTCTCAAAAATGAGAAAATACAGCACTTCCCATCTTTTTTTTTTCCCCTCCTGCTCTGGAAATGCAGGAATACGGTAATGCAAAAAAGGACCGGCCAGCATGCTTTCATTCAACACTTTCTTTACAAAAGTAAAACAAAGGAAGAAACAGAATATGGGCTACAGCTCAGACCTTTTGGGGTATTTTCTTCCCCTTGATGGAAGGAAGAAAACAGCACCTGAAGTAAGAACCAGAATTATTCATGCCCTCCCTTATCTATCCCTTGTTTGCAGAAAGAAAAAAAATCTTTTTTTATCCTCCCTCATCTTCTGTATGTTCTTCAAGGAGATGAAGGACTCCACCTGAGAGCATAATCACTAAGGCTACCAATGGAGCAGATAGCTCATGATCCAAGGCAGAAAGTTCAGTTAAACCTTTTTCCATAGACAAAGGGATTAAAACTAGACAGTGGTGCATGTCACATACACTATGAACAGTATAAATTTACATTAATTTTTCCTGCCCCAGTACAGTCAACTAGAACACGTATGCATGGCTTGGAAATCTCTACTATATTTATGTTGACCATTATTGTTAAATGCGACCTCATTCATTTATATTTCTTTTTTTCTAATAATATTACACTAATATTATACATATGATAATATTAAAATATAATTACATTATATTTGAGGGCTTCTGTAGATTTGTGATGCCTTTTTGAAGTTGGTATATACATTAGGAAATGTGAAAGAGTAATCTAGCTTCAGTAGCTATAAAGTATATAGCTATACATTCATGTGTATTATTCCTGTTCCTTCTATCTCTTCATACCTTTTACATATTTTAATTTTCAGTTATTTAATGTTTTCTCTTTATTGTTGCATCTGATTATTTTTGTATCGTTATATCAATTCCATTCATCTGCAATCACTTGCCCTTGTTAATAATTTTCTGTTGAGGGTAAGCAGTTCTCTACCCTTACTTATGACAGTAAGAACATCACTTCTAGTGGTGTACACCTAAGCCCATCACTAGCTTTATTTTGACGTCTAGTCTGCATTTCACCCTAGAAGCTTATACTATTCAAATTAATTTTTGCTGTTTCCAAGTTCAGGAACACTAGACAGCTGTTTTATAATGGCTATTTGCGTTGAAATTGTTTGAGATTTGCCCTGCAGGATACTACTAGTAGGGGCTCTACATTTTATTCACAAACAATTAGTTTTCTTGTTATACTACAGCGTATGCTAATAAGTATCATCCACTATCAAGATATCTAACATATCATTATTGATTACCGCCACAGGAATAAGGTAGATTGAATATATTAACAGTAGCTGGTAGAAAACAAAATGTTTGGAAATGTAAGAGGAAAAATATTTCACAACTATTTTTATTTAAAAACTAAATAATAGCAAAACTACTACCACAAAGATACTCCACTATTGTTATTTCAAACACGTATTCCACTGCATAGTAAAAGATCAGGTCTTCCAATTTGTTTGTGTGAACTGGTGAAAATTAATTTAGGTTACTGAAAACAATATTTCTATATGCATGAATTCTATAAGATCACCTCTTTTTTGTTGTGACCTTTCAGCCTTTCCCTTCAAAAACCTTCTCTGTGTTTACTAAAATAATTACTTTTTGAAGAGTCCAACATACACTCAAGTTATATTGCAGTTTTACTGGACATTTTTTCTCAGGTAGAAGGGGTTGAATATCAATTTATTTGTTTATTGTCAACATGAATAAAATTTAATTTAAAATTATTGAGTAAGTCCATCATTCCAGTGTGCTCCTAGGTCATCAAAAATACAAAAGTAAATTTCATACATTTTTTTTCATGTTGCTTTTTATGAAGCTAAAGGGATTACTCACTGGGAACACTATGTTCCAGCAGGAGAGGCTTGCATTTCTTGTTTCTTACTGATTACCTGTTACCTTTAGTCATCACAAAGATGCTAGTGAGAGATTTATCTTTTTCTGTCCTTTAATGACTTTTGAAGTTTCTAAACAATGCTACTTTTCTTTTTTTTTCCCAGATTTTTTTTTTCCAGAAAAAAAAAAAAAAAGTTTTAATATGCTGCTTTAAAAAGCCTGATAGGGAAAACATCTCACCTTAATCATAAGCAAAGAGAAGATGTCAACAGTGGAGCTAGTGAAGAATAAGATTATTTTTTTTTTTACAGATCCACTGAACTCAAACATTTGTGTTGCTGTCAGCAAGGCTCTAGTTTTGGAAGATTGCTTAGTCTGATGACAAAAATTCTATCTGAAATGATCAGAAGCTAGCTTCTGGAAGTAACTTCAAATTCTGAGGAAGTCCTCTAGCTTCTGTCTATACCACAACACCTCAACTTTACAGTTACCATCAGAAGAAACTTATTGAGACTCCCTGCTTCCATTTTCATTTTTTAAAGAGTATAAAAGATTTATGTAAAACACCATGCTCAAGCACAACTTAAAATTATTATTCATAGCAAATGGATGGCTTTAGCTAGCCGTTTATGTCTTTCATACACAGAAACAGACTTTTTACTCCCACTCTTTAATAGTTCCTGGTGGCAGATGTATTTATAGAGATAATTTAGGCCCTATTTGGGACATTTGTTAATATCATAAAGGCAAATGAATTGCACCAGTAATAGACTTCATCTTAAAGCTTTCTGAGTTTGATACATCATAAGCCAAAAAATATATCCCATTGATGTCAATGGGAAGCCTTGGGTTCTGTAGAATGGCGCAAAGTAAGACAGCTCATCTTACTCCACTGAAACTATATGGACCACTGTATTAGTTGAACGTTCATAAGTCTGACAGGATTTACCCCAGAGTACTTAAGGAATTAGCAAATGCTATAGCTGAACCCCTCTCAACTATTTACCAAAGGTCTTGGCAGCCTGGGGAGGTCCCTTCTGACTGGAAGCTAGCCAATGTTATACCTATCTACAAGAAGGGCCCAAGAGAAGACCCGGGAGACTACAAACCTGTAAGCCCCTGAAAAAGTTATGAAAAAGGTTGTCTTGGGGCATATTGAAAGACATTTAGAACAAAGCTATTATCAAACATAATCAACATGGGTTCACCAAGGAAAGTCCTGTCTTAGAAATTTGATCTTCTTCTGTTACAAGATCACCTGCATAGTGAATGAAGGGAAGATGGTGGAAGTAATCTTTCTGGATTTTAGTAAGACCTTTAATACTATCCCTCATTGTATCTTTCTGGACAAATTATCCAACTGTGAGTTGAACAAGTACATGCTACACTGGGTGATGAATGGGCTTAATTGTAGAGCTCAGTGGATTGTAGTGAATTGGGCTACATCTGGCTGGTGGGCAGTCACTAGTGGTGTTCTCAAGGGCCCAATTCTAGGGACAGTTCTATTCAATATTTTTATCAATGGTCTAGATATAATAGTCGAATGTAACCTCAGCAAGTTTGCTGATGATGCTAAACTGAGAGGTGCTGTTGGCTACCTGGAGGGACAAGAAGCCTTGTAGAAGGATCTAGGTAGATTAGAGCATTGGACAAACATCAACGGCATGAAATTCAACAGGGGTAAATGCTAGGTGCTGTACATGAGATGAAGTAATGTCAGACACAAGTACAGACTGGGAGACAAATGGCTAGAGAGCAGCTCAGCAGAAAGGGTTTTGAGGGTGCTGATTGACTGCAGGCTCAACGTGAGTCAACAGTGTTCCCAGGCAGCCAAGAGGGCAAACGACATTGTGGGGTGCATTTAACACAACATAACCAACCAGCCAAAACAGGTGATTCTCCCACTATATTTAGACTTGGTGCAGCCTCATCTTGAGTATCATGTGCAGTTCTGATCTCCAAAATATAAAAAGGATATTAAGATGCTTGAATGCATCCAGAGGAACAACAAAGCTGCTAAAAGGGCTGGAAGGTATCTCCTATGAGGAGAGGCTGAGGACACTTGGTTTGTCTGGTTTGGAGAAATGGAAGCTAAGAGGTGACCTTATTGCTTTATACAGCTTCCTGAGGAAAGGAAATGGAGAGGGAGATGCTGATCACTTCTCCCTGGTAAGCAATGATAGTTTGCAAGGTAATGGCACAAAGCTGTGCTAGGGGATATTCAGACTAGATATTAGGAAGAAATTCTTTACTGTGAAGGTAGTAAAACACTAGAAGAGGCTTCTTAGTGAGGTGGTTGATGTCCCATGCCTGTCAATGTTCAAGAGACATTTGAATTATGTTCTTAATCATACAATTGTAGAATTACAGAATCACAGAAAGATTTGTTGAAAAGGACTCTAAAGATCATCTAGTTAAAACTACCCTGCCAACACCTCCAACTGGATCTGGTTGCCCAAAGTCCCATCCAACCCAGCCTTGGATACTTTCAGCCTTAACCTATCACTACGCTCCTTGATAAAAAAGTATTTCCACATCTTTTCTATAGGCCTCCTTTAAGTACTGGAAGGTCTCCCCAGGCTGAAAAATCCCAATTCTCTCAACTTGTATTCATAGGAGAGGTGTTCCAGCCCTCAGATCATCCTCAGGGTCCTTCTCTGGACTTGCTACAACAGGTCTATCTTCTTATGTTGGGGACCCAAGGGCTGAAGCCACCTTACTCTAAGTGGAGTCTCACAAGAAAAGAGTAGAGGGGGAGAACCACCTGCATGACCTGCTGTCCACACTTCTTTTGATGCAGCCCAGGATATGGTTGGCTTTCCAGGCTGCAAACACACACTGACAAGCTCATGTTGAGCTTTTTATCCACCGGCCCTCGCCTCGCCTCGCCTAACCTCCCCTCCCCAAGATATGAAAGGCTTCTACAGAACCAACAAAAAGAAGAGTAGGAAAATGTGGTCCACTTTTCAAAGGTGCAGGGGTCCTGGTGATTTGCATGAATCTCTACTGGTAGGACAGACTTCAGCAATCCTTTGCCCCTGAGACCATTAGAAGTTTGGAATGAGGAAGGACAAAGTGAGGGAACACTTAAACATCTTGCATGTACACAAGTGCATGGGACCTGATGGGATGCATGCAAGAGTACTGAGGGAGATTAGTTACCTCTGAAATATCATGGAAGTCAAGGGAGGTTCCTGAGAAAAACAAATGCCACTCCTATCTTCAAGAAGGGCAAAGAGATGGATCTAGGGAAATATAGGCCAGTTAGCCTTACCTCCCTAAACGCCTGGGTAGGTGGGACATACAGGCTTGGTCACCTTTTCCAAACATAGCAAGGAAAAGAAGGTTATTGTAAGTAGTAAGCGTGGATTTACGAAAAGGAAATTATGCCTTACAGACCTGATTGCCTGCTACAATTTGTATACTGGCTTGGTGGTTGAATGGAGAGCACTGAATGTTGTTTATCCTGACTTTAGCAAGGCTTTCAACACTGGCTTGCATAATATTCTCATTTACAATTTGATGACATACTGACTAGATAAGAAGTCATTGAGGTGGACTGAAAACTGGCTAAACTGCCAAGCTCAAAGGGTTGTGATCAACAGCATGAATGATAGCTGGCACCCAGTCAGTAATGGCATACCCTAGGGACTGATGCTGCAGCCACTATTATTTAATATCTTCATGATATGTATGATGGGACAGAGTGCACTCCCAGTGAGTTTACAGATGATACAAAACTGAATTTTTTTGATATACCATATAGATGTGCTATCTATATGGTACACCATATCTATACCATAGATACATGTATACCATATATATAGATATACATAGATACATATATACATAGATATACATAGATATACCATATAGATATGATATACCATATAGATTCAGGTAGCTCATGAGGTTCAGCAAGAGTCTGCAACTGAGGAATAGCTCTGTGCCCTAGTACAGACTGGCAGATAGCTGGCTGGAAAGCAACTTTGCAGGAAAGGTCCTGGGGGTACAGATGGACACCATGCTGAACATGACCCAGCAATGTGCCCTTGCCACAAAGAATGCCTTCAGCCTCTTGGACTACATTAGGCAGAGCATTGCCAGAAAATTGAGTGAGAAGATCCTACCCCTCCATTCAGCACTGGTGAGACACGTTAGGGGTGGTATGTCCAGTGCTGAATACCACTACAAGAGAGACATGGATGTACTGGAGCAAGTCTAATGAAGGGTGACAAAGATGGTTAAGCAACTGGACATGTAATAGAGCTGAGATTGTTCAGCCTAGAGAAGGGATGCTTCAGGGGTATCTCATCATTGTGTATAAATACCTAGGGAGTAAAGGAGACAGAGCCAGGCTTCTTAGTAGTGCCCTGTGACAGGACAAGAGGCAATGGGTACAAACTGAAACATGATAAATTCCATTTAAACAAAAGAGAAAAACTTTTTTGTAAGGGTGATTGGAACCAAAAACAGCTTGCCCATAGAGGTTGTAGACTTTCAATTCCTGGAAGTATTCAAATTCCTACAAGACACAACCCTTAGAATTGTGCTTGAGATGACTCTCCAAACAAGCAGGTTGGACTAGATGAGCTCTGTGGGCTTCCCGTCTCAGCTATAAATTCAATTTATTTGATCTTTTTTGTATAGAAATTGACCTTTGAACTTGGCCCACTCTATGTTATAATTGCTACGGAATATCTTACAATAGCCCATTAAAACGCAAATATAGTTCATCAATTCTGTTTTTACAGTTTTCCCAAAATACAGCTCGTGCTAATAGTTATGCCTCAGAACTTGCCTGAAATTTCTGTACATAGCTTGTAACTTTTCATGATATGGAAAATAGCAGTGGAAGTCACAAGGAATATTGCTTGGCTCAATGGCAAAGTGGACTTCATTGAGTGTGAAAATTCGAGGAAAATACAAACGTGAATGGACAACATGGCAGAAGTAATTAGATGTTAAGCTTGTTAGTTATTTCCAGGAACACCGCAGTGAAGATGTATGCAGCTAAATATTTAAAAATAAGCAGAGCTAGTAAAAATAAAATTAAAAAATAATAGTAATAATAATTTTCTGAAGATTGGAGGAAAAATAAAGATATTTTTTAGATCTCACTTATGGTTCATCCTAAAGATAGACAAAATACTTTGTAAATGTCTCGTGGAATTGTTCTTTTAATTACTTTTTTAAACATTTTATAAACTCCACATCCACGCCTTCACTTCAAAAAGAGATTCTCATTTCAAAAATGGATTTCGTTTCTTCTTGAAGAGTTTATAATAAGATCCCAAGTTAGCAGAGTACAATTGCTATTTTTTACATCTATGAATTTATAGAAAAGGAAATAGGACAAGGAGAAAGAAAAAAAAAAGGAAAAAGGGAAAGAGGAAAAGGAAAAGGAAAAGGAAAAGGAAAAGGAAAAGGAAAAGGAAAAGGAAAAGGAAAAGGAAAAGGAAAAGGAAAAGGAAAAGGAAAAGGAAAAGGAAAAGGAAAAGGAAAAGGAAAAGGAAAAGGAAAAGGAAAAGGAAAAGGAGGAGGAGGAGGAGGAGGAGGAGGAGGAGGAGGAGGAAGAGCAGGAGGAGGAGGAGGAGGAGGAGGAGGAAGAGGAAAAAAGACAATTTGAAGACTCCACATTTTTTATGTACTGATTTTAAAGCTTTATTAGAATGTATACTTTGGAAGAACTATAAGTGCCTAGCTTCATCTATTACAATAAAATATAGCAGATAAAAATATTACTGACCATATGGCAAAGAAATATATTATGTCTCCAGCAGCAACACACCAGAATATTTACCACTAAATGCCTAACCTGGATAATGAACCACAACCAGAAACTGGTTCTGTTTACCTTCTGTTCTTAGTAGGTGTTACTATTCCTACAAATATATATCTTCTTCCATCTTTTTTACCCCTTTATACTCCTTAAGCCACTTTTCTGGCAAATTGCTTGTAATGGTGATAAAATTAGGGCGTAAATGTTTTGTAGATATTTGGGTCAGAATTAATCCCAAATTTTCTTTTTTTCCTATTTTATTTATTTGTATATATTGAAAGAGTAAATACCTCTGATGTGAAAGTGCTGCAAAAGACCGCTGAACTTAAGTGCAAAAGTAACGTTCAGAATTCAGTTGTTCATCTAGCATGACTAAAAAATAAATATATTTGTGATTCAGCATATGAATTCCCAAATGTTTGAGTTAACAAACTTTGAGTTAGTTGCTCATTTATTTTGCAAATATAAAAGATGCACTGAATGTTAATGTTCTTAAGAAGAATCCCAAAGTCTGTGAAACTTACAGAAGGTTATCAACAAAATGAATGGATAAAACAACATATATAAGAATATGCCAAGACTATAAAGGAGGATATTGAGCTGAGGAATTTTGTGGGGAGGGAAAAGTAGAGAATTTGAAAATATAAAAACAGACTTTTTTTTGCCTAATTACTAAAATTTTCCAACAATTACATGTATGAACATATACCTTCATTGCCTATTCTCTATATATAGAATTACGTTTTAATGCTGTTATGTTATGAAAAATAACAGTATACTCAGGGAAAAATAATTAAATGGTCAGAGAAATCAGCCAAATATATTTTCAATTAAAATATTTTAATGCAGTATAATAATGTATGTTCTTTTTTTTTTTTTTTCTTCTCATTTTATCCCCCATTTTTGGCTGTTGGTGCTTCTTGCTTTTTCACCTTCCTGTTTGATCAGTGGTTTTTGGCCAGTTTGTATTTTTCCAGACATCACTCCATGATGTGGTTGAAGTATATGATGGCCCATCTCTGCAGTCATCACTGTTATCTTCTCTCTCAGGATCTCATTCAGGTATCTGTTAACAGAACTGTCATTAAACCATTAAAATAAAATTTATTTTATATAAACTATAAAGATAGTGTAGTTAAAAAAAAAAAAAAGGAAAGAGAAAAGAAAAGACAACTGTCATATTTTCTTAGATGCTGTTCAGGAAATATATGAAATTGGGATTTTAAAATAAAAATGTAATCACTCAAAACTGTGTTCATTAATGAAGAAATAAAAGACAAGTGGATTTTTTTTTATTTTTTTTTTTAATATTCACTTGTTATAGTGTGTATTTGGGGCTTCTTACTTTATGCCTTTATTACTTGTATCTAGTAAGCAATCTGAAATGGATATTATAAAAGGGAAACCAGCATATTTTTTATAGCAAAGTGAAACTGTATAGATTATGTGCATGTTGACTTATTTACAGACATGGTGTGAATATAGATATATATATATATACTTTTTATAAGGGAAAAATATATATTCATAATAACCGTAGTGATTTTTAGTCCCCATTTTCTAGAACAGCAAGATACTGCCAACTTAAGATGTTGAATCTATCCTGCCAAGTTAAAGAAACAGAACAGGACTGGAAGGGGGGAGGGGAGGGTTGTCTTAGCTGTAGAGTTGGTGACAGGAATTTTGTATGCTTCTTTAGTAAAAACTGATTATGATAGCTTTGTATTTGCTTTGTTTGAGTAGGTGAATCCCTTCCATTGAGCTCAGGTAACCAGATCACGGTTAGATTTACTTCAGTTGGACCAGTAACAGCTAAAGGATTTCATTTTGTTTATCAAGGTGAGAGAGCCTGGAAAAGTTTGTAAATTTATTAATTTCTTCACAAGTTGTAAATGATCAGAGAGGAACAGACTGAAAATTAAAAGGAAATTAATAGCCTGTTAATGATGTAATAAGTTTCATGATTTCTGCCTGTTTTTAAAAATAATGTTAGCACCATTCTTTTACTTGTATTTTAAATGTTAAATCAAATAATTAAGAAGCATAAGGGAAGTTCCAAATTTAAGAAGGTGGTTATAGAATGCAGCTGTTCTATGTTTGCTAATATGATTGACTAATGCTAGATATATCTTGCGGCTCAAACTGGTTTCTTTTTAAAGAAACTGGTTTTCTTTTTAAATCTCTCACATTAAATATGAATAACTGCAAATAGTATTACCTGTGGGTGAATCAGTGATCTTTCTATCATTAAACTGCTTCCCTTTATTTACATTATTTGCCTTTTTATGGGCAAAACATAGAAATGGTTATACATCAGTATTTGCAACTGCAATCCATTTTTCTATGGATTCTAAATCCTGATCTGGCAGGCATAATACACATTTAGAAATCCACAAGAATAAATGTAAACACCTATCTGACATTGATTGTTTGTTTTGTTTTGTTTTGTGTTTTTAACTATTAGATTAACATTTCATAGTGATATTTCTTTTCAGTGCCATTTTAGAAAGGTTTCATTATGGATTTTATACATTGCTTTTCGTCTTGGCAAGGATATCACTGCTATGCGCTTCTAAATAGCAATTTAGTCATCAGAAGTATGTAATCCACATTGTGAAGATTAAGTTGGGGATTAAGCAGATGTTCTTAACTGGCGAATAAGTGAATGTTACTTCCAGTCATTCCAAATATTTGTGGTTCAAAATCTGTATTCCTTCACCAAATCTAAAATTAGGAATCCACAATTCTTATGTTTGCAGCTGTTCCAAGAACAAGTGCAACACAGTGCAGCTCTGTGCCTGAACCAAGATTTGGAAAAAGGATTGGAAATGAATTTGCAGTTGGGTCATTGGTTCTTTTTGAATGCAATCCAGGGTATATCCTTCATGGATCAACAGCAATTAGATGTGATACAGTACCAAATGCATTGGCACAGTGGAATGATTCTCTCCCTACATGTGTTGGTGAGTTCTTCAGGCTTTTTAATAGGACTAATTGCTGCCTAAAGTGTTGACCATCATCTCTAGCTGAATGTTTTCCTTCGTTGTCATCCACACGATGTTTTATTCCTGCTTACTTTTACTCACTTCCTTCTCCATTCAAGGTTAAGATTTTATTACCCTTTCAATTCTAACCCTGCTGCAATATTTCACTAGTTTCATGAACATACCCTTCTGTTATAAATTATATGTTACCTTCTTTTACATTAACATCAGTGACATCTCTCGTTATCCTTTAATCAAGTTTCAGAAATAACAGTTTATTCTCTCACTCACTCCTTCAAGACTAAGATGCTCTCACCTTTTGGGTCTCTAATAAGATAGTGTAAGCTGTTATGAAGAAGACTACTATATTAAAGATTTAAAAATAGTTAAGCTAATATTTCAATGCTTGTCAAAAAAAAAAAAAGCAGTAATTTTCCAGAGCAGAAAATATATCTCATCTGGTTCTGATCATACAAGATTAAATTCTCAACATTTGAGTCTTAAATTAATGTGCATCCATTGACATTAATAAAGCTGATCTGTACCGACTGGAAATCTGGTGATAGTTCTGAAAAGTCGCAGAGTAAGGAAATAAAATGATATTGGTGTATTTTTCCATAGGCTTACATCAAGGGCAAATACATTGGCTGCTGTGCATGTTATTTTTAATAGAGGTTTTTTTTGTTTGATTTTTTTTTAATATAAAAAAAAACAGTTGTTTATAAATGAATCAAAATTGGTTGTCATTTACATGGATTTTTTTGTTTTTTTGCAATGCCATCAAACTTTTCCACCTGTAACATCTGTTGCAGTACGAACTGCCCTATACATTAATTTTGTGAAAATTTAATACATTAAAAAACATTCATTTTGAGGATGAAGGCATCTGAAGAACACAGTTCCCAAACCAAACAGTAAATATATGTATGAGTTAGTTACTTTACTATTCTTGAAAGACAATAGATTTTTTAGAAAAATCATCCTAACCTACTGCAAAACCACACTATAGAACTGACCCCAGCATTAAGAAGTACATAAGCAGAGTTTTAGATGAGTAGAGGAGAAAGGGAAAAAGGAAAAATAAAAAAAAAAAAAAACAAACAACAAAACAACACATTTTTAATTAGGTTGGTTTTGAATCCTCTTTGCTTAATCATATAATGCTGCATGGTAGAGACCAAGTGCTTTTCAATAAGAACAAAATGTTTCCTCCATAATACTAAAATCTTGACAGAGATAACAACTAAGTGCCACTGGAGTAATATTAATAAAATAGGATTAACAATATATTATACATGAATAATGTTTATTTGGACTGTTTCAGTCAAAATGAATAGAACCATGATTAATATATCAGTAAGAAACTGAAGTATTTATCTATACTTCATTTATCCTCAATTGCTACAGTAGAACCAATATAATTGATTTTTGTTTATACCCTTGAAATGTATTCACTTTTTTTTTCAGACATAACAATTCAGCAAAATAATTATTTTGGTCATTGATCACAATGTATTATATTATATACATATACATATGCATATGCATATACATATAGACTTATTCTGTGAAAGACAAACTGTCTCTAGGCAAGCTGTGAAAGGGTTACAGGCCACTTCACATGTGAAAATTACTGTGCCAATAACAGTGATAAAATATATATGAGGATAAAATTCCATTGAACTAAATCAGTTTAATAATTGAAGTGGTAGACCTGACCACATTAGATTGCCTTAACTCTAGTGAATGTTTGAATGTTTTCTTAGAGATAGCAGACATCAATCATTCTGTCCATCCTTTTACAAGTAATTATTTAAACGTTTTGAGTTATACTGACCTTTAGTTTATCTATGTAATTTGAAGAGATTCCAACAATTATGTGCCACACAAAGTGTAGCTACAGTATTCGTTATTAAGTGGCATTCCTCTACATATTTTATAAATCCTCATATTTTTATCTAATGAAATCAATTCAGAACTTATCGAAGTTGCGTAGAAATGATACATTAGCTTCTGTTTAACATCGTTGTTGGCAACATGGACAGTTGGATTGAGAGCACCCTCAGCAAGTTCATCAATGGCAACAAGCTGTGTGGTGCGGCTGGTACACTGGAGGGAACAGATGCCATCCAGGGGGACATTGACAGACTTGAGAGGTGGGCCTGTGTGAACTTCATGTTCAACAAGGCTGAGTGCAAGGTCCTGGCAATTTCAAGAACAGGGCAATTCCAAGAACAAATACAGGCTGAGTGGAGAATAGCTTAAGATTAACTCCAAGGAGAAGGACCTAGGGGGAAATTGGTTGATGAAAAACTCATCATGGGCATGGCGATGTGTACTTGCAGCCCAGAAAGTCAAACATATCCTGGGCTGCATCAAAAGAAGTAGGGACAGCAAGCAGGTCAAGAGAGGGTGATTTTTTACTCTGTTCTCATGAGACCCCATTTAGATTACTGCCTTCAGCTCTGCGATCCCCAATATAATAAGAACATGGACCTGTGAGAGCAAACACAGAGGAGAGCCACAATCAAAGGGCTGGAACACCTTTGCTGTGAAGATAGGTTGAGGGAGTTGCTTTCTTCAGCCTGGAGAGAGAAGTCTCCAGGGAGACCTCACTGCAGACTTCCAGTACCTAAAGGAGGGACTACAAGAAAGCTGGAGAGGGACTCTTTATCAGGAAGTGTACCATTACAAGGAGTAATAGTTTTAAACTAAAAGAAGGAATATTTAGATTACACAGAAGGAAGAAATTCTTTACTCAGAGGGTGGTGAGGTACTGGAACAGGTTGCCCAGAGAAGCTATGGATGCCCCATCCCTGGCTGTGTTCAAGACTAGGTTGGCTGTGGCTTTGAGCAACCTGGTCTAGTGTCTGGCACCCCTGTCCATGGCAGGAGGTTTGGAATTAGATTATCTTTATGGTCCATTCCAACCCAAAGCATTCCATGATTCTAACAGTTTGTTAAACTATCTCATCAATCTTTTCCTTCAACTTCTTAAATACCAAAGAATATCTGTATCTAGATCAAACTTTAGTTTTATTTGTCCCTGTCAGAGCATCTAACAAACTAGTCAAGATACATTCAAGTTGATCGTTCAGAAGGGAAATGGTGTTGATGTACGCCTCTGTCTTATTTCATGTGTAACACTATTATTAATCCATGGACATAGATATGATGAGTGAAGTAAGCCTTTACCAATCTCTTTACTAATATGATAGATCCATAGTCTGTAATTGCGTAATTCATACAATCAAAGAAGAGTTGCCAAGGAGTTGAGACTGATTATTGATTATTTAGACAATAAAAATAGCAATATTGAGATAGAATTTTTCTATTTTACTCCTTTATACTAATAAAATACATAACTGTTCAAACTTCATTCTTAAGCACTAACAATTAAACTTTATCTTTGTAAGGTTACTAGGACATGTTGGAATAAATTTTGTTTTGTTAAAGGTCAAATAAATAAGACGGGAATATGAATGAATCATGGAATCATAGAACGACATGGGTTGGAAGGGACCTTGAAAAATTGTGTAGTTCCATGGGCAATGATGCCACTTTGTTGTTGTTTTGTTTGTTTTTGTTGTTGTTGTTGTTGTTGTTCCTGAGGCAAATATATATATTTTTTAAGTGTAACATAAATTTACAAAAGTTTTCAGACATAGTATGATGAATGTTGATTAAGCTTTAATAATAATAACTCTTCTCACTTGTGAGGCTTTGCACTTCTTTTTTTTTGACTTGTGCATTTCCTTTCAGTGCCCTGTGGTGGAATTTTAACAAAGCGCAAAGGGACCATTTTGTCTCCTGGTTACCCTGACCCTTATGACAACAATCTGAATTGTGTGTGGAAGATCACAGTACCAGAGGGAGCTGGGATTCAGGTAAGTATACTTGTTATTTTCTTGTTATCATCGTGTTTAAAAATGTTTTTCCTGGCGCAAGAGCATGAAAAGGGTTTTCATACATCCTTTCTCTCACTAATGATGGTCACAGTGGAACTCATTGCACATCTTTTCATTCACGCAGTTCTTAAAGGATGTAAGATTTAAAGAAATTTTAAAAGATATACCCGTAACTTTATAAAAGTTTAAAATATGTTATTTCAGTATGTCAGTGATTCATTGTAAGTAAGAGGGAATAGAGATGCTTCCCCATGTGTGCTTTTTTTTTGTCAGTTTTGTTTTGCTTTGTTTTTTGTTTGTTTGGTTTGGTTTTGTTTTGTTTTCCTGCCTCCATCAAATTACATAAATCTTGTTCTTGCAGAGTGAAATTAGATGGGTTCTTTCCATGGAGAGATTATGCACATTTTCTTAGAAGTTCTGTTATTTTACATATAGTTACAAAAGTTAATTGTTACATAAATATGCTTCAACTGGAGTTGGGAATGAGTCTTTTAAAATACTGATGTAATTCTATTTTACAAAAATTTAGATTAAGACCTTCATGGAATATATAGCAGAAAATTATCTATAAAGCTAGGTTATGTATATCTCACTTTTTAGTGAGAAATTTAGTGAGGCAGTTATGGCTAGTATGATAGAACTTTCAAGCTTCATCTCATGTAATTTCTACCTTAACATTTATCAAGAAACCATGGTAGCAAGTTTTCTATGCCCTTGTTTCAAAAGCAAAATAAAATAAAATAAAATAAAATAAAAATAATAATTTTAAAAGAATAAAAAACTTAGTTTCTGTATATAAAGATGTAATAAAGGTCCAATTGCCTATTGGAATCCATTTAAAATTGAAGAGATTATTTCTAAATTTACATTTAAAAGTTTTGGAAAGGAAACAGAATAACCATTATTATATCTGTTTTTTAATAAATTACATTACAGAGATTTTAATGTATTCTAATTCATCAAGAGTTTTCAAAATCATAGAATGACAGAATCACAGAATTGTAGGGGTTGGAAGGGACCTCGAGAAATCATCGGGTCCAACCCTGCTGCAAAAGCAGGTTACCTAGAGCAGGTTGCTCAGGTAGGCATCCAGATGGGCCTTGAATATCTCCAGAGGAGACTCCACAACCTCTCTGGGCGGCCTGTTCCACTGCTCTGTCACCCTCACCATGAAGAAGTTCTTTCACTTGTTGGTGCGGAACTTTTTGTGATCCATTTTTTGGCCATTGCCCCTTGTCTTGTCCCCACAAACCACTGAAAACAGGTTGGCCAAATCCCTCTGTCTTCCATGCTTAAAGTATCTGTAAACTTTAATAAGATCCCCTCTCAGTCTTCTTTTCTCCAGGCTGAACAGACCCAGGTCTCTCAGCCTTTCCTCATAAGGAAGATGCTCCAGGCCCTGTATCATCTTTGTGGCCCTCCGCTGTACTCTTTCCAGGAGATCCCTGTCTTTTTTGTACTGGCAAGCCCAGAACTGGACACAGGTGAGGCCTGACCAGAGCAGAGTAGAGGGGCAGGATCACCTTCCTTGACCTGCTGGCCACACTCCTTTTAATGCACGCCAGGATCCCCTTGGCCTTCTTGGCCACCAGGGCACACTGCTGGCTCATGGTCAACCTGTCGTCCACCAGGACCCCCAGGTCCTTCTCCTTAGAGCTCCTCTCCAGCAGGTCATCGCCCAGCCTGGACTGATACATGCGGTTGTTCCTTCCCAGGTGCAGGACTCTACACTTGCTCTTATTAAATCTCATTTGGTTTCTTCCTGCCCATCTCTCCAGCTGGTCCAGGTCTCGCTGAATGGCAGCACAGCCTTCTGGTGTGTTGGCCACTCCACCGAACTTTGTATCAGTGACACACTTGCTGAGGGCAGACTCTATTTCCTCATCAAGGTCATCAATGAAGATGTTGAACAAGATAGTATAATGTTGAACAAAATATTATTTTATAATATTTAATAAAATATTATTTTGTAGTTTACTGCTATTTATATTCTATATATAGTATATATATACTATTTATAGTATAGTATATGAATAGACTATATATAGAATATACATACTATATATAGTGTATATATAGTATATGAATATACTATATATAGTATTTTATAGTTTACTGCTATATAATCATTTTGAAAATTCTGTTTTTGTTTGAAATAACTAAAATATTTAATAAAAATGTAAAAAGTTTACAGAAAACAGAAACATCACAAATGCAACCTAATTTCATACATGGTAACATTTAAGAAAATTATGAGTTCTATTTTCAAAGAGCCATCACTGCCCATCAGCAATAGTATTTATAAGCTAAAACAAATTTGAAATTGATTTTGAAGAACACTACTTGATTAAAACACTTGATTAAGTTAGGTTCCTGCATTCTCTATATTTTCTATGCAATCAGTAATGAAAGCTAAAGACTGTGAAGATAGTTCAGAGCATTTAAATTAGACATTGACTGCAGTCCTGAGTCCTGAGTGCTGATTTCTGTAAGAGTTTATATATCATTACACACCACATTAGGTGACTAAATCAGTGGTCCTGGTCAAACGGAGAGGTCCCAGATGACTGGAGACTTGCTAATGTGACACCCATCTATAAGAAAGATCATAAAGAGGATTTGGTAAACTATAGGCCTGTCAGCCAGACCTTGGTGCCAGGAAAGGTCAGGCTGATCATCTTCAGTGCAATCACACAGCATGTGCAGGACAACCAGAAGATCAGAGCAAGCCAGCATGGGTTCATAAAAGGCAGGTCCTACCTGACCAACCTCATCTGCTCCTATGACCAAGTAATTCACCTGGTGGATGAGGGAAAGGCTGTTGACATAGTCTACCTAGACTTCACAAAGGCCTTTGACATAGTCTTCCTCAGTATTCTCCTGGAGAAGGGGGAAACCCATGGCTTAGACAGGTACAGTCTTAAAAACTGGGTTAAAAACTGTCTGGATGGCTGGGCCCAAAGAGTGGTGGTGAATGGAGTGAAATCCATCTGTCGACTAGTCACCAGTGGTGTTCCCCATGGGTCAGTGTTGTGGCCCATCCTCTTTAATATCTTTATTTATGATTTGGATGAAAGAATTGAATGCACCCTCAGTAAGTCTGCAGATGACACCAAGTTGGGGGGAAGTGGCGATCTGCCAGAGGATAGGAAAACCCTGCAGAGGGACCTGAACAGGATGGATTGATGGGCCAAGGCTAATGGGATGAAGTTTAACAAAACCAAGTACCGTGTCCTGCACTTCGGTCACAAAAAACTCGGGCAGCACAGCAGGCTTGGGGCAGAGTGTCTGGAAAGCTGTGTGACCGAAAAGGATCTGGGAGTATTGGTCAATGCTCGGCTGAATGTGAGCCAGCAGTGTTTCCAGCTGGACAAGGAGGCCAGCTGCACCCTAGCTTGTATCAGGAATAGCATAGTCATCAGAACCAAGGAAGTGATTGTCCTCCTGTACTCTGCTCTGGTTAGGCCACACCTTGAGTACTGTGTTCAGTTTTGGGAACCTAACAACAAGAAGGACATTGAGTCCCTGGATTGTGTCCAGAGAAGCTGGTGAAGGGTCTAGAAAACAAGGTCTACGAGGAGCAGCTGAGAGAACTTGTCAGTCTCTGAATAAGTTATTCATTTATAGTTGTGCAAATGTAATGGCAGAAATGCAATTTCATGGACATGCCTATGATTGTAATTAGGTTTGTAGAACCTTTAATCATAGAATCATAGAATGACCTGGGTTGAAAAGGACCTTAAAGATCATCTAGTTTCAACCCCCCTGCTCTGGGCATGGTTGCCAACCACTAGAGCAGGTTGCCCAGAGCTGCATCCAGACTGGCCTTGAATGCCTTCAGGGATGGGACATCCACAACCTAGCTGGGCAACCTGTTCCAGTACCTTACCACCCTCTGAGTGAAAAACTTTCTCCTAATTTCTAACCTAAATCTCCCGTCTTAGTTTAAAACCATTCCCCCTAGTTCTATCACTATCAACACACATAAACAGGCATCCCCCCTCCTGTTTATAAGCTCCCTTCAAGTACTGGAAGGCCACAATGAGGTCTCCCCGGAGCCTTCTCTTCTCCAAGCTAAACAAGACCAGTTCCATCAACCTTTTTTCTCACAGGGGAGGTACTCCAGTCCTCTAATCATCTTAGTGGCCCTCCTCTGGACTCGTTGCAAGAGCTCCATATCATTCTTGTGCTGGGGGCCCTAGTAGGCCTGCACGCAGTATTCTAGGTGGGGTCTCACAAGAGCAGAGTAGAGGGGGACAATTACCTCCCTCTACCTGCTGGCCACCCATTTTTTAATGCAGCCCAGGACATAGATGGCCTTTTGGGCTGCAAGTGCGCACTGCTGGGTCATGTCCAGCTTCTCATCCATCAGGATCCCCAAGTCCTTCTCCACAGGGCTGCTCTCAAGTTCTCCCAGTCTATATAAATACCTGGGATTGCCCCAGCCCAAGTGCAACACCTTGCACTTGGCCTTGTTGAACCTCATTAGGTTCTCATGGGCCCACTTCTCCAACCTGTCCAGGTCCCTCTGGACAGCATCTCTTCTCTCTATTGTATTGACTACACCGCTCAACTTGATGTCATCTGCAAACTTGAAGAGGGTGCACTCGATTCTGTCTTCTATGTCATTGATAAAGATGTTGAAAAGCACCAGTCCCAAGACCAACCCCTGAGGGACAGCACTTGTCACCAGCCTCCACCCAGACATAAAACTGTTGACCACAACCCTCTGGCTGCAACCAGCCAAACAATTCTTTATCCACCTAAAAGTCCATCCTTCAAATCTATACCTTTCCAATTTAGAGAGAAGAGTGTGGTGAGGGACCATATCAAAGGCTTTGCTCAAGTCCAGGTAGATGGTATCCATCGCCCTTCCTTTGTCCACTGATGCTGTCACTCCATCATAGAAGGCTACCAGATTGGTTAGGCAAGATTTGCCTTTGCTGAAACCATGCTGGCTGCCTAATACTATCACTGAAGATAGTCATGAAGCATGATATTCAGTCTCTATCCTTTAATCCTGTTTGATTTTCAGGAGTAGCTCTGAGAAAGCTGAAGTCCCTGATACAATTAACTGATGATACTGGATCAGTAAAATGGGGTACATATTGGAATTCCTATCAGTATTTGTACTGAGGTATTTCTGAGAACTTAACTTACGTTTATATCCACTAATGACATCAGAAATGGGCTGAAACAGTTTAGCCTTTTTTTTTTTTCACTTGAGAAGGAAAAAAATTATATACACATATAGATAATTATAACTCTGAAATTCAGCTACTTGAGGCAACATTTTAAAACTTGAGTGACTGATTATTTCCAACCTGTGAATGCATGCAAATGTGGATATTTAAGATACTGTGGTAGACAATGCACTTGTGTTTATGTAAATGCTTGAAATAGCTGGACATTTCATATGATCAATATATATTATCCCAAAGTAACAAATATATTTTCCAAGATTTAAAGAACAAAAAATTATTATATCATGAATGCCTATTCTTCTGTGAAATGTGTAGGACAGAACTTAAACTATTTAGGTGTGTATCATTAGCTGGGTATATGAGGGGAAAGCAGTGGATGTGGTCTACCTTGACTTCAGCAAGGCTTTTGACACTGTCTCCCATAATATTCTCATAGACAAACTCAGGAAGTGTGACCTAGATGATCTGACAATGAGGTGGACTGATAATTGGATGGATGGCAGAGCTCAGAGGGTAGTGCTCAGTGGTGTGGAGTCTAGTTGGAGGCTGGTAGCTAGCGCTGTTCCCCAGGTGCTGGGTCCCATCTTCTTCAACTTATTCATCAATGACCTGGAAAATGGAACAGAGTGCACCCTCAGCAAGTTTTCTAGTGACACAAAGCTCAGAGCAGTGGCTGACACCCCAGAGAGCCGTGCTGCCATTTGGAGGGACCTCAGCAGGCTGGAGGGTTGGGTCATGAGGAACCTCATGAAGTTCAACAAGGGCGAGTGCAAGGTCATGCACCTCAACAGGAATAACCCCAAGCACTAGTACAGGCTAGGGGGTGAGCTGCTGGATAGCAGCTCTGCAGAGAGAGACCTGGGAGTCCTGGCGAACATTGGGCTGACCATGAGCCAGCAATGTGCCCTTGTGACCAGGAAGGCCAACAGTATCTGGGGCTGCATTCAGAAGTGTTGCCAGCAGGTCCAAGGGAGGTGATCCTCCCCGTCTACTCAGTTCTGGTGAGGGCACACCTGGAGTATTGTGTCTGGTTCTGAGCTCCCTAGTACAAGAGGGACGTAGAACTACTGGAGCGAGTCCAGAGGAGGGATGCTAAGATGATTAGAGGACTGGAGCACCTGTTGTACGAGGACAGGCTGAGAGAGCTGAGTCTGTTTAGCCTGGAAAAGAGAAGACTGAGGGGAGACCTCATTAATAAATATCAGGAGGAAGGTGTCAAGAGGATGGAGCCAGTCTCTTTTCACTTGTGCCCAGTGAGAGGACGAGAGGCAACAGGCACAAACTGAAGCACAGGAAGTTCCATCTGAACCTGAGGGGGCGCTTCTTCACTCTGAGGGCGACAGAGCAGTGGATCAGGTTGCCCAGAGAGGTTGTGGAGTCTCCTTCTCTGGAGATATTCAAAACCTGCCTGGATGGCATCCTGCAGAATGTGCTCTAGGTGATCCTGCTCGGCAGGGGGTGGACTAGATGATCTCCAGAGTTCCCTTCCGACCTCAGCCATTCTGTGATTCTGTATGACTACATTACTGAATTCGTTCAAGCAGTGTTACCAGATGTAAATGCTGCACTATTTAATATGAAATAAAAAAACAGAGATTTAAAAGTAGATTTAGGTAAATAGGAAGAGTGTGCACTAAAAAACTATCTTCAGGCAGACTTAAATACATTAAAATGGGAATTTAGTGTACTATAACTTTCTTATAATTTAAGGCAGAAAGTCATCTCAAATAGGTAATTCAAATCACATAGTACAGACTTACTTCACTGCCTGTCTTTACTGACTACATGGTAAGGTTAGGGCCACTAATATAACTTAAACTAAAATAGATATTTTAAATTAGGTGTTTTATGCCTAATGTAAAAACTGCAGTCAGCAGCAATCTGGCCCTGAAAACACATTAAATAAATAAATAAATAAATAAATATCAAAATTCAATCTGCAGGTTTCCTAGGTCCAATTCTGTATCTTTTCAGAAATTACTTGCACTGAAATTGTGCTTATTTCTGTTGTTGAAGCTTTTTGGAGAAATCAAAGGGAAGAATAAGTGAGACAGAAGAACAACAAAAGCAAGCATAATTCTTTAATTTGGTGACTAAGACATTCATTTTAGAGGGTGGTTTGGGTTTCATCCCTGCTTCTGTCACTCTTTAAATGGTTTTCATTAAACAGTTAAATCTCTAAAAATAAAAGAAAAATATCCTTGCCCTATTACCTCCAAAACAGGAATAGGAACCTAGCAGTTCTCTACTTTGCAGTGAGTGTTTTCACTTCATGAGAACATATTTATGCTCTCTCTTGCAGTCTATTTGCTTCCATTTTTGCATCTCCTAAGGAGACAAATGATGTTGTCACCTCTGGAAGGAATGAAGTGAATGTTCTGCCTTTTGCTTGCAGCATGCTTGTAACTTCTCCTCCCCAGGAGATGTTACTGATGAAAATAACCAAACACAGGAGGCTGCTCTTACCTGGTGGTAGAATTGAACATACATGTACAGCTGACATTGCAGAACTGTCATTAATGCTGGATAAGCTAGAAAGAATCACAAAGAAACTGCAGTAATTGGCAATATTCTATTTTGTCTTCCCCTCAATGTCCTCCAAATAATCTGGTTATTGGAATAGTGTTCTGTGCATACATGATTTTCATGGCTGTGTAGCTCTTGTCAGAGGTAATATATGGTTGTCACTAAGGGTCACATAATTTGTAAGTCTGAATTGGCAATTAAATCCAAACAAAATTGTTAGAATGCAATTTTATTTGCTTAATGTTGATTTCCCATTGACTTTGGCAATGACAGCAAAAAACAACTTTTCATGATTGAAAGCAACAGAGTTCCTGAAGTGGTCAGGAAGTTGGACTTGATGACCTTCCAGCTGAACTGTTCTATTCCTTTCTGTTCTGTTTCTTTCTGTTCTGTTCTACAATTTACAGTATTTTTACATTAATGCAGAGGGGATTAAGTTTATATTCTTTACCTCACATTTTTCTTCATAGGTTCAAGTGGTGAGTTTTGCTACAGAACACAACTGGGATTCCTTAGACTTTTATGATGGTGCTGACAACAATGCTCCAAGGCTCGGAAGTTATTCAGGTGACTGAGAATATTTTATAAGATATATTTCACAGAGTCAACATAGATTTTAAACACACATCTTTTTCTAGTTCTTTTTTTTTTTTTTTCCCCTTTCTGTGTTTATTTCTCCCATGATTAACAACAGGTAATATTTTTTTTTTTATTTTAGTAATCAGTTGTCTTCTGTAAGACTTCTGTAAGTCATCTTCTGTCATCATCTGTTAGTAATCAGTCATTTTCACAAATTTGAAAAATTGTAAATTTTAGGAATGAAATAATATTTAGAGACTCCTAAACTATAGGCATGAACTTCGTGAATGCTGGCTTCTATTAATCTCATGATTTGCCCACTCTTATAGCAGGGGACAGAAATACAGACCTCTACAGTAGGTGCCTCATGAAATACTACATTACTAAAGAATGCATTCTTTACCCCTATTTTAGATAAATGAGATCTGTTTGTTTGTTTTCCTTATTTTCTTTTATTCTACTTCTTGTGTATGACATGAGATTACTAATAATGAGTTTGTTGCCTTTCCATTCTAAGATTCCTGTTACAGGCTTATGCTGAAACAAATAAGTAATCAATTACATTTCTAAGAAAAGCCTTATTAATATCTTTGGTGTTGTTTTATATATTTGATTGTAATGCTTGAAGTTATTCCAGTTACAGGATTTGCTCTTGCTTTTATGAAAACCCTAGTGAGTATTTCTACTTTTGTTGATAAAAGTGTGTGATATGACCTTAGACCCTGTTTCCCTGAATGTCCACAGTTCTTGTCTCCAATACTGTCTTGCACTGAAAATGTAATAAAAGTTTTAATAGGGGCAGATATTTGACAAGCATGCATGCTGGCAGGATTTTGAGCAACCTGATCTAATGAAAGATGTCCCTGTCCATGGCAGAGTTTTGGGGGGGGGGGCATGGGGCGTCTAGATAATCTTTAAGGATCCCTTGCAACCCAAACTATTTTATGATTTTTATGATTCTAAGACAAAATATGTAAGAATTGATTCAATGATCTTTGCCTCTTTCTCTTTCTCTTTCTCTTCCTCTTTCTCTTTCTCTTTCTCTTTCTCTTTCTCTTTCTCTTTCTCTTTCTCTTTCTCTTTCTCTTTCTCTTTCTCTTTCTCTTTCTCTTTCTTTCTCTTTCTCTTTCTCTTTCTCTTTCCCTTTCTCTTTTTCTCTGTCTTTTTGTACCCACACCCATTTTACATATGTACTTACTTCAGTTTCTGTGCATTTCAATAATATTTTGATTTCTCTTTTCAGGAACAACCATACCTCCACTTCTAAACAGCACATCAAATAATCTGTACCTAAACTTTCAGTCTGATATCAGTGTTTCAGCTGCTGGATTTCATCTTGAGTATACAGGTAATGCAGATATGTTCTACTAATTAAGACCGCTTTCTGGTTCTAGACATCAAGTGTACTGAAACGATATGAAAGAGGAATATTCACAGAATCACAGAATCACAGAATTTCTAGGTTGGAAGAGACCTCAAGATCATCGAGTTCAACCTCTGACCTAACACTAACAGTCCCCACTAAACCATATCCCTAAGCTCTACATCTAAACATCTTTTAAAGACTTCCAGGGATGGTGACTCCACCACTTCCCTAGGCAGCCTGTTCCAATGTCTAACAACCCTTTCGGTAAAGAAGTTCTTCCTAACATCCAACCTAAAACTCCCCTGGCGCAACTTAAGCCCATTCCCCCTCATCCTGTCACCAGGCACGTGGGAGAACAGACCAACCCCCACCTCACTACAGCCTCCTTAAAGGTACCTATAGAGAGCAACAAGGTCGCCCCTGAGCCTCCTTTTCTCCAGGCTGAACAAGCCCAGCTCCCTCAGCCGCTCCTCGTAGGACTTGTTCTCCAGGCCCCTCACCAGCTTTGTCGCCCTTCTCTGGACCCGCTCTAGCACCTCGATGTCCTTCTTGTAGCGAGGGGACCAAAACTGAAAACAGTACTCGAGGTGCGGCCTCACCAGAGCTGAGTACAGGGGGACGATCACCTCCCTAGCCCTGCTGGTCACACTGTTTCTTATGCAAGCCAGGATGCCGTTGGCCTTCTTGGCCACCTGAGCACACTGCTGGCTCATATTCAGCCGACTATCCACCATCACTCACAGGTCCTTCTCTGCCTGGCAGCTCTCCAACCACTCATCTCCCAGCCTGTAGCTCTGCTTGGGGTTATTGCGCCCCAGGTGCAGGACCCGGCACTTGGCCTTGTTGAACTTCATGCAGTTGACCTCAGCCCATCGGTGCAGCCTATCCAGATCCTCCTGCAGAGCCTTCCTACCCTCAAGCAGATCGACACAGGCGCATAGCTTGCTGTCATCTGCAAACTTACTGAGGGTGCACTCAGTGCCCTCATCCAGATCATCAATGAAGATATTAAAGAGGACCAGCCCCAGCACCGAGCCCTGGGGAACTCCACTAGTGACTGGCCTCCAACTGGACTTGACTCCATTCAGTCCTATTGAACATAATGAGCTACATACTGTTACTTCTGTGTTTGTTAGAATTACATCTAATTACAAGGTAGCAAGATCAGGCCTTAAATCTGTATTGCATGGATTGGGAAGTTTGATATGTCTTGTTTTCACCTTCGTTTTTTGCTCTTTCAAAATCTTTTCAGAACATACAACAGCCAGGAATAAATGCATGGCCCACAAACTCCTGTGGTGGGCTCAGCTGCGCCCTGCATTTGGAACCAGCTGGAAAGAGTTTTGTCCAGCACAGGGCAGCCCTTGACCTCTCTTTACAATGGCCCCTGCAGCTCCCACTGTTACCAAAATCTGCATATTATGCCCAATGCAATAATATATGCATTACATAATGGCCTGTAAGTACATAAGAGAACAGCAGATTTTTTTTTCTTTTTTTTTTTTTTTTCTTTTTTAAAAAATTATTGCTGAATACTTCACCAGCAGAAAAGGCTGTAATTATAAACATACGTTCCATCTGAATGAGATTGCCTTTACCTGACTGACAGGAATTCTGACAGTCACTAACATTTTGTTACAATTTTATTTTTCCCCAGCTGTGCAATTCCCTCTGCTCATATTGGGTATGGTGTCCAATCTGCATAATTGTTTCATGCTTATTTCTTGTCATTTTTACAGTATGCAAATCTCATGCTCTGGTTGTCTAATTAGCCAGTCAGAGTACATAGCCTTGCAAAAGTGCCATATGATAGCTTCTCCATATCTAAACATTTATTATAGGTTAGCATTATCCTTCTATATTCTTGAAATACAGGTACTGTCTCAACTTATCACAACTTTAGAAGGAAAAAACATGTAAAAAGTTATGAAAACAAACTAGCATGAGACTGAATCCAGTGAAAAATAAAATGCATCTGTGTATTCATATATGTTCAAATAATTGAAATACGTAATTTACTGCTGGTATATAGCTTTCATCTCTGAATAAAGAAACTGAGATTTCAGAATAAATGCATTGATCAGAGCAAAATTCACTGATTTGAACACCCATTCTTCTTAATTGTTCTAATCATCTCTGACCCTCTGTCACGGAATTAGATTAACACAACTCTAATGTAGCAGCAGTTAAGGATTTATTGTATAACTCTATAGCAGATAACAAAGTAAGATAATATGATTTTAATGACACCTAATCAGTATCTAAGTATTAGTAAATTAACACAATGATCTAAAGAAATTTGCTACAATATAAACAGTGACTTAGTTAAAGATTTGTGAATGACAAGGTTCATCTGAGACTTATTGCAGGGTCCTGGGCAGTCAGGCATTGGAATGGATTGCCCAGGGAAGGGGTGGCATCACTGTCCCTGGAGGTGTTTAAGGAAAGATTGGACGTGGTGCTTAGGGACATGGTTTAGTGGGTGACATTTGTAGTAGGGTGATGGTTGGACCAGAGAATCTTAAAGGTCTTTTCCAACTTCAATGATTCTATTCTAAATCCAGTTACATGCTTACAAAATACCCCCTGGTGCAAATTACTCTTCCTATGTCCTTGTCGGCATTTGTCTGAGCTTGTTCCTTGAGGACTGAGCCCTGAAATACACTTCTCAGGGGTACCCTGGGAGGTGTCCTAACACAAGCAAAGATCAAGGGTGCAGCCCACTGTGATCCCTGGAGGGCTCCAAGAGTTCTTGTTTGGAATCTCTATTTCGACGATTGTGAGGCCATTGTTTTCTGGTCAGTAATATTCCAGAATTCAAGTCTTTGCCAATTTGTTTAGTAAGCAGGTTGTGCAGTCCCTTTCCTCTTAGACCTTAATTGTGTCCCTGTCAATTAGCCACATCACAGGGTCCAGATGTGATCAGAAGGGAGGCCTGATCATCTGAGGCATGTATTGTATAAACAGGTTTTAAAGGGAAAAGTCAAGCTTCACTGCACTCTATATGTTATAGAGAATATTTATGTATTTACTTTATACATTTCTTAGAATTTGTGTTAGCTTGCACCATTCATACATTATAAATACTTGTAAAAGATTCTTTAAATTAAATTAATTAAATTATTAAATTTAATTAAATTAATTAATTAAATTTAATTCTTTTATTTAACTCAATTCTTACAGGAAGAGATCAGTTACATTACCAAGTTTTCAAGTATGTAGAAGATGATAATATAGTGAAGTGCTGCCATTACTGAATTTCACAATATTTCCCTATTGCCCTATGTACTGATGTTTAGTTGCTTATCAGTCCTGGCTTCACAATTAACTAGGGTGGAGTACTAGGGAGGGTACTAGGCAAAGAGAGTAACAGAACTGCTTATACTTCATGTTAGACATATTCTTATCTCACTGGGAAGCTGCAATGAAAAATTTATTATTTTCTCTTTTTTGACAACCATGAAAAAGCACACATACAATGCATGGTGTTTATTGCAGTCAGGAATTTGATATATTTCTGTTATAACACTAAAGATACTGTGTTAAAAATAACAGATTAGGGAAAATTTGAGGTGATTATTACACAAATATTTTATTCTGTGCATGTGTGAAAAATTGATGGAAAAATATCATCAGACCTATAGAGAAACAATGCAAATAAATACAGATTTATGGTTTGCGCTATTTTTCCTGTATTTTGTACCTGTTGTAGTATTGGCTAGCATTCCCCAGAACAGAGGCTCGGAAATTAAAGTGCATGTGCTCCCAATTGCAATTAGGTAGGCTATGGTGAGACCGTGAGTAGGAATGAGTTGATATGAACCATTTCTTCTGAACAAAGGAAATACAGGGGAGACTTTGCATTGAGACTGCAGATTGTTGTGAAATGTTTGTTGTCACCCTGCTTATTTCTTTCCCTTTCCTTTGCTTTTGAAAGGAAGTTTTCCTCCCTTTATAACTTTTTTCCTTTTTTTTTTTCTTTCTTTCTTTCTTTCTTTCTTTCTTTCTTTCTTTCTTTCTTTCTTTCTTTCTTTCTTTCTTTCTTTCTTTCTTTCTTTCTTTCTTTCTTTCTTTTTATTTTTTTTTTCTCAGAATATTATGCTACTTGTTTGTCCACAAACTGCTGATACACAAGAGCTTCCTAAAACATTGGTACAGTGTGCCTACATATAGTGTACACAGAAATGGTGTGAATTTAGGATCGGATTCTGTATTACTTAGAATGTCTGAACTTCTCAATTTTTCACAGCTATCGGTTTGGACTCTTGTCCTGAACCACAGACCCCAAGCAATGGGATCAAAATTGGAGACAGATATATGGTTGGAGATGTGGTATCTTTCCAGTGTGACCAGGGTTACTCCCTTCAGGTGAGCCAAGTTTCCAATTTCATATGGTTCCTTTTACATGGCTATGTTACTGAGTATTGTTTCCACTTGAGACGCTTCCTGAAAGTACTAAGGTTTCCATTGATAGGTTACTGTTTTCAATCACTGGTTTGGGGGGTTTTGTTTGTTTGTTTTCTCCTGTGTGACTCTGAAGTCAATAGTCTCCACTTTATCTAGTTGTTTGAGAGCATAAGAGAAAAAACAATCATTACCTATTCATAACATGTCCCTATTTTGGCAAATAAAAAGGCAATACCTGCCTGAAATAAAGGAAATACAAAGAACTCTGGAATGTAAACCACGAAAATACACACAAAAAAACCTCTTCCCTCCATAATGTTTTTCTAGCACATGCAGCATGACTTTGCCTCTTAAATATTATTTATTTATTTATCTATTTATTTATTTATTTATAGCAAGGGGTAGATATGCCTACATGTGCCAGTGAAGGCAGCGTATTTATTTTTCTTCTAGGACAGAAAATGAATGGTTTGCACATTAATAAATAAATAATTTACAATTACCATGGATGCTTTACAGATACTTGGTTCCATCAAATGCTACAGGCAATGAAAAGCAACTTTTCTTTTCATATGAAGGCTGAACAAACAGGCTAAAAAGCTACTGATTTTTTTCTACTAGGTCATCTTAATATGTACACTACGTGGTTTTGCAAGATATCCCAAGTACAGTTTTCTCTTAAGAATTTTCATTTTCATTTTCTGTTCCACTCTGGTGGATCTTGGAACTAACCAGTAACAGATTACCTGGAAATCATAATACCTAATCTGTTGTAAAGAGTTTCCTTAAATATCTCAGCTTTTCACTACTTAAGCTATTTCAGAGTTGAGCATAAAGACTCAATTTAAAATAGGTATTATGAATTTTAGATGTAAAGCTAGTAGTATATAGGTGGTATGCTATAGCATATAGCTATATAAAGCTAGTATGTATATAGGTGGTTATCTTTTTCCATGTTTCACAAATGATGCAAATAAATTCTATGTAAACATCACTTCAATGAGACCTTTAGTTTGTAGACACTTGGTTTATACTGAGCTGGTATTATGAAATTTGTCTGGAGACCATTAGAAATAATATTAAAGAAATAAACATTTTTTAGGCTGTCACATAGTTACAGTCTTCTCAGAAGGTATGATACAATTCACAGAGTATACAATCTATATTTTATACCTTATTTTTATATACTTTTTAAATTATTTAAATATTGTTGTTGGGATACTAATGATGTATCATATATTGTATATTTTTTATTATATAAGTTAGCAAATGTTGTGCCATTTTAGGGACATTCACATATCACCTGTATGCCTGGACCAGTAAGAAGATGGAATTACCCGATTCCAATATGTTTAGGTATGTCCATCATACATAAACTTTCTTAAACAAGCCAGAATGAGAAATCCAGAGAACTCAGAAATAAGAGATATGTGTAGGGGAAGTAAAAGGGAGAAGTGAAAGAACTGAATTAAAAGTGAAAAGATCAGATTAATCTGAAGATTTTCAAAGTATACTGCACATATTATAGCAAAGATTTTTTGAAATGTACAGTCAGAAGAAGAAAGAATGGCATATGTTCCAGTCAGAATCTTCTGTATTAATGATGAGACCTCCAGAGACCCTTACACACATACTTAATTTATTTATGAATCATTTCCACAGTAGAGATGAGTACTACAGAAAATACTAAAATAAAAATAGCATTACATTATCATCTCTGATGAATTCAACATAAGGCATGTCTGCCCTATTTAACAAGATGTATTATCTTTCAAATTAAGCTATACAGATGACTATATTAATACTATTGGAAGAAACACTGGGAGCCTGTCAGAAGCCTAAATGAAATATCTGAAATGAATTAAAATATGTTCTGTTTAGATGATGAATAAATATGAGTAATGCAAAACTGTTCTTGAATTCTTTTTCACTGAATAGAAATGGCCTTTTTTTTGGGTTCCCTAATAATAAAAGTTATCGGTATTTGTAATGACTAGCATATAGATAGCAAGATCCTGCAGATCGCCTTAAAAATTTATATTTGCTTTTCTTCAGAACAGATTATTTATCCTCTTGACTTCTCCCACATAATCCTGTTCTTAATCCTTTGAGGTAATTCCTACGAGATATTGGGTCCCCACAGTTAAGATGTTATAATCACCAAGATTCATATATTAATCATTAATATTCACAAAGATTCAGGTATTAATAATAATTTTGGGGAAGTTAGTCTTCAGTTTTCATTTTTTAATATTAACATATATCTAGAAAGTCTGATACAAGAGTTGTGCTAGTGTATGGAAAATCCTGAAGAAAAAGATCTATTCTCTTTAATGATGATTTTTCTATTATTTTTCCTTTTTGCAAATAATAATTTCTAACTGTGTTTCAAAAGATGCAGCAAATGTTAATTGGACAAAGCTGTTACTTAAAAATAATTGTATTTAACATAATTAATCTCTGAAAAAAAACTTACATTGAATTGTAAGATACAGTACTTACTGATGTAATGAAGAAATATAAAATTAAGCCCTAAAATGAGTTTAGTTGAATTTCTAGAAATATTTAACGTATTATCATTTCTGAAGTATTAATTTTATCTCATTTGTAGAACAGTAGGGTGTAAATACAGTTTTTGAAAGGTCTCTTGAGAAAAAAAAAAAAAGAAAAAAGAATACAGAATATTTTTAAAATACATTTTTTCTCTTACTCAGATGCACACAAACCAAAGCAGAATTGTGTTCATGTGGCTATGAGCTGATGTGTGCCACTTGCATGTTCACAAATGTGGTTCACACAGACAGTGCAGAGTGAACAGCTATCATCTTTTCAGGTGCATTTGTTGCTTAAATTTAAACCTAGCCAATCCAGAGTAGAAAAATATTTTTAAGGTACCCACTTGTAAATTACTTTGTTACATATATTTAATGATAAAGGGATGTTTATTTATTTTTTTAATATAAACTTTGACATTATTATATTATTTACCTTGAAATTCAATATTCTCAATATTCTGGAATAATTGTTAGCTCATTCTACTCTTCTGAGAAATGTCTCTTTTGTTTTTTGTTTTTTTTGCAGCACAATGTGGTGGTGCCATGTCAGACTTCAGTGGGGTGATCCTTAGCCCTGGATTTCCTGGTAACTATCCTAGCAGTTTGGATTGCACATGGACAATAAAGCTGCCGATTGGTTTTGGTATGTGTCCTTTCATGGATAAAAATTGTTTTGTTTTGTTTTATGGATTCAAAAAAATGACATTTTAAAATATTCTGAATATTTATCCCAGTAAGAAAGGATTTTGGATTCATATAAACAAGCAATCAGACCCTGAAAAGGAAGATTTAGAATAAAATAAGCAAAAATGTATTTGCTTTTCATTTAAAATATACTGCAATTTTATGATTAAGATAAAATTGCTTAATAAGAATAAAGCACAATTTTCTAACTAAAAAGGGTTGATTTCTCTTTGTGAGGCCATAAACCCAACAAAAATATCAGTTAAGAAGGGGTAAACGCTACATTTGAGTTCATTATTTTATCATTAATCGTTTTTTGCATGTCCAGACTGAATATTGCAGCAGCATAGAAAATTTTATTGGAAGTGACCACTAGAGACCTCGCACTTAAAGTGCAATCATTGGTAATGTTGGATCAAGTCTTCTATGAGTAGCAGAACCTTCTCAGCAAGGCTGCTGCTCTCCCAGTCAGTTCCCTGCCTGCACAAACCGATAAAGCTGTTCCACCATAGATCACAGATGCAGAAATTTGCGCTTCTTATGCAAACCTTTTGACACAATCTTCAAGTGTGTTTTATTTTGTTTTGTTTTGTTTTGTTTTGTTTTGTTTTATTCTATTCTATTTTATTTTATTTCATTTTATTTTATTTTATTTTACGTTTCTTAGGGTAAAAGCAAACAAATAAAAAAGCAATGCAGAAGCTCTGTTATATGCTTTAGCAACTACATTCCCTTGTTTAGTATCCTTCACAAATTTGTTGTGGATGCATTCCCCTTATCTAGGTCTCTTGTGACAATATTTCATAGTATAAGCTCCCATATCAACACATAGAACAATGTGATTGTTACTAGCTATCAACTGGATATTGAACAACTGATTACTAGAGCCTCAAAGTTCAGTTAATTGTAACCCACGTTCTGCCCATTCATCAAGCTGATATATCTTCTGCTTGCAGATGAGAATGCTATAGAAGACAAAATCAAAAACCATAGAAGAATGAAAGTATATTATATCCACTTTTCTCCCTTTGTCAGTATAGCAAGTAAATTAATCACAGAAAGAAATCAGTACTCTGAAGGAATCAGTACTCAAAAAGTGTAATTTTCTCTTTTTAAATCCAGGTTGACTGGTTCTGTGTGCATTTTTATCCTTTATGTGTTTGGAAATTGCTTCCAATTAGACAAGTTCCATAATCTTCGTGTGGGTTGCAGCAAACCTGCAGTTCCCATTGCCTAGGTCTGTTTTTGTGTCTTAAATATATATGCATCTTTAGCCTTTTTATGGTCACCATTGACTTCTCTCATTCACCATGATTTTGCATGGAGAATACCATCATTTCAATTACATTGGCTAACTCACTGAACACCTTTACATGGATCCTATATCACAGAATCACAGAATGGCCGAGGTCGGAAGGGAACTCTGGAGATCATCTAGTCCACCCCCTGCCGAGCAGGATCACCTAGAGCACATTCTGCAGGATGCCATCCAGGCAGGTTTTGAATATCTCCAGAGAAGGAGACTCCACAACCTCTCTGGGCAACCTGATCCACTGCTCTGTCGCCCTCAGAGTGAAGAAGCGCCCCCTCAGGTTCAGATGGAACTTCCTGTGCTTCAGTTTGTGCCTGTTGCCTCTCGTCCTCTCACTGGGCACAAGTGAAAAGAGACTGGCTCCATCCTCTTGACACCTTCCTCCTGATATTTATTAATGAGGTCTCCCCTCAGTCTTCTCTTTTCCAGGCTAAACAGACTCAGCTCTCTCAGCCTGTCCTCGTACAACAGGTGCTCCAGTCCTCTAATCATCTTAGCATCCCTCCTCTGGACTCGCTCCAGTAGTTCTACGTCCCTCTTGTACTAGGGAGCTCAGAACCAGACACAATACTCCAGGTGTGCCCTCACCAGAACTGAGTAGACGGGGAGGATCACCTCCCTTGGACCTGCTGGCAACACTTCTGAATGCAGCCCCAGATACTGTTGGCCTTCCTGGTCACAAGGGCACATTGCTGGCTCATGGTCAGCCCAATGTTCGCCAGGACTCCCAGGTCTCTCTCTGCAGAGCTGCTATCCAGCAGCTCACCCCCTAGCCTGTACTAGTGCTTGGGGTTATTCCTGTTGAGGTGCATGACCTTGCACTCGCCCTTGTTGAACTTCATGAGGTTCCTCATGACCCAACCCTCCAGCCTGCTGAGGTCCCTCCAAATGGCAGCACGGCTCTCTGGGGTGTCAGCCACTGCTCTGAGCTTTGTGTCACTAGAAAACTTGCTGAGGGTGCACTCTGTTCCATTTTCCAGGTCATTGATGAATAAGTTGAAGAAGATGGGACCCAGCACCTGGGGAACAGCGCTAGCTACCAGCCTCCAACTAGACTCCACACCACTGAGCACTACCCTCTGAGCTCTGCCATCCATCCAATTATCAGTCCACCTCATTGTCAGATCATCTTCCTGAGTTTGTCTATGAGAATATTATGGGAGACAGTGTCAAAAGCCTACAACCCTACTACAACCCTACTACTTTGTGTGCATTTTGTTCAAAAGTCATAAGATTCAAGTGAATCATTGATTTTTTGTATTAGCATTTTATTCAAATAGCATTGGCACATTAATTCTGCCATTACCTGACTTGAGAGCTTGACCTTATAGTTTCTAGTGTTTCTTTATGAGTCATAATGTTGTCTAGAATCTTCAGGTCCCATTAAAAGCTCTGCTTGTTGAATTATTTAAAATAAAATAAAATTTTAAAATAAATAAATAATAGCAATAGTAGGTTTATCATGCTAAATCAAAGCAACAGAGAAAGCTATTCATGAGCTATAAGGGAATAGGATTGTTTTGCAGAGATTTTCAAAGACATTTTCTGTAATAAAGAAGAAATAATAAAATTCTGGAATATTGATTGATTCCATTTCAAATCCCGTAAGCTGGTACATTCAAATAGATATGAAACTTGCTGTCTTTTTATCCCAGATATATTCCCTTCTACCTCTTGCCTTACTTTACTGCTGTCTAACTTATTTTCCAATCCTCACTCCTTCCTTCAATCCTTTTTGTTTGCTTGCATTCTCCAGATTAATACTTCCATTTCACACCCCACATCCAACAATTCCAATTTGACTCTTCAAACTCCCATTTAGACTACATTGTTGACATACTATTTAATTTCACCTCCATTAGGAAGGAAAATTAACTATTCAAGTTTTGCCTTAGCTGAAATAAATCAGTTTAGCTCCACTAAAAACAGTTTTTCTACATTGCATTTCAGTCACTGTATTTATTTTATTATTTATTTAACACTCACTGTTTTCCAGTTCATGCACAGGAAAACTAAAAGCTCCCTTTACTAGAAGAAAATTGAAAGTGCAAAGATTGAAATGGACTTGACGTTTTCACCATTTCTATATGTTAAATAGGAGTTGAATAAAACTAAATTTTAAATTTAAGTCAAGTTACATTTCATTGTAAAAATGAAAGCAAATTATATTCAGAAAAGTGATGGTTAAACCTGTTTTCAGTGATGCTGTAGTTAGAGCTCTGTGGAGGCACATTCATCTAACTCTTCTGAGTAGTAAAAGTAAAACTTCAAAAACATCATCATAGGAACCTTCTATAGGATTTCATTTGTTGAAATGTTTCTAATGAGAGCTCTTCAAAGTTAGAAGTCATGGATCATAAGCTTTTCCCCTTCATGTTAACCAATATTGTAATCTAAACCAATGACTCTATGCTGACAGTCTTAGAGCTAACAATCTTAGAGCTGGTTTTATATCAAAGTGAGTTTAAAAAAAAAAAAAAAAGAGAGAGAGAGAGTAAGGTAGCATGAGTTAGCAGTTATTAAGCAATGGCAATTTAAACTTAGCATAAATTTTGGATACGAATTGAATTCTCTGTGTAGGAAAGGAAGTGTATAGGGTTTTGGAAGGCTGGCAAAATCTGTTGGTACGCTGGATATTTTGTCCGTAAGGACACTATGAGAAACAGTATCAAAATGTTTGCTGAAATCCAAAAAGATCACATCAACTGGCTTCCCGTGGCTTCCCTTGGTCAACCAGGTATTTCCTTGTCATAAAAGGAAATTAAGGTAGTTAAACAGGACTTTCCCCTCTTAATTCCATGTTGGCTGTGACCAATGACTGTGTTCTTTCAGGTGTTTTTCATTTATAAATACCTGAACATCCCCAAAATAGCATACAATTATAAATAACTTACAGTTCAATGACTTAGATAGGGTTTGTACTGCCTTGTTAACATTTCAGGATTAGTAATGTATGAGAAGAGACTGTTTCACACCGAGAACCTGTGAGCATATCATGCATTTCCACTGATTGTAGTATTTTCTGATATTATCAGTGTAAAATTTACATACTTTATTGCCTCCCCCTCTCCCCCTGGTATTGATATCAATGTTTTTTATTTGCTGACAATGTTTTTCAGGTGTCCATCTGCAATTTGTGAATTTCTCAACCGAGACAATACACGATTACTTAGAAGTTAGGAGTGGATCTACAGAAACTAGCACTGTTATTGGGAGACTAAGTGGCCCTCAGCTACCATCTTCTTTGTTCAGCACAACTCATGAAACTACCTTATACTTTCACAGTGATTATTCACAGAACAAGCAAGGATTTCATATTGTGTATCAAGGTGAGAGTTTAATATTCTTATATGAAAACAAGATGGTTGTTGAAGATTATTTCTTGTCTTGCCATTCCTAAAAGATAAATATGAAATAAAAGATTTTTTTTTCTGTTTCAAACTCATTACACATTGTGATCAATCCAGAGAATTACAATTAAAATAAAAGGAAAGCATGTTCCCTCTAAAAAAAAAAAAAAAAAAAAAAAAAAGGAGTTAAAATGTAGGCAGAAAGATACTTTTTTATGTTTTAATTTGTTTGGCATATTAATTTACATTGCATGGGCTTATAAAATAAGCATCTCTATTGTTCAATCTTTATAATCATATGGGAATCTCAACGATATGTCTTGGGTTTGAGAAGGGAATGTTCTAAATATTGTTTTAGAGCACTTGATCCATATAGGCTGGTTTAGAGTACACTAACCTAGAAATCTCCGATTCCATTTTGTTTCCTAGTTGGTAATTTCCCTGGAAGGTTCTTGTTCTCTTGTACCCAAATAGGTCATGCTGAGCTGGTGAAGACCAAAAGTTCATAATTGCATATGCATTTTAAAAGAAATCAGATCACCACTGTTCACAGAAAAAAAAATGTCAAATGTTTACTTTAAACTATTCATGATGTGAACAATTTTAAAGGGTGATTTCAAGAGATTTTCCTTTATAGCATTCCCTTATTTCTCTTTCAAGAAAAACAAACCCAAATTGACTTGAACTATATGTAACATTCTGGAATTGAGCTACTGGAAAAAGTATTAGCTTTTAAAGCAAAAATCAGTTTATGACCTAAACTGCTTGGTATGATTTTCTTCACTTGTATATGTAATACGATATAATTTGTAGCCATAAGGGAACTCTAGAATCTACCACTAAGAAGGACAGTAATATTAAATGTATGTACTGTTACTGCTAGTAACAGTAATCATTTTGGAGATGCTGTTATTTGTGAGCAAAGAATTCCAATAAAGTTCCTCTCAGTTCTTAACCACACAAGAGAAAATTGTTTATATCAAACATATGCAACATGAAACATTCTGATTTCAAAGATTTTACATAGCATATATTTTCTCAGTTCTATAAAAAGAAGTCGATGTTTCAAATCTTGGAAAAGATCAGTAAGATTTGCAAAAGAGGCTTATTTTCAAATCTTGAAAATTGTTGATGTTCATAATTCATTACAGAGACTTTAAATTCTTCTAAGAAAACCCAGAAAAATTACAGACAGATTGATCTTTTCTCTTCCTTTAATATAAGAACGTATAAACAAAAAAAGCCTATTGTATCGAGCCCACTAGTTCTCCAGCTGTTTTCCTGCTTGTGATGTTGTTAAATATATATATATGTATTATTCTTAGCTATCTTCTGGAAGACATTTTTTCAAATATGTTGCCTTTTTTTTTTCTTTTTTCTTTCTCTTTATTTTCTATTTACATTTGACCTGATATGTTTTTACACTTTGTGAAAAGAATCATAGAATGGGTCACATTGAAAGGGACTTTAAAGATTATGCAGTTCCAACCCCCTGCCATAGGCAGGGATGCCACCCCCTAGATCAGGTTGGCCAAGGCTCCATCCAGCCTGGTCTTGAACACCTCCAGGGATGAGGCATCCACAACTTCTCTGGGCAACCTGTGCCAGTGCCTCACTACCCATACAATGAAGAATTTCCTCCTAACGTCTAGTCTAAATCTTCCTTTTTTAGTTTAAGACCATTCCCTCTTGCCCTATCATTAACTAGCCTAATAAAGAGTCCTTCTGCATCTTTTTATAAGACCCCTTTAAGTATGGAAATTCCTTAATGAAGTCTCCCTGGAGCCTCCTCTTCTCCATGAGTTCATCTGCTTTGGTGACCACCAGGTCCAGTAACACTTCTCTGTTTGGTTTGTCTAATACCTGGACGAGGAAGTTGTCTTCAGTGCACTCCAGGAGTCTCCTGGAGTGCTTACTGCCTTCCACATAGCTTTCCCAGCAGACATCCAGGTGGTTGAAATCCCCCAGGAGGATGAGAGCCTGTGAGCATGATGCTTCTTGTAGCCCTCCATTCCAATGTTCCAGCTGTGTAATTCATACCACCATGATTCTGTGATAGCAATTACATCATGGTTTTCTAAATGCACTGTGGCTTACAACTCCTTCTGCTTGTTTCCCATGCTGTGTGCATTGGTGTAGAGGCACTTCAGTTGGGCTATGGGCTGCGCCATCTTTTTAGATGAATCCTTCCTAATTCATATGGGATGATTCACAGCTGTTTCCCTGCTGTTTAAAGTACTGGCATTCAGGAATTCTTTTGAGTCACTTACAGGTGCATCCCCTTCCCTCACCAAATTTAGTTTAAAGCCCTTCTAATGAGTCCAGCCAGCTTGCTGCCCAAAACACTCTTGCCCCATGTCAGCTATGCCTGGTCTTTCAAAAGTGCACCTGAAAACATGGAACCCAAAACATTGATCATGGCACCAGCTATGGTGATCATTCACCTCATCTGTACGCTGCCTCCTCCACAGGTCTCAGTCTTTGACCGAGAGGATTGAGGATACCACTACTTGTGTTCCTGATCCCTTCAACATCTTTTCCAAGGGACATAAAGTTCCTTTTGATGTTTCTGAGTCTCCTTGTCGCAGCCTAAGTTCTTCCTATGTGAAAGACCAGAAACGGGTGATAGTTCTATGGCTTAACCAAGCTTAGTAACGCCTCCTAACCAAGCTCCTAACGCCTGAGCGGTACAGGGGAATGGGGAATGGGAGCTGTGGTCAGTCCCTGATGCTTTGTCTCTGCCGCTCCTTCACAGTCACTCTCTGTTCCTGCTCCAACATGGGGTCCCTCCCATGGGATGCCATCCTTCCCAAACTGATCCTGAGGGGGCTTCCCACAGGCAACAGCTCTTTAAGAACTGCTCCAGTATGGGTCTGTAACATTGGTTCCATCTGTCAGGAGCAACAGCTCCAGCATGGGTACCTCACAGGCAGCAGCTCCTGCCAGGTCACCTGCTCCTGTGTGGACTCCTCTCCACAGGCTACAACCCCAGCCCGGAGTCTGCTCTGGTGAGGGTTCTCCACTGGCTGCAGCCTCCTTCAAGTCAGATCCACCTGCTCCACTGGGGGCTCCTTCATGGGCTGCAGCGTGGAGATCTGCTCCAGGTGGGACCCATGGGCTGCAGGGGGACAGCCTGCTCCACCAGGGACCTCTCCAGCAGCTGCAGGGGAACTGCTGCTGCCTGCCTGCAGCACCTCCTGCCCTCCTGCTACACTGATCTTGGTTTCTACAAGGCTGTTTGTCACTCCTCACTCTGCCACCTGTTGCTGTGCATCAGTTGTACTTTTTTTGCATTTCTTAAATCTGCTTTCCCAGAGGCACAAGCAATGTCACTTATTAGCTTGGCTCTGGGCAGCAGCGGGTCCCTTTTGGAGCCGGCTGAAACTGGCCCTTATATAACATGGGGCACCTTCTGGATTCTTCTCACAGAAGTCACCCCTGCAGCTCCTGCTACCAAAACCTTGCCATGTAAACCCACTGCAGCCTCACATCTGTCTTCTATACCTGTTAGCTTTTCCCATACTTCTAGTTCAAAGATTCCTCTGCCACCTTCTTTATTTTCATTTTCAGCAAATTAGATCAATTTTGAATATGGTGTACTTAAAGGTACACTTTGAAAGCATGTTTTTTTGTCAGTGGCCTGTTTTTGGAGATCTAAGTGGTGAAGACACAAAGTCTATTTGTTTTCCTACTCTCTTCTTTTCTAGCACATTACTCCCATACTTAGTAAAATCAAAAGATAAAGTGACTCATCTCATTTTTTCCTTCACAGGAGCTTCATTCCAAAAACCTGTACAGTAGGTTGCTGGTTTCTGTTGTTGTTTATATTCTCAATGTTTAAAGAACAGGAGATCATTTAAAATTTTGTTGTATATTTTCCATCTGAGGTCAGGAATTGTAAATAAATTTTTATGCATATTTCCAGAATTGCTGTGGGGATGTTTTACTATGCTTATGTTGGTTTAAAATCAATGATTTTAATTGTCACTCTGATGGAATTTAAGATATATTGAATATCCACGATTTTTTAATTTTATTCTAATGAAAAGCTTTCAAGCTTTTTTTTTTTTTCTTTCTTGTTTGAAAGTCTAAAGTGAGCACAATTAATATTTCATTTGCTTTCCACACATTATTTTTCATTTATTTCAGCATATCAACTGCAAAGCTGTCCTGACCCTCGACCATTCCGGAACGGTTTTGTTATTGGGACAGATTTTACTGTGGGACAAACTATTTCATTTGAGTGTTTTCCTGGCTACACATTGATTGGAAATTCTGCTCTGACTTGTCTTCATGGTATTAGCCGTAACTGGAATCACCCTCTCCCCAGATGTGAAGGTATGACCTGAATAGCCTAAGAACCTTTCATTATTTGCAACTTCTCCTAAGGACTGATAACTGAAATTGTTTCAGCTTTTAGAGACCTGTATTATTATATTGTATTCTTTACAGTTGAAGTATTCAATTCACTATGTGATTTTTTAATTTTTATTTTTAGTAGTAGTAGTAGTAGTTGTAGTAGAAGTAATGCTGAAGAGGTGAAATGTTTTATGAAAGTATGAAATCTCTGAAAAAGTATCTGATAAAGTAAGTTTATTTTCAGCTGGTTAGGCTGTAGGTCAGGAATGTGGAGACCTGTGCTTCTTTTTTAACCAGCTGATGTAAAAGCTCTGCACCAAATCAAGTGAAAATGGAGTTACAAATTGAATTTCCCAACTTTGGCTACTTATATTCTGTCTTGTAAGTTGGATAGAAATATCAAAGAAGTTATAAAGTGCAGTTGTCTTCCAGTCAGTGCTTTTTGAAGTTCTTTCTACATATATTTATTGTGAGTGGTGTTTTTTTGTTTGTTTTTGTTTTGTATTACACTTTTTAACTTCTTACATTTTCTTTTTACATTGATATCTTTGCAATAGGTAAGCAGGTTCAAAGAACTGTTACTTGCACATAGCTGAAAATTTAAGGGAGACAGAATGAGTATATGTGATGTATAAGTAAATGACGATTTTATAAAGGTGTATTTAATTCCTGGCTATAGTGGAAGTAGCCTGTATCTAAGACCCTGCAGAGGGACCTGGACAGTATAGGTTGATGGGGAGAGGCCAATGGAATGAGGTTTATAATGGCGAAGTGTCAGGTTGTGCGCTTTGGCCACAACAACCCCATGCAATGCTACAGGCTTGGGGGAGAGTGCCTGGAAAGCTGTGCAGAGGAAAAGGACCTGGGAATGCTGATTGATACTTGCCTAAACATAAGCCGTCTATGTGCCCATGTGGCCAAGAAGGCCAATGTAACATGAATAGTGTAGCCAGCAGAACCCCAGGGAGGTGATCGTTCCTATGTACTCATCTCTGTACACATCACCTTGAGTACTGTGTTCATTTTTGGGCCCCTCACTACAACAAGGACATAGGCCCTGGAATGTGTCCAGAGAAGGGCTACAAAGCTGGTAGGTCCTGGAACACAAGTCCTGTGAGGAGTGGCTGAGGGAACTGGGGTTATTTAGTCTGGGAAGAGGAGGCTCAGGGGAGACCTTATTGCTCTCTACAACTGCCTGAAAGGAAGTTATGGGAAGCTGGGGGTCAGCGTCTTCTCACAGGTAACTAGCGATAGACTAGAGGGAATGGCCTTAAGTTGTGCCAGGAAAGGTTTAGGTTGGAAATTAGGAGACATTTCTTCTCAAAAAGAGTAGTCAGGCATTGGAACAGGTTGCCCAGAGAGGTGGTGGAGTCGTCCTCCCTGGGGGTGTTAAAGGAAAGGTTGGATGTGGTACTTAGAGACATGGTTTAGTGGGTGACCTTGGTAGAAGGGTGATGGTTGGACTAGATGATCTTGATTCCAATCTTAATGATTCTATGATTTTATGATTCCTCACAGTTTCAGGAGGGTTACTTAGATTAAAGGCCTAACTTCCCTCTGTATTAAATGGGAAAACTCAGCATGAAGAATCAGATGTTAAGTATTGAGCATGTTGAAAAGGAATGCCTGAAAAATAATAGTAATAATAATAAAAATAATTATTTTCTGCATTTCTACATTGTATTCTAAATCATCAACCTAAATTTAGGCATTTAAATTTAGGCTTCATTATTTAAAAATCCTTCTGGATTCAGTGAGCCATAGGCATTTCTGGGAGATTCAGTAGCTAAATTTAGAGCTATCTAATACTGAATTCAGAGAGAGAAACCGTATCATATAGAAAGAAATGACACCTACACAGCCTGTCTTTTGAAAGGGTAAGAAGTTAATTCATCACAAATGAGTTTCAACCTTCATTTTATGGATCCTAAGGGAATAGTAATGGTTTATGTCTTAACTGCTAAACAGCTTAGTTTTTTTCCTTTTAGTTACTTCTGGCTGCATTTTCTGTGTGTCAGAATCAAGACAAATTATTTACTGAATTGAGTGACTCTGTTTCTTTGTATTACCTTACCAGAACCACCAATTCTAAGATAGCCCAAAGCGTATTGCTGTTCTGTGACACCTCTGATCAACTTGCTGGGCAATGGCTGCAAGTTCTGTTTCTGTTTCTATTTAATGTGATGTGACACATTAATGTGACACATTAATGTGACAAGAAGATGCAGACAAAAGATCAACCTAATTGATAATGGGGTTCTAATGTGTGCTGCATAGTTACAGATTGCCAACCTTTGTAGCTCCTAGAGAAATTTCTAAAGTTACATGTGCTTTTTTTTTTTTTTGTGCAAGTATTTACTGCAGTATTTTTAGTAAAGTTTTGACAGTTTTATATGCTATGCTTTCTTTTCTTGTTTATTTGTTTGTTATTAGTGAAGGAAAAATGTAATTAGGTATCTTCTAGTTGTTTTGATTTGAGGTAAAGTTCTTCTGTCCAAAAGCATATACATATGGGCTTTTTTTTTGTATATGACAGATAGCACAGATGACCATTTTGTTTTAAATTTGTGTTTGCATTAGTATATTTATAGTAAGGCTGCATAGGTTGAGTGTATAATGTATATTATACATGATTTTACATAGATATTATACATTATACATGTATAATACCTCAGACTTCTTGAAGCAGACCATCTGAATCAACTGTCACTAAACATGCTTCCTGTTTGAACAGTAAACCTCCTTACCTTACAGCATAGCATCAAAATGGATATATGTAAGACATAACATGCTTCACCTAAACACAAAGAAACAGGTATGTCCAGAAGAGTCCAGAAGCTGCCCTATGTTAGCTAAGAGACAGTTTCAGCCAGATCAAAAAGGAACCTGCCACCGGCCAAATCTGAGACAATGAGCAATGCTGGTTGCACCTTTGTGCAACAGCAGCTGACAGAAAGGGGTGAGAAGATGTAGAGAGAAACACGCCTGCAGACACCACGGTCAGTGCAGCAGGAGGGCAGGAGGTGTTCCAGGCATGCAGCAGCAGTTCCCCTGCAGCCTGTGTAGAGGCCCCTGGTGGCGCAGGCTGTCCCCCTGCAGCCCATGGAGCAGCCCCCAGTGGAGCAGGTGGATGTGGCCTGGAGGAGTCTGTGGCCCATGGAGAGCTCCCACAGGAGCAGGCCCCGGGCCGGAGCTGCAGCCCCTGGAGAGAAGCCCACGCAGGAGCAGGGGGTCTGGGGGAAGCTGCTGCCCATGGGGAACCCCGGTTGGATCAGTTTGCCCCTCATGGAGGAACCCCGTCGTACAGAGCCAAGCGAGAGCAGTTTGTCAGAAACCCATGGTGGGTATATTCAGGAAGGAGGAAGCAGCAGATGAAGAGGATGAAGAGAGTGAGGGTGAAGGAATGGCAGAATTGAAGTGTTATCGACTGACTGCAACTCCCATTCCCCATTTCCCTGTGTTGCCTAGGGAGAGAAGGTAGATGAGGACGGGGGGGGAAGGGGGGTGGACTTTTAAGTTCTCACTGTTCTAGTCTGTTATCAGTAGGCAACAGATTACATCAGTCTCCCCTAGGCTGTCTTTTTTCCCACAGTGGTAACTGGTGTGTAATCTCTCTGTCCTTACCTCAACCCATAGGCTTTTATTCATTTTATTTTCTCCATATTCTGAAGAGGGGGAGTGAGAGAGTGGTATGGCTCTGGAACCACCACAGGCAAATCTTCATTTCCAAACACCTGTTCTTTGGTTAGAGATTCTTAAGCATATTTTAGGGAATCTGGGTTGCCTTTCCATGCCTTTTTAGGATGGGGAGGGAGGTACGTAAAATAAAGCAAATTACACAGCTTTGCTCAGTTTTCCAGAACTAGGTTTCTATAACATATTTTCTCATCTGTTACTTGGATGTTGTCACATTCAACATGTATCTGAAACCTTTTTGGAGAAAATCATATAGTTAGCACTAAGAGCATTCCTGAAATGCATAGTTAGGAAAGTCCAAAAACTGTATGGTCAGTCTTATACTGTGTGATGTCTAAATTAGTAAATAACACTTCAGTAAGAATTTCAGAAAGGATTTATTTTGTCCACCAAAATTTATCTTAGGAAGTGCAAAATTGTTTTTCATATGGTGGCACACAAAATTTTCATTTTTGAATTCCTCTCTAAGTTTTTTCCACACATTCTCAGTCAACTTAGCATATATCTTCTTTCATCTGATAGTTTTGTTTGGCTACCTTCTTGTGACAATAAAGAAAATAATTCATGTGTTTTCCTGCTAATTTGTAATTTGCATTAACACAAAGCTGGAACAACGTTGTTCATTGCTTTCACTTGTGTGGGGAATCGTTTAACCCAATGTCTAAATATTACTTTGGTTTCAGATCAAATAGTATTTATAATTTTGGAATTACTTATATTTTTATTTCTGATTTGACTAACAATGTGAAAAGTAAGGAGCAAGGAGCTCAGTAAAATCTATTTGCTATAGGTAAAACAGTGGTGTTTTAGATAATCTATTACAATGATAATCTATTACAATGATAATCTATTTAGATAATCTATTTACAATGTACTGAATTTAAAGGTATGAATTTCATATGATCTAAGAAGAACACAAAAAGTGTCTAATGTTTTTAAAACAAATGCCCTTTCTATAGCTCTCTGTGGAGGAAATATAACTGCAATGAATGGCACCATATACTCTCCAGGATACCCTGATGAGTATCCAAATTTTCAAGATTGCTTTTGGCTTGTAAGAGTACCACCTGGAAATGGAATCTACATCAATTTTACGGTTCTCCAAACAGAGCCAATATATGATTTCATAACTGTCTGGTAAGAAAACATTATTATTATTATTATTCTTTATTTAATCTTCATGTAACACTATGCAACAAAGTATGAATGAAAGTGAGTATATTTGTGATTTCTCTCTTGACACTGGTGTTCTGTTTACTGAAAATGAGTGATTTGCACTTATCCATGTTTTCCAGTGTATCATTTTCTCTAGATAACAGTGCAACATAAAGTTGCATAGCCCTTGATTCCTTGAATACAGGAAACAATAGCGTAGCAATAATAGTAGTCCTCATCAATTTATTGATCAAGCCAAGTTAACAGAAGAATGCTATCTCAAGAAGTCATAATTAAGAAAAAAGTGATAATAAGCAGTTGCGGCCATGTGTATTATGGTGTTTTAATGCCAATACAAGAAACTACAGCAACACTTTCTTCATGTCTTCCAAGTTGGCTTCTTTCAAACTATTGAAGAGTACATAAAAGTCAAGACTTAACTTGTATTTGGCTATGACAAAGAGTTGAGCTAACTATAGCTGTAAATAAATTACATTCTCTGTATACCTGAATCCATGTCTATCACGAATCTTTTCAGATATTGAAGCCACCATTGTTCTTAGTTGCAAAGTAAAGGCAGGAGGCTGTAATCAAGAGGAACATCTCCTGTAGTAATTATGAAACTGTTACCAGGGGCACCTTAGATGTTTCAACAGAAGTTAAGACTTTGGAAGTTTGCCTAAAACAGTAATTCACAGATTATTGAATCTGCAGGTGGAGAGGGTAGTCTTGTAGTCTAAGTAGCACAAAACAGTGAGAGGAAATTTGGAATATTCATAATTTGTTTCATTTCTGTTGCACAGAAATATTAATTTGGCTTCACATAAATTCCAATATAAATCAGCATTTCATTCCCATTTTCCTAAATAGCTCTCTGTACTTTGTTGTGGTGATTTCTGTAAGATCTAGTTATCTTTCACCTTGCATACTACAAACTGTCTTGTCCTGTATCCCAGATATTTGATTGCTTTGCCTTTTGCTTAACTAAAATTTCATTTGAATTATGTATCTAGACTATCATCCTGATAGGTAATTTTGAATCCTGTTTTACTCTTCCCCACTTGTTTTGTGTATCAAACTTAGGCTGACCTTCAGAATCTTTCCTGAATTTAGTTATATGTTTATATGCATACAGACATCCTTTCTCTACTTCATCCACACAAATCAGAACACTACTATCCGTTTCCAGTACTCCTTCCATTTGGCTCTTCCTTTCTCCCAAATGATTTCATGTGGTTTCAGTTATATTCCTGTCTGTGTTATAAGCTTAGTTCTAACAATAAATGTAATTGTGTATATTCTACACAATTACAAAATTGTGTAATTAATTTTATTCTACAAAAAAACTCAGTTTTATTTCATTATATGTTCTTTGATGCTTTTTTTAGACATTTTCTATCCTATTTCAATTAACATAAATTTTAGGTTATGTTCTGAAATTAAAGCATGTATTATGCTATTTGTGTATGTATCACACATACTGTTACTTATATAGGATTTATATGCTTGTATAAGCAGTATTTGATACATAATGGATATATAATCAAATAGGTTATTCCACTTCAGTGATATTATTTGTTTACAAAACTGATCAGAACTTTTTATAGCACTGTTTCCAGTGGAAAAAAAAATGCAATTTTTTTCACAATTTAAATGCTTCTCCAAATCATATTATTTCCCTGAGAAACTACAAGGGGAAGGGAAAGGGGCAATGTACAAGAATTTGGACAAAAGTACCGCCGCAAAATTTTCAAAACAGAAATATATTCATAATTTTATTTTAAAATTGTTTTCAGTTAATATTGTATTATCAATATAACAATTACAAAATGTAAGCTTGTATTATTTAATGTTCATCAGTTATTATTTGTAAGGAAGCTAATACTAAAATGTAATGCCCTCGCATTGCAATTCTGTCCTCTGTACAGTTCTAATCTTTAGTACTAGTTTTGATTTAATTTTTCTATTACTACTTTGTATTTAATTGTGGAGAAACTAAATTATTTAGGCAAAGAAATTTTCTTTTATCTGTTTTTCTTAGGGATGGACCAGACCAAACTTCTCCTCAGATTGGACAATTTAGTGGCAATACTGCATTAGAATCAGTCTACAGCACTTCCAATCAGATTCTGATCAAGTTTCACAGTGATTTCACTACCAGTGGCTTCTTTGTACTTAGTTATCATGGTAAGCATGACAAACTGTACTTTTTACTGTCTGTACTGATTACTGAATTAATAGAATTATTTTTCTAGGAAGAGTAACTATTATTAATGTGAGTGACCATTAGTGCATTAGCAAACATGTGAAAGACTAATATGAATAATGAAAATAGAGCATTTTCTCAACCAATATATTAAGTATAGTAATAGTCAAGAAAAAACAGAATATATTGTGAGGATACATAAGCAAAGAAGATGGAATCAAGACCCTGCAAGTTTGAGGTGCTCATCTTCTCACTGCTGACAGTGCTTCTAAAATACCACACAATCTAAATGTTTATGAGGAGCTTGCAATGTCTCTTAGATATTTAAGTATTTTGATGGCAGTACTCTTGTTATAGAGATATCAAGATAGTGAACTATACTATGTAATTAACATTAAGCTGTTACTGAAATAAAAACTGACTGTATGACTAAAGATGTAAGTATTAATGCACTGAATTACACTTTTGTAGTGATTCACTTCTTCTATAGCCAAGTGTCTCTTGCAGTCCTGTCATTACAAGGGTACTTTTATGTGCATTGTGAATGCCTGTTGGATTTACTATCCCGGGCAACATGGACAGACAACAGACTGCTTTCTGGATCCTGAACAGATTTTGGGTCTAGAGGACTTTCTTTTTGACATAATAAAGTCCAAGGTGCATACAGAAAAAAAGAACCAGGTGAATTAGAGGAAATTTAATGTAAACAAACCAAACCAATCAAACAAACAATAGTAACAACAACAAAAAGCTTGTGTCCCACAATGAAACCAACCAAACAAACAAAAAACAACAACATCACTGGATTTTTCTTATGGAGGTTTGAGCATATCCTACTTTAGTAAGATTGGGCAATACGGTTCACAATTTTGATTCTTAATCTGAGCATTTACATTGCATCTTGCAGTTTGTAGAGGGCAAACTGACAGTTTACCTTAATGAATATGTGAATTTATATATATTATTGTATATGAATATATCAATATATGAGCAAATACATTGGAAAATGTTCATACTTGATCATAAAGTCTCTAAAGAATTTAATCTCCTTTACTTATTTTTCTTTATTATTATGCAAATTGTCATTCCAAAAGTGTGGGAACTAATGTGTAATATATATGCAAACAACAGCACAAAGGATTATTCATGAAGAAGCTTAAAACACTTTATGAATTGATGTTGTCAAGATAAATAAATTTCTCTGTATCCTTGAGTCTGTGCTTCTTCATGTCATCTCCTTACAATTTACAGCAATAAAACTGAGGTAGTGTGTGGAACCAGATTTATTTAAAACAGATAATTTGGGGATTAAAATGAATGATATTCTTAAATGAGAAACATTTAAGATAAATGATGTGAATTGTTTGTTGAATCATTTTTTTTTAAATTTAATTAGTGATTTCTTATTTTTATTTTTAAGAATGCAAATATGACAGCAGTTCCATGTTTGCTTGGTGTGTTTTCTTTTAAGTATGTTTATCCCAAGGCAGGATGTTAGCTTTCTGACTCACTGATTTAATCAGCTCTTCATCATACAGTGGATGAAAGCATATCAAATATGGGTGACTCAGTAGCAACAAAAGATACAAATCTTTTGGTTAAACTGGGAAAAACAGAAATAGGTATGATTGACCTAAATTTGACACATTCAATTACTAAAGGATCCAAGAATAGGATGCAACAAAGACATGAATAAATGAAGCTGAATCTGCCATAAATTGATGATGTTTCCTGGCTATGAGAGATGCTATAAAACAATGTTATCTGAAAATGTGATATCAGTGAAAACCAGGAAAATATACTGTCATTGACCAGCCTGACTGTATACCTTTAAACACGGAAAACTACATTGTCAGTGCAAAACTTTCATCATGATTTCTTTGGTTGTATTTCTGTACCATTTGCATTCAAATTGAAGACATTCAATTGAAATGTTAGGTTTGGACATTTCATCCATGTCCAAATCTAAGTCTGTCCTCCTCGGTTCTCTGTAAAAAAAAAAAAAAACACGCTATATTGCTTCTTCATATTCTTCCTATTTGATGTTGGTTTTGTTCTTTCCTTTTTTTTTTTTTAATTTAAATAATTAGTTTCACCCAATTATTTTACCTGTCAGTTGCATACATATTAAAACTCAGAAAATTATTAGGAAGCACTCAGCAGTAGAAGTGTATTCAGGATAACTTTAGTAAATAAATAAATAAATAAATGATTGAACAATACAGAAAATCTGCTTTTCAGATGCATACACTTACATGAGAAAATTTGTAACTACCTCTTAGCTTCTTAGATTATCTATAAAGAGAGTTTTGCTAATAAAATGAAGAATGCAACTTCCAATTTTTCATTCATTCTGAAAATTATGTTTCTTTTGATTCTGTTGAAAGCTTCTTGGTAGATGACTAGATGTTTATTTTTATCCTGTTAATGTGGGTATTATCTCAGTTATGTTTAATGGCTATGTTAACTGTGTAAGTCTGGGAGTGTCAACTGTGTTGTATTTCTGTTATAGCCTATCAGCTTCGGGTCTGCCAGCCTCCAACAAACATCCCAAATGCTGAAATTCTAACTGAGGATAATGAATTCGAAATAGGTAATGTGAGAGAAAATAAATAAAAATGTAAATATTTAAAATGTAAAAGAGACTATTTGCACAGATCAGTTTTATTTATTTATTTATTTATTTTTCAGGATGTTTAAGAAATAATTCTTCTTCCCTATACATCCTGAATCCTGTCCATATTTTAGAGATCACATCTGAGTACCACAATAACTCCTTTCCAAACAACTTAGTGCATTTTTCATAAAGTTTGCAATAACACATTTTCTTACACTGAAATTTAAGAACATTTTAGTCATGTGTGTATAAGTATACCTGTTCATATATCCATATAGTTCATAGAACCATAGAATATACTGAATTGGAAGGGACCCACCAGGATCATCAAATCCAACTTCTGGCTCCACACAGGACCACCCAAAACACCAGACCATATGTCTGAAAGCCTTGTACAAATGCTTCTTGAACTCAACGCCATGACCACTTCCCTGGGTTTCAGTGCCCCACCACCCTTCCAGTGACGAACCTTTTCCGAACATCTAGTCTGCAACACCCTGTCACAGCTTCTTGCCATTCCCTTCAGTGCTATCACTCATCACCAAATCAATAACTCCCCCTATGTTCCCCCTCAATGATGCTGCAATGAGGTCTCCCCTCAGTCTCCTCTTCTCTAGACTCAACAAATTCACTTCAGCCAATCCTCATACATCCCTCTGGACCCTTCACCATCTTTGTAGCTATCCTTTGGACACTCTCTGATAGTTTTATAGTTTATGTTGTAGTGCCCAAAACTGCACTCAGTACTTCAGGTGAGGCTGCACCACCTCAGAGCAGGACAACCATCTCCCTTGACCAGCTAGCAATTCCATGCTTAATGCACCCCAGGATACATTTGGCCCTTTTGGCTGCCTGGGCATGCTGTTGACTCATAGTCAACATACCATCAGCCAGAACCCTCAGATCCCTTTCCACAGGGCTGCTCTACAACCTCTCATTCACCATTCCCAGGTGGGTTGCCACTTCCCAGGTGCAGAATGTGGCACTTATTCTTGTTAAATTTCATACGGTTGGTGATTGCCTGGTTCTCTGATTTGTCACAATCCCTCTGCAATGTCTCTCTATCCTCAATGGAGTCAACATTCATTTACCACAATGCTTCTTAGATTAATCAAAGTTGTTTATGCCAGAGGTCATTTAGCTCATTAAACATGAGCAAGAAATTTCATTAATCAATGGTGTTTTCAAAGCTAAAAGTTCCAACTAATTGATGTTTAATGGTATTTTGTTTGCTTTTGGTTTTATTTGTTTATTTTGTTTTTATCAAACAGGAGACATAATAAGGTACCAGTGTCAACCAGGCTTTACATTGGTTGGTAATGAGATTCTGACCTGCCGACTAGGTGAAAGGCTTCAGATGGATGGAGCACCACCTACTTGCCAAGGTGTTTTATTCCTTTTCTTTCCTTCTACCAGACCAGCTCAATGGTGATTCTTTAACTACCCTCCACATCTTTATATAAGATGCAATATTTAAAATATTTCAAAATTTTAAAGATACTCCCAATATTATCACTGTTTGTTATGGTCAAATATATGTCAATATATGGTCAAATATATGTCAAATATTAATGCCAAATCATTAGTAATGTTTTAATACATTTGATGAGTATTAAGGGTTACTACTCTATTTTGTGAAAATAATTTCACAGATTATTCTTTGGACAGAGCCTACATTTAAAAAAATAGAAATGAGATTATTTCATTTTCTCTAGGACACAATGTTATGAAAATTTATATGGAAATTAAAAAAAAATAATGTTAATAACATAGCATGGGTTTGGAATGGCAAAATCAAAATACTATCAGTTTTTCAGTGCAACATTTTTATTCCATGTATACCAGAGATAGTTTTTATGTTTTTAAGGGGTGTGTGTGTCTGTTCATTTTCTACCTTTTACTAAAAACTTTGGAGAAACAACACTACCTTAATGTTAAGGTTGAAACAATCTTACAATCCTGACAACCACTAACATCACAGTTTAAACCAATCTTTATTAATCTGACATTTAATGTGTTTCACTAGTATAGAAATTGTCATGAAAAATGACAAGTTAGGGTCAGCTAACCCTAACTACTTTCCCCTGCTTTATGCACAAAACTATGTAAAAGTCAAAGTCATTCCTATGATTAAGTCTAGTTCTTAAAGTGCTTTTGAATTGTGAAAAGTGCTTTTTGAATTTCAAGAAGGGCTTCAATAGTGCTCATAATTTCTTAAAATCCATGTGTTTATTTAGGTACAGTTGTGTCTAGGAATTGCTTTAAACACCCCCAATTTAAATTAAAGTGCTTACTGAGCGGGTGCTCACATAGCATTTAATGAGTGGAAAACAATAGGAACTTCCAGGCACTGCTTAAATGTTAAAATGTTGTCATAGTAGATGGAACAATCAGAGACATACGTGCTGAACCTGAGACATTCTCTCAGCATGTGTTGCTGAAGTTAAGTGAATATTCATACCAAGACCCCAGTCAAAAAATCAGGAGTGATCAGTTACTGTAGTTAATCTTTTCCTTGTCACATATAAATGCTAAATATTGGATCAAATACTAAATGCAAAATCAGTGCTCTCATTGTTTCAGTCTAAAGCTGAATTATATTAACATAGTCTTCAGAATTAGTAGTCTCATAAAATGTAATAAAAATCAGATTAATTAAAAATGTTTAAAATGTCAGTTCAAAATGGTCACCTAGGGTAAGAAACAACATAATTTCCCCTTGTATTTATTTAATGTGTGCATTTGAAGTTAGGAATATATAAGCTAAATTTCAACATTCAAACCTGGATCTACAGATAACTAGAGCCTAGAGATAGCAAAATTATGTGCCTAAAAGGTATGGTTTTTTATGATTTTAGTATACTATACTGGTCTATTTGTAAGCTAGCATACTTTGATTGTGTAAGCTGTAACTCATTATACAAAAGTTATTCTTAAGGATTAAATTTAGCTCTTCTGTTGGTACATGTTCATCCTATTTTTCTTACTTTTTTTTTTTCCAGTTAGAACATATATTTTAATGTTAGACTTTATAGTGTTAACTTCTTCTGCCTTAACCTGGTGTATATGCTACACACTTTAGACAGTGTGAAGTGAGCCTAGGTTGAATTTTGCTTCAATTTTTAACTTGATTTGCAGTATTGCAAATACCTACATTCAGCTTTCATTTATTTGTTTAAACTGAAGAGTGCTGTTGAAAGGAGTTTAAATACAAATATTTTTGTTTTGAATCAAATATACTTCAGTAAAGGTGTACTTGTCTACTAGAAGAAAATATTGAAGCAAAGTCTATTTCTGATTTTGTATGCTGATTATAATTGGTACAAGTTCGTTTACACCAGATATTTAAAACTATATTGACTTATTTTTTTCACTTATGTGTATCAGTTTGATGAACATTTCTTAAAATACATGCAGATTTCCTTCTTTCCATCAGAAAATAATCACCTACTTCCACAAGCTTATGTAAATGCTTATCATCTTGCTTTGTTAGAGTATTTCTCATACCCAGCATCTAACTTTGCCCTCAATTTCCTTGAAATTAGCTTCTACATTCAAGATCAAATGAATGCTTCAGAATAAGAAGATTCAGATTATGTATTGTACCATAATTAGATGACTGTGCCAAAATTATTGAATGAAAACTCTCAACTATATCTCAGCAACATTAGCTCAGATTCATAAAATAATTTAACTACTTGATTCACAGGGGAAGCCATTGTATGGAAATAGGTCTTAAAGAGCTCTACAAAATTCATGAGCAATATTAGAAGGGGATTCTGAAACTGAAGCAAGTATGCAAAGCAGAACCAAGCAAAGAGCGCAAAACTAGTGGTAAATAAGCTAGATAGTCAGAGGCATCAGCCAGATAGTCATGGTCATCAGCCAGTTGACTATGTTGCCTTTCTGGCTATTTTGCTCTCACTCCTTCTGCATGTGTGTGTGTACGTACATTTAAAACTTGACGGGATCAATTCTTTCATTTGCCTCAGATAAAGTCTAAATTACCAGCACTGTGGTTTGAGAGCCAGATTCTAGGCATGAGAGTTTTGGTTACTCCTATGTGGAATGAAGTTATTATTCAGTCTCTTATTTATTAACTGAGGCAAACACAGAAACATGAGAAACATTTATTTTTATTTTTATTTTTATTTATTTATACTTTTATTTTTATTTTTATTTTATTTATTAATGTAGCAATTAATTGGTAATTTTGGAAGTAATAGATTGGTATTTAAAATATATGGACATATTAATTTATCTTAACATGAATTTTATCTATGAAAGAAGATCATTCTCTCTGTTTTTTGTTTTTTTGTTTGTTTGTTTGTTTTTGTCTGATTTCCTGTGGCTTACATTTTTCTCCACAGTCCAATTACTTTTTTTTCCATAAAAAAAACTATTTTCATATTTAATAAGCCAATCTAGTATCCTATTATGCTGTTGTTAACTACAGGAGCTCAGTACTAACTCACTTTCATGTGTTAGTTGTGAATATTAAAGCCAGATTTTAAAGATCCTGTTAAACAGGCAGTGTTCAGTTCTAAATAACCTGTAGGTCACTTGTCCATATATCTTAAAGCAAAACAGGTTCTTGAAAAAAAGTTCCAATGGTAATATCAAATATTTTTCTTTAATGAGATTGTTATTCTATGTAGACCTAATGAATCTGGATTAATTCAAAACCTCTACATCATGCTTTTAAACCCAATTTTTCTCAATTTCAACAGATCCTTTAAATGGTGATGTTAATTAATTTTGACACTAGCATTTACTATGCTCACATTCTCTCTCCCTTCTGAAACTGCGACAGTTAAAAATACCAGAGTTGCAATGCATTTTCAAGCAAATCCGTAGCTGAAAGATGAATAAATTCAGAATATGATGTGGAAACTAAGAAAAAATAATTATTCAGAGTAAGGTGAAGGCAATACCCACTGAAGAAGTCATCAGGGATGGAACAAGTGTTAATTTTCATCCCTATACAGCACATTTTCATTTTTGGGGATCCAGCCTCTCCCATCAAGGGACCAGGGTAAATCACATTCCTTTTTGTTGTTGTTTCTTAGAGTTGAATTTGAGATAAGAGCTGTCAGAAATTAAAAACTTTCTATTTTGGAATTTCTTCATCAGCTGACGTACCTACTTATCAGGGAGATGGTCTGTCTCTGGGTTAAAAGAAAGTTTCAGGTTCTCTGAACTTCAGAGTTCACTGTACTAGAAATACGAATGTGTAACCAAAGATTTCTCATACAAAGATCTAATAAAAAAGGAAGTGATCTGCAGATACAGGTTCAATATGAACATAACATAAATGACACAGTTATCAAAGAACTGAATGATAGTAAGTTATATGGAGCTAAAAGAAATATGTATGTCAGGGTTAATTTTTTTTTCCTTTCTCATTGATATCTATTTTCTTAGAAAGCATTAATTTTATGGTGCACTGTTGTACCAGTTTTAAAAAGGAGAGTTAGCATGAGATTCCGTAACTCATTCAGAAGTATAACATCAACATCTAAACTGCTAGTCTCAAGCTGTGATTATAATAACCCTTCCTTGCTCTTTTATTTGGTAAGAGATATAATAAATGGGGTTATAGCATGGAGAATGAAAAATAGAACTTCAAATAGTTTTTGTTGCATGTAAAGGCAATAATTTACCATTTTCTGGGATTTCTATGAACCTTAAAACTAAGTAGCTGGATTAGCACGTATCATCTTTTTGTCTAGTGCTAGTGAGTAACAAAATGTCAATCTGAAGTGTCTTATTTTCTACATGAAAGTCAGAATGTCTGAATAGTGCTACATTGTGCAGTTTATATATGTCAGCATTCTTGGAGCTTGATTGAGGATCTCAAAATTTAGGTGCTACTTTCTTTTATACAGACAGATTGTGGGAGGAATTGATTAAACTTTATTCAGAATTTGAAAACCAAAAATCACAATGCCTTCAAGTTTATTTGAAGTGCAAGACTTTACATGGAATTATTGCTGACAGTAATAGTAATCTGACAAAGAAAAATCTATGTTTCTTTTTTTTGAACAATGGATCAAATTAGTACTTGAACATATATCTCCTAGAAACTGAAAGAAGAAAAATACCATGAATTAATAACTACTGAAGGTTGCAGAGCTAATTTTCAAGATAAATATTATTTCTGTTTTTCTGTTGTTTTGTGTGTGTATGTGATTTCCTACTAACTATCTGTGTTTTTAAAATGTTTTCAGACTTTCCATATTTAGGAAAATAAAATAAATAATGCAGATATTTTAAACAAAGGAAAATCTTGCAATTAAAATGAAACAAAAATAGAGTGCTTTAGATTTTTTTATCAATCTGTTTCACAGTGCTCTGTCCAGCCAATGAAATACGTCTGGATTCAACAGGAGTAATACTGAGCCCTGGCTATCCTGACAGCTACCCAAATCTCCAGATGTGTGCATGGACCATTTCTGTGGAAAAGGGTTATAATATCAGCATGTTCTTCGAATTCTTCCAAACAGAAAAGGAATTTGATATTCTCGAGGTGTTTGATGGTAACTATAGGATACACAGTTTTGTATGATACATTTTCTATATATCAATTTTTACGTGTGCTGCAACTCACAAATCACTGTTTATTAACTATAAATATATTAATTTATTGATTTAATATTTAATTTATTATTTATTATTAACTATAAATTAAGTATAAAAAACTTAATTACATGGATTTGTTTTTCTGAAAGGAACTGTTGTTGGATTATGTTGTGTTTAAAAACCATCCTACATTAGTTATGTTTAGAAATACTTTTTTCAGAACAAATAGGTACCCTGTAGTATATAATACATATACACAACATGTAAATTTCCATTCCTAAATTAGATTAATTTACCATTTGCACAGAGGATATTTTCTTTGTATATTAATTATATTAATACAATTTGTTGTATGTGATTTAAAACTTTGTAACTCCTTTGTTTGTTCATTTTTTCTTCCTTGTATCAAGGACCAAATAGTCATAGCCCATTGCTCATTTCTCTCAGTGGGGACTATTCATCTTCTCTCAACATAACCAGCAATGGCCATGAGGTATTTCTCCGGTGGTCAGCTGATCATGGCACCAATAAAAAAGGATTCAGGATAAGATATATAGGTATGCAAATAAAAATTTTTATAATGTGTATAAAGTTTCATTATAGACCATATTTTAAAAAGAGTAATATAAGAAAAAAGAGTAATATAAGCTGTATTTTGTGACATTAATTGCCCAGACTAAAAAGAAATCCAATCTGTTTTGTATGTGAACCTGGTGATACTGATTTCACGAGGGGAAAAAAACAAAATAACAACAAAAAGAACGCATACCCTAAATAGGAGGTATGCATCACATGTGCTCTGTAGAGATTTAAGCAAATGTTTCACTGAATGGTTAAAGCCAGTAGTAAAGCTGAAAGAATCAGCTTCCTCCTTCTTACATGTCATTTATTGGCACTTGTGTGCCTTTGTCCTTCATCCTGGATCTTTATACAATTCAACCTTAAATGTATTTGGTGGGACAGAGGAAGAGGTGGCAACAAGGCAGTAGTGAACAGCTGTAATCTGGGAAAATATGGGACTCTAATGGGTTATACCCTTTAATTCAAGGTTCAACAGAAGCAGCATACAGATATAAAAAGCCAGCATTGTAGGTGTTATTAATTCAAGTTAACATTAAGATGGCACTTAACAAAGAGTGATTTTTATATAATTGCTTTCATAGAACTATTATACATGTATAATACCGTTTTTACAGGTTAATAATTTTCATCAGTCAAGGTAGAGGAGTTGTTTTTACTATTTGCAACAATTACACAAAATCTGTATTATTTTTTTTTAATAAATAATAGACCAAAGACATGAAATACACGGGATACACAGACCTGGGGATAGTACCTTTAGAAAGTTGCACTGATAATAGTAAAGAAGTTGGTGTCATGATATCATGATACAATTTCACTTTACAAAGTGAAGAAATGGAAAATAGATATGAAATTCTTCTGTCTGATTTGTTTTTTCTTTTTCCTCACTCAATTTTTGACTACTTCACTAATGCAGGAAAATAATTAGACAGCACAATAGTCTGTAAAACAATATTAGTGTCATCTCTCCCTTTAGAGAGGACAGTTTTCTCAGAGGTAAAATGTTTGCTGTGTAGTAAGATAAAATTCACTGTTGTCTAGACAGAAAATATTACACTGTACTTATCGTCTATAGTACCCGTTGGATCCAATAAAAGAGTGTGAGGAGAAAGATCTTAAAACTTTAGTGGCAGTAAGAAAACAGCCATATGACTCCATCCTTATCAAAGGATGCCTTTGCCTGAGAAAACCATTGCCCTGAAGTCATAGAATGTGGAAAGGCTTAAAGAGAAAGTGAAGCATCAACTCTATTTGCCTGAGGAATGGAACAGTTTCTTTCTAGTTACCAGTATTTCTTCAAAGCATGAAGGGAACACCTGGAAACCAACCTCTAACTTACTTTTCTGTGCTAAAAAATGGGGAAATACCATCTTAGTTAACATCTTGCCTCCTCCTTGACGAAAAAGATTGGAGACTAAGTTAAATGCTTAAACAAACAACATTTATTTTAAACTAGCTACCAGGCTGTAAGTTTCTTCTGTTGGAGTTTTTTGGCAAGGTACTGCCAAAACAGGTGATTTTGTTCTCATGAACTTAGTGGAAAATGAATTTAAAAGAAATGCAAGCATAATGACATCATGATACTTAAGCAATCTTTAATGTCATGCAGATTTAATGTACAAAAATCCTTTTGCATTAAAACAGCTGTATTTCTCAAAGATATTTTTGTTCTTATAAATGCTTCTGGATTTTTATTTTATTTTTATAACATCCAAATAAGGCTTCTCTAAGTATTTTTTATTTTTTTTTTTTCCTCCATGGATTTATAGTGGCACTCATAAATATGATTAAAATCTATTTTAGCTGTCACTAGTTCACTTCAGTTCATTGTATCACAGAACTTGAAAGTAACTTAATTAGGACCAAAAGGAAAAAAATAATTTGTAAATAAATATGTGTAGTATGCACTTGATATTTTCTTCTTCCAAAAATGTTGTATACTACAGACACGTATATAATTGCAATAAATTTCACCATCAATAAATTTCTATGGTTTACTTGATTTAACAAGAAGACGGTAAGTAAAAGAGAAGTGAACTATCTTTATACATGTATATCAGTGTGTGTGTGTTATCAGTATCTCAGACTACTAAACCCTGAAGCCCTTACAAGGCCCTATTCTTCAGTACTATTGTGATATTCTTGCAATATGTAATATTCTTTTACCTTTACACTTAGTGAAATTGCTTGATGCATGTGTGATCAGGACATGAAATACAACTTATACTGATATTTTCTCATATTGTTATCAGATGTCCACTGAATTCAATAAGAATTTGTCAAGATTGCCACCTGGATCCTAAATGTATTTTTTTATTTATTTAATATTTATGTTTAAAGCCCTCTACTGTAGTACTCCAGAGTCCCCTCCACATGGTTTCATTGTCAGTCAGACAGGTGGACAGCTCAACAGTATGGTTCGCTGGGCTTGTGATCGAGGTTTTCGGCTTGTTGGGAAAAGTACTGCTGTATGCAGGAAGTCTCCATATGGTTATTACTCATGGGATGTTCCAGTCCCGGCTTGCCAAGGTAAACTATTTAATTATAAAATAATATATCCTAATTAACTCTATTTTTTCTAACATAATCAATTTTCTGACTTAAAATGAATAGGAGGTATCTATCTATGTTTCTATCTAATAAACTGATCAAAAACAAATGCATTTTTAGGAAACGGTATAAAGTTCATTTATTTTTTTGTTGTTTTTTTTTTTGTTTGTTTAGGTTCTAAATTTATAATTAAAATTTTAAATTTATAATTTTACATTTTACTTTAATTGCCACTTTATCATGATCCAAGCACTATAAAAAAAAAAAAAAAAGACCTGAAACTTGCTACATTTCCAAGAACAGGAAACTGGAGAAAAAGAAATCATTACCTTTAATGCCATTCTAATCTGTCATGATTTACACTGAAATTTAAAAACAATTAATCAGATTAACTGATGTTTTATGTTTCAGGCTATCTACTTTGTACTCCAGGCCCCACCCCATAGTTTTTTATTTAGTCCCTTATGCATTATAAAAGCAAAACACGTTTTCCTTAACAAGAAAAAGAAAATGGTTATTTGATGTCCGTCACAATTGTATTCTAATTGTCCCTTTCCTGAACAATGTCATTGTTCTGATAACTTACATATCTCTCTTCAGTGAAGTATTAAAATGATTTTTTTCCATGCAAAAATGCAGCTGTGTTTTCTAACTTTTGTTCAGAACTTCATATATCAAGGAATTTACATTATACTCTTACATAAGCTGGTGAAAACACCAGTTTATATTCAGTTAGATTTCACAAATTCATGGTAGTAATAGATCCTTCATTAGGACATCCTAGCTTAGTGTTTTGATTAGATGCTTGCATACATTTTGTTCCTGTTGAGCAGTGGAGATTAATTCTGTATGAATGTTCCAAGATAATTTCCCACAAGTGTTTTTTGACAGTAAGTCTTTGAACTGCAAGTATGCTTGTATTTTTTAAAACTGTGGTACATGTGGTGCATTTGCTGCATATCATTCTTTATCTTTTTCTGCTCATAAGTTGACATAAGGACTGCTTTTGTGACAGTTATTTGTAGAACCTGATCAGATTGTTACCTAGGTATCTCAAATAATTTGGAAAGTTCTACTGCTATATATATATATTTGTTATTTGTTTGTGTGTGTTTTGTTTTAAAACATATCAGTCAGACGTTGTGCTGTCTGATCAAACAGAAAGATTGTTGGAGCCGACTGTTTGAATGGAAAATTACTTAATATATGTATTAATTTAATAACAGCTGATCATAATTATGCATATGATGAAGGTTAGCTTGATAAATTATATAGATGTCATTCAAGTCTTCCAACAAGTCCCTACATGCTAAATGTGGTTGTGGCCATGATATGTGGCTTGCAATTCACAACAGCAAACTCTTCAGAATCAACCTTACTACTGTGAAAACCCTCAGAATTAAGATGATTCCATGCATCACTCATGCATCTAAACTTCCCCTTACTTTGTTGAGGTGAAAATTATCCCCATCCCTGGATGATACAGTTTTATGATATGAACCCTTTCATTACAATTTTGAGAACACTGTATGTAAATATACATAATGTTCTTTAACAGAAGATATTTACAGAAGGGATTAGCCATTTGCCATTCCACATTTGCCTCCACTACTGAGGAATACAACTTCAGCAAAAGTCGTTTTAAGCATGAGCTAGTGCTTTTTACATCTTGTTGTATGATGATCATCATATAACATGATCGTGATGATCATTGTTTTACTACCCATAATACCTGTCAGTCAGCTTTTGTCTGCTGTCAGGTTTTGTTCTCCACCATTAACCACCTATTTTTCCAGGTAATATCAGATGACAAAGTCAGAGCCCTGCCTTCTACTTCACATTTACATTTACAGTGCGTGTGAGTCAGCACAGGCAGGCAACAGAAACAACCACAGGCTCGCAGTTAAAATGTAAAGAGCAGATTTATTCTTGTTACCTCACTAATCAGGGGATCCCTGAAACAACACCTAAGCAGAGGGACATGAGCACAGGCACATAAGCAGGAATGCAGAAACCACTGAACAGGGTCCGTGATAGGAGATCACCGGCCTGCTGGTTTCACTTGTTTTTATCAAAAGTTTGCGCAAGTGCAGCTTTTACCACCATCCTGTGATTCTCACTGTGCTTCTTTGATTTTCTTTATACCAAGGCCGGGAGCTCAAGCACATCAGAGAGGGCACCTCGAAGTCCACCAAACACCTATGTTATCTATGAAAAGATAGATAATGTTGTCAAACGCACAAAGAGCAGCAGACATAATTTATTTGTTTTTCTACATTGCTGCTCCCCAGACTTTATGTATTCCCATCTGCAAGGTCACTTAAGCGTATTTACAATCCTGCTTGCCAGTTGTCCATTCTGATCCCATCCTCCTTGCCGATCTTCTGCTTTTAACCAATTTCTCCCAACACAGTCTAGCTAGCAAAGCCATTTTAATCAGTTCTTCATCTGAAGTCGGGATTGCCACAAGTGACCATTTAGTACAGCATAAAATGTTTCAGACTTATTTTTACATAGTAGTGCAAAGACAAAAAACAACAGCAACAACAAAAAAAAGTTATTTGCAATTTCTTTGTTACCAATGCATCACATTTTAATCTATTATTTATTATATTTATTATATTAATTATATTATTTAATCTATTTTCTGTCTCCTAAATGAAGATTACCAGTCAAATCACAGTAGAGGTTACTGGCATCATTCTATAGGAAAGAAATCTCAAATTTGTGAATTCTTTACCTCTGCAATCAGCACATTTATTTATTTATTTATTTATTTATTTTTAATAACAAGTTCATTCCTTGACCAACATTTTTGCTGCCCGCAGAATATTTCTTGACTGTATTTAATGTGTTTTCTTTATATTTTTCATTTTTCATCTGTACAATTAGTCACTACTGAACTCTTTCCTCTCACTAATGAATGCCAGCAGCCTTTTCCATTACTGCTTTTTATTCTTTTCAAATTCATAAATAATGTTAGAGCATTTTCTTATGTTCTCATTTTTATACCTATATGAACAGAATTCTTGATCTCTGAACCTCCGTTTCTTAAAACTTTAAGGTTAAGGGAAGGATATATTTTTCTTACGCCACAAGATTGATTCTGTTAATAGGGATGATAGGACTCAACATTTATCAAGTAAGATACTAATGGAGATCTTTGAATACTGAAGGACTTATTAATCTCTATGGTAGATATAAAACATATCAGATAGATACAAAAATATAGATTTTGCTGATTGCAGGAAGCAAAAATCTATAGTACGTGAACAAGCAGTGCTATGACATGTTTTAGATGTCAGGATCATAAGCAGCAGCTGTTGTGTTGTTGTTTTTTGGGGGGAGGGTGTTGGATTTAGTTTTTATACCCTACTGAAAGCTGTCCTAGATGCAACTGGCAATGGACTTGTTTCTAGCAATTCCAATTCTGAAACTTTGTTTATCATTACATGTAGTTTTGAAGGACAGGGCTAGCTTGGTCAGTGAAAATCTCCATCAACTGATTTTAAAGAGATGAGCTATGCTGGAAACAATTGCTTATACCAGCTTGTTTGTTTGCTTTTATACCAGCTTTTGGCTATCTTCCTCTTTGCATAGATGGGTCTACCTAATGTTTGGTGCTGCAATCCAACCTGTTGAGGAATTTGATATATATGTACATTTGCATTTTAGTGTCATGAGAGCTCTGTTTCTTTCTTTGGTAGAGTCAGGTGAAATAATAGAGCTCTGTCAGATGCTTTTTAAGAAGTGGAAGATGGACCATATGTTTAATTAACTTGTCAGTTTTGATTCTTCCGGGTCATGTCTTCATACATGATTGTAGATTGAATTCAATGACTCTCAGGGCCTTGAATATCTCCTAATCTTGGTTTTCTTATTTTCTTCTAAAGATGTATGTTTCTAGTTGCCAGTAGATAGCCATAAAGTATATGTTTTTATGGTTGCCTAGACAAGGTAATGAGCAAAATAATTGTTGTTTTCTGACAACTTTTCAGTACAGCATGTCCTGTAGTTTAACTTTACACAGAATTCACAGTTTCTTTTCATGGAAATTCGAGCACATTTTTTTTCACTGATCTTACCATGTTTGTTCGGCAAACTGTGATAGCATTAGTGCTTTACCTGTGTCTCAGCTGTGATTATTAGCTTTGGTACAGAGCCATACTGTTACATTGCTTATAAAGCAGATTTGACTTATACCAGACCAGCTCACAAAAGGGACAACAACTGAAGACTTTTTTTTTCTATATACTATTTATGCATTGTGAGGCTTAATTCTTTATAGTTCTGCACAGGAGGGATAGGTGGTCTCTTACTGTTCAAGATTCCTCTTTAAAGTAAAGTGCTTAAGAATTAAGTGCCAAAGCTCTGTTTTAGGGATCTGACTTGCATTATATGTGTAGTGTTAAAATGTGGAAAAAACTCAGGTTCTATTTATTTATTTATTATTTTATTTTATTTTTTTATTATTATTTTTTTAGTTAGGGCTATTTCTGGGGCTACTTCTTTTGTTTTCCCTCTGCTGAATAGTAGTAGTATTAGTAAAGTAGCTTACACTTTCATTTGTGAATTTAAAAATACTTTTTGAAGGGTATTTTATTTCTCCTTTACAGGAGGAAGAATAGAATGTTGAAAGTTAATATTAGTGTTGCCAGAGGTCATGTGATGGAAGAAACCCAAATTACAAACTAGGTTTCCAGTGCCTCAGTCTGGTGCTGTATTCATTCAGCCATGGTGGTCATACCTTTTCCAGATATTTTTTATTTCATCTTCTTTTATTGTCTTCTGCATTTTGAATGAGTAACTGCAAGGTTACGAACCATGTTTTATATAATTTGTTTGGTTTTTGTTTTAGTTTTTTCTTTTTCATAGAAACCTAGGATCATAGAATGGTTTGGGTAAAGGGACTTTTTTTGTTTATCTAGTCATCAAAAGACAAAAACTTTCTGAGATTTAATTCCCTAAACTTTTTAAGGGAATTTATTTGTAGCCTTAAAACAAACATTAATGAGTTAAAAATCCATTTGTATGAATTTATGACTGTTGAAGTTACAGTCCATAAACCCTCTGAGAAAGGCAGTTTATAGTGAAGAACAGATACAATTACTATGGCTTTCTCTTTAATCAGCAATATCTTGTGGAATTCCTAAATCTCCAGTGAATGGTGGGATATTAACTACAGATTACTTGGTTGGCACCCGTGTTACTTACTTTTGCAATGATGGGTATAGACTATCATCCAAGGAACTTACCACAGCATCCTGCCAGCCAGATGGTACCTGGAGCAATCACAATAAAACACCTCGCTGTGTAGGTAGGTAATATGTAAAAAATCTCTAGTGAGTAAGAATGTTACTGTACATTTTGTTTATTTATCCAAAATAGAAAAACAATATATTATTTAAACTTTCAGCTTCAGGAAACTAAGTTGTGTGTAATTGTTGATATTAAGTTACTGTGAAGTATATATTTGAAGTATGTGTATCTGAGATATGTTCCTAAACATTCAGTGACAGCAGAAGAAATACACAGATTACAGAATACATTCAAGTTGAAAATTAATTTTCAGCTAAATCAAAAGTAATGGTTGCAAAGGTTTGTGCAAAAGTCAACTCTGCAATGATATCTTCACAGTTCATATACTGTTAACAATTAACAGTTCAGAATTCCAAAGTCACTGGTATTATTTGAAATTATTGCTGATTATTTATATCCAGCCTATCATTATAACCCGACACTACCTAAACTCTGGGAAACATCACTGAAGAGAAAATGCCTGCTCAGTTCCAAAGAGAAGCAGATAATTTCAAATTTATAAATGGTTTATGATAACCCTGTAAGGCTGATGCAGAAATGTCACAGTGCTAGATGCATATTAAAATTTGGATTATTTCACTCAATGAACTAGAAAGGAAAGAAAACATATCCAAGATAATTTTCAAGGATTTTCCTTTTTTTTTTTTTTTTCTTTTTTTTTTTTTTTCTCTTGTGCCTATGAAAGGCCAATGCCTTATGCCTTTCCTTTGTTTATAAAAGCAATGTGAATTGAGAGGAAGAAAGCAATATCCAGTAAAGATTTTCTTCTGTGACATTTTCATTTGATCATGAGGAAAATATTATGCTTACTAACATTCTTCACTTAGATCAGGGTTGTTGAAGGATGTTTGTTTCCAAAGGAAGTACACTTTGAATTAGGGCATGAGGAAAAGATGTGTTGCTGCTGAAAACGCATTCTGAATATGAATATTATTTTACCTGCCACCATTGTGCAGCCTCTTGAAGTCTTTACAGTTTCATATAATGTATCTGGGTAGAAAATCAGTCCTGTATTTAAATTTAGCTATCATTTTAGTAAAGATTCTGATATCTGACCATGAATCTACAGTGAACTACTTCAATGTATGGAGCTATATTATCTACACCATTTACATAGCTCTGTCTACACCAGTCACTGATTTGTCTGGGACATTGATTGTTATTAATTAAATGAGAGTGTTACCTGCTTAAACACATGCAATTTCAAATACAGCCTTATTCTTCGAACATCATCTCACTGGATTTAAAATATATTTCTAAATTAATAGCTCTACAGGTTTTTGAAATTTGTCTGTACTAAACCACAAATAACTGTGTTTTTGATATTTTGGAAGTTGTTACGTGTCCAAGCATCAATTCTTTCACACTGGAACATGGAAGATGGAAAATAGTGAATGGTTCACATTATGAGTATAGAACAAAAGTAGTTTTCAGCTGTGACCCAGGGTATTATGGTTTGGGACCAGCATCTATTGAGTGTCTTGCTAATGGAACCTGGAGCTGGAGAAATGAGCGACCTTACTGCCAAAGTGAGTACATGCTTCATCTGTATTTGCTGTGTGGATTGCAAATAAAAATATTTTATTTGGCTTAATTAACAATTAACTAATTTGAAATTGAGATCACTTAATTAGAAAAAAAATGTCACTAACCCTAACCTTTAAGTGAGGTAGTAAAATAGCAATTATTAATAATGTTCCAAACAGTGTTTGTTTTTAATTTTACAGAAACAATTTTATTGTTTTTTAATTATTATTTTCATTTTTTGAGTATTTTTGTGAGGAAATAGTAATCTTTGTATACAGAGCTCTTCTACAGAACAGATAGAATACTTCATATTGCAATCTTTATTTAGCTGGTTGATAACCATTGCATATTATTGGATGTATGTTTGTGATACTCAGATATACATTTCTGTTCTGTTCTGTTTTTACCATGAAGTTATTTCTTGTGGAGAACTTCCTACACCTCCAAATGGAAATAAGATTGGAACTCAAATCACATATGGATCTACAGCTATATTTACTTGTGACTCAGGATACATGTTAGTTGGCTCTGCTGTAAGGGAATGTCTATCTTCTGGACTCTGGAGTGGAATTGAGACCAGATGTTTAGGTATGGATACAATTGTCAAAACATTCCTATTTTCTTTATATCTATCAGACAAAAGTAAGCAAGGTTAGTTAACGTGCCTCTTTCTGTTAGCCTTTCAAGCACTGAAGAGAGTTCTAAATTTAAAGAAAAAAATGTGTTGCTGTTTTTCTTATCAAAAGATTAACTGTGGTAACCTTTCCACAGTTTGAATCTCTTTTGAATTCCTTTGCCATACATGCAAAGCCTGTGTCATTGGACTTGTGCATATGGCTCCATAGACCTATACATGCACAGCAAGACAGATGGATTATAGATCTGTCAGCTTTAATACTTATCCTTAGTAAAATAACTGCATAGTAGACCTGAACTCAGTGGATATGTTACAGAATTAATCTATATACTTGCAAAAGATGGAAAAAAAAAAAAAAAAAAAAAAAAAGGATAAGCATGTGGAAACATGGACAAGAGCACTTCATCCTTATTTCTGAGAGAAAATCACTTTCCCAATGTTATGTATAAATTTTGAAAACCCCTTAGTGGTACATATTTAGGCATCTTCATTTTTTTTAAATACTTAGATACCAGTCCATGAATTGTTCATGAATAAAGTGAACATGTGATCTCAGTGAAACAGTTACAGGCCTTCTTTTTAATTCATTATCACCAACTATACCTTGAGCTTACATTGTTAATTGTAAAGACGTTGAAATTTATATACAACTAATATTTTAGTTTCAGTTGGAATCAAACGGATGACAATATGTAGACATATTGTCCCTTCTCATTTGTGTAGGTATGAAAAAAAAAAAAGAAAGAGTATCTGTGAACATAGATGTTCTATTTATTTTAATCTTTCTAATTCAACTGATATATATGTTAAACGTTTGTGTTTCCTGCTGTTCAAGTTTTCATAAATTAATAATTTTTCATTTGAGAAAAATAAACCTAAACAAAAAACCAAATTATATTCTATTTATAAATACCGTCTTGGAAAAATTCCTGTTTTACACATTAACCTAAATAACTTTATACCTTAACTTTAAAATCAATATATATAATCAAGTTCATATACGCTAGTATCCAGTAACAATAAGTACAGAAAATGCATTTTAATTTTATTTTTTTTTTACTAGAAGGAAAAAAAAAAGAATCTAAAAAATTCTTTGAAATTATTGGATTAATTTAATGTGACTACAGTAAATCTTCAAAGGGGTATCTTCAAAGCTTTGATGATGGCAACCTGAAGATAGGATGGATGAATTGCAGAATTGGATAACTGCAGAAATAGAACATAGCATACAGCATATACAGCATGCAAAAAAAAAATTGTAAAAATAAATACTAGTGACAAATTGTTTATAAAAGGAAGACAGTAATGACTAAAATAATCGCTGTTGCAGCAACACTGCCTGTTGTGGTACATTATTTTGCAAGAATGAGATTTCTGGAAAGAAAACCTCGGTAAAATTCTTGCTCCCTCAATAGTTAAGTTAATAGTTAAGTTAATAGCTAATAGTTGGAGTCAAATCCAGTTGGAGGCCAGTCACTAGTGGCGTTCCCCAGGGCTCGGTGCTGGGGCCGGTCCTCTTTAATATCTTCATCGATGATCTGGATGAGGGCACTGAGTGCACCCTCGGTAAGTTCGCAGATGACACCAAATTAGGTGCGTGTGTCGATCTGCTCGAGGGTAGGAAGGCTCTGCAGGAGGATCTGAATAGGCTGGACAGATGGGCTGAGGTCAACTGCATGAAATTCAACAAGGCCAAGTGCCGGGTCCTGCACCTGGGGCGCAATAACCCCAAGCAGAGCTACAGGCTGGGAGAGGAATGGTTGGAGAGCTGCCAGGCAGAGAAGGACCTGGGAGTGATGGTGGATAGTCGGCTGAATATGAGTCAGCAGTGTGCTCAGGTGGCCAAGAAGGCCAACAGCATCCTGGCTTGCATAAGAAACAGTGTGACCAGCAGGGCTAGGGAGGTGATTGTCCCCCTGTACTCGACTCTGGTGAGGCCGCACCTTGAGTACTGTTTTCAGTTTTGGGCCCCTCACTACAAGAAGGACATGGAGGTGCTTGAGCGAGTCCAGAGAAGGGCGACAAAGCTGGTGAGGGGCCTGGAGAACAAGTCCTACGAGGAGCGGCTGAGGGAGCTGGGCTTGTTCAGCCTGGAGAAGAGGAGGCTCAGGGGCGACCTTATCACTCTCTACAGGTACCTTAAAGGAGGCTGTAGTGAGGTGGGGGTTGGTCTGTTCTCCCGCGTGCCTGGTGACAGGACAAGGGGGAATGGGCTTAAGTTGAGCCAGGGGAGTTTTAGGTTAGATGTTAGGAAGAACTTCTTTACCGAAAGGGTTGTTAGACATTGGAATGGGCTGCCCAGGGAAGTAGTGGAGTCACCATCCCTGGAAGTCTTTAAAAGACGTTTAGATGTAGAGCTTAGGGATATGGTTTAGTGGGGACTGTTAGGTCAGAGGTTGGACTAAATGATCTTGAGGTCTCTTCCAACCTAGAAATTCTGTGATTCTGTGTGATTTAATTCAAATTAAGAATGGGACTTAAGTGACGAGTTCAGCTAACGGCAAGTCAGAAGACATATTTGTTTATGAAGATTAAAAAAGAAAATATTGGAAGATGCAGAGAATGAAAGAAAAACAGAAAAGGAGCTATAGAATTAGCTCCTATATAGAAATACGGAAAGGCAGGCATCATGCAAGAGGGAAAGAAAATTTGCCCATGGGAACCCTGTGAGGGAGGATGTAGAGGACAGGAGATAAAATACAAATACAGCAGGAAGATCTACAGAGCAGGTATTGTTATGATCTGAGAAATACATTTCTGTACAATTTATGAATAAATTATGGTATTTGTTTTCAGTTACTGAAAAAAAGTAATAAAAAATAGATTTTTTTCCTACTTCTATTTTTTTCTTTCTCCTCATAGCCATGAACCTTTTTTTTTTTTTAGCATTTACCTCAGAACTCTTCTGTTTTTACTTGCTGAAAAATGTAGTCATGCTTAGACTCACTGAATTAAAATAAAAAATTAAAATATGAAAAAAAAAGGAAACACTGTTGTTGAGTTTTTAAACCTTTTTTCTCCCAGCAGTACTCTTAGTTTTCTCTCAGCAGTCCTTTACTTTCTACTTCCTTAACTTTTTGCATTTTTTTTTTTGTTTTCTGCTGTAGTTTTGTTTGTTTGTTTGTTTGTTTGTTTTGTTTTTGTTTTTTCCCCTGGGAGATTTAAATACCAGTTTGTGGTATTTACATTCAGTCCCCAGTGAAAATAATCTACCTTGGCTCCTGAACAGTTTTAGATCTGAATTGCATTTGGGATAATTCAGCTCTCTCACTGCAAAAGACAGTTAGCCACACTGTATGATCATTTTGAGTGAAGGCTAGTTATTACAATGTGTTTTGTGATTTTATTCAGTTTCATCATACAAAATTTCACAACTAAACCATTGCTCTTCCATAATGATTCCCATATATATTTCCCAAATGAGAACAGATTTAAAACAATGTACCTTTCTGTTTTTGTGCTGGTTTTTTTTAGTAGTCAAATCATGCGGTGTTACTCCTTTTCATACCAGTGTGACAAAACTGACATCAGTTATATGAAAGATCATATATATAATACAAACAAGTAAGTGGGAAAAGGTTTGGGGGATACAGCTGTGAGATGAAATGAAAGAATAGAATTGATCTTTGATGCCATTGCGCAGTAAGTATGTCTCATTCAGAAGCAAAAGCAGTTTCTCAGAAAACTGTACATGTGCAGAAAATTATACATGCGCAGTATTAGTTTTTCCCAGAGTACCAAAAATCTAGCAGTAATCTGAGATGTTTGGAAACTTTCCACAGTCAAACAAACAAACAAACAATACTCCAAATCCCCAATTTTGTCTTTTTTATGTGTATCTGTATAGATGTAAACTTGCAGACACCAAGGAAAGCATCAAAAGATACTGTATGGCACTTCAAAAATAATTTCAAAATGTTAATAAGGTGAAACAAAAATTATTTGACGCAACTCCATTAAAATAAGAGTTTAAAATGGAAGTCTTGTAAAGCAATTATCAGGAGAGGGTGAAAATAAAGCAAATGAATAAAAATACTTGTTTCATATACTACTATATATATTTTAAATATTAATAAATATTAATGAGCACCTGATTTTATTACAACTGTGAAAACTTATTCGGCTGCATAAATTTGTGCAAATTTAATATATGTTCTCAAAGGTTCTCACATCAGGAATTCTGTATACTGTTACAGACACTTCCTATGGCAAACATACTCAACAGCTTACCACATGACAGATGGTGATTTGAAATGAAATAAGTATTTCAAATAGTCAAACAAATACTTGGGGACATTTCACCCATCAAATTTAATCAGTAGGAAGTTTCAGACACTACATGTATTGAAAATTCTGTTGACTGGCATGATTCATACAATGGAGTACCACGTGAGTTTTAATTAAGTTCCTGAGGCAAGAAAATCTCAGATTTGCTTTTTCCTTTTTTTTTTTTTTTTCTTCCCTATGAGAAGTTTCTAGCCCTCAAAAAAAAATGAGAAAACCCTGCGAGTTTACAACAGCGTTTATATTACAAAGACTGCAAATTTCAAAGGAAAGAACAATCCAAATTGTGTTCCCTCTAAATGTATTTTCTTACTAGCAACCCCATTTTCTTTATTTTATTGTGCTTTATTTATTTGTGTACTTATTTATTTGTTTGTGAGAACTAGATGACAAAAGGGAAACAGGAGTTTGGGTAGCTGGTAATATTTTTCCACTTAACCTTAACTACTAGTTGTAACACTGCTTGCTTTTGTTGTTTGTCTTACTTATTTTTGAGTTCTTTGTCCTGTGTTGTCGTCTCTGAGGTCTCCATTTTCACATCATTTGGCGAATTGTGTGCCCATTTTACAGAGTTCATTAAGAAAAATGGTAACAAAAGTCTCATGGTTCATTCTTTCCCTGATTCCTTTAGGTTAAAAGTGTGTTTGTGATATTCATATAAAATATTTCTCATATTTTGGGAATAGAGGGTCAAGGGCCAAGAAGGTTACATTTATAATGTATGCAATTTTACATTTATGGTAGAGATTATATATATATATATTATATATATATATATATTTGAACTTTTATATCTATGTATTTATATATTTATTTCTTTAAATTTCTAATGTTCTAACATTAACTTCAATTTAATCTTAGCCAAAATAAAACTAGTAGAAATAATTTAGAAATCTACAGGTTAAAACCTGTAGATAAAAGGAATCACTTATTTTAGAAAGAAGGTTTGATAATACAAATGGAATTTAATCTCTTTGCCTCACTGTCTTTTTCAAATTTCTTATATGTGTAAAGACTTACCTATACAAGTGCAATACTTTAGTTTTCCCCAAGTTAATAAATATAAACCTTTGAGTGAAGTTATACAAAAATTTGAAGATTTTCTTCTTGTAATTAAATAAATAAAATAAATTTAAACTTCTCTGACATATTTACTGATCTTTTTGTTTGCTTGTTTGGTTTTATTATTTATTTTGAAAATTCTAGCTGGTCACTGCGGTAGTCCAGATCTTATAGTCAACGGTCAAGTAATTGGAGAAAATTATGGGTATAGAGACACAGTTGTATACCAGTGCAGTCCTGGTTTTCGGTTGATTGGTTCTTCTGTACGAATATGTCAACAGGATCACAACTGGTCTGGTCAGCTTCCATCCTGTGTGCGTAAGTAAGAGTGGCAATGCATACTGATTTCTGCTACAGGAATGTCTGTGTCAGAAAAGATGAGGAGTATCTTTAAACTTACTAAAAGAGAATGATTTGAAGTAGATCCTCAGAACTACATGGCTACATAAAATATGTGATTCATTTATCAGATGAAGTTAAATGTTGTCTCTTAAAATTTCCAACAGATTACTGCATCTTTTGGCAAATAAATACCTGTTAATTAAAAGTAAATATGAACTTCAAAAAGTGATGGCATTTAGGCACTCAGGTACTCTAATTTGAAAATAGCTTTATATGCCTTAGTGGCTTTTAGAAATACGTAATGTAAATTGACTTTGACTGTAGCATTGAGTGAAGTAGATCCTCTTGAATTACACTATCAGCATTGATAATTAAAATTATTGATTCATGAAGTTTATAGTATTTTTTTCTACTTCTTAAAAATATACAATTATTAATTGTACTCTTTGTGTTTTGTGTGTGTGTGTGTGTGTGTTTGTTTTTTTTTTTTTTTTTACATGAATTTTCTATTTTGTTAATGAGATTCCTTTTATGTGACAAGTTTGTCAACCTACCTGTCAACATGTTTGTCAATATCTGAATATCTTCAGGGTGAGGGTGACAGAGCACTGGAACAGGCTGCCCAGGGAGTACGTGGAGTCTCCTTCTCTGGAGATATTCAAGACCTGTCTGGACACCTACCTGGGCAACCTGCTCTAGGGAACCTGCTTTGGCACGGGGGTTGAACCCAATAATCTCTTGAGGTCCCTTCCAACCCCTACAATTCAGTGATTCTATGATACCATACAAAAGACTGTTATGTAATAAGAAAATATGGTATTTCATTTAGAATTCGAGAGTGCTTAAAGGATTCTCAAGTGAATTATAACGATTCGATAATTGTTTCAATGATACTAGTGTATTGAATGCACTTTTATTTAATATATTGTATTGAATACTTTTTTGTCCAACTGCAGATATTCTGTTTTTATGCCTTCATTCTTGTTGCAGAAAACCTTGTTGTAATACAAGCTATTAATTCACTACCCTGACTGCTCACTCTGTTTACTGTTTTACATAGAATGAGATATACATGTACTTAACACTACTATAATAATTTTATTAATTTTGTTTCCACTTCATTTTCTATTAATAAACCATTACTTTATATTACATTTCGGGCCAACACAGATATATTCCTTATGTATAAATGTTGAGGCAAGGAAATAAGACACCATTAATCAAGAATTTTTGAATTAAATACAAAGAAAACGTTTTAGATCTGCTAGCAGCCACATAAGTGTGCATAATTTATTTCTCTGACAACTGGAAACTGTTTTACAGAATTACAGAATGGTTAAGGTTGGAAAGGACCTTTGTAGGTCATCTGGTCCAAGCCCCCTACTCAACTAGGGACATCTGGAGTATGACCATGATCATGTCCAGGCAGATTTTGAAGATGTCCAAAGAGGAATCTGTAACCTCTTTGGGCAAGCTATTACAGTGCTCTATTTGTCTGAATAGAAGGGAATGTGTTTCAGAAGTACACACAAAACTTGGGGAAAAAATTAGTTTTTCCAAAGACTGTTATAAACAGGAGCTGCCTCTAACATTGTGATAGATGCTTAGAAGACGATTGACTTTTGATTAAACGCTCAAATGAAGTGTATAGTGAAGTGAATAACTTCACATTTCTGGATTTACTTAACCTCCACAAGTCTTAACTGATTTTTTGAGATTAAATGTTTAAAATTAATGATTCTGACCTTTTTACTTTTGAATTCAAAATTGCATCTTTCTTGTAAAATGGAAAGATATTGATAGCATTGTGTATTGTTACTGCTTATGCATGTGTAATATATTTATGCATATTTCCTACTTCTGTTTTCACAATAGAATTTTTTATTGTTTTAAGTACAATGAAAAATATTTCTGTGTGGCTGAATACCACAATACTGACAGCTTTACAAATGTTCGTAGTTCAGTGCACTATTCTAACTTCTCTTGTGGGGAAAAATGCAATGCCTTATGTTAAAAGTCTCTGATACCAGTAATACAAAGATAATCATAGAATCATATTAATTGAACATACCAATTTAATTTTCATTCTATATTCACAGAATATTCTGTGACTCCGTATGTATGCCGTAATAGTTTTTAAAGACCATTTTCACTTTTTTTTGTTGTTGTTGCTAAAGTTTATTTAAATTATATTCTATGAATAGGCTTATTTTAGTATTATCAGGTCTGATCTAAAAGGAGAAAAAGAGAATGTAGGTTTGTTAGACCTAATTAATTATTTAGAAAAAAAACTCCTAAAAGATAAAAAAAAGCATTTTATACAATGATATTTCACTTATTTCTTTTCATTTTAAATTAGTGATGATTATATTCTTTATCAATTATTAGATTTGTTAAAATATAGAAAAATATGTATACATTTTAAAAATTATTTTTATGCAAATTAATTTGTGACTGATTTTTCTTACATCTGGTCTTGTGGGCAGAGAAAAAGGAAGTTCTTCTGTAGTCAGTTTATGTAAAAATACCAGAAATTTTTCACTCACTCTGTCCATAACATTTCATATACCCAGTCATAAGTTTATAACTTCACTAAGTACTTAGGCCTGAAAGATAAAAGAATGACTAGTTAAGACATATTTACAAAAAATAATTTCTGTGGAATTATATATTTCCTTTCAGTGTCAGTCTATGTGTAATGAAAATCAAGTGCTTCCTTTTCTGCTGAATCTTCAGAATTGTCTTCATTTACTTTGATTACTATATGGCAAATTTTAATTAGTTTATGTAAATATTTTATTAAACTGTATGAAATATTTTTTATTATTATTTTTATAATCCTTACTAAAGAGCCATTCAAAAAAAAAAAAAAAGGAAAAATATTTTAAATATTTTTGTCATACAAGTATGATTAGAGAAGAAACACTTGAATATTTACTAAAATATGTCAATTCTTATTCAGTTCAGAGATGTAAACCTTTCATGGAAAGCACTCACTGTCTCATAAAATTTTAAAATGCTCTTATGTGATGATTATAATGATAATTATAAATCATGAAAAGTTAAAACAGCATGCTCTGTCTGCTTTTTTCTTTCTTTGTTTTGTGTTATGCTAGCTGTTAGCTGTGGTCACCCTGGTAGTCCGATTTATGGAAGAACAAGTGGAAATGGTTTTAACTTCAATGACATTGTGACATTCTCGTGTAATACTGGGTACGTTATGCAAGGACCAACCAAAGCACAGTGTCAGGCCAATAGGCAGTGGAGCCACCCACCTCCAATATGCAAAGGTATGAAGCATGCATTTGCAGATTTCAAAGTTGGAAAATTAAGATGGGAAAATAAATTGAAGGTAAAGGGGCACTGTCAAGATATGTATTAAATATGTAGTAAATATGTAGTAAAAATCATGAGTCTTACTAGCAGGCATTTAGTTATTAATATTACATTATTAACTATGTTCATTAGGCATGTTTCCAGTTAGGTCTGTTCGACATTCAAAAAATTGCCATGATAACTCTTGCAGAGAAATTTTCTTATATGTCTGTAGTTTTTATTGATTTTGTAAAGTAATTATACAAGTTTCTTAAGTAAAATTATGTATAGAAGTTTGTTTGCTTGTTTGTTTGTTTTTAATTCAGAAGTAACACTGCATTTTTAGCCAACACAGTTCAAAAATGGCATAGGAAAATGTATTTTTTCCCTTATTTCATTTTTATTGATCTGACTGCTTATCATTGTTTTCCATTTGTGTTTTTTCTCAACATTTTCGTCATATTTGGACCAGAAAGCTGAAAGCCAACCATAACTTGGCCTGCATCAAAAGAAGTGTGACCAGCAGGTTGAGGGAGGTGATTGTCCCCCTCTACTCTACCATCATGACACAACCTGGACTAGTGACCCCAGAACAAGATATAGTCTTTCCAGGTCCAGAGGAAGGCCATAGATTTGATCAAAGGGCTGGAGTACCTATGCAGACAGGCTGAGAGAGTTAGGGTCTTTTTGTCTGGAAAGGAGAAGTCTCCATGGGGATCTGATTGCAGCCTTTCAATATATATTAAAAAAAAAAAAAAAGAGAGAGAGAGAAAATTTTTACAAGGGCTCGTAGGGACAGGGCAAGGGGTAACAATTTTAAACTGAAAGAGAATAGATTTAGATTGTACATAGGGAAGACATTTTTATGATGAAGGTGATGAAACACTGGAACAGGTTGCTCAGAGAAGTTGTGGATGCCCCATCCCTGGAAGTGTTCAACGTGGAATTTAATGGGGCTTTGCACCACCTGTCCATGACCAAAGCAGGGATTTTGGACTAGATGATCTTTAAGGTCCCTTCCAAATTTAACCATTCTGTGACTCTATAATTCCAAGTTATTTTACGTATTTATAGGAATGTATCCTATATTGTACTTCCAGTAATGTTCTCCACTTTCCTTTGATCACTTTGCCTTAAGTGATAACAGCAAATAGTTTACAGAAGTTCCAAAGACCTATTTGTTGTTGAGAAGTTACTATAAAAAAATAAAAAAAAAGTACCTAATAAATATAATTTTCAGTCTAACTGCTATAAATCACCCTGGTGTTCTGAAATTGTAGAGTAATGGAGCAATGTGCAAAACTGTCTGATATGGTACTGACTTGTAGGGATCAGAGACTCAGGAAATAAGCTGATTAGGCTATTTTTTTTTTTTTTGATATTTTACACAGCATCAAATCTATTAGTTTTAAAACAGGATTTAAAAATAAAAAGAACCCATTTTTTGTAGAACATTATTACTGGTGTCTGTAATATGCAGTGTCTCAACAGAAACCTGTAAGTTGCCAAAATAAAAATAAAAATAAAAATAAAAATAAAAATAAAAATAAAAATAAAAATAAAAATAAAAATAAAAATAGTCTTCTATTATTTTTAAATGTATGAAACCTAAAGTAATTAAGGACTCGAAAATCATTCTGTATTGTTAATTATCCAAATGTTAATACAGGAAGAAAATAAATTTGCATTGTTGTAAGGGTTGGACCAAAGGCACATTTAGTCCCATTTAGCCCAACGAATTTCCAGGTGTTGGCAATAGTCTTTGTCAATGGGAGGGTATACACTGAATGTAATGATATGTTCAGCCACTTTTAGTGGCAAAGACTATTATAACATCAGCATGCTGTGAATAAATATTTCCTTTTATTTACTTTGGGTTAAGTATCTACTAGTTTCATATCATCTTCCTAGGTCAGTATAATTATAAGTAAAATCAAGGTAGTAACATGTTGAAAACATTCGAAGTTCCATATGTGATGGATAGGAAGCCATGTATTTTAGTAAACTGCATTTGTATAGGTCTCCAGTTTATGCTTTTTCTCTTTTTTAGTGGTGAATTGTTCTGATCCTGGAATTCCTGCAAATTCCATAAGAGAGAGTAAAATAGAACATGGAAATTTCACATATGGCACAGTGGTCTTTTATGACTGTAATCCTGGATATTATTTATTTGGCTCTTCAGTTTTAATTTGTCAGCCAAATGGCCAATGGGACAAACCTCTTCCTGAATGCATTAGTAAGTAGATAACATGTTTTTATGTTTATTTTATTCTATTGCTTTTTTTTTATTTGCTTTTATTAAGTATGTGAACTGAAATAGGTATTATTTTACAAAACATCTACATCAGTCTTATGACAGCAATTAGAATAATCATATTTATATACATTTTTGTGTGTGGTAATGATGGAAGGTCTCAAAGGCAGATGAAGTAGCAGAGTTAATATTATTATTGTATGCAGCAAATAACATGGAAACCTTGAGAAATTCAATAACCGAACTACAAAAATCTCTGGATGCTTCAGCACAATAATCAGTAACAAGGACAGAAGGTAAAAACATATCTATTGAGTTTACCAATATATTTCCCCCATTGGCCACAAAACTATAATCACACTGAAACTTAAAAGCAACAGTGTCCAACTGTTGGGTTATGTTACTATAATATCCCCTGGATTTCTCTTTGAACAATAGCAAGATCTGTGAAGACAGTAAGCAAGTATGACTCTGTAGAGCACCAAAAGTATCTTCTGGATCATATCCTCAGCTTACCACACTATCAGATGTACCTGAACAGTAGTCATATGCAATTTAACACTAGGAAGGCAAAAGCATAGATGCTGCGTTTGTTCCGTCTTGTTATGCATAACTTTCTAACTGTGATGTTAGAAACAGTTAAATATAGTTATAACCACAGACATTTCATAGACATTTATTTTTTCTGAATCATGGACAGGCATTTACGGTGTTGTAGGTACACATTCTCAATTTTACTTCTGTTAGTTTTAATTAATTGAGATTTCTCCAGTTTTGCTATTCACTCTAAATATATATATATGTGTGATTTTTATTTTACTGCTAAAACATTTAGTTATGGAATTTTTCATTTAACAGGATAAGTAGTTTGATAAGTAGCAATTCACAGTTAAACTTATAACAGAGTCAACAGAGTCTAACTGTTAATAACATTAATTTTTAAGATACCACTACTGTTTCAGAAAGACAGATATTACCTAGTAGTGACATAGCTCCAAAGGGAAAGAAATCCTAGAAGTAAAGGTTCAAAGATATTTTTTTCTTTCTACTTTTGTGTTTTTCTCCCCTAGTCTTCATTTAGAATTGTCAAAAGTAATTTAATAATGCACATTTTACTCTTTTTTAAGTTGCCTTTTGTCAGTGAAAGTTCCATATGGAATTTTGAAATGACATCCTCAGCTTTATTTGTGTCATTTGGATAGAGGGGTTAATGCATAGTAACCCAGCCAAGTTATTTTATAAACATAAGTGTACTGAAATCTATTCTGATGCAGCTACTGTATATTTTTATAAGACCCCATCAGTTTCAGGTAGATTTTGCAAATCGGTTCAATTTCTGGACTTATGCAAGGCAGTCATTCAATATTCAGAACATTTTTTTCCACTGTAAGAGCTATGGAAAAGAAGCTGAAAACTAGCTGAAAACTAACAATCCAACATTTGACCTATGTTGGATTGTTATCTTGACATAGATGGATTTCAATGTCTCTTTAGCTAGTCTCAAATATCTACCTTCTTTTGAAATACCAGTAGAGTAGACGCAGTGTGACAAAGGAAAAGTCATTCACCTGTAAAATAACTTAATTCCTTTGAAACATGATATCCTACAACATGTTCTCTTCTTCTAGCTAACATAAATACAGGAAGAAATAGAATTTGGTGGAGACCTGGACCAATATGCTCTTTCAATTCTTTCTTTTAATTAAAGTTTTTAAGGGGCTTATGCTATTTAGCATATTTATGCACATGTTGCTAGAAAAAATACTTTAAGTGTGAGGTGTACTGTGAATGAAAGGTACATATCAACAATATATCTTACAGAATTTTTGTTTCATTTCCTACTGTAGCATATTCTCATTTTAGTTCCAAGAGACATGCTATGTTTACATATTTCATGACATTTAAGCAAGGTAGTAGAATTAGGTGTGTACAACCTAACTTTGGATATGGTGGTGTGCAATCTGTAAGTGGAAATTACAAAAATGGCAAGGTTACTAAAAAATAATCACAGTATGAAAATAACTTACAATTATTGATAAAAATTTACACAAAGAAAAACTAATAGGGAGTTTATCCATGGTTGTGTCTAAAATTGTGATCTTATCCCATGCAATCTCTGTGCAATTAAAATCAATAGATAGTATGTAGGAACAGTTAAAAACAATAAAATGTTAAAAATATGTTCAAGAATATCCACACAGTATAATATTTTAAGTAAACCAAAGTCCTGTGAATTGGTACATTAGAACATTATCTTGTTTCTAAGCCTAATAGATGTCATGACCAATGATTTGGGACCAATGGATGAGAGATTCATATTTGCATATTCTCTACTTCTGCAGTGACTTTGGCATTTATTATCTTCCTGTATTTGTTTGAAGGGTAAATGCATAATTTTGCGTGTATGTGTGTTCATGCCATAAGGCTCAACTTAGTGAATGAGTGCCTTTGGACGTCAATATCTATATCTACCTTTTTGACATCTACAAACATTTGTTTCACAGCTTTTGATCCTTAATATACTTTTTATTTCTTATCACATAATGTGGTCACCTCTGACCAAACCCTAAAAAGGTCTACTTCTTCACAAGGTTCTACTTCTTCTGTCTGGAGTTATGAAAATGATAACCACAAACTGTTTGATCAGTGATAATAACCTTTTTTTATCTCCAATAATTATGCATTGTAGTGATTGACTGTGGCCATCCTGGCGTTCCTCCTAACGCGGTCCTGTCTGGAGATAAATATACATTTGGATCTACTGTTCATTATACTTGCACAGGTAGACGTTCTCTGTTAGGGCAGTCATCTCGTACGTGTCAGTTAAATGGACACTGGAGTGGATCTCTTCCTCATTGCTCAGGTAATACTTTTAAATTAATGTGTGTCCTAAAGTTATTTTGAATTTATTTTCATTTTATCAGAAGGCTATTTTTTAATCTAGAAAATCATATATAAAATTGAAATACTACCTCAATAGAAGTAAAAAGAGGTAAAACTCCCCAAAAGTGAAAACTCTGTTAACAAGAAAATCATATCTTTAAGATTATGTTTTTGGATTTTTGTTTTGTTTTAATTTCCAAAGAAACTATTTACCTGATAGACACTTCTGATATATTTTAATTATATGATACATACCTCTTTATAATAAAGCCCGATATGCTCCACATAATTTCAGGATAGGGTACTTGGTTTTGAGAGAAAACTGTCTAGTCCTTTTAATATATTATCCCTCACTTAAGTCAATATATGTTTACTGAACACTTTTACTGAATATTCTGTTTCACAAAGTTAATTTGATTCAGTTTAATAGCAGTGATCAGTTGAAAATCATAAATCTAAGTCACTAAAAAATGTTCTGCTTTGCCTTAATTCCATTTATTATTTAATAATAAATGTAAATGTGAAAATTAATGTAAACGTAGATTCTGATAGAGGTGATAGAGGCTGTTATCTGTTTTAATTGTTAGTAAATATTGGGTGAGGGGGAGTCTTTCTTGCCATCAATATGTTTCCAGTATATAGCTTAAAGGAATCATTTTTTTTTTTTAATCTTTTTCTGACCTATGTAATTGGTACTTGGATAGTAGTTGGATATCTTCAGAGACAGAACATATAAAGAAAACAATGTACATATTTTGTCTTGGTCAATGTACTCGGTTTTGTCTATGCTGAAACAAGTTGAAAAATAAATTATAACCAAATGTGGTAGTTTCTATACTAGTTTTACACAAAAAAAAAAGCCAGGGTTTTTTATAGTATTAGTAAATATGAAACTTTTTTTTTTTTCTGTCATCTACATCTCTTTTGTGTATTCAGACATGTACAGTTCATGTTAGTTACACCTTCAGAATACACACATTTACAGCACACATAACAGAAATGTTTAAAAACTAATAACAAAATAGGACTCAGTTAAAAAATATTACTAAATTCCAAAGAGTTCAAAGAATTGCTCAGTATCTGAAAAATAATTGCTCAGTATCAGCAAAATAATATTTCATATTCCAGTCTTTACATTTCAAATTCTAGGTGATACAGCTGGTTCTTGTGGTGATCCAGGTATCCCAGGTCATGGGTCTAGGGAAGAAAACAACTTTAAAATTAAAAGCACAGTACATTTCAGCTGTGATATTGGATATATCCTCCATGGCTCAGAGGAAAGGACATGTATGGCAAATGGAAGTTGGACAGGAAAACAACCTGAATGCAAAGGTAAATCACAGAAGACATATTCTTTTTTTCAAACTATGTTGTTAAACATGCTTATCTGAAAAACAATTTTATATTGCCAGTTTTGTAATGTGAATGATATAAAGTTGGTTTTGTACAGACCGTTATAATTTTTTTTAAGTTTTTGCAATATATCAGTGGCTTGGCCTTAAATGGAAAATTTCAAATTAGTTCCAAGCAAGAAACAGCTTATTTTTTTCAAAGTTTTGAGGGAAAAACAACAACAAAAAAGTATACTGGACTGTTGTTCCTTCTTTCTGAGCCACCATCAACTCTACGTGTTATCTAGTAGAAAAAAATAAACAGAAAAGAGTGGTAGATAAGGCCCCTAGAACTCAATTTTTACTGAAAGATTTTTCCCAAAAATCTCACTATCATCTGGTGTTTAATTACAACCTTTGTACATTTGAATTTCAGAGAAAAAAGCTGTTTTAGTGAAATGACAATGTCAAGATTTCATTAGATACATCTAAGTAGTAAATGATTGGCAAAAGGAAGTGTTAACATTTTTTAAACACACTTAATTTTGTTAACTATTGACATTGTTATTTTTCAATAGAAAATGAAAGCAAGTTAATTTGGAGCAAATAATTTTAGAAATTTCAAACTATATGTATTTTCATAAAAGAGCTCTAACAGGATATTTATGGAGAATCATTTATTATTTATTCATCTCGATTCAAATATAGGAAATAATTCCCAACAGACTTTTCTTAAAAGAAAAGCTTCCTGAATAGCAGGAAATACTTTGAGAACCTGTGCTTTTATTATCCACTTTAACTCTGTGTATTATTTGTTCAGAAGAGTCATCTTGTTTTAAAAATTTATTTCATAAGCTGCTTTTGTAATATGAACGATTCCTACTGAACAATTGTCACCCTGATGCAAAGTAAATATCTATATATATTGGTGTGTTGGTCTTTGAAGGAATATGCCTAACCAAACTGAACTTTCTGCTTTTCTATTTTGACCTTACCTATTATATAAAGTAATGAACAATCGTTGTCTTACATTTTAAGATACTTTCTGTATTATTTTTTTACCCCTAAATCTCTGGAAACAACTTTTCTGGTTATATATATAAAAACAGAACTACTGTTCTAGTTTAAGTCATATAGGTTAGATGTATATATGTGATTACTTAAGAAAGATGAATTCCATTTCCAAAGCTGAGCACTGAAGAACTGGGAAATACCAAGTTTAAACCTGTCTATGAAAGAATAGTTTGACTCCATCTGGTGCTTTGAATTAGAAAGGACTTTGATACTTTGATACATAGCACATACATACCAGGATGTCAAGTCTACAATGACAATTGTAGGTCAGGCATTTTCTTGGTTGGGAGTCTGTCTTTGAAGATAAAGTAGTTTTCCTTTAATGCAGGGTTGTTGGCTTTTTCTTTCTTCTTTCCTTTCTTCCTTTCTCTTTCGTTCTTTTGTTCTTTCATTCTTTTGTTCTTTCTTTCTCCTTCTCTTCCTTCCTTCCTTCCTTCCTTCCTTCCTTCCTTCCTTCCTTCCTTCCTTCCTTCCTTCCTTCCTTCCTTCCTTCCTTCCTTCCTTCCTTCCTTCCTTCCTTCCTTCCTTCCTTCCTTCCTTTTCCTTTCTTCCTTTTTTTTTTTTTCTTTCTGATTAAATTCTTAGACTTTGTTTTCCTATATATGAAAGGATAAAAACAAATACTTCATGGAAACAGCTATTGTGCAACATGCATTATCAGTAGGTGGTGAAACCTACATTTTTCACATTTTTCAGCACAACAGCACAGGTTTCTGCAACATAACACTGCTGGCAGCATGATTGTCTTTTGACAGTACTATTTCATAAATTATCTTAACAAACTAAATTTTGAACATATTTAACATTTTACTTTACAGCTGTACAATGTGGTAATCCAGGCACAACTGCTAATGGAAAAGTATTTCGTATTGATGGAACTACATTCTCTAATTCAGTAATTTATTCATGCATGGAAGGATACATACTTTCTGGATCATCTGTAAGACAATGCACTGCCAATGGAACATGGTCTGGATCCTTGCCAAACTGTACAAGTAAGACATGTCTAATGGATAGTCTTGTTTTTCTCTTTCTCTTGCAAGACAATAAAGTACAATATAAAGGATTCATAAAGTCTTCAGCTTTTTTTTCCCACTACTTCATAAATAATTTTGTATATGGAATACTTTAAAAATATAGTGCTGTAGAAAGATGGATGTGTTTATTGAAAGACAAAGTATAGTAAAATACATTACCATATCGCTGTTATAATATTTTACTGATACAGCTTAAAGTAGTTGTATGGTTATATGATCTACCTACTTTATTTCATTGCTAGCATATATTTTTAACCTTGTTTATAATTTATCGTATGTCATCTTTAGACATTATTCATTTAATTACTATTCTTCATCATGGAAACTTACTGGTATAATATTCTTGTAACCCAGGGGGAAGACAAGAAAAAACCTTGAAATAAATTCTTGAGAAATATTTTTGTAATGACTCCAAGGTCAAAACTCAGATAAAACTTGTCCAGTTCTCAGATAACACCTCTTTGGCCTTTTCACTAACATTATATTTTTTTTGTTTAGTCAGCTAACAGAAGCAGTTTCAGGTTCTCTCACATTCATAGCATCATTTCTAAGCAGTTTATTTCCAAGTCTTTATTATATGTTCTAGTTCAATTTTTAAAAGCATGGAGAAGAATTTGCTACTTTACACACTTACTGTAACCCAAATAGAGGCCAAAAACTAAAGAAAGCTTGTATTATCTTGTATTGTCTTTAAATCCATCATAATTGGAGATCATGAGAACAGCTGCTTTTGCAGTCTGCAAACCTATGAGAGAGTCCAGTGGATATTATTATTTTTTTTTCCAAATTATAACAAAAATTGGATTCATTGTACCAAAGATAAAGGCATTTTGTGATTTTATCCATATCTATATTTCTCTTGTATTTTAGAGTGAACATTTAGACACTTAGCTGAAATACACGCTAGAGCTCAGTCTTCTCAAAAAAAAAAAAAAATGCAGGTAGAAATTTGAAATTTTTGCTTAAAAATAGAAAGATGTCTAGGTTGTGAGAAAGATGTCTAGATGTAAGAGAGAATATATCTAATAAAACAGAAACATCATAAAGATAATATGCAATAGAAATAAAGTATTTTAATTAATACCTAAACATTATTTAAACTGTTAGGCAATAGATCTATTGACATTTTTAATACACAGTTCTCTCTTTGTTATAATTGCACATCTAAAACATATATACCCTAATAATTTTATAAGTACTGATGCTTTTTAGGATCTTTAGTTTCATCATATTGTGTATCCCCTAGAATAGCACAAATCTGAAAAGAATGATTGATTGAAAATCTTACCAAAAAAGGTACAACCTCTGAGAATCTCAACCTCTCTCATTTCTGAATTTTTCATCATTGCTGACTATTAACGAGTTCCTAAAGGGATGTGATAGCACTACTAGGTGCTACAACTTGTATCTAAGTGGATACTGCTACTAGCACAAGCTCTAAAATACAGAGAAATGGAGAGGCATTTTACAGAATAACAGGATGGGTGAGGATGGCAGTCACCTCTGGAAATTATCTAGTCCAATCAAAACTGGGGTGGGATCAGCTACAGCAGTTTTCTCAGAACTTTGTTCAGTCCTTGTCCCTTTATAGAGGTCTTCAATTCTACAGATTCTGAACATGCAAAAATATATTAAACTTCATTGTACTTATTTGCTATGTTCTTATCATGAAAATAAAATTACGGAAGGAATCATAGAATCATAAACTGGTTAGGGTTGGAAGGGATCTTAAAGATCATCTAGTTCTAAACCCCCTGCCATTGGCAGGGACACCTTCCACTAGACTGGGTTACTCAAAGCCCCATCCAACCTGGCACAGCTTCTCTGAGCAAGATGTTCCAGTGGCAATAGCTCAATTTTAAACTTCTAACAGATAAGAAATAAGAGTTAATGGACAATGTTTACTAAATGGCTAATTAATAGGTTGTGAAATAACAATCAACTCTGTGTCCTGTCAGTTTTATCTCCAGGTGTATAAAATAGGCGTGAAGAAGATTGTAAGGGAACAATTTAGTCATAATAGTTTCAAACTGTGTTAAAAACAGTAGAAATAGCAATGACAACAGACTTTGTTGACAGGACAGTTATTTCCTTTTTTTTTATCCTAGCTGTTCCCACCATGCTGTGCATTTTTTACTATGACCATATTTCCCAAAAGTTCCTTATATTTTGTTGAAGTTACATAACCTCGTGGAACCATTTTGGAACAGCTTAAACTGTGTGGCTGTCACACAGTGAGAAAAAAAAAAAAAAAAAAAAAAAAAAAAGTGGCTGTCATGAGTGAGACAAAGTAAACAGCAGCAAACAGTGGATCTGGAAGCCAGTAAGGCTCTGTTGGCCTGGGAAGGATGGGTTTAAAGTTATGTTGGTTCATGCTGTGTAACTGCTCATACTTAAACTCAAGTGTAACCAACCACGATCTAGGGCCATCACCTGACATTCATCTCCTTACATCTCCCCCATTTCAAAGAACTTCCCCACTTCTAAGATCCTTTATCCAGCCAGGATCTACACTTTTTTTTTCCAGCCCCCTACTCCCCCCCCCCTTCCAAAACCACTCTAAGCAGGTGCATAAAATGTATCAGACTCCTAACTGGTATTTCTGTATCATGTCTTTCCCAGAGGGGATGTCATCTCTCATGTCCCCTCTATTACTAGGGAGATTTGGGATGTACCACTTTTGTTTAGGCCAGATGTTATCAAAATTTACAGCCAGACAATACTCATTGCAATTATCCAGTAAGAGGCTTCATCTTGATTATTCAGAAGTTTTGGTTTTGGGCATGAGTACCCCCTTACCCCCACCATCCCACCCCACCCCCCTGCATATATGCTACTATTTTCTACCTGCCAAGGTTCACAATTGTTTGGCACCTAGGAGTACTTGTTTGTTATCATCCCAGTAAGAAAGTCAGTTGGGCTCTGTTAGGTATCATTGAAAAACTATTTATCAGAGCTAACATTGCAAGGAGAGAATAGCATAGATAACTTTTAGGGCCCCTTTAGATGCTGGGAGCCCCCCAGGGGTATAATATTGAACAGGACTCCAACCCCTGTGCAGCATTACAGGCAAACCTCATCAATAGCAGGGACTTTCTCTTTTTGGTCATTCAAGCTCTTACAGCATTTTATTACAAGGAAACAAATCTATTTATCATTTCTATAGTCAAAGAGAAATGATGTTCTCATAACAACTTCTTGCTGTATTGCTAGATAAAAGCAAGGACATGCTCCTGGTGTAATCACTGGTATTGAGTGGGAGCTGCCTCCAGCTGCTCTGTTACAAGGAGCTGGCTTGGCCTCCATGGACAAGAGATCTGTGCAGCACAACACAGCCTGAAGGCCATGCTGGACATGCAGCACAGCAGAGGCCTGCACCTCCTCAGGCTATGAATCTGTGAACCTCTAAAACTACCACTGAGCCTGCTAAGTAGGTGCTATGTTTCTTTTCATAAAAGTTCTCATCCTATGTTTATGAGTAAATACGGTATCTCAGTAAAATCAGGTCACCTTCTGTTGCGTTAAATGTTAAGGTAATTGGGAGTGATGCCCAACTAGCCATTATAAATCTGATCACATCCAAGGTACTGAACTAGCATGATTACAGATTCACAAATAATGTAATACGCCCTTAAAATCACCACATTCCATGAACTACCGCAGCCACACTTAAACAGTTCAGTCACATTCAATGAGAACTATCACAGACAGATTTAATGAGTAGTGCAATTTATTAAACCAGCAGGTACACAGGTTCTTTGGATTGCTGGTGATAAATTCACTGTCTGCAAAACACGTGCAAATACCAGAAGTTTGAGTAATACAGCCTGGTTACAGATGTATTAAAAGATATGAAGTGATTATATAGAGATTCCTGGCATAACTAAGTGTTCAAATCTTACCCGAAGGTGTCCCAGTGGGTGGATGGGGGTGGGGATGGGGGAGTGGAGGGGGGAAGAGAGGATCAACCTGTCAGCTGATCCCAGAAGTCAGAATGTATCTTTTGAGATAATAACCTTTCTTTCGCAATGATATCTTCCCTAACATTCTGTCTCCCTTAAGCTAATTTATATAATTTCTTATCAAACAGGTGGAAGCTTGAGTGACTCTAGTCATACATACCTTTGTTAGGACTGGTGCTAAATTTTCTCACTTTTGTTTAAAGGTATAGGCTCAGAGAAATTCAGAGCGCATGTTCAGTGAGGGGTGGCTGCACCTTGGAGGCGGGTAGGCTTCGGGCTGGAGGTGTGTTTTGGTATTATAATGATATTATAATGTGCAAAGTTTACCCAAAGGACATTTTGTCAAAAACATGGCAGGACATTGGCCTAAGGTAGCAAATATGCAGCTTATTGGTTCCGATGTACCTTCGAGTTCCCATCTTATCACAGAGCTGGGCCACAGTGTCTCCACTCTGCTCCACCCTCCATACAGTTTCTCTTAGACTCAGCACACCAAGTTCCCCTGCTGTGGCCAACATCTAGGGAACTTCTATGGAATGCAGCTACGCTCCACCCTGGAAGCTTCTTCAGTGCTGTACCTTTTCTTAGAAATTTGAATATACGCTTAATTTCTAAGTCACCTCAGGTAGTTATTCCACACCTTCTTACATCCCCTTTTGCTTTCTTTGAAAGTTAAATGTTGCAGTATAAGACAAAAGAAAGGCTCTTTTTCTTACGTCTCATTCTCTACCTCTACAAATGGTTCTAACTTTAGAACACAGTAATATGAAGAATGACACTTTTTTCCCTTGACCTTTTTTTTTTGTTATTATTAAGCACTTTTTTTTTCTATAGTAAGATAACAACTAGTGAGTACAGAAGAACAAAAGCAGACAAGAAAATCATATTTTTTTTTGTATATTTGATTGTTTGCTTTTGAGATATGGTTTGAAATGTTAATGATAGGAAGGTAGGAATTTTGAGAATATAATGGAATCTAGAGATCTACCAAAGCCATGATGACTCTTCGTGTATGAAGGATCAAAGTGCCAATAGCAGGAAATAATGCAATCACTACAGTAAAAGTAACAGTGGAAGAAACAAAAATTTGCTTTTAATGACAAAAAATAAAAACCTGGAAATTGTAATGAAGGTGAGTGAAAAAGCTGAGAATACAGTTTTAGTTAGATTTAAATAAACAAAGAAATAGTTTACAGGCCTGAACTAAATGGATAATTCTGTGAAGCTGTTTGAGCATATATTGCATACATGTATGGTGTTTGTGTGTTCTTAAATTTGTAAGGAAATGATTTGCAATATTCTTCACAATGTAATTAATGAATATTAGGGAAAAAAGATGGGAATTATAGGCATGAACATTAGGTTGTAATCTGGTCAAAACAGAAGTATACATGGAAACATATCAAGGATAATTTTAGTTGAATTTACAACATTAAGGTCAGTAAATGGAATGTGTCAACTAAAGGAAGATGGAATATTTACAGTATTTGAATATACTCATGTAACTAAGAAAAACAGTTCTGTCTTTGACAGTTCTATATTTGTTGAAGAATGACATAAAAAAAATATATATTTTAAGTTTTCAAAAAATGTACTATGTTGCCAGGTAAAACAAAATACATTGATCTTCTCTGTTGTTTATCTAAACAGCTCTACCCAGGTAACCTTGTAGTATGTTCTACAGTCTATTCTGCACCCACAGGCAGCTATTGTGTGGGACATTTATACTTTTTGAAGTTCTGAATCATGCAGTTTAATTAATATCTGCTTACTTAGACTGTGGTAAACTATGAAGCTATACTATACTAATTCTGGAGTACTATACTTCTGCTTTTGAACAGGTGTATAGAAATACTGTATTTCTTGGAGCTTATCAACTGTTTGGATCAAGAATACAGAACACACTGCAGGTTTTCTCATTCTGGAAACCAGGATACAGAGAGGGTGCTATTCACATTGGTCATGCTTTGGCATGGAGTTAGAAGTAGCCAAGATGTGCTTTCTTCCCAGGAGACTGCCCCCAGAATTAATCAGCTGTAATAAAGTTGCTGTGTGGAGACTGTAAAATTTACTGTAAAATGAACTGACAAACACACGAGTGTTGTACTTTGTTCAAACTATACATAAATTTAGTGGTTTTTTGTTTGTTTTTTTTTTTTTCCTGAAAACAACTTTTGATCATTGTCACTATGGTTCTAAATTCTCCAGATTTCTAGGCTTCTTACTCTGAAAACTGTTCGAGCAACTGATAGATCAAATTTACCACATCTGAGAAAAAAAAAATAAATAAAAAGAAAAAGAAAAAAAAATATTATAGTTATTTATCTACTTATTAACGTAAATTAGCTCCTTACACTAGAAATCACAAGATGTTTTATACCCACTCTACCTCATTAAAAACTATGTGCCTAATTTTGGCATAAACCATGCCATATTTTTAGACTGCCTGAACATTCTCTTCTGTTTATGTATAATTGTAATGTGAGCATTTATAAAGTGCTAGTTTTTCTCCATATGTATGATTTAAATTTTCCAGGCTATGTTTGCTCTGAGGTTGTTCAAATGAAAAAGTAAACTAAACAACAGATACCTGCATCTTTAATAATGAGGCTCTATAGTGACATAAAAAATAGAGGGTATCAAAGCACAGTGGCTTATTTCTTGCTTTTGTTCCTTTTAAGATATTAAAATTTTACTGATTAAAATTTTACAGTCCATTACTTCTGCTTTTGAACAGGTGTATAAATTTTCTCCAAAATGTAACAGCTGCACAAGTTGTGTTTGGCAGCTATTTTGGATGACATACATGTTTATCTTACATTGATGGAGATAAAAGATTTATGATATTTTTCCTCCTATTTTCCCTAATAAGTTCCTAATTTGTCCTGCTTTTCCCCTCAAATATATATATATATATATATATATAAATATATATGGTATATATGGTTTATATACAAATATAAATATATATATATATAAATACATATATAAATTGCATTCATTTTTTTTTTTTTTAAATCTGTTTTTCAATTATTTCCTTTCAGTTATCAACTGTGGAGATCCAGGAGTCCCAGCAAATGGCATGAGATATGGTGATGATTATGTTGTTGGACAAAATGTTACTTATATTTGCCAACCTGGATATACAATGGAATCAAATAGCTCCTCCATTCGCACTTGTACTAGCAATGGCACATGGAGTGGAGTAATCCCAACGTGCAGAGGTACAACATTAATTTTGATTGTCCAGTATTTCTTCTAGGTCATTTACATCCACTGTTTATTATAATGATTCAGTCATGTACTTCTTTAGAAATCAGAACTTACTATTACTATTACCATGTTGTGTGGTGTCTTGACCACATAGATACCAGGGTTCTTTTAGGATCGGTGACTGCTACCACTTTATTGTTGACATAACTTGAACTCAACTCTTACTGAGGACATGCTCCCTTATACCATTGACTCTACAGAGTAGAGTCACTAACTATTCATTGGTCAAATAACTTTGTTTGCAACAGCAAACACCCAGCAACTTCCACGTCTTAATGACTGGAGAACAAGCAGTCCATCAAGGCTTCTCCTGAATCAGCCTTCTTTGTTCCTTCTAAACACTTTACATTCCTCCTGGCCTCATCATTAAGAGTCCGATGTTATCACCAACCATGGGGCTTGTCGACCCGCATGGCCACACTCCCACAATGTTTAATTGATTGTTTGGCTGAAGGAAAAGTGATTTCATTATTTGGTTCTTTCCCTCCATTTTAAAAGGTTAAGATGCCAGCATAGTATGTTCGTGTTTTTTTTTTTTTATTTTTTTTTATTTATTTTTATTTTTATTTTTTATGTTGTTTTTTTGTTTGTTTCTTAGCTTTATAGAACAATTTGTTACTTTGCTGCTAGGGTAAATTTGCCACTATGATGTTTTATATTTATTTTTTGTTTGTTTGTTAAGGTTAAGATGTAATTAACAAAGATGACCCATATACATATTTCCCTGTCTTTACTAAAACACCACTCAGGCATATGATGAGAGCCTTTACGCAAGTCTGCATATACTGAAATTTCTCAAAGGTGAATTGCTCTGAGTTTTATGGAATTGCTCTAACCATAATACCATGTAAGATGTGTACCTCATTAGATGTGTACTTTTGAGTATCACTGTGATGTATCAACATACTCAGCAAAAGTTTAAATCCTTCTAGCAAATTCCCTAATAAACATTCTTCTGATTTATTTTCTCTAGTGAAAACCAGAATGATAAATCTCCAGGTCCTAATTTTCTCTCTTGTACTAATTGAATTATTGATTTTTCTGATTTATGGGATTTATTTTAATAATCTTTGTTGAAATTTAAATAGAAAACAAAACAACAACAACAACAACAAAAAAGAACTTCAGTGAAAGACCACCATATCTATGTAATAAAAACAATTTTCTCAGAACCCCCCCGGGATCTTTCTTGCTAAACCTCAAAACACCTTCTTTCTATAGAGTCACTTTTCTCACTGCTATCACAGTTGTAGTAAAGCGGTATTAAATTTTCAGTGTTCTTTCTTTCTGGGCTCATACTAAGTGTGTCTAATCCCTATTCCTTTAAAACTTAATTGGCTAAGCATGTACTTATTTTGTTCTCATTCATCGTCCTTCTGTTTTCTTTTCTGGAAGTATGATTACATACCTCATTTTCTCCCCTGATATCATTAATCAAAACATATCAAATCAGCTTTAAATCTCTCCCTCCTCCTCTTCCCCCCCCTCCATTTGCAATTATTTTCCTTACAAACTACAATTGTCCCCATATATTACCAAGTTTAATTTAATTCTATTTCACCTTTGATAATCTTTTTTTTTTTTAATTATTTTTCCAGCATTTTGATTTTTTTCTATTCCAGAGAATGTCAGATTTCAAGATCATCTTAAAAAAAAACAAAAACAAAAACAAAAAAACTTGAAAAAAACACTCTTATTTCTGTTTTTACATGTATTGTGCTCTTAACCAGCTTCAATTACAAATCGAATTTTAAGAATATAAGAATGGCCATACAGCTCCAATGGTCTGTCTGTCTCCAAGAGTGTCTGTGAGTGAACAGCTAAAAGATTATCAGGCAGAACAAGTATTTACGATACAGTCTCCCCAACTCATTTCACAGACTGTAATTCTTAAGGAGTACATGGTACCTAACTGGGAACAGGAGAGATAGCTCTAATTTTATTCAAACAACTATACAAAGAAAGAGTTAAACTGTCACTTTTGGCCTTACGTCCTTCTGTTTCTAGCCATACATATTTATATCCTGTATAAGTACTAGATAACAATCATATTCAGAATCTTTTGGATTCTCAGGGTTTCCCTCTGCTCTGCACAGGTTTGTGTGTGTACACTAGGTAAGTTAATAAGACCCGTTTTTTTGTGGTTTTTTTTTTTTTTTTTTAATGTGCAATTAAAAGGAATACATTATGTATGTTTGAAATGTGTAATAATTAGCTCTTACTGTCAGGAGGAAGTGGTCCTCTGGCACTATTTAGTTAAAATAATTGGAAAATTAAGTGGCTAGAAAGTGGATACAATATTGTCACAGTGTTATTGAAACAGAAGATATAAATGATTCTTTGGCTTTGCCGAGCTAGAAAAGGATGCTTATTCAAACATTAAAGACATTATCCACTGCTCCCCCATCATCCATCAGGCTGTTGTTTTCATTATAGAAGTGTATGGGGTTGTTTATGCATAACTTCCTCTTGGTGAATCTGTGCTGACTACTACTGATGATTTTTTATGTACCTGGAAATGTTTTCCAGGATTAGCTGTTCCATCACCTTCCCAGGGAATGAGGTGAGGCTGACTGGCCTGTAATTGCTCAGGTCCTCCTTCTTGCCCTTCTTAAAGATAGGAGTGACATTTTCCTTCCTTCAATCTCCAGGCACTTCTCCCATTTGTCACAAATGAGCAAACATTATCAAAAGTCACCTCACAATCACATCCACAAGCTCCCTCAGCGTTCATGAATGGATCCCATTGTGGCTCATGGACTGATGAATGTCCAGTTTACTTGAGTATTCCCTGACCTGACCTTCTTCCACCAAGGATACATCTTCCTTGTTCCAGCCATTCAGCCTGGCCTTTGGGACCTGTGATTCCTCAAGGTTAGTCTTGCTGGTAAAGGCTGAGTCAAAGAAGGCATCCAATACCTTGGCCTTCTAACCATCCTGGTAACCAGGTTTTGTGGTTTAACCCAGCCAGCAGTGAAGCTCCACACAGCCATTTGCTCATCCTCACTCCCCTAGTGGGATGGGAAAGAGAATCAGAAAAAAAAAGTAAAAGCTTTTGGGTTGAGATACAGACAGTTTATTAGGAAGGAAAAGAAGGGAAAAAAAATAATTATTATAATGTGTACAAAACAAGTGATGCACAATGCAATTGCTCAGCACCCACAGACCAACTCCCAGCCTATCCCCAAGCAGTGGCTCCCCCCAACCCCGACAAGCCACTCCATATTAATTGTTCAGCATGATGTCATTTGCTATGGAATATCCTTTTGGCCAGTTTGAGTCAGCTGTCCCGGTTTTGTCCCTTCCTAGCTCCTTGTGCACCCCCAGCCTCCTTACTGGCATGGCGGTGTGAGAAGCTGAAAAGTTCTTAACTTTTCTTGCCTTTTAACAAAGGCAAATTGTTGCCCTTGACATCCCTGGCCAAGTTCAGTTCCATTTGGGCTTCAGCTTTCCTAATTTGACCCCTGGCTGCTCATACCTAAATATTCCTCCCAGGTTACTTGTCCATGCTTCCGTCCTCTGTAGGCTTCTCTTTTGAGTTTTCATTTGACCAGGTGCTCCTTGTTCGTACATGCAGCCCTCCTGGTGTTTTTGTCTGACTTCCTCTTTGTTGGGATGCATTGCTTTTGAGCTTGGAGGCAGTGATACTTGAATACTAACCAACTTTCTTTTCTCCCTTCTTCCCTAAAAGGGCCTTATCCCAAGGTACTCTACCCTCCTTGTCTCCCCAGTCTGTCCTTCCTATAGAGCCTGTATTCTTCCATTAGAGGACTCCAGTCATGGGAGCCACCCCACCACACCTCCATGATGCCAATAAAATCATAGCCCTTCAAGCATACACACATACCTAAATTATCGTGTTTAGTCCCCATACTGCATATATTAGTGTATAGAAGAGGGGCACCCTAGCATGTTGTAGACCTAGAAAGTGTCTGAGAGATTTCTCCATAATGCTGCGTCACAGATATTTCCTTTCTAACCTGCAAGTACTGGAGGTGACCTTGCTTAAGCCTCTTTTTTGGTGATTTTGTGATCCTTCCCTATCACATTAACCCCCATCCCTTTGTACAGGAGCACTGTGTGTCACTCTTTCACAGAGCTGCTGTTTACTCTCTCCCTTCCCCCTCCTTCCTAGTTTAAAGCCCCCCTGATAAGGTCAGCCACCCTATTGGTAAAAATATCTTTGCCCCACTTAGAGAGGTGTATCACTTTTCTCCCAAGAAGACATTAATCCTCAAACAGGATCCCATGATCATAGAACCCAAAACCCCATCAGCAACACCAGTTCTTCAGAAATTACTGACCTCTCTTATCAGTGCCATTCTTCTCACATGCTTTCTCCTGATCAATGGGATTGAGGAAAATACTACGTGGGACCCCATACTCTTGAACACTGCCCCAAAACCCTGTAGACTGTTTGCAGAGCTCTGGTTGAATCTCTGACCAAAACATTTAGAGCGGTGTTCTGCCTTGTTGCTGGGTTTTGCTTGTTTTTTTTGAATATATATATATATACATTTGAATGTATATATAATATTTTTTCTCCACAGATTTCTGATATTACTACTGTTTTCATGCTAATTCTTCTGTTTGCATTCCTAATTGTTAATAGAAATTTCTTTCTTGATTATTCAGATCAGAATTTAAAATATGCTTTTTAAAAAGACTAGTAATGAAGCTCTTGAAGAATGCAGACAGGCTTTAGCCACTTGATGTAGTATCTGTAGAGTACTTGTTTCGACCCTTTTTATTTAAACAACATGAAAGTGATTCAGTGTACATCAGCAACTTTGACAATGAATTTAAGCTAAGTGGTGTGGCTGGCATGCTGGAGGGAAGGGATGCCTTCCAGAGGACAGGTTTGAGAGGTGGGCCGGTGTGAACCTCATGAAGTTCAACAAGGCCAAGTGCAAAATTCTGCACCAGGGTTGGGGCAATCCCAAGCACAACTACAGGCTGGGGACCCCACTTGGAGTACTGCATTCAGCTCGGGGCCCTCAATATAAGAAAGATGTGGACCCGTTAGAGCAAGTCCAGAGGAGGGCCACAAGGGTAATCAAAGGCCTGGAACACCTATGAAGATAGGCTGATAGAGTTGGCATTGTTCAGCCTGGAGAAGAGAAGGCTTTGAGGAGACCTTATTGCAGCCTTCCTACCTAAAGGGGTATTACAAGAAAGCTGAAGAGGGACTGTTTATCAAAGACTGTAGTGATAGGACAAGGAGTAACAGTTAAAATAAACTAAAAGAGGGTAGGATTTAGATTAGATATTGGGAAGAAATTCTTTACTCTGAGGGAGGTGAGGCACTGGCACAGGTTGCCCAGAGAAGTTGTGGATGCCCCATCCCTGGCTGTGTTTAAGGCCAGGTTGGCTGGGGCTTTGAGCAACCTGGTCTGCTGGAAGGTGTCCTAGCCCATGGCAGGGTGGTTGGAACTAGATGATCTTTAAGGTTTCTTCTAACACAAACCTTTCTATGATTCTACAAAAATTTGAAAAAATAAGGCCTTAAAAAGTTAAGATTTTTCTACCGGTTGGCAAAACATTACTCATGCTTACTTTGTCATGATTACTCATAATCGTGCTACTTTCATCCAGCATTCTCAGAGAGCCGGGAGTGACACTGCAGAGGTGATAGTCGAGATTCTGTAACTTAAATACATAAACTTAATGGTGAAATGGTACATGAAGAATTTTCTACAGATTGCATTCAAATACATAGTGTTCCTGATTAAGTGCCTCTGACCTCTGAGCATGCAAGATCACAGCTGTCTAAATATAAGTTTAAGGTTATGAACGCAGCTTTTCATTTCCTTCATTCTTGTGATCTGTGTTCTCTCTTTATTTTTAGCCACCACCTCTACTCATTTCCCTGTCTTCACTAAATTGAGTAATTATAGTTTCACTTGCTCACTTTTGCTAACATCATTTTTTACACCTCTTTTTCTCCTTCACATTCATTGTAGTAACTTTTGCCTAATTTTCCCCTTCTTTTTTTTTTTTGATTCACATTTTCCTTCATTTAACTTCTTTAATATCCTTTATAATAAGCTAGATTATTTATTTATTTATTTATTGGATGGGGATTTATTCATGCAGCAAATACTAACCAAACTGTGATATGAAGAAACAGGCTTTCCATGCATATTCTGGAGGAATCATGTCCTGGATCTTGATCCCTGGGCATTAATATCTAGAATATGCCTAAATTAGTCAATATGAAGACAGTATTTTACTATTACCTCACTAAAAATAGTTGTATTCTATGTCATCTAAGCAAACGAACAAATTCAATTAGTATACTACTACCAGTATAGTAGTAGTAGAGTGGTGGCAGAAAAGCCATCATTATCTTCGTACCTGTTCCTCAGCTGAAATCTTTCCAGAAGATTCAGGTGCGGCTAGTTCGTGAGCTGGAGAAGAAATTCAGTGGAAAGCATGTGGTGTTCATTGCTCAGAGGAGGATTCTGCCCAAGCCAACAAGAAAAAGCCGCACAAAAAACAAGCAGAAGCGTCCCAGGAGCCGTATGCTTACTGCAGTGCACGATGCTGTTCTTGAAGATCTGGTCTTCCCGAGTGAAATCGTGGGCAAGAGAATCCGTGTAAAATTGGACTGCAGCAGACTTATAAAAGTCCATTTGGACAAAGCACAACAGAATAATGTTGAACACAAGGTGGAAACATTTTCTGGTGTCTACAAGAAGCTCACAGGCAAAGATGTGATGTTTGAGTTTCCAGAATTCCAGCTGTAAAGCGCAAAAGATGGCTGAATAAAACAATTGTTCATAAAAAAAAAAAAAAAAAAAACAGGCACGGTGCGCTCTCCAGGAAGTCGGTACACACCCAGACCGACTACCCGTTAAAAAATGCCGCAGTTCAGGTCACCGGATGCAGGGAGTGTCTGAGCCTGTTGCTGCCATCGGCGGGAGGCAGAGAAACTGCGTGCGTGAGGTGCGAGCAGGTGGATGACCTGGTCCGCATGGTGGCGGAGCTCAAGGAGGAGGTGGAGAGGTTGAGGGCCATCAGGGAGTGTGAGCGAGAGATAGACTTCTGGAGTAACTCCCTGCAGGGCCTCAAGGGGAGGTACCGAGGTGAGACTCCTCAAATGGGGGTGGACCCCCTGCCCTGTAGCCGTCAGGCAGAGGGAGGGGATCTGGGAGCTGAGGAGGAATGGAGACAGGTCCCTGCTCGACATCGCAGGCGACGCCCTCCCCTTCCGGCCCCGCATTGCCAGGTGCCCTTACACAACAGGTTTGAGGCCCTGGAACTCGACAGACCAGTAGCTGAGGAAGAGGTAGCAAGTGTTCCCAGGAGGATGCCTAGGGCGAGGAGGTCGACTCCACGCCTCAGGACTGCCTCCACCAGGAAAGACAGGAGGGTTATTGTTGTTGGAGACTCGATTCTTAGGGGAACAGAGGGCCCTATTTGTCGGCCTGACCCTACCCGTAGGGAAGTCTGCTGTCTCCCTGGGGCCAGGGTCAGGGACGTTGCCAGGAAGCTTCCCAACCTGGTACGCCCCTCAGACTATTACCCTCTTTTGATAGTCCAGGCAGGCAGTGACAACATCGAAGAGAGAAGCCTCAAGGCTATCAAAAGAGACTTTAGGGGACTGGGTCGGTTAGTGGATGGAGCGGGAGTGCAGGTGGTGTTTTCATCCATCCCTACGGTGGCAGGGAGGGGTTCAGAGAGGACACGGAAAGCCCACCTTAACACGTTAAACACGTGGCTCCGGGGCTGGTGCCAACACAGAAATCTTGGGTTTTTTGGTCATGGGGCACTTTACTCAGCACCTGGCCTGATGGCTGCAGACGGGTCCCTATCTTTTAGGGGAAAAAGGATCCTGGGCCAGGAGCTGGCAGGGCTCATTGAGAGGGCTTTAAACTAGGTAGGAAGGGGGATGGGGCTGAAGCTAGGATTGTTGGGGCTGTGCCGGGGGAACAATGGAAAGGCCAGAGGATAAGGCAATGGCCCAGCTGAAGTGCATCTACACCAATGCACGCAGCATGGGTAACAAACAGGAGGAGCTGGAAGCCATCGTGCGGCAGGCAGGCTACGACTTGGTTGCCATCATGGAGACGTGGTGGGACCAGTCTCATGACTGGAGTGCTGCAATGCCTGGCTATAAGCTCTTCAGAAGGGACAGGCAGCACAGAATGGGTGGTGGTGTGGCTCTCTATATTAGAGAGTCTTTCGAGGTTGTAGAACTCGAGGCTGGGAATGACAAGGTTGAGTCCCTTTGGATTAGGATCGGCAGAGACAACAAGGCTAGTGTCCTGGTCGGGGTCTGCTATAGACCGCCGAACCAGGATGAGGAGACGGATGAGGAACTCTACAGGCAGCTGACAGAAGTTGCAAAATCGTCAGCTCTTGTACTCGTGGGGGACTTCAACTTCCCAGGTATATCCTGGAAGCACAACACAGCCCTGAGAAAGCAGTCTAGGAGGTTTCTGGAGAGCGTGGAAGATAGCTTCCTGATGCAGCTGGTTAGTGAGCCTACCAGGGGTGGTGCCCTGCTAGACCTTCTCTTCACAAACAGAGAAGGACTGGTGGAGGATGTGATTGTCGGGAGCTGTCTTGGGCAGAGTGACCACGCAATGGTGGAGTTCACTATTCTTGGCGAGGCCAGGAAGGGGACCAGTAAAACCGCTGTGTTGGACTTTCAGAGGGCTGACTTTGAGCTGCTCAGGACACTAGTTGGTGGAGTCCCTTGGGAGGCGGTTCTGAGGGGCAGAGGGGTCCAGGAAGGCTGGGTGCTCTTCAAGAGGGAAATCTTAATGGCGCAGGAACGGTCTGTCCCCACGTGCCCAAAGACGAGCTGGCGGGGAAGAAGACCAGCCTGGCTCAACAGAGAATTGTGGCTTGATCTTAGGAGGAAAAAGAGGGTTTATAATCTTTGGAAAAGTGGGCAGGCCACACGGGAGGACTATAAGGATGTTGCGAGGCTGTGCAGGGACAAAATTAGAAAGGCCAAAGCTCATCTGGAGCTCAATCTGGCTACTGCCGTTAAAGATAACAAAAAACGTTTCTATAAATACATCAACACAAAAAGGAGGACTAAGGAGAATCTCCATCCTTTACTGGATGCGGGGGGAAACTTAGTTACAAGAGATGAGGAAAAGGCGGAGGTGCTCAATGCCTTCTTTGCCTCAGTCTTTAGCGGCAATACCAGTTGTTCTCTGGATACTCAGTACCCTGAGCTGGTGGAAGGGGATGGGGAGCAGGATGTGGCCCTCACTATCCATGAAGAACTGGTTGGTGACCTGCTACGGCACTTAGATGTGCACAAGTCGATGGGGCCGGATGGGATCCACCCAAGGGTACTGAGAGAACTGGCAGAGGAGCTGGCCAAGCCACTGTCCATCATTTATCAGCAGTCCTGGCTATTGGGGGAGGTCCCAGTTGACTGGCGGCTAGCAAATGTGACGCCCATCTACAAGAAGGGCCAGAGGGCAGACCCGGGAAACTACAGGCCTGTCAGTTTGACCTCAGTGCCAGGGAAGCTCATGGAGCAGATCCTCCTGAGAGTCATCACGCAGCACTTGCAGGGCAAGCAGGCGATCAGGCCCAGTCAGCATGGGTTTATGAAAGGTGGGTCCTGCTTGACGAACCTGATCTCCTTCTATGACAAAGTGACACGCTGGGTGGATGAGGGAAAGGCTGTGGATGTGGTCTACCTTGACTTCAGCAAGGCTTTTGACACCGTCTCCCACAGCATTCTCCTCAAGAAACCGGCTGCTCTTGGCTTGGACTGGCGCACGCTTCGTTGGGTTAGAAACTGGCTGGATAGCCGGGCCCAAAGAGTCGTGGTGAATGGAGCCAAATCCAGTTGGAGGCCAGTCACTAGTGGAGTCCCCCAGGGCTCGGTGCTGGGGCCGGTCCTCTTTAATATCTTCATCGATGATCTGGACGAGGGCACTGAGTGCACCCTCAGTAAGTTTGCAGATGACACCAAGTTAGGTGCGTGTGTCGATCTGCTCGAGGGTAGGAAAGCTCTGCAGGAGGATCTGGATAGGCTGCACCGATGGGCTGAGGTCAACTGCATGAAGTTCAACAAGGCCAAGTGCCAGGTCCTGCACCTGGGGCACAATAACCCCAAGCAGAGCTACAGGCTGGGAGAGGAATGGTTGGAGAGCTGCCAGGCAGAGAAGGACCTGGGAGTGATGGTGGATAGTCGGCTGAATATGAGCCAGCAGTGTGCTCAGGTGGCCAAGAAGGCCAACGGCATCCTGGCTTGTATCAGAAACAGTGTGACCAGCAGGGCTAGGGAAGTGATCGTCCCCCTGTACTCAGCTCTGGTGAGGCCGCACCTCGAGTACTGTGTTCAGTTTTGGTCCCCTCGCTACAAGAAGGACATGGAGGTGCTTGAGCGGGTGCAGAGAAGGGCGACGAAGCTGGTGAGGGGCCTGGAGAACAAGTCCTACGAGGAGCGGCTGAGGGAGCTGGGCTTGTTCAGCCTGGAGAAGAGGAGGCTCAGGGGCGACCTTATCGCTCTCTATAGGTACCTCAAGGGAGGCTGTAGCGAGGTGGGGGTTGGTTTGTTCTCCCACGTGCCTGGTGACAGGACGAGGGGGAATGGGCTTAAGTTGCGCCAGGGGAGTTTTAGGTTAGGTGTTAGGAAGAACTTCTTTACTGAAAGGGTTGTGAGGCATTGGAACAGGCTGCCCAGGGAAGTGGTGAAGTCACCATCCCTGGAAGTCTTTAAAAGACGTTTAGATGTAGAGCTTAGGGATATGGTTTAGTGGGGACTGCTAGCATTAGGTCAGAGGTTGGACTCGATGATCTTGAGGTCTCTTCCAACCTAGAAATTCTGTGATACCAGGCACACGCACATATATATATATATTATTTTGTAGACTTCATAGTCTCTACACTGATTTTTGGGTAGGCTCACTGCATTGTTTGAAAAAACATCCTGTTTTATTTAAGACTTCGTCAGTCAGCCATTAAAGTATGTCTCTGAAATGGAACAAACTAGAAGTACTAATATCAGGAAATGTGGCAACAACACAGTGAGGAGATAGTATGTTCTCACTCTATTGTCCTCCAAAAGAGGTGAAATTAGCACATATGGTTCTTCTAGTAACTATGCACACTGGGGATATTTACAGCAGCTGGGCCTAATTATTTTGAATGTTATTGCAGCTGTTACCTGCCCAACTCCTCCGCAGATCTCTAATGGAAGGTTGGAAGGAACAAACTTGGACTGGGGATTTAGCATTAGCTACGTCTGTTCTCCAGGCTACGAACTCTCTTTTCCTGCTGTTTTGACTTGTGTCGGGAATGGAACATGGAGTGGTGAAGTACCTCAGTGCTTGCGTGAGTATTTTCTCTATAGTCTACTATTTCTTTATATAACTGTTGAACGTTTTTATATTTTTGGTATATTTTCCTAAATTGTAACATAATTTATAGATTTTTTTATAGAGGAAGAGATAGGAATATCTGTAAATCTTTTGTGAACACATAGGAAGCCTTAAACGTAAAAACTAATATATATATTATAGGCAATGCACATAAAATAAACAAGGGAGAATCAGCATTAGGAAATTCTGTTTTGTTTTTAGATCCTGCTACCTATAGGATAGGGGAAATTTCATTATAAACTCCTTTACATGCTCATTACTCATGCTAAACTTTCACTGACATCACAGAAATCTGTATATGTCAGTAATGTTTACTAGATCCCAGGGTGATTCCTTGACAATTTTATATTTTCCCAGTAGACTAAATTAAGTTATATGTTCTGTACAATAAATTTTATTAACTTTAAGGGTGTAACATTGATGAATTTTTAGATTTCTATAAAGTTCATTATAATAGTAAATGCACCTTTTTCTTTAGGTTGGTGACATTCCTCTCATTATTTTTAAATGTTTTTTTTTTTTTTTTGGTTTGGTTGTTTTTTTTTATTATTATTATTAAAAAAAAAAAACTTCCTAAGGAAGTTATTATGATACTTTTGAGATATAGTCGATTATTTGCACTCAAGAATGGGGTTCTGTAGTTATTTGTAGAACAGCTGTACACTGAAACTATAACGTTCTTGATCTAGATGTCTATCTGGAAGAGGATAATTTCATCTAGGTGGCTCTACAGTTTCTGAAGCTCCATTCGAACTTACCAGATAGCTTTCCAAATGTTGAAAAAACTAATTATCCATTATGTCACTATTTGTATTTGTTTGTTTATTTATTTATTTGTTTATTTGCATTTTTCATCTCTCCCTTTAAAAAATATCCTCTGTTTTGGCTAGGTCGTACTATTATGTCATCATATCATAATAACATCTCCCTCCCTCCTCTCTCTGGTATTCTCATACTGTCAAAAATATTTGATTAGTGTTGCTGAAACTATATGTACCAGAACTGGAACATGGTGAAGGCAGTTTCTGGAAGCTACCATTTGCTGTTTAAGTTCACTAAATGAAGGTCTTCTAGAATCTGGTATATTAAGAACTGCAAAGGACATAATAAATGTTTTTCATCATATGATCTTGATTGAAATAGTGTCCTTAAATTCACTTTTTTTTTGATATCATAAACTATTTTGTCATCTTTGAGGTTGGAATATTGCAGTATTCTCTGAAAAGGAGACTCTGCCTTCAAACCACTTAAAAGGTATAGTTAGTACAGAGTACAGCTGCCTGAGAATTAAAGGCTGTTTCATGCTGAGATTACATTAACTGAGTGTTGTTGATGTGCAAAGGTTACCCATTGGCTTGCAGTAGAAATCAATTGGCATCCAGTGCTTGTCAAAGAGCTTAAACTAGCTGCCATCTGGCTGAAATGAGAAGGAGCTGTTGAAAGTCATTCCCAATGAGAAATCTTTAAGCAGCTCTTGACATCAGAAATTTAGATCCCAGCTTGGTTCCATACAGTTGTAGACTCTCTGAAGATATGCAAAGTATAGTGGAATAATTATTTGGAACAGAATATATTCTTTTTTGCTTTTTATTATTTTATTATTATTATTTTATTTTTTTTTGCTGTTTGTCATCTATGACCTACTAGATTTGTCTAATTTAGAGAACCTTGAAGAAAACTGTCAGAATATACCACTTCTACCATTATACTATTTCCATGGCTTCCATATCAAAGGTAGATACCCACTAGATATTCAGTTAAAGGTAACTGACAGATGAGTGATGAAGCTTACTTATTTGTAGTTTAAAAATAACAAACTTAACAAAACTTAACTTAACAAAACACCATTTTTTAATGTAAGTCTTTTTCTTTTCCTTAGGGAGTGGTTTCTACTTTATTAATGCAAAGAACTGATAAAGAAACAATTTCAAGCCTTTGTGTTAAAAATTTGTACACATTTAGTATATTCTCAAATTAAGACTTGCACATAATTTTAATAATTAAAACATAAATTACAACTGTGATTTGTCAGTCAACCAGTGAGATTTGTTATGTGGCACTATCTCTAATTCGTAGATCTTTCGGAATTGGGGATACAAGTCCCATTTCACTTAAAGCTGTAAAATCGTATACATTTCCTATATGCTGTCGATTAAGCCATTTTTCTTCAACAGCATGAGTTTGCCTGGAGTTTCTGTACAGTCAGTGTCCTCAGTAATAGGAGTAGGGCAGGAACATTTCCTGTGAGCTGGTTGTATGTAAGCATTAAGACGTAAGTGACAAAGAGATATTAGAAATGTATTTTGAAAGTGGTTAAGAGATAATTTAAATTATGTTTTTAAAAGAGAAAGATGGAACAGAAAATTCCACTACCTGTACAAGATGCCTCTTTGCAAATGTCATTATGTATATTCAGGTTAACGTGGTGGGTTTTGTGTGTTCGTTTGTTTTGGGAGCTTTTTGTTGTTGAGAGTTTATCTTAGATGATTGAATTTCCTGAATCAAGTTTTCAAAATCCAGCTTCTAAACAACTATTGGAATTTTATATTGCAGAAGAAGGCCAGTAATTTGACAGCAGTGCATTCACTTAGTTATGCTATGCACCAGTCATAAGGAAACATTCAGGAGAAAGGTGGAAAAGAATAAGATCAGTTTAAGAACATGTTCTTATCAGATGGATTTATCCTGACTAAGAACAGTATATTAATGTTTGACATTTAAATTGCTGACAAAATATATTTACTTTATTTTTTTTAGCCATACTAATTTTCCAGTATTATATTTCTGTGCATACCAAATCTTATCTTTCACTGAAGAATGAGGAAGTAAGAATTTATAGTTCCTAAAATATATCTGACAAATCCTTTCATTGTACAAAAATGTAGAACACTAGATAGGTGGCAAAAAGCAGGACAGGATGGAAGACTAACATGAAGGTTTGTTTCACTCTCTAATTGCTCTCCACAGGAGGCTTTGGAGATAGATGTGGTTTGAAGGTGTGAATTGTGAATATTTAGGACTTAATAAAACAACTCTTGTAACCTTGAGCATCAACTAACTGCAAGCTACTGACCAAATCTCACTACATAAGAATTTTGAACAGCTAGCAAACTGAAGCAAAACTAACAATTGGCAATTTAATTTCTCTTTGAATTCCAGTAAATATTTCTGTATTTAACCTCTATTTAATTAAACATAAAAATAATAAAAAGTAACATTTGGAGTAACTGCTTGACTGAGTTTAGATAAATGTTATTTTCATATATTTTAATAAATAAATATTATTTTTTTTCTATCATATCGTTTCTTACAGCAAAGTTTTGTGGTGACCCTGGAGTACCCTCTCAAGGGAAAAGAGAAGGCAAGAGTTTTATCTACCAGTCAGAAGTCTCCTTCAGCTGCAATCCTCCTTTTATTTTGGTTGGTTCCAGCACCAGGATTTGCCAAGCAGATGGCACATGGAGTGGTTCTTCACCCCGATGTATAGGTAAGGTGACACCTATATTACTGAAATTACCTGAATGCTCATTATTCCTTTTTCTGTTAAGTCAGTTTAGGAATTTCCAGCTTTTTTTGAATTACCTTCTTGTTATTCTAAACTCTCTAAGAATCACTAACAAATTTAATAAATAAATAAATAAATAAATGGCCAGAAAGTGGGGAGGGAGGTGATTCTCCCCCTCTGCTTTTCTCCTGTGACATCTCACCTAGAATACTGTGTTCAGCTCTGGGGCCCTCAATATAAGAAAGACATGGACCTATTAGAGCTAGTCCAGAGGAGAGCCACAAGCGTGATCAAAGGGCTGGAACACCTCTCCTGTGAAGATAGGCAGATAGAGTTGACATTGTTCAGCCTGGAGAAGAGAAGGCTTTGAGGAGACCTCATTGCAGCCTTCCAGTACCTAAAGGGGGACTACAGGAAAACTGGGGAAGGACTCTTTCTTAAGGAGTTATAGTGACAAGACAAGGAGTAATGGTTTACTAACAGAGGGTAGATTTAGATTAGATATTAGGAAGATATTCTTTACTCTGAGGGAGGTGAGGCACTGGCACAGGTTGCCCAGAGAAATTGTGGATGCCCCATCCCTGGCAGTGTTTAAGGCCAGGTTGGCTGGGGCTTTTGAGCTACCTGGTCTGCTGGAAGGTGTTCCTGCCCATGGCAGGATGTTTGGACTAAATAATCGTAAAGAACCCTTCCAAATTAAACCTTTCTATGAAACAAATCACTCAATTTTTGTTTCTCTCATTGGCATATTGCATGTTTTTGAGCAAATATAGCTTTGTTATACATGCATATATGTCACTAAAATATTGTACTTTGTTTTGTTTTTCATTTATTATTTTTTTAAGAACCTACTCGCACAGCATGTGAAAATCCAGGAGTCCCAAGGCATGGATCACAAAACAACACATTTGGCTATCAGGTAGAGTATGCTATTTTTTTACTAACTTCCATATTATAGTCTTTTTGTACAGCCTCAAAGTTTACAAAGTCATTAATAGAGGCTGAAAAATTGCTTGCACCTTAAAAAAGTTGGTTGCTGGAATGTTGTGCTTTCCTTATTTCTGCTTGCTGGTTTAAACTGACCTCGTGTTCCTGTTAGCAATGAATGCACTACATTAAAGTCTGGTGATCAAGTTGTACTGGGTCTGGCTGGAATGTTAACTTTCCCGGCAGCAGCCCATTCAGTGCCGTACTCTGTACTTGTAGCTGGAACAGCAGTGTTATCACACCAGTGTTGTGTCTACTGCTGAGCAGCAGTGGCACAGCATTGGGCCTTTCTCTAACCCTCCTAGGGGGTGGGCAAAAAAGTGAGGAGAGAAACATCACTAGGGCAGCTGACCTAAACCAATCAAAGGGATATTCCATACCATGTGGTGTCACACTCAGCAATAAAAGGTGGAAACAGGAAGAAGAGGGGAGGGGTGGGCTCTCGTTGAGAAGACGTCGGTCCTCCTCTCGAACACCGGCTGCGTGCGTTGAGGCCTTGCTTCAAGGACGTGGTCAATCATCGCTCATTTGTGGGAAGTAGAGAGTAATTTCTTTCCTCTGCACTTCCATATCGCTTTCATTTATTTTGTTTGTTTGTTTTCCTCCCTTTTTCCCCTTTCCCTTTTATTTCCCCTTAGTTAAATTGTTTAGTTCATGGTAGTCTTTATTTAATTATTATAATTATTTCCCTTTAATTAAACTATCCTTATCTCAACCCGGGAGTTGTTCTTTGCTTTACTTCTCCCCCTCCTTCTCTAAAGGAGGGGGAGTGAGAGAGCGGTTGTGGGGTTTAGCTGCCCAGCACGGTAAAACCACCACACAAGTTCTTGGTTTTACCTTGAAGTAGTTCAGGAACTCCAAAGCAATATGTAAGTGCTTCCTAGTGTTTGTGAATGCTTCTATAAATACATTAGCAACAGAAGAATGACTAGAAGAATGTCCATCTTTTATTGCATGGGGGGTGGGAGGGTGGAACATAGTGATGAAGAATGAGGAAAAGGCTGGGGTACTTAATGCCTCAGTCTTTAGTAGTAAGACCAGTTGTTCTCTGGGTACCCAGCCCCCTGAGCTGGAAGACAAGGACAGGTAGCAGAATGAAACCCTCATAATCCATGAGGAAATGGTTAGCAATCTGATAAACCACTTACACATACACAAGTCTTTGAGACCAGATGGAATCCACCTGAGGGTACTAAGAGAAGTGGCAGAAGTGCTTACCAAGCCCCTTTCCACCATTTATCAACTGTCCTAGCTATCAGGGGAGGTCCCAGTTGACTAACACCTAGAAAATGTGACACCCATCTACAAGAAGGGCTGGAAGGAGGATCCAGGAAACTACAGGCCTGTCTGTCTGAGCTCAGTGCCAGGTTATGGAACAGATCATCTCGCGTGCCATCTTGCAGCGCAATACAGGGCAACCAGGAGATCAGGCTCAGTCACTAAGGGTTTATGAAATGCAGGTCCTGATTGTCTAGACTGATCTCCTTCTACAACAAGGTGACCTACTTTGTGGATGAAGGAAAGTCTGTGAATGTTGCCTACCTAGACTTTAGTAAAGCTGTTGATACCATTTCCCACAGAACTCTCTGGAGAAAGTTGCTGCTCATGGCTTGGACAGGCATATGCTTCTGTGGATAAAATACTGAGAGTTGTGGTGAATGGAGTTACAACCAGTTGGAGGTCAGAAACAAATAGTGTCCCCCAGGGCTCTCAGCATTGGGGCCAGTTCTCTTTAATGTCTTTATCAATGATCTGGACAAAGGGATTGAGTGCACTCTCAGAAGGTTTGGAGATGATGCCAAATTGGGCATGAGTGTTGATCTGCTTCAGGGCAGAAAAGTTCTACACAAGGATCTGGATAGACTGGATTGATGGACCAAGACCATCTGTACGAGATTCAGCAAGGGTAAGCCCCAGGTCCTGCACTTGGGACACAGCAACCCCATGCAACACTACAGGCTGGGGGAAAGAGTAGCAGGTAGAAACTTGGAGGTATTGGTTGATAACCAGCTGAATAGGAGCCAGCAGTGTGCTCAGGTGACCCTGAAGGCCAATAGCATCCTGGTTTGTATCTGAAATTGTGTGGCCACCAGGTCTGGAAAAGTGATTGTCCCCCTGTACTCAACTCTGGTGAGATGAGACCACACCATGAACACCGTGATTAGTTTTGTTTTGGGCCCCTCTCTACAAGCAAGACATTGAGCTGCTAAAGCATGTCCAAAGAAAGGCAGTGAAGATGGTGAAGGATCTAGAAAACAAGTTTTATGAGGAGCAGTTGAAGGACCTGGGGTTATTTAGCCTAGAGAAAAGAAGGCTCGGTGGAGACTACTGTCCTCTACAACTACGTGAAAGGAGGTTGTAGCAAGGTTGGGGTCAGTCTCTTTTCCCAGGCAACACATGATAAGATGAGGAAATGGCCTGAAGTTGTGCCTGGGGAGGTTTAGGTTGGATATTAGGAAAAACGTCTTTGCTGAAAGGGTTTTGAAGCATTGGAAAAGGCCACCCAAGGAAGTGGTTGAGTCACCATCCCTGGATGTATTCAAAAGGCATGTAGATGTGGTACTTTGGGATATGCTTTAGTGGTAGACTTGACAGTGCTAGGTTAACTGTTAGGCTTGATGATCTTAGAGGAGTTTTCCAAGCTAAATAATTCTATGATTCAAATAAGATTTTTCACCTTAAAAGTGTGTATACTGTATGCCAAACTGCTAACATAGGCACACTTTAAAAAAATAGTGGGTTGTTTTTTGTTTGTTTGTTTGTTTGAGGCGTGGGTTGTTGTTGCTTTCTTTGTGTTTGTATATTTTTGTTTTTCTCTGAGAGAAATTCTGTTGTTACATATGTGTTACATTATATAACCAAAAATGAACAATCGAGTCACTGAAGCTGGCAGGTGCCTCTGGAAAGCTTCTAGTCCAACCCCCACCTTCTGAAAGATCATCTGGTGCTGGTTGCTCAGGGCTTTGTCCAGGTGAATTTTGAATATTTCCAGGGACAGACACTCCATACACCCTTACAACCTTACAGTATTTTTATTTTATTTTATTTTTTTATTATTTTTTAATGTCTAAACAGAATTTCCTATAGTTCACTTATTGCCTGTGTTGCCTCTTGTCTGGCCACTGGACATCACTGAGAAAAGTCTGCCTGTTTCCCTTCCTGCCCCCATCAGCTGCTTATATACACTGATAACATTCCTCGTGAGCCTTTTCTTTTGCTAGCTGAACAGTCCCAGCTCTCTAAGCCTCTCCTTGTTTGCTCCTGTCTTTGAATCACCTTTGTGGTCTTCCATTGGGCTCAGTGCAGTGTGTCCCTGTCTCTCTTGTACTGCAAAGCTGAGCATCTCCCTTGACCTGATGGCAGTGTTCTACCTGATACTGCAAAGTGGACCAACAGCCACTTGAGCTGCAAGGCTTTGTTGTAGCAAATGGTGTTTGCGTGAGCTCCTTTTGGAATGATATATGAGGCATTTACCATGCTAGAATGTAGTATATGCAGAAAAAAAACTTACAGACATCGTGCTATTTTGACACTGCAGTGCTAAATGGTGGAGTTCACTATTCTTGGCGAGGCCAGGAAGGGGACCAGTAAAACCGCTGTATTGGACTTTCGAAGGGCTGACTTTGAGCTGCTCAGGACACTGGTTGGTGGAGTTCCTTGGGAGATGGTTCTGAAGGGCAGAGGGGTCCAGGAAGGCTGGGCGCTCTTCAAGAGGGAAGTCTTAATGGCGCAGGAACGGTCTGTCCCCACGTGCCCAAAGACGAGCTGGCGGGGAAGAAGACCGGCCTGGCTCAACAGAGAATTGTGGCTTGATCTTAGGAGGAAAAAGAGGGTTTATAAGCTTTGGAAAAGTGGGCAGGCCACTAAGGAGGACTTTAAAGAAGTAGCGAGGCTGTGCAGGGACAAAATTAGGAAGGCCAAAGCTCATCTGGAGCTCAATCTGGCTACTGCCGTTAAAGATAACAAAAAACGTTTCTATAAATACATCAACACAAAAAGGAGGACTAAGGAGAATCTCCATCCTTTACTGGATGCGGGGGGAAACTTAGTTACAAGAGATGAGGAAAAGGCGGAGGTGCTCAATGCCTTCTTTGCCTCAGTCTTTAGCGGCAATACCGGATGTTCTCTGGATACTCAGTACCCTGAGCTGGTGGAAGGCGATGGGGAGCAGGATGTGGCCCTCATTATCCATGAAGAGCTGGTTGGTGACCTGCTACGGCACTTAGATGTGCACAAGTCGATGGGGCCGGATGGGATCCACCCAAGGGTACTGAGGGAACTGGCAGAGGAGCTGGCCAAGCCACTTTCCATCATTTATCAACAGTCCTGGCTATCAGGGGAGGTTCCAATCGACTGGCGGCTAGCAAACGTGACGCCCATCTACAAGAAGGGCCAGAGGGCAGACCCGGGAAACTACAGGCCTGTCAGTTTGACCTCAGTGCCAGGAAAGCTCATGGAGCAGATCCTCCTGAGAGTCATCATGCAGCAATTGCAGGGGAAGCAGGCGATCAGGCCCAGTCAGCATGGCTTTATGAAAGGCAGGTCATGCCTGACGAACCTGATCTCCTTCTATGACAGAGTGACGCGCTGGGTGGATGAGGGAAAGGCTGTGGATGTGGTCTACCTTGACTTCAGCAAGGCTTTTGACACCGTCTCCCACAGCATTCTCCTCAAGAAACTGGCTGCTCTTGGCTTGGACTGGCGCACGCTTCGCTGGGTTAGAAACTGGCTGGATAGCCGGGCCCAAAGAGTCGTGGTGAATGGAGCCAAGTCCAGTTGGAGGCCAGTCACTAGTGGCGTCCCCCAGGGCTCGGTGCTGGGGCCGGACCTCTTTAATATCTTCATCGATGATCTGGACGAGGGCATCGAGTGCACCCTCAGTAAGTTCGCAGATGACACCAAGTTAGGTGCGTGTGTCGATCTGCTCGAGGGTAGGAAAGCTCTGCAGGAGGATCTGGATAGGCTGCACCGATGGGCTGAGGTCAACTGCATGAAGTTCAACAAGGCCAAGTGCCGGGTCCTGCACCTGGGGCGCAATAACCCCAAGCAGAGCTACAGACTGGGAGAGGAATGGTTGGAGAGCTGCCAGGCGGAGAAGGACCTGGGAGTGACGGTGGATAGTCAGCTAAATATGAGCCAGCAGTGTGCTCAGGTGGCCAAGAAGGCCAACGGCATCCTGGCTTGTATCAGGAACAGCGTGACCAGCAGGGCTAGGGAGGTGATCATCCCCCTGTACTCAGCTCTGGTGAGGCCGCACCTCGAGTACTGTGTTCAGTTTTGGTCCCCTCGCTACAAGAAGGACATCGAGGTGCTTGAGCGGGTGCAGAGAAGGGCGACAAAGCTGGTGAGGGGCCTGGAGAACAAGTCCTACGAGGAGCGGCTGAGGGAGCTGGGCTTGTTCAGCCTGGAGAAGAGGAGGCTCAGGGGTGACCTTATCGCTCTTTTTAGGTACCTCAAGGGAGGCTGTAGCGAGGTGGGGGTTGGTTTGTTCTCCCACGTGCCTGGTGACAGGACGAGGGGGAATGGGCTTAAGTTGAGCCAGGGGAGTTTTAGGTTAGATGTTAGGAAGAACTTCTTCACTGAAAGGGTTGTTAGACATTGGAACAGGCTGCCCAGGGAAGTGGTGGAGTCACCATCCCTGGAAGTCTTCAAAAGACGTTTAGATGTAGAGCTTAGGGATATGGTTTAGTGGAGGGCTGTTAGCGTTAGGTTGGAGGTTGGACTCGATGACCTTGAGGTCTCTTCCAACCTAGAAATTCTGTGATTCTGTGATTAAAGGGCACTGCTCTTGTGTTCAGTGTTAGAAAACGTTCTTCAAAATGTAGTGAAAGGTCTTTACTTTTATTATACTGCTAAAAGAGAAACAATAAAAAAAATGTAAAATTGAAAATGCTTCTGAATTTCTAAATCACACAAAATGGCAGCGTCAGTGAGAGGTTTTCATGGATGAATGCAGAATCACAGGTGTAGAAATGTGTTGTATAGTTTGCTAGGAATACTGTAAGGCAATCGTGAACAAAGTAAGGAAGAGTCAAAATTATCCTGGTACATCTGTGTTTGGTATCAGGGATAAAAGCTCCAGTCATGTGAACAGACATACATAGAAAAGCAAGCTAGAAGGTCCCAAGTTGTATGTTGTACCTGTCCAGTAGCAGGAATTAAGTAAAAACTGCAGATTGCCAAAAATGCAGGAAAGGCCTAATTGAAATTGGAGTAGATTTACAACATGAAATTATTATATTTTTAAGCATGGATCAAATCTAAAGGCTCTTCAGAGTCTTTACCACAGATTTCTTTGTTTTGTCATGTTGGTGGTCTTTATGCAATACTGCTTAGTGATTTTATTATTTTTTTAGCAATATTTGGGGTTTCCAGATTTTGCTAGATCACAGTCATTGATAAGTAGTAATATAATTGTCTCAATTTTCTCCAGGGAATGAAGTAGAGTGTTGTTTTGTGCTAAGATTGAATGTGCAGGGGCAGTCCTTGGGCTAACTTCCTTTGGGAGTAATACTATGTTATGCTAGAAAGCAACTCTTTATTCAGCTGTGTCATTGTAATGACCATTTTCTACAATTATATCGTAGACATATTATATTGTAGACATATTATATTGTCACACTTTCTCTGGCATATTAATGAGCTTTCTATCACTGAAGAAGTAATATGGCCTTTCTCATTTGAGATGTAGTTGTGGTTGTGTATGAAAGCATCACTCACAGCTCACATCAAACTGTTAAAATACCAGGCAAAATGTCAACTGATAAATAATTTCTAAAAGAAGTGTAGCTGCTGGCAGGATTTACAACATTGATCCCACAGTTGTAAGGTTAGTGCCTTGCAGACAAATGGGGAAAATCAGCGAGTTTAATTTGATGACAACTATTTTGCAAAATGTTTTGAGATATAGTCATATTTCTGACCAGGGAAGGAATCCTTTAGCTCCTATATATCGAATTTGGTTTTGTATAGGAACTAAACGTCTGCACAAGGTTTCTGGTTACTATAAATATGACTGCTTAGATAATACAGAGCAGAGGAGGAGCATTATTCTCACACAAGAAGCAAAGTTTACCTCTTTATTGGGTAGAAATGACAATGAAAATGATTCGTTTTAGACAAGTTATTGTCTGTAGTTCCTGAAAAGAAATATTATGTTACAATATATTCAGTAATATTATGACTTGTTTAAGCCACAAACGGAGCATATTATAAATTAAATTATATTATACCTAACATCCTTTATGAATGGGATAATAATATAATGACTTTTTCTTCTATCCACAGCAGAAAGTTAAATAACCAAAATTCTGAAGTTGAGATGGCTTTGTTTTTCTTTTGCTTGATAGATTTCTTAAGTTCTCTGCAATTTTTAACAATAGATCAAAACAGATTATGCAGAATTAAGCAAAATGGTTTGCTGCTGGCAAATGCGTTGTGGTGGTTTTACTTGGGTGGGCAGCTGAGCTCCACCTCAGCTGCTGTCTCACTCCCCCTCCTCAAATGGAAAGGAGGAGAAAATCCAATGTAAAGGGCTCAAGGGATGAGATAAGGACAGGGAGATAAATCATCAATTATTGTGATGGGCAAAACAGATTCAGAGTGGGGAGATAGTAAGATTTATTGCCTGTTACTAACAAACTAGAGAAGTGAGAAACGGAAGAAATCAACCAAAAACACCTTCCCCCCCATCCCTCCTGAGCGGCACAGGAGAATGGGGGAATGGGAGTTAGTCTGTAGCACTTCGTCTCCACTGTTCCTTCTAGGTCATTCTCTTCCCCTGCTCCAATGTGGGGTCCCCTCCCATGGGATGCTGTCCTTCCTGAACTGATCCTGTGTGGGCTTCCCACAGACAGCAGCTCTTCAAGAACTGCTCCAAGTAGGGGTCCGTACCACACAGTCCATCCGGTGGCCTGTTGACTCAGGTGCAAACTGCCCCAACATGGGTCCTCCAAGGGCAGCAGTTCCTGCCAGGTCACCTGCTCCTGCATGGTCTGCTCTCCGTGGGCTACAGGTGCAGCCTGAAATCTGTTCTGGTGGAGGTCCTCGACGAGCCGCAGCCCCCTTCAGTGCAGGTCCACCTGCTCCACTGTGGTCTCCTCCACAGGCTGCAGCATGGAACCCAGCTCCACCGTGGTACTCAATGGACTGCATCAGGATAGCCTGCTTCACCATGGTTCTCACCATAGGCCACAGGGGAACTTCTGCTCTGGCCCCTGGAGCACCTCCTGCCCCCCTTCTTCACTGACCTTGGTATCTGCAAGGCTGTTTCTCAGTTCTTTGTCTCTCAGCTGCAGTTCCCCAGCAGTTATTTTGTTTGTTTGTTTGTTTGTTTGTTTTTCCCTCTCTTAAATATGCTTTTACAGAGGCGCAAACAACATCACGTATTGGCTCAGCTCTGGCCAACAGTGGGGCCCTTATTTAACATGGGACAGCTTCTGGATTGTTCTCGCAGAAGCCACCCATGTGCACCCCCTGCTACCAAAACCTTGCCATGTAAACCCACTACATGCATATCAAAGAGTTGGTCCTGTTGAAAAAATACAGTATGGTTTTCTGACTCTAACCTCAAGTAGTATTATTATTTTTTTTCTCATTTTGGGGTTCTGTACTTTTGTTATGTATGTTTGTAAGAGAAAGGGGGTTGGAGCTCTCAGATTTGGAACTCTCAAATGCTTCACATTTAAACTAATAGTAGTAAGGTCACTGAATTGACTTAACAATTAAGTTTTAAATTTATGTCTCTGTCTCATTAAAAAAAAAAAAGGGGGGGTGGGAGGGCCTCTAAGCTTACAGTAGAATTCAAGTCTTCATACATGGAGTCCTGTTTTTTTGTTTGTTTGTTTTGCTTTGGTTGGTGCTTTTTAACAACTGACAGAAATGCCTTGTTTACATGACTATAACACTGTCACTTGCTTTTCAAAATACTTATAACAAGTATTGGATTTCCACAGCAGTGGTTTTTATTTTTATTGTTCCTCCTGTCTTGATTATTTGTTTTCCTATGATATTACTTGAATTGAAAATTCAGACATATATGATGTAATTCAAGACTTCACAGAAAGGAGTCTCAAAACTTTGGTTGCGATTGAATTGTCAGATTACATTCCAAAAGAAGTTCTGTAACAGCTCACAGTAGTTATGGACATAAGCATAGTTGGCATCATCACTGCATCATTTTAATTTAAGCCTTATCAGACACCATACAATTTCTAAAAAGGATGATACTTGTGTTGTGATTTTTATTATGCAAATGTGTATACAACTACAAACAATAATTACACAGAGCTCTTTGTGTGTGTGTGTGTGTGTTTGTTATCCTAGGTAAACAGAATGAGCGAGTGACTAACTACAATTTAGAATCATGTATATTACATTATCAAATTATGGTAAAAAATAAAATAAAATCTGCTATGGTCTCTTATGCCCAAATGTTAGTTACCTAAGCTATCCAGTGTTCTGCAAACTATATCTCTGTCTGTGAAGGTTTTGAACTAGGATGTACTATACATCTTGCTATGGGCCAGAAGGGAACAAACCTCTTAAAAAATCACACACACACACGAAAAAAAAAAAAAAAAAAAGTCACAAATTTGTGGTATAACTGAACTCTTAGCAGCCAAATCCAAAAATGATTAGTCCATATCTAATAACTGCAGAAAAAGAAAGGGGATGGGGATGGTGAGGGGACTAAACAGTAAATGCTTCGTCACAAAATGTCTCTAGTTATAATTCACTTAAACTATAGTAGACACATATACTATGGTTGTACCATACAAAGAGAAAGAAAAGGATGCAATTAATCACAGACCGTGATCAGAGGAAAAAATGTTTCCATTAATCCAAGTTTAAAAACTAACCAAAAAATGTTCCAAGGATGTCAATACAAGTTCAGAGATAGGAAACCTGTTAAGCTTCCCAGAAGTCTTGCAAACTCAATAGCCTGTTGCTAGCAAAACAGCAATACTGTAGTACTGGGATACCAAAGATTTAACAAGCTATATTTCCATTCATTTAAGTATGATGCTGAAAGCTACTGAAGAGAAGGGACAGACATTGCCTTAGTACTTTGACATGAATTGCAGGGTATGGAGAAGCTTGTTAGAGTATCTTCATGTTCTTTGATAAATTAAAGACCAAGAAAATATGATTCTGGGGTAACACATGACAGATAGAAATACCTTGTATTCTTATACGGAATTGTGTTGGGTCTGTAAAACCACCAGAGGAATAAAAAAAAAAAAAAAAATTATTATATATTATTATATGTTACTATAATACTTTTGGTTAAAATACATATCTAAAGTACTATCCTATTTTTAATAAGTGGTGGTTGCAGATTGTGTTTATGCATTTTCTTTCCTAATTACTATATCTCCTCTGTTAGGAAATAGCAAATATATGGTCTTTAGTTCTCAGCAAAGGAAAATTTAATGATATTGAATATTTGAATATCAAAACTATAATCGATACTATGGAAAAAGTAACTATGGAACAGAGACAATCCAACAGTATGCAAAAAAATATATTTTTCATTTTTGCCCTCTTCCACCACCCGTTCCCCAGGATTGAGTACAAACACTTTTACACATAGAATCGTTCCTCCCTAAAAACAGAAACTACAGATATAGGTATTTAGGCTGTTTCTCCAGCTCTTCCCACCAATACTTCTACACAATGTATACAATGAATTGAACAATATAGAGCATTTTAACGCAGATTTTTTTTTAAGTCCATGGAATACTGTATTGTAGCGCCACCTGGTGCTTTTGCCATGACAGTATTGCAAAGCAGACTTCCCAAAACGTAGTTCTACTCTGGAAAACAATTATAATCCTTTTCCTCTTCTCTTTTTCTTTTTGTTTATTTTTCTCATCTAGCAAGGAGACTCATTCATTAAGTTATTCATTAACCTGCTATTGAATATCATGGTAGCAATTCTAATGTCTTCATCATAAGGTCAGCTGTTGTATCTTTGGTGCTACTTTGTGGACCTACATAAAAGGTTATATAGTAGAATATAAAGTAGAATATAAACTGACATCAAGTCTAATGGGTGGTTTGTAGCTTTGTTTTGTTTACTTGTTTGTTTAAAACAGGAAGAGGAAATAAGGAAAATGGCTTCATTAGTAGTTACTCTTTTGGATAGAAAAGGCGCTATTGCAACAGCTGATTGCAATACCAGTTGTATTATTATTATTATTATTGTTTTTTTTATCATCATCATCATCATCATTTTTAGAAAATGAAGAATGCTAGCAACTCAGTCTTTCTTAGGCTCTGGTTGGCAGCTAGAGCCATAGAATCACAGAATATCCAGAGTTGGATGGGACCCACAAGGATCGATGAATCCAATCCCTGTATACTGCAAAACATATATCTGAGAGCATTGTCTAAACGCTTCTTGAACTCTGGCAGTCTTGGGGCCATGACCTCTTCCCTGGGTAACCCGTTCCAGTGTCTGACCACCCTCTTGATGAAAAACCATTTCCTAATACCCAATCTGAACCTCCCCTGATACAGCTTAATGACGTTACCTCAGTTCCTATCACTAGTCACCAGAGAGAAAAATCAGCACCTCATTCTCCACAGCTCCTCATGAGGAATCAGGATGAGGTCACCCCTCAATCTCCTCTTCTCTAAACTGAAAAACCAAGTGATATGAACCACTCCATATGTGTTGCCCTCTGGACCTTTCACCACATTTTTTGCCCTCCTTTGGATGTTCTCTAATAGCTTTTGATCCTCCTTACATTGTAGCATCCAAAACCGCACGTAGTAGTTGATGTGAGGCCACAACATCACAGAATAGAGCAGGATAATCATAGAATAGTAGAATCATAGAATGGTTTGGGTTAGGAGAAACCTTAAAGATCATCTAGTTCCAACCACCAGCTATGTGCAGGAACACCTTCCAGTATATCAGGTTGCTCAAAAGCCCCAGCCAACCTGGCCGTAAACACTGCCAGGGATGGGGCATCCACAACTTCTCTGGGCAACCTGTGCCAATGTCTCACCTCCCTCCGAGTAAAGAATATCTTCCTAATATCTAATCTAAATCTACCCTGTTAGTTTAAAACCATTACTCCTTGTCTTGTCACTATAACTCCTTAAGAAAGAGTCCTTCCCCAGTTTTCCTGTAGTCCCCCTTTAGGTACTGGAAGGCTGCAATGAGGTCTCCTCAAAGCCTTCTCTTCTCCAGGCTCTCAATGTCAACTCTATCAGCCTATCTTCATAGGAGAGGTGTTCCAGCTGTCTGATGATTCTTGTGGCTCTTCTGTGAGACTCACTATTAGACTCACTCTAAAAGGTCCATGTTTTTCTTAGATTGGGTGCCCCAGAGATGAATGCAATACTCTGTGTGGGTGTCTTATGAGAGTAGAGTAGAGAGGGAGAATCACCTCCCTCAAACTGCTGGCCTCAACTTCTTTTGATGCAGCCCTGGGCATGGTTTGCTTCCTGGGCTGCAAGTGCGCATTGCCAGCTTGTGTTGAGCTTCTCAACAACCATGTTCAGGTTTTCATCAGCCATCATCATCTCATCAGTTACTTCCTTTGACTATCTAACAATGCTGTGTCTGATGCGCCCCAGGATGATTACATCATCTGGCTTTCTTTGGTTAACAACATGGGTAATCTTGTTATAAAAGGAAAATAAGATAGTTAAACAGGGTTGGCAGTTCAACAGCCATTTCCTTATCTCACTAATGTGTTTGTAGTACTGGGCTAACAAACTGGTTAAATGAAGCTATATATTAGAGTTGCAGCAAAGATGAGTTGTATACTCATCTTTTTTTTTTTTTTTGTGGGGAAAAAAAAAAAAAAAGTGTGTTTCTTGGTTATCTTCAGGTGGAATGGTTTATCTTCAGTGTATCTGTCTGGCCAAAGAGTCCGTTCATAAAGAACTTATCCAAAGTCATGAATATGAGAGCTAAAGAAGAGATAGAAGTCACAGAAAATACAACTTCTCCCTTTTTCACTATTACACAGTGTCCTGGAGGTCTGAAGACTTTATGGACATAATTTTCCATCCCTTTCAACTCACAAAGTATCAACTTTTTGATGCAATTCTTGATGAGTTGAATTATAATATGCTGAATTTTACCGAGTATACTCAATACAGTTTTTAATCTATTGAGTTCTTATTTCTCTGAAGAGATTTTATACAATGAAAAAAATATATTTTACATAATACGCTACTTTAAAAGTTCTAAATGATTGACTCCAAAAGTAGCTGAAAGTTTCAGGATGATGTTATCTGATTGGTCTAATATTGCCCATATTTAAATGATGTTGAGATAATCTATGAAAGATAATCCTAAAATCAATTGAACTCTAAAAAGAAGATTATTATTTTTATTTTTTAAGAGCATATAGCACATAAAGTGTTAATTTGTTAATTGGAAATAAATTATGTAGTTTGACTAAGGAGTTAAACCCATAGAGCAGCTATTCCTGGAGTTGCTATTGACTACCAGAGCTTGAATCTCTAATTTACACTTTAGAATTATGTATCTAGGAATAAGCAGTCAGATATCTTTTTCTCATTGGCTTTCATGATGTATAACTTCTCCATTTCACAAAATGTTTAAGTTTCTTTTTTTCTTTTCTCAAATATTTTTTTATTCAGGAAGATCACAAAGTCATTTTGGAAAGAATAAAGTGGAAAGAAAATTAAAAATTCATATTAAGCAACTACATTTACCAGTTGCACTAGAATTGGTGTTATTTTGGGGGAGGCAACTGTGGGGAGGAGGGTCCTGATTTAAAAAACAGTTTCAAAGTATTTTCTTCCTTGATAGGTAAAGATTAAATAGGGTAGGTATTCATTGTATAGTTGCAAATGCAGATTTCATTGTTAGATGACTAAACTGAAAAAATCTTTTATAAGACTAGTACTTCTTGTAAAGTAATACATTGACGGTGGTTGTTTTAGCTATGGTCTTTATCACAAACAAACAAGTAAATAAATAAGTTAAAGAGTACTTCTGTTTCTGTTTGGTGCAACTTAAGCTGTTAGTGTTTTCTCACTATGTGTTTAATCACGAAAGCTATTTAGTATATTTTTTTCAAAATCTTTTAAAAGTAATTACATAGTCCAGTGAGCACTGCAAATAAATAAATAAAGAGATGATGTTTAAATCATACACTGGGTTGATTAGCTGCTATCTATATTTCATGGGTTTTTATTAAATTTCATTCTTATGAAAAGCTTGAGCTGGAAAGAGATAGTACTATGAAGTTTCAAATGACTATGTGTAGTAGTGACGTGCTGTTTCCCAGGATTAAGCTATTTTGAAAGCATCTATATTTTACCTTTAGGCATCAAATTGAGCCAATCATTTTACAATTAAACAAAATTTAAATAAATAAATAAATAATCATATACAATTCAAACTTTTCAACTTCTTGTTTGAACATAAGTTGATAAATACAGTAATACAGGTGACTACAGAATAGTACATATGATCTACACACCTTAATATTTGAGTCCTCCACTCACAGCACGTAAGAGTCTACTCCCCAAATGATATCCTTAAAATCTAACTTCCCTGCATTTGATAAAATTGGAAATTGTCTGCATTTTCATTTATATCATAATGACTGGACATGTTTAACAAGTTATTCCAGGTTATGTTTATGCCCAAACCATTACTGACTAAAAAAATATATTTCATATTTTATAAAACACAAACCTATAATAAGAATAATAATTAAAAACTAATATCAGATGTATTAGTATTATAAACCATATTGTATTTACATTCTGGTTTCTATTATATGTGTATATAAAAAAAGATTATTTTTTATCTCTTGTGATGAAAAAGGAAGATTAAAATATTGTAGGAAACTTATAGTTTCTGAAGCATGAGATACCATTGTTGACAGGCCCTTGTATGTTCTAATGAAAAAATTTCTCATTATAGCTTGTGAATTCATACAGCACTCCACAAAGGTGGCTCTAGTTCAGCAAAGGAGCAAAGGTCTAGTAGAATCTATTGCCCATTACAGCTCTGTGACTGTCCTTCTGGTTTGCTGCCAGATTTCCTAGCTTGGTCTTCATATTTTTTTTCTTCCTTTTTTTTTTTTTTTTTTACCTGGCAGAGGAAGTCCAAACCTGGAAAGTCATCACATGCCAGAGAGATCACAGGACACAAGGATTTGATTTTTATCCACAGAGGATTTTGGTTTGTGGATAGAGTAATTTTAATGAGAATGAAGCAATTCTTCTATCTCATATCAGTATCCTGTGTGGATTGAATTTACTTTTTACAGAAAGGGTACCACAATTTATTGAGCCCGTATTATGTGAGGAAGTTTGCTGTCAGATATGAAAAAAAAAAAAAAAAAGTTATTTCCTCATAACAATATAACTGTGCTTTCTACTTTTCAACAGGTGGGAAATGTTGTTCAATTTCAGTGCAAGAAAGGACATCTTCTCCATGGATCAACAACACGAACTTGCCTTCCTGATCTTACATGGAGTGGAATTCAGCCAGAATGTATACGTAAGTATTTGATAGGTGGATACATTTTTATGCTAATCCTAAAATTATTTGTTATTTTTTTTCTCTCTCGGCTACTTAGTTTCAGTAACATTTCTATAAAGTTACCTGTTTTTATATATAGCTATTTTAAACTAAATTTAATATAAAGTTGCATTGCTAGTTTACAGCAGCTAGAAATGAAAAAAGAAATTTTGTGAGTAAAACAATTTTTCTAAAATAGCCTGTAGATTTTTAAAAAAGAAAAATAATGAGAATATTAGTGTGTTGAGTCATACTAAATCTGATCCTTTTTGAAGCACAGACAGCCCATTGACCAGAGAAATTGTGAAAATAGTAAGTTTCTGTCTAAGAGAATGCAACCCTTCCAATGAAGAGTGTGCAGAGTCAGGAACAGGTGGCGAGAACAGGCCATGCAGGAAAGCCATGGACAATCCTACCTTGTACTGGACTAGAAATTTACAACCAGGTCTAGCAAAGAGTTTGCACTGTTTCCCAGTTAGGTACTCAGGGTATTTTAAGAAGGAAAAAAAGATTTTTTTTAGTTGGAATTTGTTAAATCTGAAATGGAGACAATCTTATTACTTGCATATGGCAGGCAACATTTCATTTTTTACATCTTTTACACTTCATAGGTAATCTTCCTTGTTCTTCAGCAAGCCAGTTGTGTTTTTCTGGAAACAGTCTCACCTTATAAGGTCTGACCTTACAGAAAAACTTCAAAAAGCAGTGGTGAGCGTATCCACAGAAGAAAACAGTATTGGTGTTACATTTAGTGTTAATGTTCCCCCTAAACAAACGCCAAATCAGTAGCTCAGTTTGTTGAAAGCCAAGGTCTTCTCATACTCTGGAACTTTGCTGTTTTTGAGATAACACAGGGTTCTCAGACTCCGGTGGTTGTTAAAGATGTAAAACACTTTTCATGAGATTAGGGTTGGGAATTAATTTTTGTTTATGATAGTTAAAACTTGCCTCACTTACCACTCCCCTTTGACCTTTCATAGTATTTTTCTGAGGTGGCCCATTTATTTACTATTTTTCTATGTCACAAGTCATATAAGTCACAAATCAGGATTGCTTTTTACTATGATAAAATGTGTGTTATGTTCATGTATGCAGATGAGCAATTTTAGATGTGCAAGGGTGCATTTAAACTGGTTCTTTGTCTCTTGAAGATGGAAAAAACACTTTCAAGAATGTAGTTGCAGTCTCAGGACAATAAATCATAGACTATACAATAACTTCTAACACTAGTTTTTAAAAACATATTAATATGTTATTTTTATTGAAGCTTTTTTCTTCATTACTTACCTTTCAGAATGGATATAGATTTATTTTTTTTTTTCCAGAAATATTTTGACCATTTTGACTGAAGGATATTTTATCTTTTCTTTGTAGCTCACAGCTGTAAACAACCAGAAACACCATCTCATGCAAATGTTGCAGGAATGGATCTTCCCTCACTTGGCTATACATTGATTTACACTTGTCAGCCAGGCTTCTTCCTGGCGGGAGGATCAGAGCATAGAGCCTGTAGGTCTGATGGTACATGGACTGGCAAAGTTCCAGTTTGTGAAGGTAGGCTCTTCTGTTACTGCATATCTCATATCTCACATTTCAAGTTTCCTTTACTTGCAGTCTAATCAGATGAGGCAGAATAGCAAGGAGAACTAGGAGGGTGAACATGTAAGAAGATAACTCTAATCCTTTGTCAGTTGTGTTTCATGGGACAAATGCTTTCATGTACTTGTGTTTCATTTGCATGCACAGAGGTGTCAATTACAGGTATAATTCTGGGGACAGGTTGACACCTGCTTTTAAAGTTCTGACTGAGTCAGGTGTGGTCTACATTCTGATAAGCTCAGTGGAGTAAGGACCTCAATGTTTTTGCACATACCTATTAAACCTAGACAAGGATAAGTTTATTTAAAGAGACTATGTCAGCTGCAACACAGCAATGACAGTTGCAATATTAGAGAAGGATGCCTACTAAGTCCAAGCAAGTGTCTAAATTACTGCATAGGATTCATTAATAGGGTCTATAATTATTTTATATTCATATGTGAACAACAATATACTACTCACAAACAAAACTAATTTATTTACTTTGTCTTTGCTTTTCCAACATTCACTTTTTTTTAAGTTTTAAATTTTTATTTTTTTCTGTGTACTTTGTCTTGTGGTGGCATGGCATGAAAAACCTCATGGCAAAATCATGATGAGAATGGTATTTTTCATGTGAGATAAGAAACATCCTCAAGTATAGCAACTGTCTGGAATTCCATTTCCTGAATAATTAAACTACCTTTCAGGTTACTGATACCTAATTTTCCAGATGTAGTTATCACCAGGGCTTTTACGGAGCCATTCAGAGGCTATGTAACCACTTGGAAGGGGAATTAACTTCACAGGAAGTTAATATTTTGTATTACTTAAAAAAAAACCAAAAACACAACACAACAGGTGTCCTGGCATTAAATGCCAGGCAAGCGCTGGGGGAAAACAGAGCAGAGTGTTGGGAGAGAGTATTAGAAAGTAATCTGCCAAAAAGCTCATGACTTGATTAGTACTCAGGAAGCGTTATAGCAGGCCAAATGTACTTCATGGCTTTTATTTAAATACAAGAATTTTCTGCTTATGATGTTGAAACAAGTCATATTAACTGTATCTGATAATGAGAAACCATTATGAAAATTAAAAAAAAAACAAACAACAAGCAAACAAACAAACACAAACATGGGTAACTACAAGAGTATCTACCTTGTCATGTAATGTAGTTTCCAAATGTCCTGAGGAAATGTTATTGAAATAAATAATTTTTAGGCTCAGTGGTCTTGCTTCTTGTTCTTGTTGAAAGGTATGAATGAGTAACAAATTGTAATGAATTAACTAATGAGATAAAGGAAAATGTCTTTTGAATATTTTCAGTCTCACCTATTACAGAAATGGGTAAATCTTCCCTCCTACAGAAAAGAGAAGAGCACTACATTAGGTTGTTCTCCTGTGATGGTGAACTTCTCAAAAATAAATTGGAAAGGGATGAAAAGAAATGAAGTTGAGATCTATAAAAGGATCTGTAGGGGAAACAAAGCAGGATTTTCACTTTTAAATACAAAACTGATCTCTTTAAAGATTTGTTTAGCAAATGGTTGTATCTAGAAACTTGAACACCATAGATAACAAGCTTTAGTTTTGATCTTGTATTTAAAATTTCAGTTTTGAACTTGACTAGAAATGTATCCACTTTGACAAGACTGATTAACTTGAAGCTGATTGTACTAAAGCTCTTTGGAAACTATGAGCCAGATATTTCTAACATGAGCTTGATGCAGACAAAAAGCATATGCTGTTGAAACACACCCTCCAAATCAAACATGTTCAATGAAGTTCAGCAAGCTTCTTTCAAAAGAGAGAGGAAATAGAGATCAATCAGTAGTAACAGCAATCAGGAAGCCATGAGAAATTTAGGTTGAATTCTGCCCTCCTGATCTTCCTGTTTGCCAATTTTAATATATATACCAAGAAGAAGCCTTTTGTAATGCTCTCAAGAAATATATTCTCAGTGCTTCCTGATGAAACTTCCTGCTATGCAGAACATTCCACTCAGGGAAAGAAAAGTTGGTTTTTTGTCAATTTTTTTAGAGTATTGACCAGAGAGAAAGAATAACTGGTTTCCAAGTCAAGATTCAAAATGCAAAATATTTAAATAACCACTGGAGCAAGGAATGGAGCCTAGTGCTGAGAGTATCTTACAATGGAAGACAGAAATGTGTGACTTTATACCCCAGTGAATCCAAATTACTGTCTGGAAAATAAAATAGTTTCATTTGAAAGACATATCACTTCCCTATTGCATTTACTGCATCATGACATGTGCCTTTGGCATGGTCTCCCACAGTATTCTCCTGGAGAAGCTGGCAGCCCATGGCTTGGACATGTATACTCTTTGCTGGGTTAAAAACTGGCTGGACGTCTGGACCCAAAGAGTAGTGGTGAATGGACTGAAATCCAGCTGGTGACCAATCACCAGTGGTGTTCCTCAGGGGTTGGTGTTGGGGCCCATCCTGTTCGACATCTTTATTGATGATTTGGAAGAGGGAATTGAGGGCATCCTCACTAAGTTTGCAGATGACACCAAGCTGAGGGAAAGTGTCGATCTGCCGGAGGGTAGGAAGGCCCTGCAGTGGGACCTGGATGGGTTGGATCAATGGGCGGAGGGCGATGGGATGAGGTTCAACATGGCTAAGTGCCAAATCCTGCACTGTGGCCACAGCAAACTCATGCAATGCTAAAGGCTTGGGACAGAGTGGCTTGAAAGCTGTGCAGAGGAAAAGGATCTGGGTGTGTTGGTTGATGCTCACCTGAACATGAGCCAGCAGTGTGCCTGGGTGGCCAAGAAGGCCAACAGCATCCTGGTAGTGGGTGATATTGGTGGTAGGGGGATGGTTGAACCAGATGATCTTGGAGGTCTCTCATCCTTTACTGGATGTGTGGTGAAAATTAGTTACAAAGGATGAGGAAAAGGCTGAGGTGCTTCATACCTTCTTTGCCTCAGTCTTTAGCGGCAATACCAGTTGTTCTCTGGATACTCAGTACCCTGAGCTGGTGGAAGGGGATGGGGAGCAGTACGTGGCCCTCACTATCCACGAGGAAATGGTTGGCGATCTGCTACAGCACTTGGATGTACACAAATCGATGGGGCCGGATGGGATTCACCCGAGGGTACTGACAGAACTGGCAGAGGAGCTGGCCAAGCCACTTTCCATCATTTATCAGCAGTCCTGGCTACTGGGGGAGGTCCCAGTTAACTGGCAGCTAGCAAACGTGATGCCCATCTACAAGAAGGGCCGGAGGCTAGACCCGGGGAACTATAGGCCTGTCAGTTTGACCTCAGTGCCAGGGAAGCTCTTGGAGCAGATTATCTTGAGAGTCATCACGCAGCACTTGCAGGGCAACCAGGTGATCAGACCCAGTCAGCATGGGTTTATGAAAGGCAGATCCTGCTTGACGAACCTGATCTCCTTCTATGATCTCCTTCTATGATAAAGTGACACGCTGGGTGGATGAGGGTGTCACATTTCTCAACACAAGTTGTTTCTCTCAGTACTGCTGAAGATAATTAAATCCTGAAGAGGAACATGATTTAAAATGCATTTGTCTCTTCATTGGTGTTACATTGCATGTACATTCAAAGCACTGCCCACAGTGCTACTTTATATGAATGCCTATATATATATATATTATAAATATGAATACTAAATCTACATTTGTAAATCATAAAACTTGCCTTAGATCAAATACTAGAAGACATATCACATATTAGATGCCTAGTCCAAGACTGTGAATTCTGAAATGTGGATTCTGAAGTGAATGCCTACAGTTTTGGGTATTAACAAATGACTTTGTAGCATCTGGTTAACTTCGAAAATTTGGCAAAAATGTGGCAACAAAAGAAATCAATGTGTATGTGCTCCTGTGATACTAAGGCTCAATATTGACTGAAATACCATTTGTGTTTGGAGTTTGAAACATCATCTTCAATCCTGTATAACAAGTAAATTCCATTATGGAAATTATTTTTCCTAGTTTTTGAGTAACCAATTTGCTCATACTTTGTCTTTTTGTCATTCATTCTTTCTAACAGCTGGTTCCAAAATATTGGTGAAGGATCCCAGACCAGCTTTGGGAACACCAAGTCCCAAACTAAGTGGTAAATACTTTCAAGTGTTTATAGTTTTAAACAATATTTCTGTAGAAAAGATAAACAGAATAAATTTGTGAGACTGCACTGCGTGGCTCAGAATTAATAAAGTTTTTAAGAGAGAATAAATTTTTTTAAGAGAGAAGTTTCCTTAACTAAAATTAGCCTTTTAATTTATCCCTATTAAATGCCTACTGATATGAATAAAGATTTAAAAAGTATTTTTATAGGATAGGTTTTGGTAATTTCTTTTTTATTATGTTTTACTTACCTTCATAACTATGTTAATGATATATTGCTTGGTATGCATATTACTAGTTTTTTCATTTGGAAAATTTTTGTACAATCCCAAGTAATTGCAAATAAATTACATAAAGATCCATTTTCCTGAAACTGGGAAAATAAATTGCAGGCATAACAGGTAGCAGTATCAGATTGTTTGCACCATGCATTTTCCTTGCTTGTAGCTTACAGGCCCAGTATGCAGGTGTTATGTTTTTATGGGTTTACTTTTCAAAAAATGCCTGTATGTATACACAGATAAAACTCCAGGAAAGCTATATAGGGAAGACACCTTGTGTCTGTGGCCCATAAAATAAACAGTGAAGGAAAACTATCAGGTATTCCAGTGTGCCTCACTCTTGAATTTTGGGACACCCTGAGAGAAAAAGGAGCAAGTGTTCCTGTGTGCTTATTTGACGTGAGATGCCAGTGTACACACTAACATAGAACTTTAATTTAAATAAGAGTAACTCCAAATGATGTGAGTATGCAGATTTTTGATGATTTATTATAAGGCTAATGTTGATATATTGTCTTTGGAAAGTGTAGTAAAGACATTCTAAGGAACCTTCAATTTCATTTTTTAAATGGTATCTCATATCTCATGTCAAGACTTTGAAAATTTGCATATATCTGTATTGATGTATAGGTAACATATTACTTTTGAACAATACTATTACTTAAATGAATCATTTTACAGTGGGCTAATGACAAAGTGTTTAAGGCCAGTCTGGATGGGGCTTTGAGCAACCTGTTCTACTGGAAGGTGTCCCAGCCTGTGGCGGGGAGGTTGGAACTAGATGGTCTTTAAGGTCCTTTCCAACCCAAACTATTTTATGATTCTATGATTCTAAAAGGAGAGAGGGTAAAGTAGAGAAAATGCTAATATTTATTTATTTTGTATATTTTATTGGATGATTGACTTCATAAGTGCTAAATATTAAAATATGTATTGAAATATGTTTGATGTCTGTATAGTTCCTGATGATGTTTTTGCCCAAAATTATATATGGAAAGGCTCTTACAACTACAAAAGCAAGAAACAGCCCATGACTTTGACAGTCACCAGTTTCAATGCAACTTCAGGAAGAGTAAATGCAACACTTACAAACAGCAATATGGAATTGCTGCTTTCAGGTATGGGATAAGAAATATTAATTTCAGTTAATGTTTTCTGTTTTATATGCATTGGTTCCCTCTAACTTAATTCATAATGCTTAAGTTTTTAACATCTGCTGAAAACTGTCTTGTCTTATCAAAATTTTAATTCTAGTTCAGTTCTTTTTCAGAAGAAGGGATTATTCTACCTTTTCCTTCTCTTTTCCCAGCTTTGTATTATATTTGTAGTTAATAGGAATGAGGAGTAGAACAATTCTAATCCACTAATTCATCTTAATTCACATTATTCTTCCTTAGTTGTTATAAGTAATCTTAAATTACTATTCGTTAAATTTTATTAATTCTTAAATGGCTTAAATGAATTTTTCCTACAACAGCTTATTATTGACTTATAAGCAACATGTTGACTCGGCAAGGCAGAGATAATTAAAGAACATGGAGAACAAAGAGAGATTATAGTTTTTTTTAGACTGGCTGATATAGTTGAAAAAAAGTTGCTACCCATCTTGCTGTGGTTTCAGAAGAATCCCTTGACCACAATATTTGTTTATGGTATGGTATGACATTTCTGCTGTGGTTAGGTTGGCACAACAATATGTGCAGCTCTCTGCATTGTGAACCATCATCAGAAACCACAGATATGGCTTGACAAGCAAGCAAACATGAAGACTGTAAAAATGTTTGGATTTGTTTTGTTTTTCTAACTCTGTCAGTTCCTTGATTGAGACATCTCAGCCACACAGCCAGTGGACCTGTCACATCACAGGAGTAGCAAGCTACAAAACAGGGATGTGAATAAGCATAACAGACTATTGGTATTAAAAATATATTTTTAAAAGTGTCCTAAAATAATTTCTGATTGTTAACCATGTTTGTCTTGACTGTCTTTGTGAATTTAATCTTTAATATGATGTCTGTTTAAGTTCTACAATGTAATTTCCATAAGGGTATTAGTTGCCCATTTGTACTCTCTATACAAGCAATGCATAGTTCATTGGGTAATTAATTTATCCCTATTTTATATGTAGAAAACTGAGAGTGTATATATTGAAAGAGTGTCTTAGGGTCAGGGAAGCAGGGATGGAATAAAAAGACATTGAGATGCCAAGAAGTTGTTTTATATTTGACTTGAGGTTTTCCAGAAAGAAAAGTAATTCTCTCCTCCTGCAGCTCTCACTTTTGTTTGTTTGTTTGTTTGTTTTTATTCTAGCATTTGTTGCCTTTTTTTTTTTTAAATTTTTATTTTTATTTTTATTTTGACACCCGTGCTTACTGTGATTATAGTATACATGTCTATTACAGGTTGAAAATGGGCATGTTCATTTGATCAGGTCAGTGTGAGTGAAAATAGCAATGCTATTATAGGGATTAAGAGAAGAGAAAGGTACAGCTTTTACCTATTGATTTAGCTCAGATAAAACACTCTCTTGTACACTGGAAAACAAGTTGCCAGCACTGAAGAAGTACATCAGCCTTTCACTGAGAAATGCTTGTGAATCCATCATTGTTAGTCAGCAGAGGACAGAGGTGCCTTTGTCTTTGGAAAAAGAAAAAAAAAAATCTCTATATTCTTGCTTGAGTGTACAAAACTAATGTTTGTGACACTGTACACTCATTAAAGACCTCAGCCTCATGCAAACATTTCCTAATGTATGTTTATGCAATTCGTGCACAGTAGATGGGATTGATTTTTTTCCCCCCCGAGTTCAAAGAAATATCTAGATGCACACTGTCCAAGCTCTGAAGTGACCAAGCACTATGTGATGTTAATGCAGTCCTGAAAACATGAGAGTAAACCCTATGTTATCAAGGCACATTAATTTGAGTTCTGTGTAATGTTAACACAAAAGTATTCTTTTTAGCTCATACTTCTTATAGGGTAAGCACCTATCCTTAATGTGGAGAGCACTTTTGTTCTGTGATTTTAGGCATGGAAATGAGAAACATGAATTAGCAATCTTATTGCCCACTCTCTTACTGATGCTTCTGAATAGAGCTAGGAAATCCGCATCTTAAGCAGAAATGAACATTTGAGGTTCCCATCTCTTGCCATAGTCTATAGTAAGAGCCTTGAGTGAGTAAGTCCTAACATAGAGGACAGAGTAAAATGTCTTTTCTTAGCTGGGATATGTCTGCGCATACGATGTCTTTCCATTTTATGTATTTTTTTACTTTCTCAGATTAGCTGTCAGTAAGACAGATGTGTCCATTTTTAAAATCATTTTTGCTCCTCTGGAATTCAGTTTGATGCAATTACAACACAACCATTTTATTCTGATCACATATACAAAACTTGATATTCTAGTTGGAAAACTGTGCTATCTCTCTTCTTTTTTCTAGTACTGCAATATTAAGCAATTCAGATGTGCCAGAATTTCTTCCTTCCTCCTATATGCAAGTCTTGTCATTGTGTGGAAGAAATTGTGTTTTAACACTGATGAGAACCATTTTTATGAAATATTTTCAACTTCAGAATTTTTTAATTCAGCTTTCGGGAAAGCTCTTAGATATGTATATTCCTATATCACCTTCTTTACCTGATAGATAAATTACACATCTTGAAAGTGGTACGCTCAGTTCAAATACATTCTGCCTTATTCAGAATAGTATTTTTCATCTCATATCAAACTACTGTCAAGGTTTGTTCTGTCTAAGGCATGTTTTGTTACCATAATTGTTAAGTGTGTATAGGGAATTCCCTTCTGTCCTCTCTAAAGACTAAAATCAGTTCCTATTGAAATTCTATGGTAATGATTAAAACAAAAAGTCACAAAATAATATATGTTGTTAAAATAAAATGTTGGTGAAAATGCTACTTGTTCTTCCTGTTTTCCTATTTAAGGCAAGAAATTATATGCTTATTCTTAAAGATGAGGTAATTTCTCTACTCAACGCAAATATGAATTTTAAAACGTCTATTCTACAGGAGTCTACAAAAGCCAGGAAGCTCGGCTAATGCTCCACATATATCTCATTAAAGCACCCTCCCATACATCCGTGAGCAAGCTGAAAGAAGAAAAATGGGCTATGGATGGTTTTGTGAGTATATTTCTGCTACAAAAGAAAGTGAGAGAGCAAGTTTTTTATTTGAAATCACACTGACATTCTGCACCAAAAAAATGCTGAGGCATGCCAATTGGAATCTTGTTAGAGATACTGATTCACTAAATGAAATGAAAAATTCATTGTAAGTTCAGGGAAAATATTTAAGTTTAAATAAAATATACAAAAGTACACAATTGAGTTTTGTGTGCTATCTATATACCATATGCTATTTATGTATTGTCCTTATTTGAAGTGGTTGATCTTCTCAGTGGTTTTATCTTCTCAGTGGTTTGTGGGGGTAGGACAAGTGGCAATGGCTACAAGTTAGAGCACAGGAAGTTCCACACTGACATGCGAAAGAACTTCACAGTGAGGGTGATGGAGCATTGGAACAGGCTGCCTAGGGAGGTTGTGGAGTCTCCTTCTATGGAGATATTCAAGGCCTGTCTGGATGCCTACCTGGGCAGCCTGCTCTGAGGAACCTGCTTTGGCAGGGGGGTTGGACCCGATGATCTTTCAAGGTCCATTCCAACCCCTACAGTTCTGTGATTCTGTGATTCTGTGAATGATTGTTTTGTTTGTTTTTGTTTTTATTTTGATCTTGGAAAAGCTCAAACAGATTGCTTTACCCTGAAGTTAGAAATTCACCTGAGAAATGCATTCTTTTCTTCAGTGAAAGCATAGCTTCGGGTCATTGGTAAAGACACGCTTGTTGCCTTGAGAAAGGGAAACTTAAGGGAAAATCTTGAAGGAAAATGCCTTGGGACCACTGAATTTAAACCTAGTAACTATCCTGGGAAGGAAGTACCTATAAATTAGAATAAAATGTATTATTTTAATATGTACTTAACCCTCATAAGGTTAATAATTCATAGGATCATAACTCTTTCCTCCCTTCCCCAAGTGATTATGCTAGCATATTTTGGTTTTGTTCCAGAGCCTTCTTCAATATTCTTCTGGTCTACAAGTGTATAATTATGTAGTTATTGAGATGAGCATTAAGTAATAACAAAGCAACTGTCAACTGAAGGCAAAGTCTTTTCTATGTACTTTTAAAGTGATTATTATTGAATACTTGCATCCTTAGGGATTACCTGTGATACAATTTTTGCTTTGTACTTCCTAAGAAATCAGATAATTTAAAAGTATGTAAGATACCTAGAACTACCAGCATCTTGAATTGCCAGAAATATATATTTTTTGGTTGGCTGGTTGGTTGGTTTTACAAAACAAAAGTTAGAGGTAATACAAAACAGTAGAGATCACCATAAGCCAGCATGCTTTAAGCTGTGCCCATAACAGCTGTGTCTTTCCTTTTAAATTTCATTAATTTCCTAGAAAAAAAAAAAAAAGAAAGAAAAAAAAAAAGTGTGTTTTAATGGGGAATAACAGCTACCGGTCAAACATATTAAGATATTTCTTTTTCCAAACAGACTCTTGTAACATTTTTTTCCACATTTAGTTCAGAGTACTTTTTGTTTGCAGGTTTCTGCTGAACCTGATGGAGCTACATATGTTTTTCAAGGGTTCATCCAGGGTAAAGACTATGGGCAATTTGGACTTCAAAGATTAGGTATTCAGACAATTTCGTCATTGTCATTTCACTGTTCAATATTCAATATTCAGTTTTATTACATCCAGTAACTTAAGGGCATCTGCAGGATGTTAACATTATTGACATGATATAGAATGTTTAGATATTCATATCTTAAAATCACATTTAAGTAGAACTTACAAAGAGTGTTATGTCAGAAGTTATAAGGAGTTATAGGTTTCTTGCAATGTACTGCTTAATTTAGCTATGCATTTGTAATTCCTTGAGCAATAATTCCTTGAGCAATAATTCCTTGAGCATTCAGTTTCACATATAACTGTTTTGAAAGCCCAAGTTATAGAATGCTCTGATAAACAGTCCTCTTATTCATGGTGCTTAAGTGGCATTACACCTAAATATTGCACCTAAATATTAGAGTGAAAGTGCTAAATATTTTTAAAGTAAATCTTTATGTTGCTTATAAGAAGACCAAAATCTTACTGATTTATTTCCTAAAAATCAACTTCTTGATTCTGCAGGTTCACTTCTACACCAAAGAAAGTCTTTATTTTATTTATTTATTTATTTGAAGATGACAGCTCTGATAACTGGAAATATTTTAAAATGAAGAATTTCATTTACTTTTCTGATATTGTGTACAACTATGATATTTCTCCTGCAATCCCCAATTTTCATTTTGTTAATGCTGAATTCTTGAATGATAAAATACTAGCATTGACCATGGTTAATCAGGTCAATAATCAACAAAATGAGAGTCAACAGTCTCTCTTTGAAGTTAGGGATGGATTTACAATCAGTGAACAGATTTTGTTTATCATGTTTACCACTTCATTATTTTATGCAAAGAAACACGATTTTTCTATGACAAAATGCTTTTGTCACTGTTCCCAGACAATTTTCCTCACAATATGTAATTCATTGTTCTGTATTTAGCATATTGGTAATCTGTTGGGCTTTTCGTTTGTTTTGTTTTGATAATTTCTAGATATTGCCTTGTGAGATCTAGAAAGAAAATACTAACTTAACAATGCAATTCTTACAATGTCTAATTCAAAGCTTAAAGCTTAATGTTGAAGCTGCATTGGTATTCCCTTTTCCCATATTAAAAAAGTGTGTATTTTGGTTTTGTAGATAATCTAGTAGTTTATATGTTCCTCAACCATGCAGCAGATCATATTCTTATTTTTTTCATCAATATGTGGCTTTAGCTCTTCACAGTTTTTTCTACCTGTTTCACTTTGTGTATCAAAAGCAACAGCCAATGAAATCAGTATGATGAATTTTCGTTTTGCCTCTTCAGGTGATTTACCCTTTCCTCTTAATCATGTTTGCTATTTATACATGCAGTACTTATTCTTCGTAATATATACAAATGTAATCAATAATATAATCAATCTAATGTATGGGTTACTCTACATTTGACTTTTTGTAGCACAGTACATTAATGTGTAGTAATAACACCAAAAACTTGACTGTCATACAGAATTATGTAGTAAGGTAATTAATATCCCAGAGTACTTGTATTGTTCTCTTTACATTTTGCATGTCATTATTAATTGTATATGGTATTCTCCACTATATTTGCTTTCCAGGTGGTCTCAGCATACAGCTGTATGTATAGAGCTGAACATATTATGATGACACAATCACAAGATGTTATTTGAATTATGAAGTTCATGAAGTAGTAGGTGTCAGGAAAAAAAAAACACACAGATATATGACTTGTTTTTTCTTATTATTCCTGTTAGGTCTTAACGTGTCTGAGGGTTCAAATTCTTCCAATCAACCACATGGTACAAATAGTAGTTCAGTGGCCATTGCTATCCTTGTGCCTTTCTTTGCCCTTATATTTGCTGGATTTGGCTTTTATCTTTATAAACAAAGGTAAGTATAAGCTATGTAAATAAAATTTCTGTATTACTTTGTTTTTTATCACCTTCGATCTTTTAAGTGTAAATAAAGAGTTGAGCAAAACCACAGACTGTTTGCAAAATATGCATGTAGACATTCCTTCCTACCACATTTTAGATCTGACATGATTGAGATATCAGGTTATTGTACCATGCAGTAACTTCATTCATACTTATTTAAATTAGAAAATCATGGATTCTGTTAATTATTGGCATATGGGAAATAATATAAGGAATAGGCTTTGTGTGTGTTTACAGTAGATTGCCTGGCCTGTATTTTGTTTTGACATGTGACGGAATTGTGAATCATAGCCTAAATAATTTATTTTAATGCCTACACTGGCTTATGAGCATATGCAAGTACTATGCCAGTGAGAAGTTTCGTTATGGAACTGTTTCTGCATCTAAAATCATTAGTTCATATCTAATTATGTTATATAGCCATAATAGTCATCTCAGTTTTATTAGTCTACATTCAAATGTTGTTCATGATATTGAAACCAGTTCCAATCCAATCCAACACAATCCAATCCAATTATTTGGACTTGGTTTCAATTACTCTTTTCCTGTAGCAATACAGCATTAGGTGACTAAAGAAAATTTCATCACTTTAATAACAAGTCAATTTGTTGCCTATTAATTGAGAAAAATAGTTATTTACTACTGTTTGCCTGAAAATAATCATTGTAATATATACTGCATTATTTTAAAACGTGTAACATAAATTTCATATGGTGCCATTTGATTTTGAACTGCTTCAGATTGTGAAGGAATGTAGATGCCTAAGAATTTTTTTATACATTTGCTATTAATAATATGCTATAATCACTTGTCTTTCCTATTTATATCAATGGTTTACAATACAGTGTGCATTTTGCATAACAATATATATCACATTTTCAGAGGATTAAACTTTAATATTTTGAGAGTTTTAATAAGAAATAAAATGTTTCAGTTATAAATTGGCTTTCAATAAACTTCTTGAGTCTCCAGAAGGAAAAAAAAAAAAAAGGATATCTCAGTCATCTGGATCATGAATTAGTGCATATTTACAAGACTCTTAATGATTTATCATATGATCATCCAAGGAGAAATATCTACCTCTTCTTGGGTTGTTAACTTAGCTTTCAAATGAGCACAATTTCAAATGAATCATAAATATCTTATATTTTGATTAAAGAGAGTACTAGTTCTTAGGAAACATACTGTAAAAAAAAATAATAAATTGTAATACATTATATCTATCTCCCCTAATTGGAACTGGGAGATAAATTCTGTACAAATTTTTAAGTCATGCCATGTCAGTATGGAATACTGCAGTTAGACTGAATAGTCTGTCTTTCTTCAACAGGACTGCACCTAAAACACAGTATACAGGATGCTCTGTACATGAAAATAATAATGGACAAGCTGCTTTTGAAAACCCTATGTATGACACAAATGCAAAATCTGTGGAAGGAAAAGCGGTACGATTTGACCCCAACTTGAACACTGTTTGCACAATGGTATAATGCGGTAATGATATGTTTTCAAAGTTTGGAATTTGAAACACAACACAGTGCACACACAGTTCACTGATTTAAAAAAATATTTAAATTAAAGCACACTTTTCAGGATATAGTGGGTCACCTTTTCCTGAGGATGATAGACAAGAATTGGTTGTGATTATTTTGTTTTGATTTTGTTTTTCATAAACTGGATCAGAAATCTTCATGTTTACCATGGAGAGTTTTACAAAAAAACCCTGCTGCACTCCATGAGTGCTAACTCACAGTTTATTTGCTTTTTTAAAAAAGGAGGTTATTCTAAAACATAAAATGTATTTGCATATATTGGAGGAGCATCCACTATCAGTACTTCTGTGCTTTATAAAAATATAATAGAGGGACTGGGTTAAAAAAAGATATAGGTAGAAAATAAGAGCTATACTTACAGGAGACAATAGGTCACTGACCTCTCTTTAACAGTCATATGCTACATGTTTCTCATGAGTTTGTACCATTTTTTTCATTTATTCAGTCCATTTAGCAATTAATTTCTCTCAGAACAGTTTTTGTTTAACACCAGGAAGTAGCATTTGGAAATCAGCAAGTACAACTTACTCTTATTACATCATGGAAGAAAAACAAAAATTTCAGATTCTTATTTAATGATTTTTTTTCCGTGCTTCACATCATTCCTTTTCATGTTCCAAGTCAAACTCCTTTTCTGTTTCCACTGACAACACCCAGAAATATAATGGATGTAAATCTGTTTCTACATTCCTTTTGTCAATCATACAATTAATTAGACATAATTTCCAATCAAATAGCTAAGATGAACTGAGCTTTGTCATGTGTCACTGTTGATCATTGAAAAGAGTGACCATTTAACCATATTTTCAATGTCAAAACATAATTTAATGATGTTTCCAGTTCAAAAGTGCTTTTTACAGTAACATTAAGGATCAAATCCATATATCAAAATTGCAGGAGTTCATTTGTCAGTTAATCTAGACTGTATCACATCAGTTTATTCTTTCAGCATTTTGTCAGAATGCATGCACAGAGCATGGTAAAATCCCATTGAAGTTGAAGGGATTCTAACAGACTTCAGTGAACTTTGGATCAAACCTACAAGACAGGAGGCAATTACAATTTGGAAATACTGTGTTTTCGTATCTATTTCACGTCCATATTTTATGGAAACAAATCCTTACAGTTAATGGTTTAAAATTGAATTTATTACCATAGTGCAATGAAAATAAAAGTATTAAATATATATACATATATATAAAGCCATGATTTTATTAGGGACAATCCATTCGTTTTAGAGACAATTCAGACTCTACAGCCCTCAAAATCAAGTTTTAGACATTCCAAACCCACTTCCAAGGAAATCTAGTTTTTAGTTTTACAGTTATTTCATAAAAGAATTATTCAGTAATTTATTTGATGTAGGTCATTGTCTTCCGTTTATAGCATGACTCACAAATGCTGTGTGTTAGCCAGTGTAAATTATCTGTTTTTGTCCCTTTCAGACATTAATAATTCTGTGAAAATCTAAACTTTTTATTACCGTAATAGAGAGTGCCTACCAAAAATCATTGTACCCAGGATTGCTGCTTGGATTTCTACAATGTTTGATGAATTTCTTATAAACCATTTTACAACATTTTGTTTGAATATTCATACAACTCTGTCAAACTGTATTCTACTAAAAGGATGCTGTTTTATATTTTATACCATTGGTTGTTATTTATTCTTGTTTATTCAAATGACTGCAATAACTATAATTCATTCATTAATGTTAAGGTTAATACATTTGAGATTGTTTAAAATGTTTCTTCTGCAACTGGCTACTCCTCTTATATTAATGCATACACTTTTGTAAAGAAGTATATTTTTATGAAAAAAAAAAAGGATTTGTAAAAGTATGATGTAAATTTTCAGTGCAATGTAAACAAAATAAAAATGGACAATTGCTTTTTTTAACTATGTTTCTTCTTTGGAAGTTGCGTTTTAAACTCATTTCAGGTGTGAAGACTAGAAAATAACAAAATTAATAACTTGGTATTTTTGTGGGTCTTAAAATCATCTTAAATTCTTTTTGTTTTCTTTTTTTCCTAAATCTTCATGTGAATTTTAGGTGAAGTGGTAAGCCCTAGATTACCTTCACAAAAAAGCAATGAGTGTAATGTATAAATTTATTTACTAAAATTAATTTTCTATTTAACTTGAAGGAGATCCCCCCAAAAAACATAAAAGGCTTGTACTTGTCAACCCACTAAAAAGCACAGATCTTTTTTTTTTTCACTTCAAGAGAAAAAACAAATTAAGACAAGTTCAGTGTTTCTTGAAGTTGTAGAAAGCCTACTTTGTAAATTAAAATTTTCTACTTGCTGCAGAAACGTACAAGACACATTAAAGGGTAATGCAATTGTATGTATTTATTTCTGGCATTAAAAAGCAGTGATGTCTTATTGAACTTGGGCGGGGGGGGGAAGATCTTAATTATTTTACTATAAAAAAATAATTTCTTTTATCTACCTCTTTTACTTGCAAGCATGGAAAGTGGATGACAAATCCACATCTGAAATGCTATTCATAGGAAAACTAGGTTAAAAAAAAAAATAAAAAAGTCTAATCCTTTGTGAATTTGGTGCTGCACATAAACTGAAAAGGCACACTTTGATTTCAGGCATGCTTTGAAATTACTTAAGACTGTGTTATTAAATGCATTGGAAAAGTAAGCAAGGAGTCACTGTAAAAATTGATATTACAAGGGCCATGCACTAATATTTTATTTTCAGAAGGGTTCTAGAGCAAATTCATTAATTCCAAAAAGGGAAAAATCTGTTACATTGTGGTCAAGTTTTCATATGCAACCTATGGAGTTAAACCCTTCCTATGCTTTATATATTATATGTTCTAACATATAAAAGTAAATAAAACTTAGATTGAACTAATTTAACAATTCTGTTAATGCTCAAACTAAAATCCTGCTTTCACTTTTCAAGGATTATACTGACGTCAGATGAACCATTCATACTAAATAAGAGATTTGTTTATTTTTCCTTTAACTGTAGTTTCCAGGCCTGTTTTACTCTCGTTAATTGTTTTTATGTGAATTGTACACCTTTCTAGAACAACAGTGGTTATTTCTCACTGTGGTATACGGAATTCCAAGGTTAGGTTGCCTGATAGAGGTTGGTTTACAGTCTACTCACTATTTCTTGTTTTGTTTTTTTTTAGGAAGATAGCAGAAAATAATTGGACTGTTTTGTTCTCCAGGCATTTTGGCTACCATATTCAAGCAAACACACCACACACAGAAAATGTGAGGGAATACAGAGGTGGTTATGCAGCTCTGAGAGTCCTTTATAGAGGTAAATTCTGCAGTACTAAAGGCTTCGAGATTTAAAATTTCATTTAAATTTCCAATAATTTCATTTAAGTTAACCAATAGCCACTTAACAGTGACCCCTGGAAGCACTGAGTCTAGCTTTCTTTGAAATTCATTGAGTTCTTAATTCTACATTATCTACATGCCAAGAGCTACCTGGTCCACTAGTTCTCATTAAAGTCCTACTAGAATCTGGTTCTTTACTAAAATCTCCAAACCATACAGTATCACCTAAGCTCACTAAGTTCTACTCAGCATAAGTAGACCATCACAAAATAAGTTAAAAACATCTGATTTTACTTTCATTTGTGAAATACAGCTGGCAGTAATATCTAGACATCCTATCAAGTAAGAATTCCGTGGCAATACAAGAAGTTGTTCCAGTCAGGGAAATAACTTAATAGCTATACGTTTTATGTCTTCTTATAGTCAATGGGAAGTAAAGTAAGCCAAGTCATTAAGCTATTAATTTAGTTAAAAGACAGTTTTTCTTTTCCAGGTCTTAAAAGTTTATGCTATATCTCAACCCACTAGTACAGCAGGATGAAATGTTCATGATGAAGTATTCATCATATTTTTTCCAATGTTAGTAAGATGCAGGGAATTTTAAAATCTTGGATATGACTGTACAAGTAGGTTAGCACACCTATATCCCAGTATGTAGATTCAGCTATAAATTCCAGGTCTTACCTAGCTCCTGCAATATTTAAGTAAGGCATAGATCTCTAATGCTGGAACATTGCATTCTTTTTACCTTGTATGCTTATGCCCATGCTTTTTCCTATAAAAGATGATATGTTTCACAATGAAAGAGGCAATATGTACTGCAGTATTGCAGCATGCTGCTTTATAGGATGATCAGAGTTGGAGAAAAATATGGCTTGCATCATTTGTTATATTAATTTTTTGTTAGATTAATTTTTAAATGTATTTTCAGAATTCAGATTTCCTCTATGAAATAATTCTTACATAAGATAGCATTTATGTGAGGGAAGCATGATATAAAGTTTGGAAATTAATTTAAATTTAAGATTCCTGTACCATATATCGATTTATTCTCCAAAATACTTGTGTGATCCCAGCCAGTATTTTTTTAAATAAGTGAAGGCTTGTTATTTCATCACTGAGTTGGCTTTATCTTTATTTCCAGAATAAATCTCCCTCTCTACAACCATCTTGTTCATTATCTACTCTGTTCTGCTATCTTAAGTGACAGCTAGGACAATAGGAAATTATTAATGATTTGGTTACCTAATATAATAAAAAAAAAAAAAAAAGAAGAAGAACAATGAGTAATAGCTCACAAAAAATAGTTTAAAGTATGGTTTTATAGTGTCAAAGATTAGGCAGAACTCATATTAAATTAAAATTTTGTTACAATAAGAAATATTCCAATGATGTAGCTGTGTTCCCCCACCTCACCCCACCCCACCCCCCTTTTTTTAACAAATCTTCTCTGGGTGCTGAAACTATGGCAATGTAATATTCTGACTTGTTCAACCAGGAGTAAGTGTAGCAGTTCTGAAAGTTTGGTCCTTGGAATATTAATATCTCCATCATTTTGTGAAAATTTGTGAATGTCGAATAAGATACGACATTCCGTAGCAATTATTCAAGTGAATATTTGTCAGTGCTCCACACTTTGCTGCTTGCAAAATCAGCAGGATTAGGGTGACTATTTATTCTATTTATAAATCTATTTATAGTATCTAGAGGTATATATGTAAACATATATTCTTTTATTTATCTGGTAAAGTCAATTTTGCATTAAATGGATCATCGTGAAGCATTTATTGCTTCAAATTGCAATGCATTTACCACATATTGAGCCATAACTGCAGAAGGACCTTTTTTTTGTAGATAACTGCTAAGTGCAAATGTTTCCAGTAATAAGAGTATTCGATACATGTAGTAAAATACTATTTTTAGTGTTAAAAGATTGAAAGTCTGAAATATTACTTTAAAGAGCCTTTATGTTCATAGAACATGCAGTATAGTTGTCTATAAAAGAGTGTTTCTATTATCTTTAGACTAAATCAATCTTAAAAATCCAGGGATTATAAAAGTCAGTATAAAAATATGGCACTTTTTTTTTTTTTTTTAAAGCAACATTAGAAAATACAATACTTTTCCCCCCATTATGTGAAAGAACTATGGACGAATAAAATGTAAGCAACACTTTAAGCCATCTGAGCAGGGATTCATCAATGTTAAAGGTGGAAGCTAAAGTTGTGATCCCAAACAATGTTCAAAGATACAGATACACCATAAACTATAGAGAAAGATACTGTATCAAATCTCATAGCATTAATAGACAACTACAATGAACTTAGTCATTAGTAGCCTCGTATCTTAAAAGACCTTTTTAATGCTTTTCAGTCTAGTAACACCATCTGTGCTTCATGCCTTCATTCTTAAAAAATAAAACACTTTCAATATACCACAATAAAAACAATCACCTATGTGTAACTCTGTCCTTCAACATGGCTGTTGTTATTTCTGCTGATAAGATATGGAAACCTGCCATAACTCTGATAGTAAGCTTTATTTTCTTAACTTGCCATAGATTTCAGAAAGAGATGCTTACACTTGTGCAGCACAGAATTATAATGCAACAGCAACTGATGTGCTACATGCCTGTTCTTTACCATCCTTCATCATCAGACCAGGACCTGATTATCAGAAAGCAAAACTAAATGTTTTTCCTTTGCATGTGCAAAACTGGAAGTATTTGATACTTAATGACAAAGCATTAGCCTCTTTACAGTGTTTTAACTGCTGGTCCCTCAGCAAACACAAACATTGAAAAACAAACAGGATTTAAAAAAAAAAAAAAAAAGTTAACATCCACAAAAATCTTCCTGAGATGAGAGTGTTTACTTATGGAGTGAACAGATAACGTGTCTGCTGTTGCACAACACAGGCAAGAATTCTGGGAGGTCCATATAGCAATTTTAAATGATACAGTAATATGAATCCCAAAGGGGATCTGATTGTCAATTCAAAGACAGATCCATGAAAGTCTCTAACAAAACAGTTAATTCCACTTTATGGAAAATGTTGAAAGTTCAGCAGGTTATTTCAATATTCATGAGGGGAAATGTGTCCAGCTAGAATCTTGTTCTGCATGTTACTGTCCTAAGAACACCTGCTGTCCACAAATTCCTCCAATCCATGACTTCTAGAGCCTAGCTGACACAGATAGCTGAAACGGTCTAAGCACTAAATAAAGCTGAAGTGTTTCTAGTGGAACTGTGTTGACATTAACCTGTCTTTATGAAATATTACTATTTTTATAGAACAACAAATTATGGGAAAAAATACATGTAAATATCTGGAAATGTTTTCACTGTTTCTACCAGTCACTAGTCTGTTGAGCAGATAAGGCTATATAACTCATGTTAGATATGGAAGCAAAATCCTAAGTTTCAGAACTCAAATGTAAGTACGAAATTCCTGCTCTTTATTTCTAGTGCATTTTTTTTCCAACTTCAAGCTCTTCTGGACTGTTCTGCAGTAAATAAAAGTTAGTTATCATAGCCAGGAATATGACAATGGGGTAGGAAAAGATTTCCAAAAGACCTAAGTAGTTCATTCTTAAGCATACAATCACAGAATTATATGATCAGAGTTCATTCCAGTTAAAAGATACCTCAGGAGCTTTCTGTCCTTGTACAAAGAATAGAAACCATATCTCTTGTACAAAGCAGGGTCAACTCTGAGGTCAGAACAGGTTGCTTGGGATTTTATCCAATCTGGTCTTTAAATTAATCTCAGAGAATGGAAACTACAGAACCTTCCTAGGCAATCACTTTCATGGCCTCATGGGAAAGGGTTTTCTCAGTGTGTTATGCTGGAGCCCTTCCCTTAACAATTTTTGACTGTTGTTTCTCATTCTCATATCATGTATTGCTGCAAAGATTTTGACTGTCTTCTTGAGACCCTGTTCTCTCTGTGCACTTTTGGGTACCACAATATAAGAAGGATTTAAAACTGCTAGAAAGTGTCCAAGGGAGATCAACAAAGATGGTGAAAGGTCTAGAGGGCGAAACTAATGAGAAGCAGCTGAGGTCACTTGGCTTGTTCAGCCTAGAGAAGAGGAGACTGAGTGGTGACCTTATTGCAGCCTACAGCTTCCTCACAACAGGGAACAGAGAGGCAGATACTGATTTATTCTCCCTGGTGAACAGTGATAGAACCTAAGGGAGTGGCATGAAGCTGCATCCAGTCAACTCCACTCCAGCCAGACCCAGTACAATATTAGGAAAAACTTTTTCACTGAGAGGATAAACAAAAAGTCAAACAGTAAAGCAACATTAGTTTTCGCTTTAACTCTATTAATACATATATATATATACATGAATTAGGAAAGACTGTTGGGGATATATATTTGGATCATGGTATTTACCAGAAGGAATAACTCCAAATCAAATTAGAAGCAAAATAGATACAGTTAAACTGTCTCACAGAGTACTCATTTACAGGTCTAAATGGTCAAATGCCACATATTATCTGCTAGAGATACAGCTTTTCCCTGATTTCTGTTTGTGTTGTTTTGCAATTCAGTTCTTTGTGTAGCTGACATTAAAATATAGAAGAGTATTAGTAGACACATCACTAATTGCACTTTGACTAGTAGCCTATATATACGTAGCTCTAGGAAATGCACAGGCTAGGTTTAGGTGGCTTTTTGAATGCTTGATTGTACTCCAACCCAAATGCACATCTTGGCATATCTCCACACTGAAGAACAGCTGAAGAGTCAGCAGGTAGAAACTGTGCGCTCCTGATATCCCTCAGTGAGGAAACACCATACACACCTTACCTTACTAGTGGGGACATATCTCTCTGTCCTTTCAATCAAATCCCGTTGGCCAAGTGGACAGATGGTATAGTAACAAAGGTGTTCCTGAAAAGGTTTTATATGTGTGCCACAAATGCTGGTGTAATACATGTAATTTTGGAATTATTTTGTATTGCACTTGCTGATGCAAGTGCACCAGACAAAACACAGGCCAAAGAATACATCATCTTTTTTTCCAGTCTTCTATCTTATTATTTTTTTTAATTATTATTTGATAAAAAGAGAAATGCAACATTGTAACTACTTCTAAAAAAGGAGAAAAATCATGGTATTATGCATTGCTTTTGTATAGAAGAGATTTATGGTAAACAGTTGCTACAGGAAACATGACAGAGGAAATTTAGGTGTGGAAATTTTTGGTTTGGTTTGGTGTTTTATTTTAAATCTTCCCTTGCTGAGTCACTTTTTTTTTTTTTTTTTTCCCTCCCTGGGAAAGCATTTCTTCTTTCATTTTGCATTACGGATGTGTGACTCTGGAGTATCTGCTCTTGAGAGACAGTATCTCAGCTCCTCTTGACTTCTTCCTCAGTGGGAAGTGAGGGAGAGTGCTGACCACTCAGCGTTTCTGAGATTAGAAGAAAAACTAAACTTCAGAGTATAGACAGATACAGTTTTTGACTGTACAAATAAAGAGATAAATGAACCAAATGGAACGTCTGTTGCAGAAAACCACAAAGAAAAATATTCTGATTACATGAATAAATGTCCCACCCTGGTTAACAGAACTGTAATTGTGTGGATTTGGCACATACTGCATTCATTTCTGGCACACACATGAAACAGTAACAAGCTGGAGAAAACAGAGAGAAAGATGAAGTGATTAAGTGGTGAGGGAGGGAACTGAGGCAGAAAAAATAAAAGCTTATGGGATGATAAAGGTATAGCTGCTGTGAGTGTTCTATTTTGAAATGGAGGAATAATTAGTGTGATGAATGAGTTATACTTCTGAGTTCAAATTGTACATCTACTAAACTCTGTCCAAGAGTGAGATTAATTTAATGATGAGGGAACATTAATATTTGCAATCTTTTGAAACATCTTTACGAAAAAGTTCCATAAAGAAGAACTGCACCGGTAGGTCCTTGGCCATCAATTGTTTCTCTCTCTGAAACATGGAATTTTGTAATTTAATTCATGTCCTCATAACAAAACACTTTTCTTTACAAAATAAGTAATAAGTAATAACCATGTGGAGCATTTATTGTACTCAAGCTATCAATAAATAGCTTTTATTTCAACAAATATGTACATTTATAGCATACAGCTCTGAATTGTTCTGGAGATGTATCAGGGAAAATGGAATTACTTACAAGAAGCAGGTGGCTTTGGTCATCAAATGGTTTAAGCCTCCTGCAGGAGTATCAGAACAATTTCAGAATTGAAGACATCATCAGAAGAATATTTCCTTACTGTGTATGTTAAATGTGTTGTTAGGAATCAACTACATATGCCTAAGAACACTGATAGATTATAATCAGAATTTTTACTGTAAAGATTTTTGAAATTTTTTTGAAACAATAAAATACTTAAGCAGGGGCTCATAAAATATGGCTTTAAGGCTTCACAATGAGATAATTATGTAATATTTCTTCATTCATTCTATATACATTGTTTATCAGAAAGCATAGTTCTAAGAGAAATTTGAATTTTTCATTTTTGTCTGTTCCATATAGTGTTCCACAAAGGAACACTAATGGCGTCACATTAACTACATTTTTATGCTTCAAATAAATCTTTTCAATTTCTTTGGTTTCCTTCTCCCACTCCCTGAAAATTTAGGAGCAGGAGTAATAAAGAGAGAATAAAAAGAGAGTGTTTCTGGTTTCTTTTTTTTTTTTTTCTTTGAATTTCAGATGTTTTTAAATGTCCAGTTACAGTCATAAATCCCTTCAGGTTTATCTCATTGTTATTGTTACTATTATTATTACTATTATTATTGCTGCATTTGCTTAAACAGCTATGGATGTTATGGCCCAGTTCTATGTAAATAGATGTTTAAGATTTGACGGGTAGTTTATATTCAGAGCAAAGCATATAAATTCTTACAGATTAGCTATCAAAACACCACAATGCTGAGGTGTCTATATAGGCAATGTCTTAGAATTTCATGATTATTATTATTATTATTATTAATAATAATAATAATTAAGGTGAAGATGCACGACTGCCTCCTCCAGTCACTCCTGCCTTCCTGCCTAAGACCACTGCTGCCCTTTTACAGGTCTGAAGACTTTTTAAAGCTGAAGATTTATCCTTGAGACACATAGGCACACAGAAGCAGAGACAGAACACTGACTGACAGGACAGTTCACACAGGCTGCCCGAGCCACAGGCTGCCTTCAACAGCACTTACACATGGGACTGATGTAAAACATAGATTTAGACACCTAAGTTTCCTACTCTCTAGCTGGTAAAGATAGAAGTTCACTAGTGCTGGCACACACTAATGCTGGCACAGCACTCTCCAGGTTCTCAAGCACACCCACATTTGTGGATACCTTGAGCACTGGCAGAGAACCGCTGTCTGTCAGGTCACCTACTCTCCAGACGGTCCAGCTTGAAGTTCACTGCAAACATTCATTCTAACATACTCATCCCTTACGCACATCACATTCACAAATCCTCCTGTGTGTTCCAGCATGGACATCCCCCCCCCCACTCACATAATACCCTGGCCCAGTCTTTAGGCCCCAGCTGCTCACTGGCAGATTCATCTTGAAGTTTTCTAATGAATACACATACACACCATGCAAATCAGGTTGGAGAAGACACAGACACTTGGCTACCCCCAGCAGCCAGCACCAGGCACATGGGTGGTGACCCACAGCCCTGCTCCAGCCCCAGTCCGAAGCCCTCACTTGCCTCACTCATTTGCCTTCCCCCCAGTAGCTGGTTGGGGAACACACACCACTTTCACCCCAGTGGCTGTGAGTAGAAGACCCCACTCTCTCCAGTAGTTGATGCCAAGACCTTACAGGGTTGTTATGTGCTGACAGCACTTCAAACCCCAGTCTGACTCCGGTAGCTGGCACGCAGTTCACTCACACCACAGGCACTGGGGTGAATTTTGGCTCCAGGTCCAAAATCTGTGGAGCCCTTCCTAGGTCCAGAGAGGACCCTCCAACTGCTGACACTAGGACCCTCACCCACTACAGCAGATGGCACCACAAGCCTGGGCTGCCCCCTCCCCTTGCCTGACTCCAGTCCCTAGCTCCAATCTGCACTCACGCCCCCCCCCCCCCCACCCCACATGGGTCTCACCAAGTCCCAAGTAGCTGGGACTTAGTCCTTTCAGCACACACAAACAGAGGACAGCGTGACAGGTGCATGACCTGACCTTTTACACTTTTTTCTACCTCCCCCCTTTGTTCCTTCTGCTCCCCCTTCCCTCCTGAACACCCGCTTAAGTTTGCAGAGCTCTGCAGTTTCCTGCACCCTTTCATTCTGCTCCCGCCTCATCCCCTCTGACCCTCAGCCCCCTGTTCACAATCTTAACAGCTACGAAGTCCAGGCTGATCTTCCTGGAAGTGTCTCCCGCAGTTTGATAGCCCATCAACCAGTGGGACTGGGAGGTTTATTTCTTGTCATTCTTGTCTCCATTTTTTGCTTTGTTTGGTCTGTGACTCAGCATTTTGTTTATCATTCTCCCTTCTTTACTCCTTATCATCCCAATCCAGAAATCCTCGATCAGATAACCTTACTTAAATCAACATTCCCACACTTCTATTTCCTGACTAGACTTGGTTCCCATTACTCCTTCCCTTTCTAATTATCCATTTATTGCATTGGAAAAGGTCCTTGACCAGATATCCTTAAAGGAGCAGGCACTTTCCTACATATTCTTACAATTATTATCATCATCAATATAATTAGTATCATTATTACTAACATCATTTTCAATTACTGCAATTTCTCTTTTTCTGGCCTTCCTTAAACATGTCAGAGGCATCTACTCTTGTAAGTAGTATCATACTCTATAAGTGATCTCAGTGTGACCTGTTCAGTGAGTGAATTGATCTATATGACTGAAAGCATCAAAACAGTATCCCAGAAAAGTTTTTCAAGATATTACATTGCTAAACTATAAAACAAAAACAAAAACAACAAACAAACCCTCTGTCATAACAAAATGATTCTATGTTTACCAAAAGCAGATGAGTATGCTTCTGTTGGGCATACCAACTAGTGCATGTTCTATTATAAAACATTCCTTGAGTATTCTAAAAAATAATTTCAGAGAAAACACTTTACCTTGCAGCAAGTGGCCAGTAATTATCCTCCTGTTATTTTGAATACTAATGTGCCATGCTCTTGGAAACTTATTATTTTCTTCTTACACATAATGAATGAGTCAACTAATAATAACACAATTACTTACTAAAGACCTAACTTGAAACACACATTTGTAATCTAACCAATTAACAGCTAAATAAAGCAAACTACTTCCAAAAGAATTTGGCACTTAGAAGGCTGCTAATTAAATTTAGAACAAAATGATGATCCAAATAAATGAAACGAGTAAAAGAAATTTACAAAGATGGATATCAATCTCAAAACATTTAGGTACGTTTTATCCAATTACAGCAATAAAAGCTAAATGCCCTTTTTTTTTTATTATTTTTAATGAAAGAGGAACACAAACTGTTACATTGGGGAAAATGAAAGAGAGCTATTTAAGTGGAAGTTTCTAATCATCTTTTGGAGATGGTTAATGGGGAATGGACATAAAGGCTGTATAGATTATATCATGATATATATCAACCACAGGAATTCAGATTAATTAAAAACTTGCATTCAGAAAACTCTGTACTCAAGACTCTAAAACTTCTGTAGTCAGAATTGTCATTCATTCACTTCCATAACCTCAGTTAACTTTTATTGAAACATTTTCAGAGAGTATTTTTAGAACTTTTTTTTTTCACCCTATGCTAGATTTTGCTATATTTAGAGGTCCACAGGTATGCTATGAACGTCTAAGTTGGTGCCCTATATGTGAATAACAGGAATAAACAGATTACCTATTAGTAAATATTTGATTCAAGTGGTAAATAAATATACAAGGTCTGATGAATCTCTTAGGGATTTACTCTTCTTCAACATGTGAACTGCCTTTCTATTAATTAATCTTTATTTTATATACAGGAAAAACTGTTTCTGAGTATAAATACCTCTTGATTAAAATATATATAATTGCCTTGACTCCAGTGAACTTATTTTGGTGGGGACCTATACCACTGTGTGCAAGAGGTTACCTTGTACCTAAAAATAATAGGACAGTTTAAGTTATTATTGATATACACAGAGAAGTGCAGGATGTTATACGTTCCCATTAAGACTATTATTATGGTCTTTGATTTACTATTTCATTTCAGAAAAGTCCTGTAAAGTTATAATCACAGTAGAAACACACACAAAACACTCCCTGTCCATAAAGATAAACAATCAGTCCTTATACTATGCCAATATTCTGTACCGACCATTCTGAAGACTATAACTGTAAGTGGCAGACAGTATTCAAAGGTCTGAAAATCTATGCAATATTTTTGTAATGAAAACACATCATTGGGATTTTCCACAAATGTATCATTTTTCTTTTTATCAAGATCTATAAGAAAGTAAACCATAACTGCAAATGTATAAGAAGAAATAGAGAAAGAAAAGAAAAAAAAAGGACTGAAAATAGGAAACAGAATTTGTCATAACCATTTGCAAATCAGACACCTTTTATTTTTGTCAATATGAAAAAGTTTTTTTTTCTTTTGTGTGTATTTTAATACAGACTTCCTGTTGTGTGGTTTAGATACTAATGTTTTATATAGAAAATTATACGGACACTATTACAATTAGCACAGTATTTCTAATACTGTGCATTTCTAATTCAATTGATATTTGATAAGGCCCAGTGTAAAACAGAAACTCTAAAAGAAATGAAGCTTATCAAACATATTGATTTAACATTTTCTATTAAATCACTTTATGGAAATGTAATTAACCAAGTAAGTTAAACGTTTTAACAAAAATTAACGCACGGTGTTAATAATAAAGATATTTAAATTCAGATTTTACTTTTTTTTTTTTTCATTTGTGAATACTCAGTTTATTAAATACTGTGTTTATTTTCAGCAGGGCTTGTAGCAAGTCTGCAAGGTTACATGAAATTAAAGAGCATTTGTTTCATTAAGTTATCTGGTTAAGGACTATACAGAGTACAACAGAAATAATGAGTTAGAGGTAAACTGATAAATTAAGCAGATGGGCACACAGACATTAAGACATTGTGTACATACACAGACATTGTGTAGCAGTGGAAACAACAGAGAGGACCAGAACCTTTCAGCATCTGAGGGATGGTCCTTAGAGAAGGAGCTTTGGTACTGCTTTGAGGCCACTGTGTTGGCCTCAATTGGTCACTGATAAAAAGACGGAAACAAGACTAGCATGAGTACTATGGGATACTTGAGAGGGCTTGTGGGACTGTGATAACTTATTACTGTATGTTCAGGAGAAGGGCCAAAGACAGGTAAAAGGAATGACTCAGGTCATTCAGAGGGAAGAAGCATGGGAAAATGGGGGAGGGTGGGTAAAAGGGTTCATCACGTAAGCAGGCATCCAGTTACAGTGCTTGTCTGACTGCACCTATATCCGATCCATGCAGTCTATCCTTTTGTTACATCCTTAACTATTCTGTTCTGTGACTCTTTGTCCTATGTGAATTCTGTAATATGTGAGTATTATCAAATTAAAAAGAAGCTAGGAGTTGCAAGGGCTCTAGCTCTGTGTGTCAGCAACTGTGAGTTTATCTTCCCAAGGGAATTTAAAACTGAATGTGTATACATGTGTTATTCACCACAAACATCAAGTTGGACTAGCCAGCAAGCAAGAGACCTGCAACTGGAAAGGCAAAAGTTCTAAGCCAGTGTCTGGGTGTGGACTTTAGGTAGATTTTGAGTCTGTTCAAGGGATCTATGACTGCAATGGTGCAACATCAACATGAGGTGAGTATGCAAGAACATGGCTATGTGGTAAGGAACATCAAGATGAAATAGACTGTGAATATGGGTAACCTGCATTCACAGCCCAATGTTTGGCCATGGGTATTAGTATACTGATATGCAATATGTGACTTTGTGAGTGTGTGTGTGATTCACATGTCAGTCCTAATCAGCTGGAGAGGAGGAGCATTACTGGGCTATTTTATGTGCGTGCTGTTGGTATTTGTGGGGCTGCTGCTAAAAGCAAGACTGTCTTTGGTATTCTGTGGTAGTCTGCTGTTAGTGTCATGCACGTGTGTGTGTGTATGTGTGTGTGCATGTACAACTCTAAGACATGGGCCCAGCCTCACTACCAGCCAAACCTGTAAGTGAGAAAACCAGCAGCATCTGTGGGAGTGGGAGCCCCTGGCTTCACAGGCTGCACCCAGCTGGGCTTTAGCAGCTGCAGAGGAGGAACCCTGTGTCCTGGAGTCCACTGAGTTTGGTGAATCCCCTCATATCCTTAACAAATGCCAAACTTGTCTTCATCAAATTTACAATGCTGAAAATTATATTATCATAGACAAACTGGATGGAAATGAGGGAAAAACATCAGGAACACATGAAAGGACAAGATAATTTCAACATTTCATTTAATCTTTTTATATTTTGCAATAGCATTTCTTGTCTTGGAAAAATACAAAAATATTCTTGGAATATCTTTGGAAGACTTCCAAAATGTCTTGGAAAAAATAAAAAAATACACCTCAAATATGGAAGCACTGAACTCCCATAAAAGAGAAAGAGGAAAGAAAAATTTAATTCTAAATGGATGAAGAAGGTCAAGCTGCTTATATATTAAGAAAAAAAAAAAAAAAAAAAAAAAGAGGATGAGGACTCACAGCAGAAGAATTAACATTTTATGCAAGAGAGTATGATTGCTTTTATGTGCTCCAGAGAGACCATGCAAGAGTTTTTTTTCTGTATATATCTTAACATGCACTCAGGAAAGTTGACTTTAATCATATCTTTGATTCTTTCAGTACTTGTTATAGAATTTCTTCAATTCAGATTATTCAATTTTTCTTCCATATACATTTCATGATGAAGACAGTAAGTAACTGCCTCTGAAAATAGGTTCTAGGAACCACTGTAGCAAATGCAATACTGTTTCTACCCCAGACAATAGACACTGAGTTATATAAGCAGTTATATAAAGAGCATGAAGAAAGATGAAGAGCATGAAGAAAGAGCTTGGAGGAAAAAAAAAAAAAAAAGCAAAAAAAAAAAAGCCCTTGATCTGGCTAAAAGTAAAGAAAAAAATTCTGTCTACATGAGAAAGTAATATAAAAACTGTAAAATGTCACCTTTCTTTGAAAGAACCATTCAACCCCCATTCCCAACTCACTTTATCCTTTCTTTTTCTCTCAGCACAAAGTATTTTTGTTCACCCTTGGAACAGACCCAACTATTGCCTAAAGTAAGCATTTCTCACAGCCCAGTTCTCTTCTACTGCACCAAGGATGCTGCAACAGTCCTTCATGATGTAGATCTGTCAGTAGAGGGCCCAGCTGATGGTATTCATCAACTCCCCAGTGAAATCTACTCCAGCAGAAAAATATTCAAAGAAGACAGAGGGATGGAGAGAGATGGAGATAGGCACTGACAGTGTAAATAAAAGAGGGACAAGTCTCCTTAAGTGTCCTATCTGGAAGAGGAGCAAAATAGTCCTGGATGAGCATTCATCGCTGGGAGCTCTCACCAGTGCAGCAGGTGTCAGCAGTAAAGAGGATGAAGATGATGATGTTCTACTGTTATGTTCTTTATCCCTAGTATTACAGACTTCCAATAAAGAGCAGCACCAACTCTCTATTGGATGTGAGTCTTCACAACGTTATTAGTACTGACTGAAGTATGTTAATCAGAAGTAAAATTGCACATTAATTGGCTGTTAAATTCCTGTACACAAAATTATTGGATAATATTTATCACATATTCAAATGACTATTACCACTCAGTTAAGAATTATGCTTTGTTGTCTTTAATAAAAACCAAAGTTCACAAAACAAGTCCAGGAAAGGAAGCCAGATAACAGTCAACTCTGAGTTGATAGAGTCAGCTCTGAGACTAGTGATACACACTTCCATGCAAACACACCACAACCACAAAATCTGTTTGTATGTGTGCATAAGAATAAGAAAAGCAACCATACAGTATGAGAAATACAGCATGAGCACTCAAAACCAAACACATTAACTCAGAGAAAATGGAAAATACTGCCTTAATAACTAAAAAGAAAGGTTACAGAGCTGCAGATAGTTAGACCACTAAGATTAATAAAGACAAGGCACCAAGTTGCCAAAGATAATTTGCTTCCCTCTCTACAGGTGGGATGGGGAAAAGAACTGGGAAGGTAAAAGTGTGAGAACTCAGGTTAAGATAAGGACAGTTTACTAGGTAAAGCAAAAGCTGTGCACGCAAGCCAAGCAAAACTAGGAATTCATTCGCTACTTCCCATTGTCAGGCTGGTGTTCAGCCACTCCCAGGAAAGCAAGGCTCACTATGTGTAGCAACTTCTTGGGAAGATAAATGTCATGACTCCCGAAGTCCCTCCTTCCTCCTTCTTTGTCCTAGCTTTTATTGCTTAGCATGAGATCATATGCCATGGGACATCCCTTTGGTCAGCCTGGATAAGCTGTCGTGGCTGTGTCCCCCTCCAGCCACGCCTCCTCACTGGCCAGGCAGCATGAGAAGCAGAAAAGTCCTTGACTCTGTGTGAGTACTGCCCTGCAACAACTAAAAACATCAATGTGTTATTACTACTGTTTTCATTAAAAATACCAAACACAGCATTGTGTGAGCCTCTACAAAGAAGATTAACCCTGTTTCAGCCAAAACCATGACACTTTTTCTAAGATTTGTGCTGTCTGTGTTTCAGAACCATACTTTATTTTTTTTAAACACTCTACATGCAATGTATTTTTTTCCCTCAATATAGTTCACATCATTAAACGTTTATATTACTGTTTCCATTTTTGAAATCCATGAACCTGAAGAGGCAGATGGCTAAATGGTTTGCAGATGGTTGAAAATGATAAATAGCAGTGACAAGGTTAGTAATAGTACTTTTGTTCACTGTATTAGTGCAATCTGTTTCTGCTTAGGAAGAAACCTGAACTATTAAGTGAACTTAAATTAACAAAATATTTTCCTCTACTTTTTGCTGTCATATTTCACAGTTTTGTTTTCAACATACTTTATGTTTACCTGTATTGAGTGCTATATTTTTATACACTATGTAGCTTTACAGCTATTAGCTGTGTCTTGGATGACACCTCCCATTTTATCTGTGTATATTACTGAAAATTTTACAGACATATTTACAGGTTTTTCTATGTCCTTGAGTTTATAGTGTATAACTAGTAAAAAAAAAAAAAAAAAAAAAAGAAACAGAAAAATCCATATGCTTCCCAGATGCATAGTGCAAGTGCCCTGCAAAACTAATAGAAGGACATGCTTGTACTTGGTTCAGGTTTATTCACTGTAATATGTTCTACTCCCTTGATACGTCAGATGGGATAATTGGGAATGTCAAGACCACAAGCTGAAAGAAGATTTATGTAAACATATTTTCAATTGTTTATTTTTTCCTTTTCCATTTTACTATAGGAAAGAATGAAATAGCAGATCACAAAATCACAGAAAGGTTAAGGTTGGAAGAGACCACTGGAGGTCATCTGCCTCATGTCACTGAACACCACTAAAAAGAGCGTGGCTCCATCCTCTTTGAACCCTCCCTTTAGGTGTGATAAGATCTCTCCTGAACCTCCTCTTGCCTAGGCTAAATTGCCTAGTTCCTGCAGCTGCTCCAGCTCCTGCAGCCACTGCAGCTCCTGTGGCTGGGTCAGAGAAACGAGCTGTAGCAGTGCAAGTTGACCCTGCAGAGGGTATTCCAACCCCTATGACAAACCCTGTAATGGGGTCAGAGAAACGAGCTGTAGCAGTGCAAGTTGACCCTGCAGAGGGTATTCCAACCCCTGTGGCATACCCTGTAACGGGGTCAGAGAAATGAGCTGTAGCAGTGCAAGTTGCCCCTGTAGAGAAGGTGAAAAAATGGTATAGAGATTCAGGTTGTTTAGAATGCAGAGAGTCTTCTGCCAAATCTAGGTATAGAGACGACGATGCTGGGCCATCAGGGATTCAGGAGGAGGAAGATGAGGATGCCGAAAAATCAACAGTAACTACCCGAAGCCTAAACGAGCGTGAGCTACGAGATGTGCGAAAAGATTTTGGTCGTTGTATAGGTGAGCAGCTTGTCACCTGGCTGCTCCGGTGCTGGGACTCTGGAGCCAATTGTGTGGAATTAGACGGCAGGGAAGCCAAGCGACTGGGATCCCTTGCTAGAGACGCAGGCATTGACAAAGCAATTGCAGATGGAGCACAATCTCACAGCCTCTGGAGGCGTCTCCTCTCAGCTGTTGAAACTTGCCAACTGCTCTAGATGCCTGCCCATATCCTCCCATACTCCCTGCCACCCACAACTATACTGCCTCCGGGCAGATCTCCGGATGAGCTTCCTAAGTAGTTGTTTAACTTTAAGCAAAACCTGAAGCACATTCAGGAGGCATAACAACAAGACCATGCTGGTCTGAGTATCCCAAGGATATTCAATATCTTGGAGAGATATTGTAACAAGCTTGGAGGATAAGAGGGTGGTGAAGGAGAAAGGGAGAGTGATCAAGTAAGAAAAAATATCTTCCCCTTTCCCCTCCACAGATTGACTCCCTAATGAAAAAAGGCAACAGGTATAATTGCTAATAGTTTCCAAGATACGGTTTCCAAAGTATAGAGTCGATGATGTTACTGAGTACAAATACCAAGTTAGAGTCATGACCAGATATTTCATCGTCTCATAAGCCACTGTTACAACACACAGTACCATAATGATCTGAAACCAGGGCCCGGAGAGGATAAACAACATGACAGAGAGCACATATGGAAAATAATGTGCTATAATACTCAATTTGGAAAACAGGCGCAGCAGCGTTGAGATTAAAGCAATCAGCATTATGACAAGTGACTATTAAGCAGGCCTAATACTTACACCAATTTTAGTTTAACACACTCTGGTCAGATCTGCTGTTATCTCAACCTTTCGAACCCCACGTTGGGTGCCAAAAAGACTGTCGTGGTTTAACCCGGCCGGCAGCTAAACACCACGCAGCCGTTCGCTCACCCTCCCCTCTCCCTCTCTGGGACGGGGGAGAGAGATGGAAAGTGAAGCCCGAGTTGAGATAAAGACAGTTTAATAAGACAGGAAAATAATAATAATAATAATAATAATAATAATAATAATAATAATAATACAATGATGATAATAGTACTACTACTAATAATGTGTACAAACAAGTGATGCACAATGCAATTGCTCACCACCTGCTGACCGATGCCCAGCCTAACCCCAAGCAGTCCGGCCCCCCTCCCCCAGCTAGCCACCCCTATATATTGTTTAGCATGGCGTCAGATGGTATGGAATACCCCTTTGGCTAGTTTGGGTCACCTGTCCTGGGTCTGTCTCCTCCCAGCTCTTACTGCACCCCCAGCCTGCCCGTTGGCAGGACAGAGCAAGAAGCTGAAATGTCCTTGGCTTAGTATAAGCACTGCTCTGCAACAATTAAAACATCAGGGTGTTATCAGCACTCTTCTCATCCTAAGCCAAAACATAGCATTCTACCAGCTACTAGGAAGAAAATTAACTCTGTTCTAACTGAAACCAGGACATAGTCCCAGTTCTCTCATACTCAGATAACAAAGTATAATTAAGGATGCAGACAACTGTGGTGGTTTTACTCAGGTGGGCAGCTGAGCTCCACCATAACCACTCTCTCACTCCTGATCCTCAAAGGGAAAGGAGGAGAAAATACAATGAAAAGGGCTCAAGGGTTGAGATAAGGACAGGAAGATCACTCAACAATTACCATCATAGGCAAAACAGACTCATCATAGGGAAATTAATAAAATTTATTACCTATTACTAACAAGCTTGGGCAATGACAAACAAAACCAAAAACAAACTAAAAAAAACTTACCCCCATCCACCCTCTTCTATGTCCTCCCCCAAGCTGTGGAGAGGAATGGGAAATGGGGGCTGAGGTCAGTCCCTGATGCTTCGTCTCTGCAGTTCCTTCATGGTCACTGTCTGCCCCTGCTCCATGTGGGGTCCCTCCCACGGGATGACATCCTGAGCTTGTGGGGCTGCCCATAGGCAGCAGCTCTTAAAGAACTGCAGCAGCTCCCCTCAGATCCCCTGCTCCTGCGTGGGCTCCTCTCCATGGACTGCAGCTCTGGCCCAGGGCCTGCTCCTGCGGGGGCTCTCCATTGGCCACAGCCTCCTCCAGGCCACATCCACCTGCTCCACTGGGGGCTCCTCCATGGGCTGCAGCGTGGAGATCTGCTCCATGTGGGACCCATAGGCTGCAGGTGGACAGCCTGCTCCACCAGGGACCTCTCCAGCAGCTGCAGGGGAACTGCTGCTGCATGCCTGGAGCACCTCCTGCCCTCCTGCTGCACTGACCTGGGTGTCTGCAGGGCTGGTTCTAACTCCTCTCTGTCCCAGCTGCTGTTGCACATCATTTTTTTTTTTTCCCCTTTCTTAAATCTGCGCCCACAGAGGCACAAACAACATTGCTTGTTGGCTCAGCACTGACCAGCAGCAGGTCCCTTTGGAGTCAGCTGAAACTGGCCCCTGTCTAACATTGGGCAGCTTCTGGATTCTTCTCCCCTGCAGCTTTTTGCTACCAAAATCTTGCCACGTAAACCCAGTACAAGCACAGATACAAGGTAAGGAAAAATTTGCCACAGGAAGAAAAGAATGGGGAATCACTCTGATTTAGACCAATGGTTTGTCTGGTTCAGCCTCCCTTGTTTAGCAGTAGCCAGTACCATGTATTTTCAGAATAAGATGGAAAAAAAATAATGCTGTTGACCTTCTCACCAATTCAGTGTGGCCTTAATTTCAATTATTATCCCCATTCAATTTCTGGGCAACTTATTTATTTATTTATTTATTTATTTATTTATTTATTTTCCCTGGAATAATTTTTCAACAATCTGCTGATTTTTAAAAAGGAAAAATACAACCAATAGTTAACATACAATAAATAGGTCTTGTCCAGATACTGTTTTTTTTTTTTTTCCCAAAACTTTTGTTTAAGCACAGTAATAGCCTTATCATTTTCAACATGGAATCTTATCTACTGTTATAGTCCATGCCAGAAGCTTTTTAAAACTCTGCAGAGGTCTTCACTACCTTCTTAGATTTTACAAAATGTTTTTACATGCAGATTGGGGTGATAAATATTTCTAACATCAGTTCTATTTAGAACCTGTCATTATATATTTCAGTGGTGCAATTTAAGCAACAATTTCTATTACATTTCTTTGTCTTACCTAGTTCCAGTCAACTAAAGTAGCTGAAATGTACTTTACAATAACAGAATATGAGAGAAATGAGAGAATATGGGTACTGTTTTAGCCTTCTCACGTGCTCTTATATGTTCATGTGCTTTCTTCAGACATATTTAACATTTATAATTTACTTTTCAATGCCTTTCTTTTTATGCTTCAGTTGCTGTTTACCCCTCAAAACAAATGATGGAATATCTTTTGTCCCTGTAGAAGTAATGTAGTTTCTTCTCAATATTCTTATCCTTAATAAGAGTTATAATTTTTCTGTATAAAGCTATTTTCAGGAAATGTTGGTCAGGAATGAATTTTGCTGCACCAAGCCAGGATGTTAAACCAATCTTCACCAAATGTTTCTCATTCTTAAATTGAGTATCCCATATAACTTGCTTCCCCTGTTAGCATCTTTGCATATCGAATATCCACTGTGTTTCTAACTTCCACTATCCATTTTCTCCTCTAAGATTTTTGATGTTTTCTACTGGATTCAGTAAGGTTGAACTTTCATTTTATGAAAATGTATTTCAGCATGACAAGAACAGGATTTTTCTTTGAGAATATGTATTTTATTCACCCATCCTTCTGTCCTCCTTTCTGCTCACTCTTAGTGTCTCTCAACACTTCAGAGATATTCATCTATTATTTGACGCTATCATTTGTCAGAGGTAAAAGAGTAACTTTCAGGACAAATCTAAGTGTTTTGGGGTTTGTTTCATTAATTTAATCATTTTCATTTTTTTTAATAGATTGTAATTATTTTAAAAAATAACCCATTTTCAAAGTTTATTTTTAAACACTAAAAGGTTCTAGCTACACTACACATTTTTCTCCTAACAATAATCTTTCTCAAAATTCCTGCCCATTGCTGCACTTGGTAGTTTTGTACACTGTGCTGACTCATAATGACTGTGCCTTTTAGTGGGTTTGTGGTAAGACTGGACTTTGCCTTGACCTTCTGGTGAATTCCTGGCCTTCTGGTGAATGCATGACATGAGGAAAGAATCAAGCGCTGCTAATAATCATCATGTTTATCTCCCAAGTTATAGTTCTCTTTTCCCCATTCTCCTCAGCATTCTTTATACTGAGTGCTGCAGCATTAATCATTGCTTACCAAGTTTGCCTCAAGCTTTTTGCATGTGTTTCCTGTTGTCAGATTTAGATTACAAACCACAAAGTAAATAACAGTGTTTTTCAGCTGTTGGTATATCCTGGTCTGCCATTACTCTCAATACACAAATGTTTAATAATATGTTGCAGGCAAAAATAAACCATTTGGAGTAAACATTCTCAAGTCAGTTGTTTATATCTCTTCTTGTACCCACTTGCCAAAGTAACTAGCATCATGCATTTCTTGTCTACAATGCTGTCATGAGAAGAAGAAACTAATTGATAAAAACCATGTTAAAGGATGAAATAATACACAAGTTGTTTAAACACTGAAAAAAAATAAAGAACTTTCTGAACCTCAGTCCTAAGTAGATTACCCTCAGTCCATAAACTAGATTGCCCTCTTTTTAGGATCCATGTAAGAAATATAAGGAGCTAAAATATAGACCACAAAACTTATTTCATTTTAATTCTTATTATATTATATTATATTAATTCTTATATTATATATATTATTAATATATATTATATATTATATTATTAATATATTATATATATTAATTCTTATTATATTATATTATATTTAAATTCTTATTTTTCATTTTATTGTGCTTCCTAATTCTTCATTTATAAATCTCTACTGCTTGCCTTCTCTACTATTTTCTTATTTCTCCTTAAAGTCCAGATCTTAAAAGATGTGAGAAACTGAGTAATGAGCTTTGTCATATTGGTCCTATCACAATTATTACTGTGCTATGAGTGGTCTTTCTTGTGTTTAAGATTACACATGGTAATAAGGAGCTATGGAAAGAAAAAAAAAAATGAAAAAAAAAAGCAAGCAAACAAACAACAAAAACAATGTGAGTCAAGGTTTTGAAAAAATGAGAAGGGATGATGATAACTTTTTTAGATAGGAAACCAACATAGTTGAAGAGATCATGTAAACCCTACATAACCCTGAACTGTGTTTTACTTACATTCTGAATTAAAGCTGCTGATTAAATGAGCTAATACAATTTATTTTCTCAAACTAATAAGCCAGAGGAAAGGTAAACTAAAGGAATTATTTTGAGGATTAATTTCAAATTATAAGGGAGATGCCTGCAGAGTTCAGAATCGAAAATAATGCCTAAAGTGAGACATGGTTTGCTGGTCATTTTCTAGCACAGATGAGGGATATTTGGGAAAATTATAAACCAAGTACAATATAAAAAATTATTTTTAGTCATATTGGAAACTTTCCTTATTTGAAAGAGGACAGGGTGACAGGGAGGGGAATGTTAGTAACTGTATAGCTGTGTGAAAGAGAGCAAAACCCACTATTTTGCCAGAAAGCAGCTTATTTTTATTTTAAGACTGCTTAAATATTTAAAGTGATCTCACGAACATTTCAAAAATATAGTTACAAATCCAGCCAATCCTATTGAGCTTATAAACCCAAAGAGATACCTCTGGCCACCCTGCAAAGACATATTTGGGAATCTTAGAAAATGTTGCCAGCTTCTCATTAAGGTGAAAGTTTTACTCTGACATCAAATACAGTTGGGCAGGATGCAAGTATTTTTGGACAGGTGGTGTTTAGTGCATCTCTAATACCTCTTTTCCATAGAATCACAGAATGATTTAGGTAGGAAGGGACTTCTGGAGGTCATTTGGAACTCCAGGTTGCCAAGAGCCATGTCCAAATGGTTTCTAAAAATCTTCAATGAGGGAGACTCCACAGCCTCTCTGGGTAACCTATGCCAGTGCTCTGTCACCTACACAGTAAAGAAGTACTTCCTGAAGTTCAGGCAGAAACTCCTGTATTCCAGTTTTTGCCCACTGCCTCTTATCCTGTAACAGGACACCACTGAAAAGAGCCTGGCTTTGTCTTCTTTACACCCTCCTTTCAGCTATTTATATACATTGGTAAGATTCCTCCTGAGTAAGATTCCTTTTTCTCTAGGCTAAATAGTCCTGGGTCTCTTGGTCTTTCCTCATAGTAGAGATGCTCTAGTCCCTTAATCATCTTGGTGATCCTTCCTCTACCTAAACCATGAGAAGGAGACATAGACAAAACCATCCAAGAAATGGATATCTTATATCTGACTCTGTTTTGTGAGTCTGATGAATACCCAGTTTATTACATTGGACAGAGCTTAAAATTTGCTGTGAGACAATTAAGAGTGCTGATAGAGAATTGACTGTGAATTCAAGGAAAAATAAGCTTGATTATGATTAGTGTGGGGTAGCAGGGTGAGTCTTTGCTGTTTCTAGACACCTTATGTCTCTGTGTTGGCAATATTTTCCATATTTAAATGCTAAAAACTCTACAGACTATTATTATATATTTCATTTGCTGAAAAGTCTTCCACAGTTGTACAGTTTAAGTAATGAGCTTTTAGAGAGTGTGATATCTTACCTAAATTCTCATCAATTACATGTAAACAAACAACATATAAATGGGAGCTGAGAGTTTAAGTAGACAATAAGTCACAGTATCTTTTAATTTACTGATATAGCTGAAGCCCTAAAAAAACCTTTCACCTATCCAAAGTCAAAATATATACCATATACTGTGCTATTATTATTATTATTATTATTATTATTATTATTATTATTATGCCTTATATTTAATCATGAGATCTAAAAACTATTTTACTGAAAAATGGAATCTGAAATTTTCTCTTAATGACTCTTAGAATGAAGTCTGGCAAACTCACCAACTCTTCTTAGATTGATGAAACTAAAACAGTTAGAAACAATAATAAATGTTAAGGAGGCTTAGAAACAATTATATATGTTAAGGAAGCTTATCTCCATCAACATGTATATAAACTAGTAATCTTTTAACTACCTCAGCAAATTAAGAAATCTTAAGAATCAAGGAATCATAGAATCATTAATGTTGGAAAAGACCTCCGAGATCACCTGGTCCAACCATACCCCTACCATCAATATCACCCACTAGACCATGTCCCTAAGCACCATGTCCAACCTTTGCTTAAACACCCCCAGGGATGTTGACTCCATCACCTCCCCGGGCAGCCTGCTCCAATGCTTGACTACTCTTTCTGAAAAGAAATGTCTTCCAATTTCCAACGTAAACCTACCCTGGTGCAAATATCTAAGCTAAAATTTTCTTCCTGCCTTCTATTACAGTTATTGTAAAGAAATAAATAATTCCAAGGAGAAATTAATCTGACCTATTTTAGATTTCTACTTCATATTAAAATGAATCACAACATAAAGGTGCATTAGGGAAATCTAGATGCCTAACTGCTGTGATACTAACCAGACTACTGAACATGATTTACATAACATGATTTAGTGATTTACTTAACAGTTGACCTGAGTAGGTGTAGGTGTGTGCTGTGATGTACATATAACTTGGCCACAAGACAAACTTAGCTGGCTGGTAGTGTGAGAAACACTCCGTAGCCAATAACTTAGGCTCAGGCGAGGATCTCAGTGAAGTAGTAATTTATTCACGATTGCAATGGCGGGCATCCCACAAGCAGGAGAGTGCACCAACTGGTTCCAAAACACAGTTTATATACTTTTTGATGACAGAACCCTCCCCTGTTTCCCCACTGGGTGAGTAATCCAGGTTCACAATCTATCTGATGCTTCACAGACAATGCACAGCCTTCAGTTGCTGGCCTGTTAAATTTCAAATTTCTTTTGACACTTTTACTGTTTAAAGTGGTAATATTTCTTCACTTATCTGACTTGAGTTAACACCGTGATTTTCTCCTAATTGCTCTAAGGAGTCCGGTTGTCTGCATTTTACAAGGTTGGTTGTTGAGCTTTTTTATCACTGCAAGCATATCTCAATACCACATTCCTTCCTTCTAAACAATGTAACTGCAAAAATAACATTTATATTCCCACAGTAGGAATAAACAGCTCCCCGTAGGCAGAAGTAACTGCACCACTGGTAACTCCTCTTATCTATCCTATTATCTGTCCTCTTTTTCTTTCTAGGGCTTGTTCAGCACCCGGCCTGATGGCCGCAGACGGGTCCCTATCTTTTAGGGGAAAAAGGATCCTGGGCCAGGAGCTGGCAGGGCTCATTGAGAGGGCTTTAAACTAGGTAAGAAGGGGGATGGGGCTGAAGCTAGGATTGTTGGCGCTGTGCCAGGGGGAACAATGGAAAGGTCGGGGGATAAGGCAATGGCCCAGCTGAAGTGCATCTACACCAATGCATGCAGCATGGGTAACAAACAGGAGGAGCTGGAAGCCATCGTGCAGCAGGCAGGCTACGACTTGGTTGCCATCACGGAGACATGGTGGGACCAGTGTCATGACTGGAGTGCTGCAATGCCTGGCTATAAGCTCTTCAGAAGGGACAGGCAGCACAGAAGGGGTGGTGGTGTGGCTCTCTATATTAGAGAGTCTTTCGAGGTTGTAGAACTCGAGGCTGGGAATGACAAGGTTGAGTCCCTTTGGGTTAGGATTGGCAACAAGGCTAGTGTCCTGGTCGGGGGCTGTTATAGACCGCCAAACCAGGATGAGGAGACGGATGAGGAGTTCTACAGGCAGCTGACAGAAGTTGCAAAATCTTCAGTGCTTGTTCTCATGGGGGACTTCAACTTCCCTGACGTATCCTGGAAGCACAACACAGCCCAGAGAAAGCAGTCTAGGAGGTTTCTGGAGAGCGTGGAAGATAGCTTCCTGACACAGCTGGTTAGTGAGCCTACCAGGGGTGGCACCCCGCTAGACCTTCTCTTCACAAACAGAGAAGGACTGGTGGAGGATGTGATTGTCAGGAGCTGTCTTGGGCAGAGTGACCACGCAATGGTGGAGTTCACTATTCTTGGCAAGGCCAGGAAGGGGACCAGTAAAACCCCTGTATTGGACTTCCGGAGGGCTGACTTTGAGATGCTCAGGATACTGGTTGATAGAGTCCCTTGGGAGGCGGTTCTGAAGGGCAGAGGGGTCCAGGAAGGCTGGGCGCTCTTCAAGAGGGAAATCTTAATGGCGCAGGAGCGGTCTGTCCCCACGTGCCCAAAGACGAGCTGGCGGGGAAGAAGACCAGCCTGGCTGAACAGAGAATTGTGGCTTGATCTTAGGAGAAAAAAGAGGGTTTATAATCTTTGGAAAAGTGGGCAGGCCACTAGGGAGGACTATAAGGATGTTGCGAGGCTGTGCAGGGACAAAATTAGGAAGGCCAAAGCTCATCTGGAGCTCAATCTGGCTACTGCCGTTAAAGATAACAAAAAACGTTTTTATAAATACATCAACACAAAAAGGAGGACTAAGGAGAATCTCCATCCTTTACTGGATGTGGGGGGAAACTTAGTTACAAGAGATGAGGAAAAGATGGAGGTGCTTAACTCCTTCTTCGCCTCAGTCTTTAGCGGCAATACCAGTTGTTCTCTGGATACCCAGTACCCTGAGCTGGTGGAAGGGGATGGGGAGCAGGATGTGGCCCTCACTATCCATGAAGAACTAGTTGGTGACCTGCTACGGCACTTGGATGTGCACAAGTCGATGGGGCCGGATGGGATCCACCCAAGGGTACTGAGAGAACTCGCAGAGGAGCTGGCCAAGGCACTATCCATCATTTATCAGCAGTCCTGGCGATCGGGGGAGGTCCCAGTTGGCTGGCGGCTAGCAAATGTGATGCCCATCTACAAGAAGGGCCAGAGGGCAGACCCGGGAAACTACAGGCCTGTCAGTTTGACCTCAGTGCCAGGGAAGCTCATGGAGCAGATTATCTTGAGAGTCATCACGCAGCACTTGCAGTGCAAGCAGGTGATCAGGCCCAGTCAGCATGGGTTTATGAAAGGCAGGTCCTGCTTGACGAACCTGATCTCCTTCTATGACAAAGTGACGCGCTGGGTGGATGAGGGAAAGGCTGTGGATGTGGTCTACCTTGACTTCAGCAAGGCTTTTGACACCGTCTCCCACAGCATTCTCCTCAAGAAACTGGCTGCTCGTGGGTTGGACTGGCGCACGCTTCATTGGGTTAGAAACTGGCTGCATAGCTGGGCCCAAAGAGTCGTGGTGAATGGAGTCAAGTCCAGTTGGAGGCCGGTCACTAGTGGCATTCCCCAGGGCTTGGTGCTGGGGCCAGTCCTCTTTAATATCTTCATCAATGATCTGGATGAAGGCATTGAGTGCACCCTCAGTAAGTTTACAAATGACATCAAGCTAGGTGCGTGTGTTGATCTGCTTGAGGGTAGGAAGGTTCTGCAGGAGGATCTGGATAGGCTGCACCGATGGGCTGAGGTCAACTGCATGAAGTTCAACAAGGCCAAGTGCCGGGTCCTGCACCTGGGGCGCAATTACCCCAAGCAGAGCTACAGGCTGGGAGATTGGTTGGAGAGCTGCCAGGCAGAGAAGGATGTGGGAGTATTGGTTGATAGTCGGCTGAATATGAGCCAGCAGTGTGCTCAGGTGGCCAAGAAGGCCAACAGCGTCCTGGCTTGCATAAGAAGCAGTGTGACCAGCATGTCTAGGGAAGTGATTGTCCCCCTGTACTCGGCTCTGGTGAGGCCACACCTCGAGTACTGTGTTCAGTTTTGGGCCCCTTGCTACAAGAAGGACATCGAGGTGCTTGAGCGGGTCCAGAGAAGGGCGACGAAGCTGGTGAGGGGTCTGGAGAACAAGTTCTACAAGGAGCGGCTGAGGGAGCTGGGCTTGTTCAGCCTGGAGAAAAGGAGGCTCAGGGGTGACCTTATTGCTCTCTACAGATACCTTAAAGGAGGCTGTAGCGAGGTGGTGGTTGGTCTGTTCTCCCACGTGCCTGTTGACAGGACGAGGGGGAATGGGCTTAAGTTGCGCCAGGGGAGTTTTAGGTTGGATGTTAGGAAGAACTTCTTTACCGAAAGGGTTGTTAGACATTGGAACGGGCTGCCCAGGGAAGTGGTGCAGTCACCATCCCTGGAGGTCTTTAAAAGATGTTTAGATGTAGAGCTTAGGGATATGGTTTAGTGGAGACTGTTAGTGTTAGCTCAGAGGTTGAACTAGATGATCTTGAGGTCTCTTCCAACCTTGAAATTCTGTGATTTTCTGATTCCAATAAAATGCATTGGAGTCTGAGTGTCTTTCTTACTGAGGTCATAATGAGCAATAACTCTGATGCATTATGGTACTTTTGACCCTGAGTTGGTCAGCTGAATCCTTGACTTCTCTGCAGCAATACCTACGTCCATCCTAATGTCGTAGAAAGATGCAAGATTATCGATGAAAGCTAATGAAGAAGATATTGATAGATAGGTCTACATCAAATATCTGTTTGGGCTGATGTTATTTTTTTTTTTAAATTCTATGTTAAAAGAATTGATAATTAGATCTTCATATTCTTTATTGACTGTGCTGCAGTTAAATGAGTTAATTTGACCAACAAAACCTACTATATGATGATTATTTATAGATTTCAGTGGCTATTAACAATTCATTTATAAGTTGTGAATAATAATAGCCTTGTGAGAATTATCCTGCAATATTGCTCTATGAATATGCATGCATTATCGTAATGTTCACCTTTCAGAAAACCTGAGAGGGAGGATGGTACAAATAAAGCACACAGTAAGTGCTGTATTCATAAAAGGTTATTTTTGCAATTTCAATGTAAATACACCGCTCTCTGTGGAGAAAATGTGTGGAATGAGCAAAGAGGTAATGCAAGCTATCTGTTCATGACTAGAGTCCTGGGGTCAAAGGCTTTTAAAAGTAATTACCTCCACAGTTTCAGGGCAGCATTCAGCTCCTTGTGATATTAATGGTAATAGTCTCATTGAATTGGAACCTGAAGGTAGGATCTGCTTAAAATAGAGGAGAATTTTTACATTAATAAATAAAATTTTCAGTAAATTTCAGATTCAATTTGGGTTTTTATTTTGGGGGGCTTTTTTGAAGAACAAGGTAGACAGTGCAAGATCAAATTTAAATTTACGTATGATTAAGTGGGCCTGAGTTTACTTTGTGTAAGCATGAGGGGTGTGTAGCTCTACAAGTGAAAAACTGTCCTGGAAGGACAGTTAATTCTTTTTCTATTAGCTATCACCATATGATGTGATCATCTAAACCTCTTCTCTCAAATAACAAGTGGTTAATGGAACTACTGCATTTATGAACCAAGCCCTGTTTATTTGTTTCTGTGCCTGTCATTCAGCATTGAAACTTTAGTGATTCTTGTGCTGAAGCTGTAATATTATTGCTCTTTATTGCTACATACTAAATGTTTTAGACCTACTGCTTCTCATCTTTTGACACTGACATTGTAACTTGAATTATATCTCCTCATTTTTCAAAGTGAAATCACACTTATATATTATTTTGTGATTAAATAATCCATTGGTAGATCATTGCTCAGTGGAAATGTCAGTTCTTCAACAGGGCAGACCTGTCTAGCTTTTGTCTTGACAAACAAGTGCTGTTTTAGCTGACTTGTTATTCAGTCAGTTCTTCCCAGGCTGTCCTTCCACGTAGCTGTCATTTGAGACTGCCTGTCTTTAAGGAAAGCACTGAACTGTACCGGTGCTGTGTGAGACATGTAAAAGTCTGAGAATCTCAAATTCAGCATGTGAATATATCTGCCCTTAATGTACATTAGATTTACTATCTAACTGGGGAAAACAAAGAACATTCAAAGGTGTCCTCATACCACTTTTTGTCCATTCCCTAAAGATAGTACCTTGTCAACAGAAACCTAACATATTTTAAACAGAATTAATTAGACAAGTTAAAGGTGGGCCATATTATTTACCTTCCCTGAACTAAATTCGTTTTTAATAGGAATATTAATTCAGCATCCGTACTTGCTGTTACAAAGCTAAAAATGCTTAAAGCTAAAAGATGCTTAAATATTTTACCTTAAAACTGAAAAATACTGCAAGCAATCGCAATGTTCTTCTGGCAGAAGAGAGTAAAAGACATTCCAAACTGAACTGAAATACAACTTCAACAACATTCAACAGGCAAAACATTTGAAAATATTACCTATAATCTGATTTCAAAAGACCAGTTTGTTGCAGATAAGAAATTACTAACATATGCTGCTTTATTTAATATAATGAAATTCCTCTATAAATGTGTCTAGTATGGGTTAGCCCTCAAGACGTATGTCTCACCTGTTTTATAGATCAGGAAAAAAAAAGTTTAATTATTTTTATTGGAGATCATATTGCTAAGAAAAAATTCACCTTGAACTACATTTGTTAATCAATGCTTTTGAAAAATTCATTTTTCTTTCCAATTTTTAAGTCACTAGAACCGAGTAAGGACAATGAAGTTAGGTCAAAGGTCATCTCTTTTGTAGCAGGATCTAGCTGAGTATATTTCACCATTTCAACAACAAAACTGTTTCTATATAACTAAAAAATAGTATGAGAAATATAGACTTGAAGTATTTCCATTCCTGGGATATATGCTGAACATCCTATACTACAAAACAGAACATCCTATAAAACATTTTAACAACAACAACAAAAAACATAAATTATAATTGTGCCCATATCAAAGTACTGTACTATCTAAAGTACTATCTAAAGAACTTGAAAAGTCATATGCAGTATTTTACCTATGTGGCTATATTTTTTAATCATTGGAAATGATTGCTAAAAAAATATGGAATTCTGGGAATGCACCAGACAACTGAAAGATGAAAGAGGTGATATTCAAAAGGAGTAGAGGAAATTATCTTGATAACCAAATACAGTACGTAGGTCATCGATGATCTAAACAAATGAGAAAGTTATGTAATCATAATCATAATCATAATTATAATAGAAACTACAAAAATGCATAGTATGGATTGATTTTGACATTATTTTTGATGAAAACTTTGGATAAAATAACTAACAATGTAATATACATGAACTTCTACGCAGTGTTTAAATAGCAGTCTGAATAGAAAATAAATAAATAAATAAATAAATAAATAAATAAAGCTATGACACAAAATCAATGTCACTCTTGCCAGATCAATTAAAAATGGTGAATTTGTATCCTCACATCTACGGCTGTGCTACAATAAGTATTTATTGTGGTCTATTAGAGATCTGTTGTCAGTCAATGTTCTTCAGTAACTTTATCATTTTTCTGGAAGAAACTGTAGAATCATTGTTTGATCTTGTCAATACCCTTACATTGAAGAAATGGCAGATATATTGGAAAACAGATTAATAGTAACCCGGAATTGTATCTGTTGCATTAACTTTGGTGTAACCAAATATGATGCCCATTGCAAAGTGAATATTCTACAGTGGTGAGAAGGTATATCTTGTAATTCTGAAAATAACTGTCTTACTATATAAAACCATTTGAACGCCTTCCTATTGCAGTCATGTAGCTCTGTAAATTTGCATTACATTTACATTTTTAGCAGAAGACTATAAACAGACAAGATATTTTCTACACAAACAATTAGGTTGACTACTGTTGGAAAAATGCATCCAGTTCCTGGGTCTTCAGAAAAGATTTGAAATCTGTAAAAGAGAACATTAAAGCTTAAAGGTAGCGTTGATTTAGGAAAATCAGTTTTTCAGAAAAGTAAGACAAATCCATAAGTTTAGCTCTTTAAGAAGTAATGATAATGATTTACAAGTGTCTTAATGTTATATATGGAGTGGTAATTCGTGTTGAGAAAATGGTTGATATTAATAAAGGGGGAGATTTGAGAATGTGGCCATGGGGGTTGGAAAACCCCGTGATTGAGATAACATTAGACTCTTAACGATGAGGCCATCAGGAATATAAAAGAGTTTAGAGGGAACAAAGAAGGGTGATTCAGGAGACTCCATGCAGTCTTGGGTTTCTTGTTCTCCAGCTGGTTTCTTGTTCTCCAGCCATTAAGGCATGGAAGTTTCTGGGTGTTTTATGTTGTTACATTCAAAGTTGTTTGACCAATGAAAAGTTGTTTTGAAAAGAACTGCTGTGGAGACAAGGGTATAAGAGGCGAGCCTGCCCTCAAGAAAGAAGAAGAAATAAAAAAAAAAAAAAAAGGAGGGCAACGCGATGAAGTTATGTCATCAATAAAGAAGCAGGAAAAAGAAGTGAAGAGGAACAAGCTGGCAGAATGGAGACCAGGATAGGAACAGGCACATTGATTGCCTCATGAAGATAGGTTCGGCCAAACTCAGCAAACTGCTCAGAGAAGCTCGTACAGAAAGTTGCTGGAAATGGGCGCACTGGAGCTGGAGAGAAGCTCGAGCTGAGAGAAGCGAACCTGCGCACACAACTGCCCCTCGCTGGTAAGCAGTTGCACATTATGGGGAATCATATGTCCTTAGGAACAAAGACTGTCCTGGTAACCTTACAGCTTATTCTCCTTATTAACAATGAGACAGTTTATGATCCTGAAATATGGGACCAAATTGAGGTCAAGGTGTGGGACTCTGCAACTAAAAACTACAAGGTTGCAGTGGGATTGCTCGGCACCTGGCGAGCAGTCTCTGAGGCCTTAAAGAGCCATAGCCTTGTGGCCATGTGGGGCCACAATCACAAACATTTGGTTTACCAGACAGTGAGGGAACTGCAGGCTCCTTTACTGATCTGACTGCTACGCCATCAGCCCCTCTGCCGCTACTGCCATCGAAGGCTTTTGCTGTTAAGCCCCCTGTTGACCCTTTTGACCCAGGCCCTATTGGTCTTGAAAATGAGATGGATATGCTTTTCTTTGATTCGGGATGAACGGGATACATAAGGCCTGAAGACTTAGTTGCTTGACAACTTAAAGCGAGACATATTGTTCAAAAGGAATGGAAAATGGAGACTGCTAAGTCATGAAACTTAAAGGATTTTTTTGTTACTTTTTCTGATGGTACATATGTATAGGTGTACTCAGGTTTAGTATGTAAAGTCAATGTTCTGTATATTTAGAGTGTTTGATGTTCGTGTGTGCGTGTTGGTGGAGCGTAGACTCCCCGCACACCCAGCACTGTTTACTTGCCTTTTATACCTTTTATAAATATTTCTTTTATAAATATTACTAAATTCAGATTGAGTCGAGACTTCATTTATAACAAATACTTAAATTCTGTGAAGAAGTTCTTTATCAAACTATAGGTTAAAGTCATATGCTGAAACTTCTTTTGCTGGTAGGGAAGTATGAAAATCTTTAGGAAAGGAGAAATAAACCTTTCAGTGAAACTACACCTATATACCAACTTCAGTAGTTGCTGTGAGACTGCAGTGCTTTCACTCTGTAACCTCAAGATCCTGTACATTCTGGTTCTTGTCCTATGACAAAGTCCTAGTTATATGACCTAAATATATCTAGGCTATCTAAGTGCTATTAACTTCCATTATAAGGCATTTTGACATAGCTTCTGTTGCTGTCAGTATGCACATCCAATATTCTCTGACCAAATTCTTCCAGCTTTTCTGCACATGGAGTTCATAATATTTAATTAGTAAATTTAAGATAATATGATGCTGCATTTGTGGATGTGGTCTACCTTAACTTCAGTAAGGCTTTTGACACCTTTTCCCACAGCATTCTCCTCAAGAAACTGGCTGCTCGTGGCTTGGACTGGCATACGTTTCGTTGGGTTAGAAACTGGCTGGATAGCCGGGCCCAAAGAGTCGTGGTGAATGGAGTCAAATCCAGCTGGAGGATGGTCACTAGTGGAGTCCCCTAGGGCTCGGTACTGGGGCCGGTCCTCTTTAATATCTTTATCGATGATCTGGATGAGGGCATCGAGTGCAACCTCAGTAAGTTTGCAGATGACACCACGTCAGGTGTGTGTGTTAATCTGCTTGAGGGCAGGAAGGCTCTGCAGGAGGATCTGGATAGGCTGGACAGATGGGCTGAGGTCAACTGTATGAAGTTCAACAAGGCCGGGTCCTGCACCTGGGGTGCAATAACCCCAAGCAGAGCTACAGACTGGGAGATGAGTGGTTGGAAAGCTGCCTGGCGGAGAAGGACCTGGGAGTATTGGTTGATAGTCGGCTGAATATGAGCCAGCAGTGTGCTCAGGTGGCCAAGAAGGCCAACAGCGTCCTGGCTTGCATAAGAAGCAGTGTGGCCAGCATGTCTAGGGAAGTGATCGTCCCCCTGTACTCGGCTCTGGTGAGGCCGCACCTCGAGTACTGTGTTCAGTTTTGGGCCCCTCGCTACAAGGACATCGAGGTGCTTGAGCGGGTGCAGAGAAGGGCGATGAAGCTGGTGAGGGGCCTGGAGAACAGATCTTACGAGGAGCAGCTGAGGGAGCTGGGCTTATTCAGCCTGGAGAAGAGGAGGCTCAGGGGCGACCTTGTTGCTCTCTACAGGTACCTTAAAGTAGGCTGTAGAGAGGTGGGGGTTGGTCTGTTCTTCCACGTGCCTGGTGACAGGATGAGGGGGAATGGGCTTAAGTTGAGCCAGGGGAGTTTTAGGTTGGATGTTAGGAAGAACTTCTTTACCGAAAGGGTTGTTAGGCATTGGAACGGGCTGCCCAGGGAAGTGGTGGAGTCACCATCCCTGGAAGTCTTTAAAAGACGTTTAGATGTAGAGCTTAGTGATATGGTTTAGTGGAGGACTTGTTAGTGTTAGCTCAGAGGTTTGACTTGATGATCTTGGAGGTCTCTTCCAACCTAGAAATTCTGCGATTCTGTGATTTTTGATGTTGGAGTGATAGATCAATGTACCTAAATTATAATAGGTGTACAAACATGCTTTGCAGAGTGTACCAATTTCAATATACAATTGAATCACAGTACAAATGTGAATTTCATTACTGGTCTGTATAATATGCTTACTGTCACAGTGTTAGGCATCCCCAGTTACTGGGAAGAAACACCTGGGTTGAAAGCAGCTCAAGCCTGTTGTTGTGTTTGGAGTTCTTTCTGTTTGCTGTTTGTTTTCTTATACTCTGTTGGGCTGAGCTGCACATACATAACTCATAATGATATAGCTAAGTTAGATATGTTGGCAGTCTTCTGATTAACACATGGCCAGTTATTCACTTGATTGATTCACTCAGTTAATATAAGCAGTTGATTCACTCAACTGATACAACTATTTCTCTAGAACAAAGGCTACCCCTCGATCTCCTTTTTGGTGAGATAAATTCAGCTTTCTTTGCAACACTGGTCAGTCATTCCTAAGTCTTCATGAGCCTTTGACTATCTCCACTGAGCCTTCTTCCATTGCAGAGGGTTCAGTATGGGTCACTGTAGGGTGAGTGTGTTACAACAAAGAGGCAATATACTTGGTAAGTTAGAGCAACAGAAGGATCTTCAACCTGGAGAAAAGAAATTGGAGAACATTAAACAGCTTGGAAAGAGATTATAGCGTGCCAAAGCCAAGACAGTGATGAAAACATAACGGAAGAGTTTACTTGAATCACTGAAGTGAAAATCTTATTTTTTTCTGTTTTCAGGACTATAATAGTTTGTCATTCAGATTTTTTTTTCCTGTAAGTTTTGAAGAATTTACTGATTTGTATAATAAAATTGAGAGCAACAAAAATGATACCACTCTGACTTTATTACCCCAGCTTATGTAAAGTCACTCTATTGCATGTATGATTGGATATGCAATTATAAAAAAGAAGAGCCAGAGCAAGGAAAGGTGTGTTAACTTGTCTCTTTACATATTTAGGTTTTATATCTGCACCAGGTGTGTTATATACTAGCAGTTAGTAGGCATTTCAAATATACGGTTCTGTCAGAACATTTGCTATGTTAAACTAATAATGTTTTTTCTATTGGAAATCACTCTGAATCTTTTTATATTTTCACTAAGTGGTACTTCATGATGTGTCAAAGCACAGTATAATAACATGTTTCAGCAAAATTAATTGCTAACTTCCTACTGGAAATTTCAAACATGCTCATCTGTTTTCCATTGGAAATGCATATATTTCACTTAGTAGCTTTTCAAATAGCCCTTGAAAAAAGACTTATTTGGGCAAAATGTAGACGTAATTCCATTACAGTTCAGGGTAAAATGGAAATTTCTTTCCAAAATTTAGTCTTAAAGCTTTGCTTACACAGAAAGTAACATCTTCAACTGGCAAAATTCTGTGGAGTTTACTTGCAACTTTCAAACTTCAACATCAAGTATTCTTGTATAATTGTATGATCAAATACTTCATTTTTCTCTGTATTCTGTGTTTTAAAATATGAGAAAATGTTCTTAAAATTATAACAAATTTATTCTAAGAAACATGCTTACAGATATATAATTAAGATAAATGTGGTCTCTTGGAATTACTCATTGCTTGAGCAAACTACTTCTTGTATTTATGAGACAATGTCTTCTTAAGTAATTATTTTTGAATAGCATGTTTTATAAATATCCTCTCTGTTAGCTCACTGATCTGCATAGAAAACCAATGAAATACTTACCCAAGTAGCTTCACTTACTAAAATAAAGCAAAATAAAATTAAATAAAGTAAAATGAATGAAATAAAACCATACTATACCAAACCAAAATTATCTATGGGGGATTTATCTGAAACATTTCTCCACTCTGATCTTAGCGTCAAACTAAAAACTGTAGTCTCCACGCCCTTGGTTCGCGATCTTCTTTGTATCTCTGATAATTTTAATTATACTTTCTAGTAGACTTTGAAAAGGACATGAAAAGAAGAGCCCTTCTATCTGTCTATGAAAAGTATCGGGGTCTAGAGAGCGAAGTCACTATATGTTCCATAACAGCAAACATGTACATGTATATCCATAAAATAATTCAAAATTAGCATCTCCAAAAAGAACCAAGTTATTTAAATTCCAATTTAGGTTTACTTGGCAAGGTTTGGTAGCAAGCCCTCCCCATGTTAGATAAGAGCCAGTTCTAGCCATCTCCAAAAGGGACCTGTTGGTGGACAGAGTTGAAAGATGCCAGTTGTGCTTCTGTGAAAAGTAGATTTAAGAAAGGGAAAAAAAACAACAAAACAACAACAACAAACACTGCTGCTTTGAAAGATGTGCAAGAATATGTAGAGGGATGCAGCCCTACAGATACCAAGGTCAATGCAGAAGGGTAGGAGTTGCTCCAGACACCAGAGCCGAAGTTCCCCTGTGGCCAGTGGTGGAGCAGGCCCTCTGCAGCCCAATGCAGCTGTACGTACATTGTACAGCCTCTGCAGCTGTACAATGGTGCAGCAGATCTTCATGCTGCAGCCCATGGAGGAACCCACAGTGGAGCAGGTGGATATGGCCTGGAGGAGGCTACGGCCTGTTGGAAGATACAAGTCCCCTTGAACAGACTGCAGGCCAGAACTGCAACCCATGTAAAGATACCCACACAGGGGCAGATAATCTGGTGAGTCTTCTGCCTCTGGGGAGCCCATGCTGGAGAAGTCTGTTGCTGTACCTCATGTTACATGACCAGTTCTTGAAACATGCATAAGTATAGTTTGAGAAGGATCGTGTGCTGTGAGAAGAAATCCAAGCTGGAGCAGGTGAAGAAAGTTACCATGAACGAGCGGCAGATGGTAGTGTTATGGACTGATTGCAGCCCCCATTTCCCATTCCTCTGAGCCATTCATGGAGGGTAGAAGAGGTTGTGAAGGTGTTTTTAGTTTGCTTTTAATTTCTCACTGCTCTAGTCTGTTACTAACTGACAATAAATCACATTAGTCTCCCTACGCTTAGTCTGTTTTGCCTATGACAGTAATTGTTGGGTGATCTTCCTGTCTCAACCCTTGAGTTTCTCCACCTTTTTCTTTGAGGTGGAGAGAAGAGCTGTGTGGTGTGAAGTTCAGCTGCACATCTGTGTGAAAACACTACAATTCTGTAAACAGCAAATGTTCTTAGTAATCAGAAAACTGCCTGGTAGCACTAGTTAATGTGGCTGTATATCATACAGATCCATGGGAAAAGAAACAAACAAATAAAAACAACACCACCACCTATATAGGTAACCTTTACTTGCCTGTGAACCTTCTTGAATCTATGTACCTTCTTTAGTTTGTGCATGGAGACATGACAGACAGCATCAATTTTTTTTGATCAAGTGAATTTCAAAACCTCTATTGGGCTACTGGGTTCAGCGACCCTGTCATGGTTTAACCCGGCCGGCAGCTAAACACCACGCAGCCGTTCGCTCACCCTCCCCCCTCCCTCTCTGGGACGGGGGAGAGACATGGAAAGTGAAGCCCGTGAGTTGAGATAAAGACAGCTTAATAAGACAAAATAATAATAATAATAATAATAATAATAATAATAATAATAATAATAATAATAATAATACAATGATGATTATAGTACTACTACTAATAATGTGTACAAACAAGTGATGCACAATGCAATTGCTCACCACCCGCTGACCGATGCCCAGCCTAACCCCGAGCAGTCCGGCCCCCCTCCCCCAGCTAGCCACCCCTATATATTGTTTAGCATGACGTCAGATGGTATGGAATACCCCTTTGGCTAGTTTGGGTCACCTGTCCTGGGTCTGTCCCCTCCCAGCTCTTACTGCACCCCCAGCCTGCCTGTTGGCAGGACAGAGCAAGAAGCTGAGATGTCCTTGGCTTGGTATAAGCACTGCTCTGCAACAATTAAAACATTGGGGTGTTATCAGCACTCTTCTCATCCTAAGCCAAAACATAGCATTCTACCAGCTACTAGGAAGAAAATTAACTCTGTTCTAACTGAAACCAGGACAGACCCCTAACAATTGCAAATAGTATCCAGCCAAATAGCCAAGTATCCAGTATTTAGCCAAAAAAGGCTAAAAACTAGTAATACATGCTGAGTATACCAAGGAAGAAGTACAGGATACTTTTTTTCTGCTTTTCCTAGTGATCATGTTTACAAAGTTTCTAGCACTATCAATATCTCATTGTTTCCCATTGTTCCTAAATTTGCTAATTTAGCCAGTTCAATTGCTCTATATGGTTTTGCTTTATTGTCTGTTATTAATAGCAAATCCTTTTTATTTTTTTCCTGCCTAGTGATGACTTGTTATTACTAGTACTATTTACTCTTATCCAGTGCCAATAAATTTGATAATTTTCTTCCTATTCTGAGAATTCAGGTGAACAGTCTTTGTCAAGTTACTGGCTAAGATAGATTTTATGCATGTAGGAAAATGGACATGCAGTTAAAATGTTACATAGTGCATGTTAAAAGGCATTTATATCCTATGAAATTTATTTTAGGCTTTGGCTCTTCTGGTTCCAGTTGGCATGATCAAAGACGTAGCTTTCCCAGCTGCTTGGCTACTGCTGTATACTGGAAGTGAAACAATCTTTTGTTCTGCCAGAAGAAAAGAACATAAAATAACTTAATCTATTTCAAAAGAAATAGCCAGTTTGGCTTAAAATGTCTTTTTAAGCTTCCATAGTTGGAAGGAGCATGCTACCATTGTAACACCTGTTAAACATGTCTTTTCCTTCACTGCTGTGTAGTTTATTAATTTAGCTAGTCATATAGGGCAAGGTACATGAAGTAAGATGATTTTGTAAATTTAAACGTGTTAAACACTAATAATGAAAACAGATGAATTGAGAAAATTATTTTATCTCTAGCAACGTTAAAGCTTTCTTTTCTTGAGGCAAAGATGTAAGCAGTTAAAAAATCGGTAAAAATGTGCTTAGGAGGCAAGATCAGCATTTCTTCTGTAAGGTAGTATGTGACCTTCATGTAAAGAATTGTGAGCAAAGTAGAAAAAGGGGGGGGGGGGGGGAGGAATGTTTCTAATCACTAATTTTAAAATAAAGCATCTGTGATGTTAACTTAGATACAAGCACATGTGATGGTTTTACCCAGCTGTGCAGCTGAGCTCCACTGCAACTGCTATCTCCTGCCTCAAAGGGAAAGGGGGATAAAATAGGATGAAAAGGGCTTAAGGATTGAGATAAGGACAGGGAGATCACTCAACAATTATTGTTATGGGCAAAACAGATTCAGCATAGGGAGATTAATATAATTTATTGCCTATTACTAACAAGCTAAAGCAATGAGAAACTAAAAACATCTTCCCCCCATTCACCCTCTTCCACCTCCTCCCCCTGAGCAGCACAGGGGAATAAGGAATGAGGGTTGCGGTCAGTCTGTAACACTTTGTCTGTGATGCTCCTTCACAGTCACTCTCTGCCCCTGCTCCACATGGGGTCCCTCCCACGGGATGCCGTCCTTCCTGAACTGAGCCTGCGGGGGCTGCCCACAGGCAGCAGCTCTTCAAGAACTGTTCCCACATGGCTCCGTACCACGGGGTCCATCCATCAAGAGCAAATTGCTCCCACATGATCCTGCATTGACTCCTCTCCATAGGCTGCAGTTCTAGACTGGAGTCTTCTCTGGACTCCTTCACATCAGATCCACCTGCTCCACCATGGAGCAGAATGGAAACCTGCTCCGTCATGGTACACGATTTGCTTCAGGAGGACAACTTGCTCCATCCTAGTCCTCTCCACAGGCCCTGGGGGAGCTTCTGATCTGGCACCTGGAACACATTCTGTCCCCCCCCCCCCCACTTCTTCACTGACCTTGGTGTCTGCAAGGCTGTTTCTCACTCCTCCTCACTCTCCCAGCTGCTGTTGTGCAGCAGTTGTTTATATGTATGTTTTCCCCCTTTCTTAAATCTGCTCTCATAGATGCACAAACTTATTGGCTTGGCTCGGAACAGCAGCTAGTCCCTTTGGAGCTTGCTGAAACTGGCCCTTACCTACCATGGGGCAGCTTCTGGATTCTTCTCACAGAGGCCATCCATTGCCCCCGCTACCAAAACCTTGTCACTTAAACTCAATGGGAGTCAGATTATTATAATGTTGTCTACTGACCAGGCTGAAATAGTCCTTGCACTTATGGTCAAGGAGTATGTCTGTATATGCTGTCCAACCTTAAAAGGACATTAATTCTCCCCAGGCAGAATCACTACAAAGCCAGCTAAAATGAAAGTGCCTTGCTGGCTTTAAGCACAGTAGGAAATTTACTTAGCCTTTGTCAGCTAGAAGTCTCTGTTCTGTACATCATACACATTATATTTGGCAGCCTTTATTTTCAAATGAAAACTATAATACCAATAATTTTATAAGGTTACTTTTAAATGCATATAATACAATGGTGTAGTATGTTCTATATAGCTTTTTTATTTCCTCCCACCAATTGATGTGACATTACCAGAGAATAACAATTTATCTCGGGCTTGTCCAATAGGCGTACTTTTAATAGAATAAGCAAAGGAGAGTCCAGAGCAACTTTACAGGAATTTTCAGAAAGATGGCTGTCTCCAGTCAGAGACAGCTTCCCTGCTCCTCTTCCAAAAAGTCCCACAACCTATTACTACCACTTTACTAAGGCATTGAGCATGTTCTTAGGTCCCTAATGTATAGAAACATCCCTGGTTAACAGGATGAAATATTTCACCACATCTCTAAAGCCTATAGTAATTTCATTTATGCTTTTTTCTTTTCAGTGTGCAGAATAACAATTTCTGGATTGCCATAAGAGTGAAAACACTGCTGCTCAGGTTTAAAAGGATTTCAGATGATTTAACATTATGGGTATTGGAACATAGTCATAAAAAGCTGCCATTTTTTTTCTCGTTTGCCCTTCATTTATTGAATGGGGGGGAATGACAATGGAGATTGATTATTGATACAAACTTTATCCTCTCTTTCTTTTCACGTATCTTCCAGGCTGACTTTCACAGCTCTCACTATTTCCTTCCTTATATCAGTGAATGAAAGACCCATTTTCCTGAAAATGTGTGGTACTCATTAGGTCTATTACTGCCCCCATAAGCATGAACACCAAAAACTTGAATGTTTTGGAAACAACAACAACAACAACAACAAAAACAAAACAAAACAAAACAAAACCATGTAAATGTATGGAGGAATTATAAATTTATTCTCCTCATGTACTTTATTGTTTTCTAGGTGGAACCTCTAAATGATTTGTCTTGTAGAATGTTTAATTTTTCTGAGGACAGTGTAGTTAAAGCCAATCTCAAATTATAATCTTCTTTACACCCCAATGCAGCAGTTATGGAGCAGGACCGTGCTGTCACAGACACAGAACAGACAAGCCTATGTGGTACATTATACCATGCCATTTTCTTGTATTCTACTCACTATTTGGACACCTGTGTGGGTACTGTATACTAGCTTCTTTAGTGCCACTGAATTTGAATCTGTTTTTATCAGTTATAGTCCTATGTCTTCAGTCTTCTAACTAACATACAATTAGTTCTATGATCAGAATATGCTTTGACTTCATTAACGAACATTTTATCAAAGAGGTAGCAGTTAAGTATGATAAATCAAGACAGATAATACAGTTTAAACATTTAATTTTATATTAGGTCATTAGAAAAGTGTAATGCACGTTTGACACATGACTTTTTAACATGAAAAAGAGTGATCTCATTAGTTTTGCAATTGTCATATTATACCTGATTGCCAGTGTAGCACAGGTAATTAGGAGAAGTGAAGGTACCTATCCATATCATATTAATCTGTTTGAATACAGCTAAACATTATTTCTGTTCTACACTATTTATGAAGCTTCTGTGAATTTGAAATGTGAGATCTTCATGTCCACTGAAGAACACAGTTATCACTATAAAGAATTTAAAATTATATTTAGCTACTGCTGTTCCATATCTCATAGTATTCATGTTAAAAGGCAATATATGAGGAATCTGTAAATATCACCTACAGAATAGTTCAGGCAGAGACTAAGTCCCAGGTCTGTACTTACACAGTCCCATATGAGGTTGTTCTGGGCAGTTAAAGGCTACTGTACTCCCAGCTATAAGAATACTTTTGTGTGGTACTATAAACAAAGGACAATTTTCATTCCTGACAGTAAAGTCAGCATTACTTAGAGCATTTTTCTGTAATGCTTTCTATGCAAATTCATAGAATCACGCAATAACACAGGGTGAGATAGACCTTAGGAGGCTTCTAGTCCTACTTTCTGCTCAAAGAAAGGTTGTCCATGAAGTCAGACTGGGCTGCTCAGGGCTGAAGACTGCACAGCCTCTTTGGGCAAGATGTGCTAATACTTGTGCTAAGCAAGTGCTAATACTTGACTATGCTTATAATCAATTTAATTAATTGATACCATTTATTAATTGAAACCATTAATAAGGTTTTATAGCCAGTCTGAAACTTTCTTATTTTAACTCATGCCTGTTGTCTCCCTTTCTCCCACCAGGCATCCCTGCAAAGATCCTGATCCTGTCTTGATGACCTCCCCATGGATACTTACTGGTTTCTATGAGTTTTCCCCAAAGTCATCCCTTCTCTGGGCTGAACCAGTCTCTCCTCACAGTGTAGGTGCTACAGGCTTGACCAGCTTAATGGCTTTTCATTGTACTTACTCCTGTACTTACAGCTTTTAACCTGTATCGGGTACCCAAAATTAGGTGATGTGTTCTAGATTCGGTGTAATGCATGCTGACTAAAGAAGAGTAATCATTCCTCTAGATCTACTAACTGACTGTGCTTCTGTTAGTAGAGTCCAGAATGATCTTGGCTTTCTTTGCTACCAGGGCACACTTCTGGGTCATAATGAACTTTCTGTCTAGCAAGTCCTCCAGGGCCAGATCAGAGCAGAGTTGCTCTGTACGCTGTCAATCCCTACCACGTACTGCTGTCATTGATTCTTTTTGTCAGGTATGGTACCTCCCATCAAGGACCTCCTCTTTGATCCATTTATCCAACCTGTCTAGATCCTTCTCAGTGGAAGTTTTGTCCATAAGTGTATTGACTGGTCCACCAAGCTATCTGCAAACATGATGAGGGCACACTAGGTCTTTTACAAAACTTTTAAATGACACTGGTTCTAGGACAGAACTCTGTAGCACTCAACTTTTTACCAGCATCTAGGTACAGGATGGCCCATTAATGCCTGCCCCCCTGAGCCTAATAGTCCAACCAATTTTTTTTATTATTTTTTTCCCCCTGTTTTTCCCATCCGGTTATCCATGTATCCAGACCACAACATCCCAACTTGGATACAAAAGTGGTATTGGACAGAGTGTCAGAAGCCTTGCTAAAGCCAAAGAAAATGACAGACAGCTCTCTCCTTTTGTCTAGTTTGCCCATCCCAGGGCTTATGTAGCTTAAATTTTCTGAAGTCCTCATTCACTGCTGGTAGGTCTCCTTCTTGAGCCTTGCCTTTCAGCAAAGAGACCAGGGATGCCTTCTAGGTGGAAAGTCTCCCTTTGCTTCTCTTTGTTGAGGTTAATAATACATTTAGTACCTTAGCCTTATCTGCCCCACTTATCCCCAAAGTGGGGCATTATGCAGTTGTTATTAACATAAAACTGCAATTTATGGAATAATAAACTATGTTATTAAACTATGGAAGTGGGGAAACTTTCCTAAAAGTTTTGGTGTTCATAAAGCATACTTGAAGTAAAATATCACTTTGTGTCTGGGAAGCTACACTTTATAAATCATTGGTCAGCAGAAAGATTTTTCTCCCCATGTGATGAGGATTGTACTGGGTCTGGCTCAGATGTTAACTTTCCCTGCAGCAGCCCATACAGTGCTGTGCTCTGCACTTGTAGCTAGAACAGCAGTGGTATCACACCGGTGTTGTGTCTGCTGCTGAGCAGTGCTGGCACAGCATCAGGACTCTCTCTAACCCTCCTGGGGGGTGGGCAAAAAAGTGAGAAAGGAACATCACCGGGCCTAAACCAGCCAAAGGGATATTCCATACCATATGATGTCACACTCAGTGATAAAAGGTGGAAAAAGGAAAAAGAGGGCAGAGGTGGGCTCTCATTGAAAAACTGTCCATCCTCCCCTGAAGACGGGCTACGTGTGTTGAGGCCCTACTTCAAGGACGTGGTCAAGCATTGAGCATTGCTCATTTGTGTGAAGCTCATTTGTGTAATTTCTTTCCTCTGCACTTCCACACAACCTTTACTTGTTTGTTTGTTTGTTTGTTTGGTTTGGTTTGGTTTGGTTTGGTTTTTGTTTTTGTTTGCTTGCTTTTGTTTTATTTTGTTTTCTTTTCTTCCTTTTTTCCCCTCCCTTTTCCCCTTTCCCTTTTTCCCTTTAGTTAAATTATTTAATTAATAGTAATATTGCCTTAATAATTACTTTTCCCTTTAATTAAATTATCCTTATCTCAACCCATGAGTTCTTTCCTTTACTTCTTCCCCTCCTCTTCTGAGGAGGGGGAATGAGAGAGTGGTTGTGGTGGAGTTCAGCTGCCTAGCAAGGTAAAACCACTATTAGGATAATGGGTATGAATGACATATAATAATCATTTTTTCCTTAGAGGGAAGAAGAAAGCAGAGGAGTTGGAAACTGGGCCCCTTTTTAAATCTTAAACATTACATCATCTTAAATATTACAGAATGTAATGGACCTATGTCATGATGGTTAGACCAAGGTACTCCACTCTGGAAATTTGTCATTTAATATTGCTGTTGGGGAAAAAAAAACAAAACAAAACAAACAACAACAACAACAAAAACAACAACAACAAAACTATAGTGAATACATTAATTTAATAGGGTCACTTATACAATGATCATTTTTTCAGTTCTTTGAAGTTTAGAGGCATGTGTACTTGTATAAAAAGTATGTGGCTGGATCCTAATTTGTGCATGTATGCATTTATTTCTTCTCTAAGCAAATTTCTGTCCTGCTGTTTTGTAAATATAATCAACTAAAAATCTTTGTCTATAGATTCACTAAATGGGTATGAGTAGAGAAATTCTGACACCTATCTTATGAAAATTAAGACTAGAAAATGATTTATTGTGGCAGCTGCAATTTATTAACTATGTGGTCATATCACAAAAGGTGATTTCTTTCATCCCAGTGAGCTATTGCCAAATGATTCAACATAATGGTATAGAATATAGATATTTGTAGGATATAGAAAATTATTCAGAACTGAAGTGGTGTAATTGAGCACATGGCAGCCAGCTATTAGGGCTCAGCTAATGCATGGTAATTTGTTAAGCCACAGTAACTCAATAGCTTTGTCTCATTCAATAGTAAAGTATATATAACTCTCTATAGTGCTTATGCAAGTGAGAAGCAATGTTTTGCTTTGTTTTGTATGTTTGTTTGTTTTACATAGAAGCAGTCTAAATCTTAGTATTCTTAGTATTAAGTATAAATTTCTAGGAATCAGTACAAATCAGAGAAAACTTGCTTCATTTTGGTAAAAAACACCCATATTCTTGCCTCTTTAACAATCCTATGGATGGAAATGGAAATGTTGCCATTATATTTCTATAGATTAATTATTTTCTCAAGATTATGGTGACTTACATTTTAGGACAATTGTTTTCCACCACCATTTGGTTTCATTAGCAGCAGAGTGAAAAGAAGACATTTGTAATGCTGGATCTCTCTATTCTCTCTTTCATTAGAAAAACAATAATTGATCTTGGCAGAATAAATGCCTCATATCCATAGATAGTAGCAGTAAATGTTATTCAGGGCTGCTTGACATATGTTTGGTGCTTTATTAATGTGATGTCTCAGAAGAAAGAAATTAGGATCAAATATTATGTTTTCTAATACTTGTTTCAAAAAAATCTCCTTATAAGAAACCCTTATGATTTCAATGTGCCTTAAAGCTGGAATAATGAGTAATTTAACATAAATTCATGAACAAAATGTCATAGAAGGATAGAAGATTTTTCTCAATATTTTATAACTTCAAGAGCAAAAGTATCAAAGTTATAAACAAAGTAATATAATGTCCTTACTTTCTTTTTCCATTGTGGAATGATTCTACAAGGGCAAAGACAGCCTACTTTGCCCTTGTATTTTGTATTTGACACATTATCAACACTTCCTAGTCAATTACAGTAAGAGTATAGCTTGCTGCTTCAAAGCATACATATAAAATTTCTAGGGGAAAAAAATAACAAAAAGCAAAACCAAACATTCTAACAATATTATCTCATCCTTTCAATATACTTCCTTTTCATGTATTTGCTTAATCCATCTGTTGTGTTATTTCTTAATTAAGAAACCCCTCCTGGCAGTGAGGACAGTTTAAATTATATTTAAATATATTAACACACACAAAAAAAATAGCAGAGTATCACTTTGTAACACAGTGTTCAGAGTAGGTAGATTACAATAGGTCTGCATCTTCCACAGTTACCTGAAAGTATACTTAGTTACACTAAGTGTATACCTGAACCTCAGAATTTGGTTCCAGATATTGCTTAGGAAGTCTTTGAACAACCACATGGAAAAAGAAATACAGAAAAGACAAATGTAAGAAACTAGTGAAAAGAAACCATCAGTTTGAAGAGTGCTTTGAGGAAAACATTAGCTGATGAATACTCTGGAGAAGAGATAAGGACAGATAGTAGTAACAGTAGTAGTATGAATAAAGAATGCAATATAGGTATATAGGTAAAGTTGTAAGAAGCGGAGAATTTTGCATTTGCTTCTTTGCAGCTAGTATAAAGTACCCCAGAAGAAAGCAACATGGATAATGTGCTGATAGACCAAGTTCTGTGAAATAATGAAAGGTTTCCTTTAAATCTTAACTGTCCAATTTTTTTATCTTTTAATATAACACTACCCTCATTTTATAAAGTTGCTGGCAGTATTCTTTCTAAGATTCAGCCAAGGAGTATCTGTATATCTGCAGTATCATTTTACAAAACAAAAACAAAACAAAAAAAAAAAAAAAAAACAAAAAAAACAACCTTTTACTACAGTTGCTTCACATTACTACTATTGTCTTTAAAACCCTCCAGTTCAGCAGCATGATGGTACTGCTACCAGATCCCAAATGTCAGTCTCTGTGTGATGTTCTCAATATTGGCCACAAGGCATTGAATGGAGATATATCATCTCTAATAGGGAATCAATGCCAGATGTTGTGCAAAATAATAATAATAATAATTAGGAAATGTGGTAGTATATGGCACTGCATGGTGCTTATGCACACATTGTGGGCTAAGTCTTGAAACTTTTAGATGCTCATAACTACTATTGTCTTTTATGTGAATTTTGCATCCTTAAGGTTTACAAATTCATGTGCTGCTTTCTAAATTTACAAAAAAAAAAAAAAAAAAAAAAAGAATGTCCTCAGGAATAGTAGAAAAGTCAGATTTTAGGTTGTGTATAATGTTTACTATTTACACAATGCAAAAGTAATAACTTAAAGGTTAAATGACATATAAGACCATTTTTCATCTGGAACCAGATAATATATGAGGAAATATTAAAGATGAAAGTTTTAAGAAAAATGGTGGCTCTAACAAAAAAGAAGCTGTTAGGTTGCTGGTTAAGAGAAGTTTGTGAAGGAAGAACCAATAGGAATGTGACAAATAATAGGAGAGGAGAACGTAGAGAGAGTAGGTTATGTAATACTAATATGTCAGTATTGCTGTTTATATAACAGTATATAAAAACAGTTTACTGTTTTTATAACAAACATTGAAAGAGCCCATCGTTGGCTCTTTTTTATTACTTCTTGCAGCTCAATATTTTCGTTGCTTATATCTTCCAAAGTATGGTTATCTTCATCTGTTACTTATTTGTATTTAGATAAGAATAAAAGTCCTAAAATCAGTGTACTTATGGTGTGTGTTTTTGTTTGTTTGTTTGTTTGTTTGTTTTGTTTTGTGTTTTTTTTTTTTTTTTTTTTCATGTAAACGATGATGATCTTTGTAGTATATTAGTGCATCAACAGATTGCTATGGTTAGATTGTTACAGTTAGATTGCAAGTTATTTTCATTACATCTCTAATGTCAGAAATGCCCACACATTTGAGAAACTATCATTATTTTTTTAATTATTTTTATTTTTTTTCCCCTCATGGTGTACAATTGCTTTAACAGAAATAATTTTGAAGACTGAATATTTTCCGTCCTGCTGAGGTTCAAGTACATTCTAGGTTACTTAGGTACACAAACCAGAGTTTTAATAATTAATGCTGACAATCAAAAATACTGATATACATCTCCTTTAGACAGCAGATCTCAGACTTGCTTGTGAAGCTAAGGCAAAGGTGTTAGTTTCTTGGAAATATTGGACAAAATCTACTGTGTAGCAGTTACTAAAAAGGTAGTAACTGTCTTGCTTTCTTATTTTAACCATATATACTTCTTCCTTTTTAACCGCAATGTGGTCTGCCTTTACACTAAAACACCCAATATATTAAAGTTGCTTACAGGACAGCCCATGCTAATATAAAGTAAATAAAAGTACTAGCTGGCAACATAAAAAAAAAAAAAACAACCACCACAAATGTGCATTTCTACAAAGTGAGAGGTAATAGACTATAAAGAAAAAGATATCTAATCTACTTACAATATACATTTATGCACATTTCCGCCTCTACAACCTGCTTTGAACTCTAGCTGCAATTTGAGGCCCCAATCCTAGAAGCAGCCAATACTTTGGGGATAAGTTTAGTAAGACAGTACCATCTTCAATTGACTGGGAAGATTTTATTCTGGGTTAAGAGAAAGTGAAGATTGTCTCTACATTTCTCCAGTTTCCTCCAAGTCATTGATAACTATCTCACTTAGCAGTTTGTCAGAAAACTGTATTATGCAGAAAGCCTGCACCCACAAGAAAACTATCTAAAGGATATCTAAGCAAGCCTTAAAACTTTTCCTGGTAAGAAAATAAATCTCTAAGTCTTCTAAAGGTATCTGCCTACAGTCTAGCATCAGAAGGTGTAGCAAGAGGAGAACCAGAGATAACATTACTCTGTTACTTTTTGAGGATGGTCATTTCACAAATGGAGAAGTAGACAAAGGAGAGATGTTTAATGCCTTCTTTGCTTCTCCAACACTGATGATGGGCCCTAGGACCCCCGAAGCCCTTAGTTGGAGGACCATGACTACAGGAACAATAAACACTCATCCATCTCCAAATTTGTACAGGCTTTTCTGTTCCAGCTGGATGCATATATCTGTGTGGCCCAGAAGGATTCATCTCAAGGTACTCAAAGAGCTGGCTGATATCATTGTGTGATGTTTCAATTATTTTTCAATGGTCTTGAGAATTTGGAGAGGTCCCAGTAGACTGGGCAAGCTGGCAAACATTATAATTTTCAAGAAAGACAAGAAGATCCTGGTCATTGCAGGCCTGTCAGTTGCACTTCAGTGACTGGCAAAATATGGAGAAGATTATTCTGGGTGTTATTCAAAAACACTTAAAAGACAATGCAGTCATTGGTCATAGTCAACACAGGTTCACAAGGGGAGTGTTCTGCTTAACAAAATTTATTTCCTTTTATGACCAGATTACCCACCTAGTTGAACAAAGGAAGACAGTTGATGTGATATTTCTGGATTTCAGCAAAGCTTTCAATACTGTTTCTCACAATATTCTTCTGGATCGTGTCCAGAATACAGCTACACAAATACAAGGTATGATGGGTGAACACTTGATAGATCAGGGTAAAAGGATTACAGTAAATGGGATTACAACAGGCTGGCAGCCTGTCTGTTTTCAAAAATGATTTGGATGTGGGACTTGAATGTACACTAAGAAAGTTTGCAGATGACAACAAATTAGAAGGAGTTGCTGACTCCCTTGAGGGCAGAGAGGCCTTGCAGGGACATTTTGACACACTAGAGGCCCGAGCAGTCACCAACCCTATGTAGTTTAAGAAGAGCAAATGCAGGATTCTGCAGCTGGGATGGGTGTGCATACTGGGGAGCAGCCCTGAGGAAAGGCATCTGGGGGTTCCACTTGACAGCAAGATGAGTCATCAGTGTGCACTGGCAGCCAGGAGGGCCAACTGTATCCTGGAGTGCATTAAGCACAGCATTGCTAGCCAGTTGAGGGAAGTGATTGTTCTGCTCTACTCAGTGCTGGTAATGCCTCACCTTGACAGCTGTGTACAGTTCGGGGAACGACAATATAAAAAGGACATAAAGCTATTAGAGTGTCCAAAGGAGGGCTACAAAGATGGTGAAACAGGTAGCGAGCAAAATGTATGAGGAGTGGCTGAGGTCACTTGGTTTGTTCATCCTAAAGAAGAAGCTGAGAAGCTGAGAGGAGGCCTCATAGTGGCCTACAGCTTTCTCGCAAGGGGAATGAAGGGGCAGGTGTTGATCTCTTCTCTCTAGTGAACAGTGATAGGATCTGAGGGAATAGCATGAAGCTGAGACGGGAGGTTCAGTCTGTATGTTAGGAAAAGGTTCTTTACTGAGGGGGTGGTTGGACACTGTAACAGGCTCCCAGGGAAGTTACCAAGCACTAAGAAGCATTTGGACAATACTCTCAGACATATGGTTTGGTTTTTTGGTGGTCTTGTGTGGAAGCCAGGAACTGGACTCTGTGTTTCTTGTGGGTTCCTTCCAATGTTTTAAAACAAAATGTTATTGTGTCATATGGTAAAATGAAGAATTGTCAATGTCTTCCTAAAAGAAATATCAGTGTTGTGGATGACATTCAGAAAATGTATAATACAGTCCTTGATTCAACTGCTATAAATGGTGTGAAATGGCTCACTGATGCCCAAGAACAGAGAGATACAGTGATATCCTGCCACTGTGTTCTCCCATCCATTAGGACTTTCCTGCCCACAATGGCTCTTTGCTCTTGGTCATAACAGGAACAGCCAGCTTAATACAAAGCCCAGTACTTGGCATAAGGTTAATACCCCTCATAACTCATAGCTGATTAGATAAAGATTGGGTGAGAATTTACACATGAATAAAAAAAAGCTGTTTTCTACCACCAACATCACCCCATCCTCCTGTAGAACTCAGTATTTTGGCACTGTATTGGAAAGATCAAAATAATAAAGATATGGAATAATATTGTACTGACACATTTTACTCATTCAAGATTAATTTTCCTTCTATTTTTAATTTATGCAAGAAATAAAAACTTTCATCTTTGTCTGGAACCAGTGACTTCCAAAATATATATATATGCACATATTTCTGTTAGCCTTTCATTGAGATCAGCTAATACTTCAGCAAAATATGGAAATATGGATCTTATTTAGCAGCTGGAGTTACATTGGCATCATTCTGTGGAATTGTGATGTCTTATACTAGGCTTCACAAATAACTATATATGAACATTGCACAGAAAAATGATGATTGGTCACAAGAAAGATACCAAAATTATTTCTCTGTCATACCTTCTCACTTTTTTTTTTTTTTTTTTAATAATATCAAATTTTATCTGTAGTGATCATTTTATGGAAGAGTCAAAATGACATGGAAGAGGAGAAGAAGCAAATGAATAATGCTTTTGTTTGCCTGCTTTCTCACTTAAATTTTTCTTTCTCTTGTTATTCCTGCCCTGCCCCGAAACTGAAACTTTTTCTTTCTCTATTAAACACTAACTGAGTATAAGGTTTTATTTCCGGATAGATGTTCCAGGATATTCATCAACTCGTACAAATTGATCTGAGATCCAATAGTATTTATATGCTTTGTTTTATTCCTTATCAAGTGAAAATGGATGAAAAATCCCATCTGTGTTTTTGAAGGTTTCTGCACTGGAAATATATTAGATAACATTCAAATGGACAGATGGGCAGATAGTTTTGCCTTCTTACACAGTCATAACCACAATGCACACACTGTTATGGAATAAAGATGTTCACTTTCCACTTGTTGCCCATCCACAGCAGGCAGTGTGCTCAAACAGAAAAGGACCAACTGTTTCTTTGGCTGTCTGATATGGCTCTTGATCTTGAGAGTCCTGTGGCTTCACAATTCATCATTTAGATCCTTTTATATGATTTTTTACAAAAAATCTCAAAACAAACAGGTGTATAACAGGAAAATCCAAATGTGTAACCAAAGTGACACAGACTTTTATAAAAATACTGAAAAACAAACAATATGCAGCATTTATGGATATCATTAATTCTGTAAGTTTCAAAAAAATCATTGAAAATATTTTTCCTGTATTTCTACCACCATTTTTGTTTACTGAGTGCTTTAATTTAGAACCAATGTATGAAATATCTGTATTTTTGCTTACTGGATTTTCTTAACAAACAAAACCAAGTATTTTCCCACAATTGTAGGGTGAATGAGTGGCACTGCTCAAAGAAAAACAAAGTCTGCATACATTATACTACATTCAAGTAGACATGGATCAATTATATTCTCTCAAATTCGGAATAACTTCAGTAAGGAACTGTTGCATTAAAGGTTAAAGTAATTGGGAGTGATTCATCATTATAAGTCTGATTGTGTTCAGTGTACTGAACTATCACTTCTGAGGACTGCTCCTTTACAAGTTCATGTGACTGGGCTGAATGTATTTGAGAGAGCAGATGGAGCACCAAGATACAGTTGTGAGGCAAGTCTCTATGATGTTTGAAAAGCTCTGGTGATCAAGGCCCTGAAGACTAGAAGTCTCTCACGTGATCTTGGTAGTTAAACTGGAGAGATATGGACTGGATAAGAGGGCTAGATGGGAAGTAAAAAAATGGACTTTTGGATTATAGGGGAGTGGTTCAAAGTGTAACAGGTGACTGGTTTTGAAAGTATTTTTGAGGAGTTAGTACTAGGAGCAATTTTGTTTTTAACATCATTAGAAACATGGTGGAACAGAAAGCACCTCTAGCAAATTCACCAGATGACACATTAGTTATATTGGGCTGTATTAGCAAGAGCAAAGTCAGTGATTGAGGGAAGCAGTTATACATCTTCATGACTGCCCTTTACCTGGCCATCATGAAGATGTGTATGACATTTTGCATCCAATTTTGGGATTTCCCATTTAAAGAGAAATATCAACACAGATGAGAGACTGGAGGCCAAGATATAGTGAGAGTGCAATGGGACCAGTAATCAATTACCTATTTCTTAATTCCTATTGTTGTAACTGATATAAACAGCTACCTGGAAAGCCTTGTGCTTGAGCCAAAACATGAAAAAAAATAAAAATAATAAAAAAAAAAATTGGTAAGTTTGTATGTTTGTATGCATTGATTGTGTAGCAAGGATGGTTGAATATTTGATCACACCTTTATTTTAATTCTCTCTATTTTATCTTTCTATATGCAGAAGAGTGGAAGTAAGAATTATTGACTGATCAAAAAGAGCACAGAAATAACAGGGACATATGGACTATATTCATATAATGGATATGGAAAGAAAGGAAATAACTTCTGCAAGTTGATGTGGATTTTCTAGAAGACCTTTCCTTGTGTTCTGAAAATAGGACTAGTTTATGCTTTGTAAGTTGGTGATTGATTCAAAGGAAACCTGGTTGTTCCAGTAGAATTCAAACACACACTTTTTTGCTAAGAAAATTAGGCAACAATTGCTATCATTGCTACAAGTGTTTATTGATTGGCAACAGAAAAAGTGACAAATTAGACTGTGACCAATAAATTAAGGCAGAAATTACCTTTCATTCTGCTTGGGAGTCAGTGAAGTATCATGTTTGGTACAACTGTACAGAATGATACAGAAGGCATACCTAGGATATTGTTAGGGTTCATAAACACCAAGTAAGGCTCTTGGAAGCTCTTCTACAGGATGTTTTTTTTTTTTTTTTTTTTTTTTTTAAAGAAAAAACTCACAAACAAGAAATTACTTGAGAATTAGTAAACACTTCAAAATCTTTTTTCTTTTTTGGAAATTTGCTGAGAAATTTAGGAATATGGGGGAAATACATGTGCTTGTGCTGTTATTATACTCTTCATCATCTAGTTTTTGCTACTTTTAGAGACAGGACACAGATCAAACTCCACAAGGGTGCTTTTGTAGAGTAGAAAATCTTATTTATTTCTGCTTAAGATTAGGATTTTGTTTTGGTTCTGGTTTTGGTTTGTTTTCATGGTAGTGAACTTGTATTTATCATCAGTTTTGGTTTGCAGTTTTCAGTTAAAAACTTCTGGAAAAAACATCAGAACACAGAATGGAAAAAGTGGTATTTAAGTTTCTTGCAAAATTCACCCCAGTTAAAGAATTTATTGTAACTTAAATAGTTCTATTGCTGATTCAAGAATCATGAGTTTTATCATGAGTGACTCCAAAGATCTGTGTACAGCAGTTAGATAATTAAATGAATATATTAAACAAATTATTTAGAACAAAAGCAACAAAATGAAAGTTTTAACAGAAATATCCAGTAGCCCAGACAAACCATCAATATAATGATGTGCAAGACCTACAAGCAGCGCTAATGATGCCAGTGCAACTGCCTGAAGAGTCTGCCAATGAACCAGATGCTGCTGCAGGGAAAATATCTTCTTCAGCTGGCATCTGGGAAGTGTTTGCCATCTGAAAGGGAAAATTACATAGGATTATAAAGTAGTGAGGTAAACAGAAAAATTGCACCACTGTACAGTCATCTTTATTAAGTGTCTTTGGAAAACCACCCTGTATGTGGATTTTACATTTGATATTTCACTTCTGACAGAAGTAATTTGTCTAATAATCAGGAGAAAAGAATTTGTTCATCTGACAGATAAATGGCAGTGCAGACAAAAAGCATTCTCTGTTTCATCCATAAAAAGAATGGCACTGTCCCTTTACTCTTTACATTCAGTCTGTATGATTATAATAATTAATGTTTTTTTGCCATGCGACTGGACAAAGGTGAAAGTTAAACAGTCATAAATGGCATGGAGTTTCACAGCCTTTTTTGGCAATGGGAAAAATCTGAAAGGTTACTTCACAGATTTTGTGTAACATTAAATAAATAAACACAAACACAATATACATGTAAATGCATGATAAATTAAAAAATATATATATATCTACAATACAGCCACTGTATTCCTTTCTTACAGCATGAGTAAAAAAAAGTGAAAAATGCAATATGTAAAGTGAAATGACTGTTTTTTCCTGTTGGGTTAAGTTTGACAAGTCAGTGCACAATATATAGTTAATTTTTATAAATGTTCTTAGCAGTTATACAGCTAAGAACTTTTAAGACATTAATCATATTATGCAGAATTGTCCATGGGTATATTTTGTTTGTTTGTTGTTCTTGTTTTAAAGGAAGACTTCTACGCCACACACCTGTGTGTGTCTCTCTGACTCCTTTTATGTAACTGATGATACCTTTATCTGTATTTCTTTAATACTGATTTTCCATGGAGTACTAGTACAACTAGATTGTTCTGTTTAACAACACTGAGACCAGAATTGGAATAAGCAATTTTATTAATGGACATTACCAATACCTTGGTGAAATGACATTTCTAACAGCAAGACAATATATGCTAAGTACAAAATTAAAGAAGACTTGGCAACCTGGACCGTGCTGGCATCACCTGTTGATTAGAAAATCCAGTGGTTTTAGGATATTCTGCAGTTGAGGAATGACTGCAGGAAAGAACCAAACCAATTAGCATAGAAGGCAGAAATCTAAATTCAGAAAGGTAAAAGTCATATTTATAGTCAATATTTATTTTTTTTGACTTGAAAGCATATATAAAGAGATTTACTAGTTGAGAGATTCAGTAAATCAGATCTATGTTTTACAGTGCTAGTACTTGTAGAAAAAATTCTACTTTCCATAGTAATATATAGCAGCTGAGAAATATGATTACCCTGATACTAGGCCATAAACTAAAGCAGATTAACACAACTTAATTGAAGACACTGACATTGTAATTTGACAAAGGATTACAAGTAGCCCTGGTAACCTAGGTAACCTAACTCAATCTCCTTCCATTGTTTACATTAGGGTTTGGATCTGTTTTTTGAAGTCCTAGAAAACTCCATTTGGTTTAGGGAGAATTTAATGGCCCAAATAATAAAGTTATTTTTGTATCAGAAGTTGTCTCCAGTGGAGAGACTTATTTAAAGCTGGTGATATTTGGTGATGTTATAATATTATTTGGTAGAGTTCACTCTGTAGATGTGAAACCACCCATGAAACAGATACCACTTCTAGTTCTCTGAGGCTGTAAATACTGTTGTAATATAATTCTTACTTATGGAGATCTAAAATTACTTTGTAAGTATAGGATTTTTTGTTGAAATTTCATGAAAAACAAAATATTGCAACCAGTGTGTTTTTCAAGGAAATTGATATAGTTATTCACTGTTTAATGAGTTTTGCTGTTTGTCTTATATTTGTGTTTCCTCCCACAGCTGATTTGGAGATGGAATTTTTGTATTCACCAGGGATAAAACATATTCGAGCCCATGTATTCTACCCATTATTCCAATTTCTAAATGAGAAAAAAAAAAAAAGTAAAAAAAAAAAAAGTAATCTTTCAGTGTTCTGCTGTGTTTAGCTATTCTTGCAAGATCTCGTCTTTTCATAATCAAGAATTCTGTTTCTCTACATATTAGAAATCTTGTGTCCACCTACTGTAATAACTTACATTTTTTACAGTAGTTAAAAATATTGACAATGCCTGTGTTATGACCATGATATGTCATTTTCTAATAAATTAAATGACTGTATAGCATACCTGTTACCACAGGCACCAAAAGATGTCAAGGATAAAACAAGTTAATCCCAGTTCATCCATGTCATGATTTAACAAAGTTATAATTTCATTGAGCTTTGTTTTTCATTGAACATTTTTTTCCAGTGTGAAAAAGGAAGTACTGCACTTAGAGAATGGTTTTTGCATAAAATGACTTGGAAAGGAATTCTTTGGTTGCCTAATAAAGTATGGCTTCAATAAGAATTATCCAGCTGACGTGGATTCTGTAGATAAAAAACAAACCATACCAAACCAAAACAACAACAGCAAAAAATGCATTTGTTTGTAGAGCAATGCCATTAAAATATTCTAGTGTGTCAGGAACAAACACACCAGACATTTCCAGAGCAGGCTGCTTGGAGTAACAGAAGGCCAGAAATAATTTAAGTTCTAAATAATTTATGACTATTAACCAATTGTCCATCCAATATTTCCAAAAATATAATTTCCAGCTACATAGCATCACTAATCCACTGACTTGCTACTAATTTCTTTTTTAAAAATATTTTTAGAAACTTTTTAAATTTTGGATTGTTTACATTATACTAAATGAAAAATAAATCACATTCATTAAAATTAATATTGATAAATGTCCTTGTTTTCATGAAATGGAAGTGCATAATCTGAGAAAATTAAAGTCATACAAATTAATTAGCTCACCAAATCAGAAGATGGTGGGAATGCCAAACAGATGCAAGTAAATAAATGGTTGAATTAATAGTACATTATCAATTTGTATGGAGGCTGTTCTGCAACAGGCACAAATGTCTATTTCAGTTCCACAGGGAATAATTGAAAAGTTAAACTAAATAACAAATTAATACATTGTTCTTTTTTTGTTGTTGTTTGTTTTGTTTTTTTTAAGAGAAAAAAAATCAGACACCTCACAGAGTGGGGTGCAAAATCAAATAGAGCTTTAACTTTTCAATTGTATTTACTAAAAACTTGAGAAAATAAATGAAAATGAGAAAATTGTTGATTACATGTAAGCATATTTTGTTTATAGATTGTAATAAATTTTGCAAAATCTCATGAGCTTCTGAAATACTTACTGATTAGTTCACAAAAAAAAAAAGTTATTGTTATTCAAACTTTGAAATGCATGGTGTGTGTTTCCATGTATTTTTTCCATTCTCTGATGAGCTTATTTTGTAACTAATGAACTCAGTTGGAAATCTGATTACTATAATCAAAATATATCATTCCAAATTGGCTTTCTACTAATACAGGGCAAAAGAGCTTAAAATCCCTATAAACACTCATTCTAACAATGGCTGATATATTTAACAAGATGTAATTTGTCACCAATAACAATATAAACTTTTGTCACCTCATAACCTCATTATAGTATTGCTTTATGCATCTTTTTCCACTTATCCTCAAAAAAAAATCTCATGTCCATCATGACATTGGGTCCAGAGAAGGGCAATGAAGCTGGTGAGGGGCCTGGAGAACAAGTCCTACGAGGGGCGGCTGAGGGAGCTGGGCTTGTTCAGCCTGGAGAAGAGGAGGCTCAGGGGCAACATTATCGCTCTCTACAGGTACCTTAAAGGAGGCTGTAGCGAGGTGGGGGTTGGCCTGTTCTCGCACGTGACTGGTGACAGGACGAGGGGGAATGGGCTAAAGTTGCGCCAGGGGAGTTTTAGGTTAGATGTTAAGAAGAACTTCTTTACCGAAAGTGTTGTTAGACATTGGAACAGGCTGCCCAGGGAAGTGGTGGAGTCACCATCCCTGGAAGTCTTTAAAAGATGTTTAGATGTAGAGCTTAGGGATATGGTTTAGTGGGGACTGTTAGTGTTAGGTCAGAGGTTGGACTCAATGATCTTGAGGTCTCTTCCAACCTAGAAATTCTGTGATTCTGTGATTACACGTTATTTGTATACCCCTCATCACCTCAGGGTTTTGCTACATGATGTATATGTCATGCTGCTGCCATAATACAAGCAATAAATAATATTTTAAAAAATATTTTCAATTGCTAGGAGTACTTGAAGCAGATATGTACATTTGTAAGAGTATGACCATATCTGTTCATGCTACTTTTGGCTGGCATAGAGTTAATTTTCTTCATAGTAATTCATATGGTGTTATTTTATGGATTTGTGGCCAAAAAAAGGTGTTGGTAACACAATGATGTTTTAATTGTTGCAGAGTAGTGCTTATGCAGAATCAACTTCTGTTTCTCATGCTGCAGGTAGGTGGGACATTCAGAGTTATAGTGTTTGGCTTCCCAATTAACCATTATTAATTAATTAATAATGGGGAGTAATATTCCCAGGTAACCATTGTGCATGATGGAGCCCTGCTTTCCTTGAAATGGCTGAACGTCTATCTGCCAATGGGAAGTAGTGAATTATTTCCTTATTTTGTTTTGCTTGCACATGTGGCTTTTGCTCAATTTAGTAAAGTGTCTTTATCTCAGCCCACGATCTTTCTTACTTTTACACTTCCAATTCTCTCCCACATCCCAGCATGGGGCAAGTGAGTGAGCAGATGAGTGGTGCCTAGCTCCCTACTGGGATTAGCCCACAACATTGTTTATTGACATGTGATTGAGGTGCAACTGAAAGTGGAGTTCCACTGCACTAGGCACTGCACAAATAAATGAAGTCTGGATGAAAAAACAGGCTGGGTGGAGGTGTCTGTCCCCCTTTCTGTCTCATGGACAAAAGGAAATGCTGTGTCAGGCAATGACAGCAAGTAAAAGCAGGACTGATGGCATCTCTGTCTACCTAAGAATGTAGTGCAACAGCAAAGGAGATTCTTAATCATGACTGGAGTCAGTAGTAGAAACTGCCAGATGTGAGCCAGATGTGTATGTCATTAGTTATACTAGGTTGCAGCTTTCCCACCTTCCCAGCTGTGTATTATCACATTACCTCTAAAATGAGCAATCTTTAAGCACATTTGTAACTACGGACCCTGTGAGCAAAATTTTCTTTTTAAAAACTATTACCTAAGAAATACTTTTTATTCTGAATAAAAGTTCATTTTAATACATACAAATTAAATGTTAGAGTTATAAGAGCTATGGAAAAAAATGGAATAAAAAAAAGGAAATGTCATAACACCTTCTGTGACCTATTTCTTCTAAGGCAATATTTATTTTTTAAGATTTATCAATGAATTCTACTTACTCACTTAGACTTTGGTGTTTTGATTTGGTGCATCTTTATGGATTTTCAAAACAGAGATGATGAGTCACATTGTTCAGATACTGAATTTCATTTATTTAAAGAACATGTTTTTCACTTAGATGTAAATCACTAGGAAAATATCTATTATAACTTGATTTTATATATATATATTCTTTTGTTATTCAATTCCCGCTTCATTAGTGAAAGTAGGGAAAATTACTTAAGCAGTATTTTTTTCTTGGGTAGAAGGTATTTAACTGTGATCAATAGTAGCCCAATAGAGTCAACACAATGTGACTGAGTAGCTGTCTAAGTTGGAATTGTTTGCTACACCATGAAGAAAAACAAAACAAAACAAAACAACAGAGAGGGAGATGTTTATAGCCCTAGCAAGCAAGTGCAATAGCCTCAGAACATGAGTATATATTACAGTAATGCAATCATTTATGTGAGAAAAAATGTCCTGGAAAATATATTGTATTTACTTAATCCTGTCACCCAAGGCTTGTAAAGAAAGTGACTTACTGCTAAGTGATTTCTGTTATTCAATGCTGTACTATAGTTGAGTGGTTGATACTTTAAGACAGACTTTAAAAGACAGCAGGATTAAACTTGTCCCTTCATTCTACATCATGCTAGATAATTAGTCTTTCTGCTTTATTATGTGCCTAAATCCACTACTCAGACACCTGTGACATCTTTCACAATATATGTTATTTATCACTGTTTCAATAGATGTCTGTCTGGTTCGTGAATATGAAACAAGCTCTTAAAGGTAATGAGATAAAAGAAATTTCAGCTGAAACCTCTGGAGAGAAAATCTCAAAATAAGTGTTCCCCAGGTGCTAGCCTCAGAAGAGGATAGGATGTGCGTGCTTCAGCTGTGTGAGGAGATATCAGAAATATGTAAGTCTGCATGAGCTGAAGCTGAACGCAGATGTCCAGGGTAACTATCAGAGTTCTGTTTGTTCTGAAATATCTCAGTCTATACTTCTGACAGACGTGTTCTGCTCTATAATCAATGGAAAAACAGAATTTAGGGTTGAAAGATTTTTTTTTTGCCCCCCAAAAAATGTTGATTCTTGGTCTTTCACATCCTCTTGGGAGGTGGCTATCTCAAGGTAGAGGGTATTCAGAGGTAAACTGTTGAGTAGACTTTCACAGTTAGGACAGAGAGAAATACAAAGGAGTTTGTATAATGACACCTTTTGTGTTGAGGACAGTTATCATCTTTGGCCTTGTCAGAAGCAAATTCCCAGGCAACCTGATCTAGTGGGTGACATCCGTGTGCCTTGCAAGGGGGCTGAAACTAGATGATTTTTAAGGTCTCTTCCAACCCAAGCCAATTCTATAACATAGTCGGGGATTTCATACAGCCCAGGATCCATTATCAAAAAGCAACTTTGTTACATTCTAAATTTTGTGATGAGCAAAGAGGAAACACCTTATAAATGTTTCTCTTCCTCATCTAGGATCCACTTGAGGTGATTTTTATGTTTGCTAACATAGTTTTACACCTTGCTTTTACACCTTCATTGGTTTGTAGCTCCACATAAGAGCCAACATTGTCATGGTTTTGACTGCAATAGAGTTAATTTTCTTTTTAGAGGTTCACACAATTCTGTGTTTTGGATTTTTGATGAAAATAAAAGTGATAGCACACTGATGGTTTTGGTTGTTTCAAAGTCTTGCTTACACAGAGCTAAGAAATATTCTGCTTCTTGTGCTGCCCTGCCAGTGAGGAGGCTGGGGGTGCACCAGGAGATGGAAGGGTTCACAGCCAGGACGGCTGATCCAAACAGGCCAAAGGGTCAGTCCCATGCTATATGGTGTCATATTCAGCAGTAAAAGCTGGGGTAAAGGAAGGAACATTCAGAGTGAGGGCATTTGTCTTCCCAAGAAAGCATTACCCATGATGAAACCTGCTTTCCTGGGAGTGGCTGAACACCTGTCTAAAAAAAGTGACCTAAAAAGTCATGGGACTGCAACCTGCTGATGAGTTATGTATTTCGCTCATTTCTTCAGGATTTCTTCTTGTAAGAACAAGGCCTCCCCTTTCTGCCTTTGGAGTCTGCCTATTGCTGGGGCAGCCACCTTATTACTGGGACATGGGCAAAAGTTATACTCGTCAGCCCTCAAAAGTTAAATTAGTGCTTGGGTTCCTAAGGTGTCACATATTTGTCAGGGACCACTTAGGTCTGAAAACTCTGCCCCTTTGGCGTGATAGTCCTTTGGCTGTCTGTGTTCAAGGCCTGCTCTGATATGGCACATGTGTGTAACCTTGGAACAGATTGTTCTGCAAACCTGTAGTGTGGCTTCTGCACATTGGCACAGAAGCTTCATTTAAGCTCAAGCCCTTTCCCTTTGTTTCTTGCTTCAGTGGTACTGTAGGTATGCCTGCATACCTTGCTTATCCCAACCTTGCCCTGCTGACTTGACTTCTTGGCTTGACCTGTCTTTTCAGCACTGACTTTACAGTTGAGCTGGACTGTTGGCTGACCCTGGTTTCTCTCCTAATTTTCTGCCCTTAGAAGACTTAGAAGACCACAGAAGACTGGAGGACTTCATCCTGCTGAGACAGGTCCTTCATATGTTACTATCACCTCTAGAGCTCTACAGCTTGCCTTCTTCTGAGGAGCAGCTTGCTTTTGTTGCTCCATAACAGTAGTAGCTGAACGTCACTGTTGTTTCTATTTACTGACTGATTTAAAAACCTAAGGAAACAGAAAAAACATGTAAGTGTTTTTGTTATCTAACAATGCAAACAACTGCTGCAGACCCTGTGTCTATTCGTTGACTTCTTTTAAAACTTGGCATGGAGGTCTTTGTCATCTCGAGCCTTTTTCAATAACTTAGTCTGGTACAAGTTTAGTTATCACTTGTGTTATGTTATAGTTGCCCAGTCAGAACTGGAGCTCTGTGGACGCAATCCAGGCAGACAGAAACTGCATGGAGAATCTGTAACTGATGCCTTGATCTCAGAAGTTTGGCTCTAGCATTGTAACACTTGCAAGTTACACAGCACGGAAATAATGTGATGCTCAGATACCATCACCAAGAACTCAACCCAAAAACTATAAAGAAGGAAAGGCAGGGAGGTATTATCCAATGCAACGCAAAAACAGCAGCTACAGCAGTGGCAGGTACAGTAGCCAAGCTCACAGTGATCTGCATATGTGTTCAGACCTTTCATAAAATGTTTTTTTTCTTTATTTGTTTTTGTTTTTATTTTTCATTTCCATACTCATGGGTAAATAGTTAATATTTTACAGTATCACTACACATGCATCATTTAAAAATTACCTTTGACCTCAGTGTTGATTACTGATGCTGGAATAAAACATTTACAATATATATACAAATTACTATGTATAACACATTACTTAATATCACACAGATATGAGTGTGATGACAGTGAATAGCATAGTACATGTGTTCTGGGAATCTGAATGTATAATTTTAAGCTTCATCAAAGAACCTAAAGAATTGCCAAGAGTTGCTGAGAAAACCTGCAAAGTTTGATTTCTGGTACACTGCATTGCAATCATTTATATGGATTTGATGAGCCTTCTGCTCCATGCATGGGCCTTGCTCAGCTGTCATTTCCTGTGCCCTGGTGATGCCTACATTTACAGCTTTTTATTCCACTTCACTAACTGACGGTGGGATTATGTGCTAGAAGGACTGTGCTACTGCTGAGATTATATTTGCTCAAGGAATTTTGCTTTCTTGACAGGCACTGTTATTACCTGGAACGAACACTTGTGGTGGTGTATTGGCCACAGGGTGCCCTTCTACACAAATCATGTGACCAGACATAATCTTCCTTCAGATGAGAGATATGCCCTTGTGAAGACCTTGCATAGATTTTCTTATATGGCTCACTGGATTGGTGAATCTGGGTGATAGATTTCCCTCACTGTAGACAGAGAAAGCATCATCCTTTGTACTTTCCAAAATAAAGGGAAAGATGTTTCTTAAAATTCTGTAAAAGGAGAAGAGTTCGTACAATTCTGCTTGTTGTACCTACTGCTTTCCTATACAACTGACAGAGAAAATTTAGCCTCATGAGAAGGATGACACTTGATTTTGACATCTTAGTGTATGTCTAGCATGCATTCTTTCAAGATACAACAGGCCTTTTACTCTCAGTAGTGGATAATATTTAACAATCAAAAGATCAAGTTCTTGTGAAAAATGTGATAGTCATAAGTATCAATACAACTGTAACTGTATTCTTATTTGGAAATAATAATGCAGCATGGAGGAATGAGGAGTTAAGAATAAGTCTCACAATAGATCAAGAACAAAAGAGGAAATTATTCAGGTCCAGCTGTACTGGAAACTTAAATCACAAGAAAGCAGCTAGGAAAGTAGTGAATGGATTCCTTCCTCCAGCTTACAAATTTACCTTCTGTCTTCAGCAATTTTTCCCAATATTAGAAAAAAATATGAAAAAAGTATGAGAATAGTATTACTCTGTGTTAGAAAAGATTATAAAATATCTCAGGAGAGTTGTCAAAATACTACATTTTGTCAGTCATTGAACTTGTTAATTGTCTACATGTAGAAATGGGCTGATATTTGCATGCAAGTATAATTGTGTAGTTTTGTACACATATTTTATTTAACTAACAGTTGATGTGTCCATATAACAGAACCTTAAAGGATCAGCTTTGACCTTCTTGTGTGGGAAAGATCTAAAATTTTTGTATCTATGCTTCTGTAGCACTTCCGACACAAATGAGCTAACTGGACTGAATGGCACTATCACCTTCTGATATTTTTCTGATCAGTGAACAATAATAATGTTGTACAGAATGTGTGATAGTTCAGACACTCAGAAGTATAAAATACCGATTAAGTCTTTATCAGTATAAAATAATGATCCAGTAAGCCACCACTGGAGGGATTATTTTTCTTTTCCCCCACAGTTTCTCCCACACCTGTTTTTTAGCAGTAGGCTCCATGTGATATACAACAATGATCTCTGAACAATTAAAAATTCCCTGAGATCTGGAGTGGAAAGCTAACTTTGTGGAGTCTTTTCACAGTCACAAATATTGTATATGCTTTTCACTGACAGTTTTATGGAATTATTAAAAAAAAAAAAAAAAAGAATTCTAGAATTCTGCAATTTCTGATCCAATTATCATTTTAAATGTTAATTATCATGCATGAAGATGATTATACGATCATAGAATGGTTTGGGTTGGGAGGGGCCTTAAAGATATCTAATTTTGATAGCTAAATATTTTTGGGGGAAGATACACCCCTGTATTTGTGACAAGAATAGCTTTAGATTAGGACAAGTCCAAAAATACCAAGAGCCAAGGAGCTTGACTCTTGTCCTCATTTTTCACATATTGATGGCAAAGCAGTTCCAAATTTAAAATGGGTCTCAAGAGAAGTACAGGTTTTGGAATGCAACTGAAACAGAGTCTATTTTACATCAAGGAAATTGAAATATCATTAGCACACAAAAAAAACATCTCTCTTAGGTATAATCATCCGTTCAGCATGTCAGCCTGGTCCCTACAATGACTGAAAATTGTCCCATTTATCACTTGCTGTATTATTTAGGATCTTGGAATCAAATGAAAGTAAATTTATTATTCTTCCCTTGATTTCTCAGTAAAGCAATTGATGTGTCATATTAATAAATAAATAAATAAATAGATCACACAGATAATTGGTTCTTAGTGGACTTCATTAATTCCTTAAAGAAAAACTTCTAGAAATTAAATGTGTATTTGTGAAACTGGAAATCTATTTTTATCACACAGAAGCAATTGGTCATTCTTACCTGTGTAGCCAGGCTGGTATTCAATTAGGACCAAGAGAAGGTGGGGACAAAGCCAAAGTGTTTTTAGCACCAGCAGTCAAACACTTACAAATAAACTTCTCTGGCCTTTTATAAGCTTAGCCAATTTTCATCATGAGTGCAGTGAATCAATCAAGTAGTAGGAAGTCCTGAAAGCAGAAGGTGTCTGGCTGTACTTCATTCTCAAAAAAAATCCTCACAATTCTGTTCGATTACATTCTGCTTTGTTTGAGCTTGCCAGAGATTGTCAGACCTAAACTGTCATCATTTCCCAAACTGATAATATATGCTTTTTTATATATGGGACTATTGTAATGAGGTAATATGTATTGTGACTCTAAAAGGTGCATTATTTCCCACTCATAAAATGACTATAGACTATTTTTAGATGGGAAGGAAGAGGAATGAATTTATAATGACATCAGAAACCAGAAATTAATGCACATATATAAAAGCTGGTTAGAATTTAGATAATAAATTTAAATTTGGATGAAAATTAATAATTACTTTTATTCATATGCAAAGTAGTTTTTCCTTTTCCAATCTTCTGGCTGAATAACTAGTTCTAGTATGCCCGTTAATCTGAAATACAAATAAATCAGTAATTTTGTAGACTATTATTTGAATAAGAGAAAACAAGTATATAAAACATTTTTAAATGTAGTAAACAGAAAATATTAATCTGATCCGTTTTAGGATTTTAAAGTTAAACAACAACAACAACAACAACAAAACAGATTCAGACAACCTCACTGTAAACTCTTGTTCCAGATTTTTAGGCAAGAAAGATGGTAGAATCCTATGTGTAATATATATATATATATTTATATATAAGCAAGTGGATGTTAGAAAACAGGAAAAATAGTTGTATCTGAACATTTCAGATATGACCAAGAGCAGCTCAGTTATTGCAGAAAATCAGACTGAATTTTTAATTGTCCTAATGCTTCAAAAAAAAATAATGGTTGGACCAGATCATCTGGACGTCTTTTCCAACCTTAAAGTATCTATGATTCTTAGCATTAATTATATAAGTTTATCTATAATCTGCTTTCTGTGGTGTATGAAGCAATGAATATGCCAACCATTTGAGAAACTCTGCCGTGACAAATTGGAGATGGATTCAGTCTTTTTGGAGATATATGTCTGTACTGTTTTTTGTTGTTGTTGTTGTTGTTTTTGTTTTTTTTCATTTTGTTTTGTTTTTAAATCGAGCAGGGTGGATTTCTACTAAGCTTGTAATTTAATTTACAATAAGTAGGGAAATAGACAGCTTTAATAAATTTCTGCATTCCTTATAGAGACAAAGGAGAGAGGTAAGTTAAGAAAGTTGGATATCCTCTGGAAACTGTCATAAATACCAGTTTTATCCATAGAGTGAACTATGAAGAACAGTTCAAATACTTCTAGACATGTATTAAAATCATTGTACCTTTATAAGTAGTGAATAGAATGGATTAAAATTTAAATTGTGATTGAAATTCAAAAGGTTGTTTTATATTTGGCTTTGCTACACATGGTTTATCTGGTGATTTTCTTCTCTTAACAGAGGAACACATTTCCCAGTTTTTGACTGCAGTGTTGATTAAAGTGTTTCAGATGAAGTTTAAATAGTTCCGCAATTACTGATTGCAATATTTTACTGTAATTTCAATGTATTTTCCCTTTCTTTTAATAAACATTTAAGTTTTTCTACAGCTGACTTGTTGATTTAAAGATTCCATTTTCTGTGTCTAAACATTTGAAGTAATGATTTTCTTTCTGGATGTATGTTTTAAAAATTATTAAACTTTCATGCTAAGTATTTCAATTTGAATAGCTGCAGCATATCTGTAACTGGGTCTAGAAACTTGATCTGAAATGTGCCTTTTGAAGTCTTCCTGAAAACCTGCCTTCATCTGACTGTGCTCATAAGCTTTTAAAATTGACTTTATTATTATTATGTATTTTTTTTCCTCAGCAGAACTTCTCAGGTTTTTGCTTTACTTTCTAAGCGTGTCAAGGCTTTCTGTGAACTTTCATATTCCCCAAAGATCTTTAAATGCCACTGCCTATTCTAGCATCACACAGATCCTTCAGAAATGCCTGTCTGACCAAGAATGGGCCAACAGAGACAGTGACCAAATATGGAAGCTGGATGCTGAGCTAAAAGCAACCACAGGAGTTCCCACCTGAGTTATAACTAAAAAAGTGACAGTAAGAGATGAGATCTGGCTGTGGCTCCTTGTATCAAGTCTTTCACTGGATACTTCCTTACTTGTACATGTCAATTTTACCTTGGTGTACTCCTAAGAAAAGCAAGTTCCCATGAACTTATCTTGAGGGATATGATTTATTTTTTTTCCTCTTACAGAGAGAAGCAGACTCCTCAAGGAGATTCAGGCAATGGTGCAGTTAAAGCCTTTATCTTTCTAGATTTTTTTTTTCCTTTTTCTCTTTTCTCTGCTTGTTCCTCTTTTTGCACTTGAAAAGGCTGTGTTAATTTATGTATGATACCTCTGAGATATTTGTATATAAAGGATTTCCAAGACACATGCTCAGACAATCTGCATATACACAATCTGCTTATATAAAGCCAAGAAATGGTTGTTATAATAGTGATTGAAATCTGGAGAGTCATTGTTAGTGCAGACTAAATTGTTATTGAAAAAAAAAAAAAAAAGAATAGTACAGTACAAATTGTTATATATACACTTTGTTTCTACCTCTTCCATGGCTTTATGCTCACCCTTGCCCTGCTCCTCTGAGTTCTAAGTTTAATGGTTTCATTCTGGTCATGGTGCTAATAGATAGTCAGTTGTCAGCTCCTACAGACCTTCAACTCCAGAAGTAATATATCATGTGTCGATAGTTTCTAATTCCTTACCCTAGGATCCACTGGAGGTCTTTTTTTTTTTTTTTCTGTGACTATGCTAATACACTTTTACACCTTTGCTATTCCTTCATTGGTTTGTAGTTCCACATTGCATCCAAATTTACTATGCATGATGGCTTTCCTGTATGTCAGATACTACACTGTTCTGCTTGTTTCCCCTAAAATGAATGTTACCTGATTTTCAGTCTGACTTCAATCAGGTCACACAACTCAGTTTCATTTCTGCTGTTCATATTCAAAGTTACTTGGAGTTACTTCCATTTTGGAAGAATCATACACACTCATTAGCATGGAATATACAGTGTATTAGCATAACACTGTTTGCTGGCTTTTGGCCCACTAACTGAGGAAATCTGTTTCAGTGTTGCTTTCAGTGTTTGAGCAATATTTAATGAACACAAACACTGTGTTCGTTACAAACACTTATTTTAAGCCTGGATGATACAAAATGGCTGTCAGGAATCTACTGACCCACTCACATCCTTTCATGGATGAAAATGCAGTACTGTTCTATGAAGAAGAAAATCTACTTTATTATTCTGTTTCCTGAGTTTTCCCATGACCACGAATTTTTGTATATATTTCAATTTTTCAATTTGTATTTACAGGCTTAAATATTTTTAGAAATTACTTTTAACTTCTTCTGTTTAAAATAATTTTCCCCTCAAATAACATACTTTATTTCCACTGAAAATTCCAAAATTATTAAATTGGAATAGTGTAAAGGCATGACTTTTACATGCTTTTTTATTTATAGGACAGCTTTTTTTTTTTTTTTATATTACTTTTCTTGGAAATATAAGAATGAAATCTCTCTCTCTGTCTTTTAAAAAATATTCTTATTCTTAATAAAAGCTGAGATCTTCTACTTACTAAGGAAGTAAGAGTTTACAGGATATTTTTTCATTTGTGTAAAAACAGAATTCAAAATATCTGAAGAAAAGACAATGCCATACTGGAAATGTTGCAGGCAAGCACCCTCTGGGCAAGCAATTTTGATGTGATAGAAGAAAAAAAAAAAAAAAAAGGAAAAAAAAAAGTGACATTTTTGAATTTCCCTATTCCTCAGAGCTCTAGCTACCTTTTTATCACTTTAATCTCCCTGATGGTGAGAAAGTCAGATTTGGAAGCGGCTCCACCTGTACAGCTGCATGCAGAAGAGCTCCCTGTGGCAGCAATGAATATAAAACTTTGTCAACAGAGAGTTTAGCAACAGAAAACCTGCAAGTATCTACTCTCACTTAAACAAAACACAATTCTTCATTTTACTCTTCCTTTCTTTTTAAAATTTGTTATTTAATTTCAACATCTCTGTGCATTACCATAAAAATGTAATAAGTTGCAATAAATATTATGTTAAAAATTATTTTAATGTTTGTGCTAGGTTCCTTCCAAAAATTTAGGAGGGAAATACATATATTCCAAGGAAATCATCATCTGAGGATAAATAAAAGTAAAGAGGTGGTGTGAAAAAGAGACAGTCAGAGAGAGAGAGAGCAAGAACAGGAAATTCACAGAGGAAAAAGAGTAATAGAAAAACAGAATGATAGCTGAAAATACACAGAAATTTAAAGTATTATAGAAAGTCAGTAATGTGTTGAAAAAAATCATGCATTATAAAATAAATAAATAAATAATAATAATAATGAATTACAAATCTTCCATAAGCATTAACTATAAAAAGCCTATAAAAAGAAAAAAGAAAAAAAAAGTCTGGCACCAATACATAGTCAGGATTGACACAAAATGAACAAGTTAAAACATAGCCTGTAGATTGAATAAAGTGATTATCTTTCTTTAGTCAGCACTTATCAGACTACATCTGGTATACAGTCTGGGGCTTTCAATGTAGAAAATGCTTCAATAAAGTGTAGTGGTTTCTCTGAAGGGCCACCAAGCCCTTCAACCAGTGAAGGAGCACTTGTCCTTGTGAGGAGAGGCTGTTGGAGCTGGGCTTGATGCCTGGAAAAGGGATAGCACTGGGGTGGTGAGGACGAGTGAAAGGTGGGACCTGACAGGGAGTGGAAGATGAATTTTTCCTCACAATGAAAAACTAGCATTGAAACAGGATACTGAGGGAGGCTGTGTAGTCTTAGAGTATTTCCAGACCCAAGTGCATAAAGCCCTGAGCAACTGCAGCTGATCTTGCTGGACTAGAGAACTCCAGAGGTCCCTTACAGGCAGAATTATCCTACCTGTTCTATCTTCAGCTGATGCATAAATTAAAAGTAACACTTTGAAACACCAATCTTTTTTTTTTTTTTTTTTTTAAGTCCGGCATAACCTTGTGGTTTTTTTTTTTTTTATTACACATGCAGCACTTTTCCATTTTAATATGTATTAATTGGCATGAAGTCAGAATCATCAATTCCATAGCTGAGATATTCTCTTTTATGAAGCAAGAAATCTCTGGCTTACAGCAGTCTGCTTCAATGAGCAACTAAGGGGCAAAAAGGTATATTAATAAATCATGACTTTCAAATTCTTCCCCACCATATTTCTTAAAAATACATAAATGATAGGACTAAAGGCCTATCTAGAATACCACCTCATCCTCAGTGCATCTTCTCTACTGTACGCGTTAATTTAGGCTATATTTTGTAAATATGCATATTATTTTTTGTAACTTTTATGAGATAGAGTAATATATACTGCTGATCTTCTGTAAAACAATAATTCATGATGATACATACCATTTTAAAATGATGCAACACTGAAGGTCAGAAAATATATAGCAATGTAATCTTTTTTGTTTGCAATAGTAGAGAGATTTTTTATTTTTATTTTTAGATTCATAAAAAAGAAAAAAAAAAAAACAATGAAAATTTCATTTACTCTCCACAGAACTCCATAATTTCTTAATTTCTTCAAGCATTTTTCAAGTGATGTTAGCCTTTTGAGATAAAAACTGATAGAAAGCAAAGGAGTTGCTAAATTAGAAGTTTAAAAAAATGCCTGTAAAAACATTAAGCAGTTATAAATAAAACAGTGTATTGAGTGGGTAATATTACGAATGTTAGAAGTTGTCATCTTAAAAAATAAAAAGACTAACTGAAAATCTAAGAAAAAGAGTGCTAGAGGAAATTTGAAAAAAATCTGTCATGCAAAGTGAATATAATTAGCACTTCACTGCCTATCATTGTTGAGTCTTTTTGTCTGTCTGGTTGATTATGTATTATATTTCCAAGCCAGCTTGCATGTTGGTCTCTAATGGCCTAGGTACCAAGCAAGGGTTGAAATTCTATCTGTTCTATGTTTGTTTTCATTTTAATATTGTATAAATTTTGTTGTCTCTATCTTTGTCTTTCAGATTTATCAGTGAAATTTTCCTTTGAACTGCTCAAATCCTTGCATGCTCCGTTTTTTTTTTTTTTAGAAAGGTTTATTCCTGGTGTTACTGATCTCAGTTTGTGATAGAGAGAGTTTTCACATCCAAAAAAGCAGATCCAACTTCTTCTATGTTAAATTTCTTAGAATAGAGTTTCATTTTTGACTCTGTTCAATTTTCCTTTTCCATATACCAAATAGATGATCTATCTTTTCTGGACAGACTGAAAGTTTTGGTCCTCCAATACACATTTTCAGAGTCAGACTACAGATGAAGGTAGAGAACATGATTATCTGTTTTCTGACAGATAATGTCTTATTCTCAAAGTACAGGCCAATCGTTGTTGTTATCACATGGAATTTCATAATCCTTTTGCTGAGTTGTTGTTGCTAAACGGTACTTGTTCATATTTGTGACCTTATTCACAGTCACCCCATCTTTGTGCATGCCTATAAGATGGGAATATTTCTAATTACGTTCATATCACTAGATAATTTTTAGGAAGCTGTTACTCCTTCATAAATGTCACATTGCCATGTACTCTTCTAACGAGTACTAAATAGGTAATGAATGTCCAATCCACAGCCTGAAAGGATGACTATCACCTAAAACTCCTGACTTCAGGTCTGTGCTTGAATGGTGACAAACATTCTATAGTGAATAAGAACCCATTCAATTTGGCATTATCATCTTATACAGTTACAGGAAGAAACATGAGTTGAAACTTATTCTTCAGCTGGAATAATGTGTGAGTCTGAGTTTGATCATAGAACAAACTGTGTTGAGAACTTCTTTTGACCTCTTTGAACTCTCCAGAACATCTGTTCTTTATTGTAAATGCATCATATTTGATAGCAGTTTTATGTTCCAATGCAAACTGCAGCATATTCTATATAGGTATTAACAGCAGTGTCTGCCTGTCTTTAGGAAAAGTATTTTCTTACACTTTGCAAAAGATAAGACACACTGTCTATTTGGAACACATTTTAAAAATGGCCCATTACCAGAGATTTCATTTAACATAAAAAGCATTCCACTATTCCCAGAAGCAGTGCTAGTGACTTTCCATATTATTGATCCTAATTATCATGCTAAAGCATCTTTATATCCCAAATCAATTGTCTTGGAAATGAATGCATAGCCCCTTCCAGACTTTTGATATAACAAGATTCCATTTCTGGATTCATTTTAATCTTTATTTCTTTATGTATTTATTTTGTATAGTTGGCTATTTTAATATAATTTTCAGTCAGTCATGGGTATGGAATACACTAATTAATGTTAAGGAATAATTTCAAATGGTTTAGAATTAATCAAATTTATACAGGAAATACTATCATTGGTCAACTGTCTTAGCATTTACCTAAACATTTATTTTATCTACATGTGTGATATTGCCATTGTGCATGTCATTTTTAGTACTTGTGTATAATTTTCTCGTTTCAGTTTCTCATAATGTTGTGAAGTTTCTGAAAGACCTAGATGTTGCCGTTATCAGGCTTATTTATGACTCTATTTCAGCTTTAGGGTGAAGATCACTCTATGTGACTAGATGAACAGAGAAATATAATATCAGTCCAGCCAGCAATTGAAGTGTTCATATATACAGAATTTTTCACCATATTCAAGTAAAAAGAGAGTCATTACAGCTTGTCTATGTTTATGATAACTAGTTTTGAAGACTCAAGTATTTATGAGAAAAATAAATGCACCTATTATGTGAGGAGAGTACCCTGATGCGTGGGGCAAAATTTATGATAAGTATATATGTGTAAATTGAACAGCTTCATAGGGTGTTTGCTGGCACTATTTAATTTAATACTGTAGGAATAGCCTTAGTTTCAGCTGGTTGGACCTGAGCTTTCCAAAGATTATCCCCTGACAAAACTGCATATACTTGACATGCAACTGTGCACATGCACATTTCAGATAGAGCATGTTTGTGAGATAAGTGAAGATACAAAGGATGAAAATACACTCTCATTGTACAGACAGTACAGAAAGTGTCCATGGATGATGAATAATAAAACAGACACTGTTCCTTTTGTATGTTGAACTTGGCATCTCCTATTTCATGTTGTTTTGAAGAGCAAAATGAGACATTATTTTTGAAAATTAATGTGGGTATTTAAGGAGATAAAAATAATTTTATTTTGCTTCTACTTAGTTTTCATGTACTATGATAGCTTAAGTTCAGCTTTTCTGTCTTCAAGCATCTCACTACTCACTTTTTCAAAAGACTTATTTATTTATTTATTTATTTATTTTATTTTAATTTTTTATTTATTCGGGTGATGTAGAGTATCCTGGAAAAAAATTATGTATACTATGCATAATTTCTGAAGCTATTTAATGGGTCCCACTGACGTGTCAAAGCTTTGGAAATGCATCTTAAAATGCCAATTTTCAAAAGAGATCATTTTCTGATATGAATTACTACATTATAAAACTACTCAATGAAATCAAAAAGAGCATAATGAGACAAACACTGAGGGCATATTTGTTTCTATCTAAGAAAAATCAAACAGAAATGAAATAATGTGATTTCTTACCCTTACTAAGCTATATATCACCTACCTCTAGGTGTAAGAAAATAAAATATATAACTATCTTTTAAACAACTAGTGTAAGAGAAAAACATTCCTATTAGCTCTGTGGGCTGATTTTATTTGCTGAAATTGTTTCATATACTATGTTACAGAAATTTGTACTTTACAGTTGGACACTCTTTATTTTCTACAACTATTTCACAGAACTTTTACAACAATATTACTCTGTTTCCATTGATTTTAATACTTTTGAATTTATTGTCTTAATCTGTGTATACACAAATTATTAATGATTGCAGTATTTAAATATAACAAAGTTTCATAATTGAAGCTCTGTATTTGTCAATGGTCAAATACATTGTAAAGGATTTGTCATCTACAGTGTCAATATAATGGGAAGACTTTAATGTGTAAATGAAGTATTTGGAAGAGGAGGTCATAATACCGAATGATTGAAGCCGCAGCCCATTACCTCTGATTATCCAAAGGCTTTGTGTGTCTCAAAATCTTCAGATCATCACAGCTCTACAGTTATGTCACTGTCATATAATGTCAGTTTCATCATCTGCTTTACCTTTCAAATGGGAAAGCACATATACATTCATACCCACCCACAAAATACCGTTTTTAATTTTTCTTTCCTCACCCTCCCCCCACCCCAGCTTGATAGGAGTAGCAAAACACCATCTGGTGCTAATTTCTACTCTAACTAATAAAATAATGCAGCACCAAGAAAAAACATATATCAGCAGTACAGGCAGACCAACACAGAGTATACTGACATAGAATAATGTGCATACCGGAACTCCAAATTTATTTATTTATTTATTTATTTATTTATTTATTTATTTAATTTATTTATAACATATAAAAATGTATGAAAGGCATTCTTTTTTAGTTCTTTGACCTAAGGTTAATTAGATTTTTATGCAATTCTTAGAACCAAACTCTCCTTAAAGTGCCATTAAAGTCACTCAAGAATGATTGAACAGATTACAACAGAAACAGTATCACTGTATGGCCTTAAGAAAAGCCTTATGGTCCTGTGGTTCAGCAAGATGCTGAACTGGGAAAAATAGAGAATTATTTTCTAAATCTGGTTCTACATTTGATCTCTTCTGCAGTGCTACTTCTTTATTGGTATAGTCCAAAATATAGAATCATAACAGAATCATAGAATGGTTTGGGTTGGAATGGACCTTGAAGATCATCTAATTCCAACCCACCTGCCATGGTCAGGAACGCCTCCCACTAGATCAGGTTGCTCAAAGTCCCATCCAACCTGGCCTTGAACACTTCCAGGGGTGCAGCATCCTCAGCTTCTCTGGGCAAACTGTTCCAGGTAAACAGGTGTTCTCCAAGTAAAGAATTCTACCAAACACCTAATATAAATCCACCCTCATATAGTTTAACTCTTTGTCCTATCACTACACTCTCTGACAAAGTCCATTCCTAGCTTTTCTGTAGGCCTGCTTTAGGTACTGTAAGGTCTCCCCAGAGCTTTCTCTTCTCCAGGCTAAATAAACCCAATTGTCTCAACCTATAAGAGCTGTTCCAACCCTTTGATCATCTTTGTGGCCCTCCTTTCTACATGCTCTAACAGGGCCACATCCTTCTTGTGCTTGGGGCCCCAGAGCTGAACACAGTATTCAAGGTGGGGTTTCACAAAAGTGGAGTAGAGGGATAGAGTTTCCTTTGACCTGTTAGCTACATTTGTTTTGATGCAGCCCAGGATATGATTGGCTTTCTTGCATGCCAGATCATGCACATTGCCAGATCACATGAAGTTTTGCATCCACCAGTACCCCCAAGTATTTTTCTGCAGGGCTGCTCCCTATCCATTCATCTCCAAGTCTGCATTTGCATTTGGAATTACCTTAACCTAGGTGTAGGACATTTTTAACTTTGTGAGTTTAGCATGGGCATATCTCTCTATCTCTCAATCTTTTCAAGGTCCCTCTGGATGGCATCTCTTCCTACCAGCACATTGACCAAACCATACAGATTATGTTGAGGGTGCACTTAATTTCCACTGTCTATGTCACCATCAAAGATGTTAAATAAATCAGTGAATCAATAAACAATTGCTAGATTAAGCTTTTCTACAGTTAAAAGAGAATTCACACTTCATAAAATATATTTCCATCTACACTTAGTGTTGTATTTTCTCTTAATAGCAAAAACTTTCACAACATTTTCTATACTAACCTGCTTTATTAAACAGCAATTATATGTTAATAACATTAATTTTATGAAAAAAAAAAATATTGTCATTCTGATGGTTTAAAATTGATTAATTAACTCTACATGTCAAAACCATGAGATTAGAAGCCAAAATAACATATTTTTTTCTTGATTTTTAAAGTAAATCAAAGTGTGGGGTTCATGTCTATTTGGTGTTTATTTGGTTGTTGTTTTCCCTTTTGGTTTAAGCTGTCAGGACAAAAATATGTCATAGTTTCAAAACTGTAAACTGTGTATGCGTTCAGCAAATATTTTTCTAATATTTATAATTTGCATTGAAAGTGAAAAAATGGGAACAGGTTATTTATTTAGAAGAGAACATATTTAAGGAAATACAGAGGAAAAAAAAGTGTGAAATTTTATTTTTTTGTTTGTTTTTAATTGCATGAATATAATGAAAACTATGAATATAGTGAAAACTTAGGTGCAGATTTCACTTTAAGACCACCAGTCTGTGAAAAATTAGATTAGATACGCGCTATGCTAACGAGCTAGGTTACTTATTTTTTCTTTATTCTGCCTCCCAGATTTTTTTTATTCTTTAATTTTCTTACAGTAATTAAAAATATAGAACTTTTACTAAATACACTTTTTTTAATCATCATCATCTTCAGTATTAGTATTAGTATTAGTATTAGTATTAGTATTAGTATTAGTATTAGTATTAGTATTAGTATTAATTTCTGTCGGGATATTGCTAATAAGATCCATCAGTTTGATGTCAACTGGAATGATAATAATTTAACTCACACAGTCTGAATTAGCCTGTAGATCTCTTTATTCATCTAATATTAACACATGCATAAGTCCAATTGAGTTTGATGAAACTGAAGTATATTCTTAATGCTAGGCATATGATTAAGTGTCTTTCTGAATTGTTACATAGAGAGGAACATCTGTTGCTTTGCTCTAAGTCTTAATTATTTCATCACTCACCTCTTTATTTCAATTTTCTCCATTTGGGCAGGAGGGAATCATTTATTATCCATTGTTGATGATAGATTCGTCTTAAAGAACTATGTAATCAGGTGAATTTGAGGACTGTAAAAGTTCAAGTGTTGAAATGAAGTCTGAGGATAGGAGAGTAATTCTGCTTTCTCTTCTGTACTGGAGTCTTTCCCAGACTTCTTCAAACAGTGTGTATTTGGCCTGAAAATATTCACAACATCTTGAAAATCACTAAGGGATAGCTCTGGAAAAACAAAGTACATGGTGCTCAGGAATGCTGGAATCCAAAATACTCAGATAGATATTACTGGGTCTTCTAGAAAACAAAAATGGCCTTTGATCATTCCCTGGACTTGAGTGCAGGAACTGAAGCATAGCTTGTAGTCAATTAGCTAACCTCTCACCTCGCTGCAAATAGGGAGATGTCACCCCTGCTGCCTGGGAGGAATAAGTCCTGGTGTACACAGTCCTCCAAACTGCCTGAATATCATCTGGAAGAGCAATAGCTGATAAAAGCCAAAACCACTTCTAACCATGTAAACAATTAAATAGAATGAACTGTTCTGAAACAGTGTTCAAATTGTCTCCTAGCCTCACCTTCTTTATTAGGATAGAGTTAGACTTCTTATATAGCATATGCTTAAAAAGGATCTACACAAGCCATCTGGTAAATGAGGGTTGCTTAAACTAATCAAGAGGAAACATCAAAGAAAAGGGTACCCTAGCTAATCAGCCACAGTTGCCTCAATACCTGCCTCACTCTGAACTGTTGACAAGTTTCTTAGAGTGAGAAGCAGGAGATCTTTTTGCTCTCTGACAAGGTCATGGAACTTGTTACACAAAAGTCAGTGTTAGCACAGTTGTTCAGGAGGTGAAGAGTCTAAATTTTTATTTATTTATTTACTTATTTATGTGTGTGTTAGAGAGAGTTAATTTGAACCATATTCAAAAACCAGAAGGCATCAATGTATATTTATTATTGTCTTATTTGAACTATTCTTATTTGTATATATATATATACAAATATATATATATATTCTTATTTATATATAAATATTAATATATTATACATATATTATTTATATTATATATAAATAAGAATATATATAAGTAATATATATAAGAATATAATATATATATATATATTTTTTTTTCTGAGAAGGGGAAAAATGTGTTTATTATAATTTACAATGGAATGGTTAGGGTAATCTCTAACAAAATAGCACATGAGAGTTCAAGTTAGCCTTATAAATCAGGAGATTTTACATTATATCTCACATTATATATTAATGTCCTAAGTACTAGCTAAATGTGATGAAGAGTTGCAATACCCCAATTTCTGCATTTTTTTAAGTAATGTTTAAATTACTGTTTTAAATTTATCTTGAAAAACTGAAATTGAAAGGATGGAAATGCCCCCCCCCTTTTTTTTTTTTTTCACGGGGGGGTTGGGTGGAGGAATCATGACATCTATTCCTTTACGTATGAATAGTATCATGTTATGTAAAAATGCATCACTGGTGAATATATATTCAACCAAATATTTCAGGTCACTCTGTAATCGTAATAGTTCAGTAACATAAAATGGGTGAGCAGTCATAATCTGTTTTAAGTCAAACTCAACAGAACAAATGAATCACATAAAATTATTATTATTATTAATTATTTGCTGCTAATAATACAAGAATGTTTCTTCATAGGTTTATGTTACAGTTTTTTTTTCCCCATTTTTAATTTATTTCAATTTAATTTTAATTTAATAATTTCCCATTTTAATTTATTTTAATTTATTTACTCCTGTAGGAAAAACATGTTATTATGAAAGAAAAGAGCACTCATATACAGAAGAATAAAAATTGTAGTCTTTCCAGCACTCTTGGTTCCTCTTGGTTCAAACCAATTTCATTTTCTTGTTTGTGTAACTTAATGTTTTTTACTTTAAATAATAATAAGACTAAGGGGATGAAGAAATTATTTAAATGGTTGTACTTAATTTTAAATATTTTGAAAAAGTATATAAATATTAAGATTCCTAAGTGTAGAGATGAAGCTGATAGAACTATATTACTTAGTTTTTCAAGAACTGTAAGAATAACAAATTATTGTTCAGAAAAATATTGGAAAAAAATTACTCTACTTTCAAAATTGATTGTGATATTAATGGAAAGTTATATACAGATTCTGGTAGATAGGAAAAGAAGGATTTATCAATATTATTACATTATTTTTAAATAGCAACAAGTTAAGTATTTCTGTAGGGAGCATTTATAAACAATTGCAGGGTGACTGTAGTGGCCAGGGAGTTGTCTTTAAAACAACAACAACAACAACAACAACAAAAAAACTATAAAATTATAAGGCTAAAATTAGCTTTCTTCTTTATGTTTAGAAGAGAGATGAGCAGAGCACATCAATAAAAAAAATTACTTCAGATCTCATTTAAAAATATTTTTTTCAGATTAAGAACTTAGCTAAAGTAATAAGATCCAGCACTTTTGAGGTGAAAGGAAGGAAGGAAGGAAGGAAGGAAGGAAGGAAGGAAGGAAGGAAGGAGGGAAGGAAGGAAGGAAGGAAGGAGGGAAGGAAGGAAGGAAGGAAGGAAGGAAGGAAGGAAGGAAGGAAGGAAGGAAGGAAGGAAGGAAGGAAGGAAGGAAGGAAGGAAGGAAGGAAGGAAGGAAGGAAGGAAGGAAGGAAGTTTTGAGAAATCTGTGTTTTAATTTTATTTATTTATTTATTTATTTTTTTTTCATGGATGATATGACTTCATAAGATATTTGTGTTTTGCGGACACAAAACCTCCATTGAGATCCCAAGTATGAAACTTCAGGCTGCTGAAGCATTTTATTAGGACACCTAAAATATGTGAAATTTGACAAAGCCAAAGATCATGGTCTTTCTTTGTAATCCCCTGTTTTAAATTTCTTCAAGATATTAACTTTTGAGGTCTTAGACAGCTCTCTGCTGCTCTAAAACTCAAGGTAATTTTATGCTTGAATATTCTGTTTCAAGGGTTGATGGTTACATTCCTACTGTTGTTTAGCCATGCTTCATCTGAGCTATTAGGTGACTCCATCCACACTCAGTGGGAATCCATTGTTTTCTTCTTCTACCCTGACAACAGTGCTGTTCTCCTGAATTCACTGTAAAAAATATTCTGCCTTCCAGTACTGTCTATTCTGCCCCCTGGTAATCACTCTCCTCCCTCGCTATTCACAAGAAAGACTCAGTGTGTCTCCATTCTGATTTTAATCGCTATCCTGGCCTATTCCTCTGCTCCAAATTATTGCATTTTATTCCCATGCTATTACCCTCACCTCTGTTTTTCATCTTTAACTGCTCTGCTGAGCTCTTCTGTTCACAGTTCATTTCCCTTTGACTCGGCATGGATAAAAGTTCCACCCATCGGCCAGTAGTGAGCTGGGATTACAGCATGAGGTTAGCATCTCTCTGATGGCCTGCCATTGAAGTGTATATCAGATCTTTTTATGGAAGACCTCGGCAATTACACTCATATTAAAACCACGTATAGCTTCCAGCAGGTATTTGAGTTTTATTTATTTATTTTAAATTTACAGTTTCTAAATGTTTTCCTCTTTAAAAGCAGGCTGGTGCCTGCTTTAAGTTACTGGTCAACAGTTCTGTAAGACATTGTATATATGTCTATAAAGGCTGTTACATAGCTTAAATTCTGCTTTTTGTTGTAAAAATATCACATAAATATTTGGCATATTTGAGAGAATTATATTTGCAAGTCAACATATTAAATTGTTCGAGGAGTTTAGTAACAACAGTTATGTGTTTGGGGAGAAGCGATTACAGAATCATAGAATCATAGAATATCCTGAGTTGGAAGGGACCCATAAGGATCATCAAGTCCAACTCCTGGCACTGCACAGGTCTACCCAAAAGTTTAGACCATGTGACTAAGTGTAGTGCACAGTCCAATCGCTTCTTAAATTCAGACAGGCTTGGTGCAGTGACTACTTCACTGGGGAGCCTGTTCTGGTGTGCAACCACCCTCTCGGTGAAGAACCTCTTCCTGATGTCCAGCCTAAACTTCCCCTGCCTCAGCTTAACACCGTTCCCGCGGGTCCTATCACTGGTGTTTACAGAGAATAGGTCACCTGCCTCTCCACTCCCCCTCACGAAGAAGTTGTAGACTGTGATGAGGTCTCCCCTCCGTCTCCTCTTCTCCAGGCTGAACAGGCCCAGTGCTCTCAACCGCTCCTCGTATGTCTTCTCCTCTAGGCTCTTCACCATCTTTGTCGCCCTCCCCTGGACACTCTCCAACAGTTTAATGTCCTTTTTGTACTGTGGTGCCCAGAACTGCACACAGTACTCGAAGTGAAGCCACACCAGCACAGAGTAGAGTAGGACAATTACCTCCCTCTACCAACTAGCAATGCCATGCTTGATGCATCCCAGGATACGGTTGGCCCTCCTGGCTGCCAGGGCACACTGCTGGCTCATAGTCAACTTGCTGTCAACCACGACCCCCAGATCCCTCTCTGCAGGGCTGCTCTCCAACTCGTCTTACTCATCGCCCAGCCTGTACCAGGGTCGCCCAGTCTGTACCAAGGTCGCCCTGTCTGAGGTGCAGGACCCGGCACTTGCTCTTATTGAACTTCATGCGGTTGGTGATCGCCCAGCTCTCCAATCTGTCCATATCTCTCTGCAAGGCCTTTCCACCCTCATCCAAGTCCACAACTCCTCCAAGTTTGGTGTCGTTGGCAAATTTGCTCAGAACACCTTCTAGTCCTACATCCAAGTCATTTATAAAAACATTGAAGAGGACTGGCCCTAAAATGGAGCCTCGAGGGACCCCAGTGTGACCATCTGCCAGCCAGATGTGGCCTCATTTATTACAACCATTTGAGCCCTACCTGTCAGCCAATTGCTCACCAATTGTATGTTTTTGTTTAGTTGTATGCTGGACATTTTGTCCAGTTGGATCCTATGGGAAACAGTGTCAAAAGCTCTGCTGAAGACCAAAAAGATCGTATCAGCTGGTTTCCCTTGATCAACTAGATGGGTGATCTTATCATAAAAGGAAATTAAATTTGTTAGGCAGGACCTACTCCTCATGAACCCATGTTGGCTGGAACCAATGACTGCTTTGTCCCCCAGGTGCACTTCTGTAACTTCAAGGATCATCTTCTCCATAATTTTACCAGGCACCGATGTGAGACTGACAGGCCTGTAATCGCTAGGTTCTTCTTTCTTACTCTTCTTGAAAATTGACACAACATTTTCCAGCTTCCAGACCTCTTCAGATTCCCAAGAGTGTTGAAAAATAATTGAGAGAGATCCCACAATGACATCAACCAGCTCTTTAAGCACCCTGGGATGAATCCCATCCGGACCCATGGACTTATATGGATCCAGGTGAAGCAGCAAATCCCGCACATGTTCAGGGTCGGTTGGGAGTTTATCATTCCCAATGTCATGGTCCTCCCGCTCAGGGCACCCTGGGTCCCGAAGCCCATCATCAGTGTTGAAGACAGAGGCGAAGAAGCCGTCTCTGCTTTGCCTATGTCACTGTCTCTGAGGAGACCTTCCCCATCAAGTAGCGGACCAATGTTTTCTTTGGTCCTCCTTTTTCTGTTCACATATCTAAAAAAATCTTTTTTTATTGTCTCCCACAGACATGGCCAGCTTCAACTCTAGTTGGGCTTTGGCCACACAAATTTTCTCCCTACAAACACAAACAGCATCCCTGTATTCCTTCCTCATCGCCTGACCCTCCTTCCAGCAGCTCTACACTTTGTTTTTTTGCTTAAGCTCCAGTAGAAGATCCCTGGTCAGCCAGGCCGGCCTTCTGCCCCACCTGCCTGACTTCCGATATTTTGGAATTGCCTGATCTTTGATCTTGTGCTTTTAGGAGGCAGTGCTTAAAGATCAGCACTGATGTACCCCAATGCCTTCAAAAGCAGCTTCCCAGGGGACCTTGCTGACTAGTTCCCTGAGCAGCCTGAAGTCTGCTTTCCCCATATCCAGGGCTGAAGTTTTGGTGGCAGTTTTCCTTCTGTCACCATAAATTCTAAACTCAACCACTTAATGGTCACTATGACTGAGACGGCCACCAATTGCCATGTCTCCCACAAGACCCTCTCTGTTCTCCAGCAACAGATCTAGAAGGGCACCTTTCCTAGTTGGCTCCCTTAGCACCTGCACCAAAGGTTATCTCCTAGGTGCTTTATGAACCTCCTGGATTTGCTCGTGTCAGCTGTGTGGTGATCCCAGTTGATGTCTGGCAAGTTGAAATCCCCCATAAGGACAAGGGGAGTTGATCTCGAGGCATCTCTTAGTTCTGCAAAGAATAATTCATTGGTGTTGTCGTCCTGTCTGGGTGGCCTGTAATAGACTCCCACAACAACATCCCCTTTATTTGTTCATCCTTTAATCCTTACCCAGAGGCTCTCAACTTTGCCATCGCCAACTTGAAGTTCCACACAGTCCAGCCCATGCTGCACATACATCACCACCCTGCCACCTCGCCTACCCTGCCTGAAGAGTAACCATCTATTGCAACACACCAGCCACAGTACTCATCCCACCAGGTTTCGCTTATGCCAATGATGTCATAGCTGTGGGACTGGGCCAAGACTTCCAGCTCATCCATTTTATTCCTCATACTGCATGTGTTTGTGTAGAAGCACTTCAAATGTACCTCCCTACATGCAGCACCTTGTGGAGCTGACCGATAGACCTTACTAGCACGCAATCCCTCTGATTCTAGCACACCATCTCTTAGCTCATCACTGGTGTGCCTGGTTTTATCCCCTTTCCCCTTCAACTCTAGTTTAAGGCCCTATCTATCAGCCCTGCCAACTCCTGAGCAAAAATCCTTACCCCTCTCTGAAAGAGGTGCATCCCATCTGGTGCCAGCAGGTCTGGTGTCATGTAGACCTTCCTGTGATAGAAAAACCCAAACTTCTGCTAGTTGCACCAGTACTGAAGCCACGTGTTAACGTGATGAATCTGCTTGTCAGCACTGATCCCCCCTATTGGAAGGACAGAGACAAAACAACCTGTGCCCCTGATCCTTTAAGTAGTCACCCCAAAGCCCTAAAGACCGTTTTGATCACTCTTGGACTTCTTGTTGGTACCTCATCACTACCAGCCTGAAAAACCAGTAGTGGGTAGTAGTCGGTGGGCTGTACCAGGTGCTTGACTTTCTTAGTGAAGTCTCTCACCCGAGCCCCAGGGAGGCAACAGATTTCCCTGTGGGTTGGGTCCGGTCAGCACATTTGGCACTCAAAACGGAGTCCCCCACGCCAATAACCCTTCTTTCTTTTTCAGCAGATGATGTAGCAATGCAGGGGGTAGGTTGCCTTGCTTTAGGCACCCTCTCCAACTGTGATGGGCTTTCGTCTACTTCATTGTCCTCACTGTCATGTTCTAGACCCTCATACCTGTTATATAAGGGTAGATGGAAAGGTGAGGTGGGCAGGGACAGGGCTCACCTACCACCTCGAACAGGAACTTGCCTCCATTACCCCCTTGGCCTAGGTTTCCTCCTATTGCCTGGTGGGACAAGGGAACTTTTGTCTTCTGTGTAGCAGGAGACACTAGTGCTGTGGAACACTCATGAGTGTCTCAGAGAGGGTAGAGTACACCTTCACCAGTCAATTTCCCCCTCTGACTCCCTGACTCCTGAGCCTGCTCACCTCCTCCTGAAGCTCTGCTACCTGGCTGAGCAGCTCTTCAACCTGGGCACCCCTCCCACAGGCATACCCCTCACTGCTGCTGTCGGATAAAAACAGAAGACTCGGGCACACCCTGCAGCCCAAGACCTGGATGGTGGCATGTTTCCCCAAGCCCTCTGTCTGAGTAGCCACATCGGTGACCGTGGCTGAAGAAGCCACAAAAGATGTGGAGGCTATGGTTTTCTGCCTGATTGATACCATGGCCAGGTTCCTCGCAAGCAGATTACAAGTACCGAAGGGAAAGACTGCTCCAAAAGAGCAGCGAGGGGCCCTCCCTGCTTGCCGTGCCTGTGTGAACTGACATGCCCTGCCCTTCTGACGTACCACGCCTTGTTTGCCTCCTGGTTGCCGTGCTCCTGGTTGCTCGCGCTCCCTAGGGGCTGTTTTTGAACAGCCGGGGAGGGGGCACTGCTGGTTCCACCTATGCCTCGTCAGCCTCCTTCGCGAGGGCTGATGGGTCCTGGCGGCTCCCTCAGCTGCTTCGAGTGGCCTTGATGCCAAAAAAAAGCCCTGCCTGTCTCAACCCCCGCTCTGCTGCAGAACGTGTCTGCCCCAGAGCCAATTGCCTCAGCAAGAGATTATCCAGGAGAGTCATTGTGCTGTCATTGTGATCATCTCAGGCATTTTGAGGTCAGAAGAATCACACTAGTCTAAAAGGGCTGTTATATTAACACTGCTATTTACTTTTGCTTACAACTTCAACAATGATCAAAACTGCAAATTGCAACAGTTCTCTTGGCCTCCTTCCTTTCTCCCTTTCTTCCTTTCTCCCTCCCCTCCTTTCTTTCTTCCTTTCTTTCTCCCTTCCTTTCTCCCCTCCTTCCTTTCTCCCTTCCCTCCTTTCTTCCATCCTTTCTTTCTCCCTTCCTTTCTCCCTTTCTTCCTTTCCCAGAAAGCTATTCATGATTAACTATTTTTAGCTATTCACAATTAACATTTAGTGTTAAAAATCTGAAGCTTATTTCAAGTCAGAATTTCCTAATTCCTAGTAATTGGATCTTGTTATGCTTTTGTCTACCAAATTAAATAACTATTATGGAATAGTGTCTCATGGGGTTGTGATCAAGTTGCTTCTTAATCTTCTTTGCAACAGGCTATATAGTGATTTCCTTGCATTTCTTATTAGAAAGTGTATTAATCAGTCCACAAAATACTCTAGAGGCACTTTTCTGAGGCGTTTAAAAGTTTTTCTTATCCCTTTTATAATGTTGCCTTTGATGTCTCCTACTCCCTCTCTCCAGTGCTTTATAATGTTTGTGTTTCAAGTAGTAAAGGTCTTAATGTTGTGACAGAGGTCTGGGGAACATTTTGTGTTCTTTAGTGTGTGAATGTATGTAGACTGGGTTATTCTTCCTTCTCTTCAGGATTAAATTCTAATTATATAGCACACTGAATAGCAAAATCCTGAACTCAATGACCTTGGTAGTCACTTCTGTTTCTGTATGCCTAACTATCTTTCAAGTATTTCTCTTGTCAATGTCATGTAGGTAGAATACATTACCTTTCTCCACAGGTAAACATTGTCTTTTTTTATTATTATTATTTATTTTTTATTTTTTAATCACATCTTCACTCAGGAAGATGTAGTTCTGTAGCCAAATGCACCATGATACATTTTTCACAATGAACTTTATTCTGCAGTTGTTGCTGTAGTATTACAGCAGCTTATCAATTCTTTTCCAGTTGTGTGAAGGATGGCAGCTGGACAGCCAGCAGAAATGAGACCAAGTAATCGTAGAAAGTGTCTGTTGATTTCTCACTCTCTTTAATTTCCTTTTAAATTTACTATTCTCATGCATTTTGGCCAATTCACAGAGAAAGAGGAACAAGATGTTTCTTGGTTGAATTCAAAGGGAAACTTTCCCTTCCATACTCAGGCAGACTTATTTCAATCAAGGAAATAAAAATATTCTAGTATAAATCAGATTATTTGTCAAAAAAATGTTTCTAATGGAAAGAAGACCAGGCTTTAATGTTTGAGGTTTTAATCAAGTTTTAATCTGGGAATATCCTTAAATGGAAGGATTATGAAAAATATTTAATTTTTCTTTCTCAGATCTTCTAAATACTTCTATTTCCTTCTCTGATTAGCCTGCCTAGCCAACTCTTTTTTTTTCCTTTTTTTTTCTTTCCCCACCAGCTACAAAGATCCCCAAGTATAGTACAGCTCATGTATATCATATCTTACTCTACATTTAGTTGATCTCTCTCTCTGAATTACAGAAGGAAAATAATAATAATAATAATAATAATAAAATCTTCCTTAAAGCAAATAAATGTGGTTGCACATGGACTTTAGGTTGAACAATTTATCTTTCTTCTAGACACAAAGCTGTTTTTACTATGCCTTGTAACTCATGCATATATTTGACTTTCATTGATTGTGAGAAATTAAATCATATCTTGGCAGTGCAATACGCTGTATTGTGTATATGTTAAAATTCTGTTTTTTTTTTTTGTTTTTTTTTTTTTTTTTTTTTTTAACATCTTTCTTATCCAGAAAATGTTTAAATGTTTTTACACAAAACCTAGGAGTTACTTGTTAATAGCAGGTTTATCTTCTGAATTACTTAGCATGAATGAAAAATTGTGTGTTTTTTGTTGTTGTTGTTGTTGTTATTTTAGTATTTTTATTTTTCTAACATGCACATTTGGCTAGAAAATTCATTTTGTTAATGACACTGGTAACTGCTCCAATAAGGGATAATTGGGATAATTCTTCAGTAAAAATCAGTACTAAGGAAAAAAAATGCATTAAATTTTTGTAGGTCATTTCCTCCCTCACATACCAATGAAGGATGGTAACATGCTTTATGTTCTCAAGCATTTTGATAAATCCAATTTTAAATGATTCATTGACTGGCTATCCTTGTTCTGTTAGATAGCATATTTAGCTGGATTATCAATAATCCTATCAATAATTTCTAGGCATGGCTATATTTCTTTATCCCATCTTTCTCTCATTATTCTTTGCTATACCACTATGAAACACTGAACAGACTTGTGTGTTCTGTCTACAATTATTTCATATTCATTCAGTTTTTGCATGCGATTTTCATCATCCTGCCTTTTCACTCATCAGGTAAGTAGAATTATCATAGAATCATAGAATCATAGAATATCCTGAGTTGGAAGGGACCCTTAAGGATCATCAAGTCCAACTCTTGACACCGCACAGGTCTACCCAAAAGTTCAGACCATGTGCCTAAGTGCACAGTCCAATCTCTTCTTAAATACAGACAGGCTCGGTGCAGTGACCACTTCCCTGGGGAGCCTGTTCCAGTGTGCAACCACCCTCTCTGTGAAGAACCCCCTCCTGACGTCCAGCCTAAATTTCCCCTGCCTCAGCTTAACCCCGTTCCCGCGGGTCCTGTCACTAGTGTTAATGGAGAAAAGGTCTCCTGCCTCTCGACACCCCCTTACGAGGAAGTTGTAGACTGTGATGAGGTCTCCCCTCAGCCTCCTCTTCTCCAGGCTGAACAGGCCCAGTGACCTCAGCCGTTCTTCGTACGTCTTCCCCTCAAAGCCTTTCACCATCTTCGTAGCCCTCCTCTGGACACTTTCCAACAGTTTCATGTCCTTTTTATACTGTGGTGCCCAGAACTGCACACAGTACTCGAGGTGAGGCCGCACCAGCGCAGAGTAGAGCGGGACAATCACCTCCCTTGACCTACTAGCGATGCCGTGCTTGATGCACCCCAGGACACGATTGGCCCTCCTGGCTGCCAGGGCACACTGCTGGCTCATATTCAACTTGCTGTCTACCACGACCCCCAGATCCCTCTCTTCTAGGCTGCTCTCCAGCGTCTCATCGCCCAGTCTGTACGTGCAGCCAGGGTTTCCCCGTCCCAGGTGCAGGACCCGGCACTTGCTCTTATTGAACTTCATGCGGTTGGTGATCACCCAGCTCTCCAACCTATCCAGATCCCTCTGCAAGGCCTTTCCACCCTCATTGGAGTCCACAACTCCTCCAAGTTTGGTGTCATCAGCAAACTTGCTCAAAATACCTTCTATTCCTACATCCAGATCGTTTATAAAAACATTGAAGAGGACCGGCCCTAAAATGGAGCCTCGAGGGACCCCACTGGTGACCGCCCGTCAGCCTGATGCAGCCCCATTTACCATAACCCTTTGGGCCCTGCCCGTTAGCCAATTGCTCACCCATCGTATGATGTTTTTATTTAGCTGTATGGTGGACATTTTGTCCAGTAGGGTCCTATGGGAAACCGTGTCAAAAGCCTTGCTGAAGTCCAAAAAAATCACATCAGCTGGTTTCCCTTGGTCCACCATACGGGTGATCTTATCATAAAAGGAAATCAGGTTAGTTAGGCAGGACCTACCCTTCACAAACCCATGCTGGCTGGGACCAATGACTGCTTTGTCCCCCAGGTGCACCTCAATGAGTTCGAGAACCAACTTCTCCATGATTTTACCAGGCACTGACGTGAGACTGACAGGCCTGTAATTGCTAGGGTCTTCTTTCTGACCCTTCTTGAAAATCGGCACAACATTTGCCAGCTTCCAGTCTACCGGCACCTCTCCAAATTCCCAGGATCGTTGAAAAATAATTGAGAGAGGTTCCGCAATGACGTCCGCCAGCTCTTTCAGCACCCGGGGATGAATCCCATCCGGACCCATGGACTTGTAGGGATCCAGGTGGAGTAGCAAATCCCGCACACGTTCAGGGTCAGTTGGGAGTTTGTCATCCCCACCGTCCCAGTCCTCCAGCTCAGGGCACCCTGGGTCCACAATTTTCTTTCCACAATTGTTGTGGAAAGAATAATGTACTTCACTCAAAAGAGAGAAGCAGTGATATGCTTTATTCATATAATATAGCAATTTAACAAAGTTTTATTCTGAATAAGAAGCAACTTAACAAGATTTGATGGCAAGGTACACTCAGTTACTTATGACATAGAGTACAGGGTTAAGCGTACTCATCCAGGAGACCCTCCTGTTGAGTCACAAGGTTCAGAATGGAGCCTCTTGCACTCTAAACTCCTTCTTAGAGAGGAGTCTAGGTGTGACTCTAACTTTCACTGGGAATTCTGTATGAGAAAGAACTGCAGGCACCTACTAAAGAATGTATGGTAGAAGGAAATGTTAACATTCATCAGTGGAAGGTGGCTGATGAAAAACAACAACAACAGCAAACAACCAAAAAACAAAACAAAACAAAACAAAACAAAACCAAAACAAAAAACAAACCATGGTGCTAGGGCCACAAAGAATGTAACAGAATAAAACTTACATTAGAAATGCAACACAAGAAAGAAAACACAAAAGAATGGAAAAATGAGTTTACAAGGGATGAAAAATTTGCTTGTTAAAGTCATAAACATATCATAAACATATTAAACACATAAACACATTAAAGTCATAAACACATTGCTTGTTAAAGTCATAAATGGAAGAGGATGAAAAGACAGAAATAGAATATCAAATTGTACTCATCAAAAAAGTTCAGGGAAATACACAGGAAATGTCTAATAACAAAGAAAGAAAATACAATGCCATAGATATGACCACAGAGGGACCCAATCTTTGTACACATAATGCTCTTCAAGCCTGGTGAAACACTTTGAAATCAGGTCACAAGGTATGATTTGACTCTTGGTTTTAGGCATATATAATACCATAAAAGTAAAGTAACTGGAGTGAGTGTCACTTGGGGAACAGTCAATATCAATTTAAGTAAAAATCTGCTAAAGATTGTTTGGATAAATCAGCTTTAAATGGATTTGGTGTACTTGGGACACAGAAGTTCATTTAAGAGTACTGTATTGACTCATTGGGTAAAGTAGAAAACGAACAATAACTTTAACAGAAATTTTGCTTTCAATTAATTCCATGTGCTTTCATTCTTTGTAAAAATTATATGATAACTCTGCTATATCCTCAAGAACAGAACTTGGCATATTATCAAAATAAGGAAAAGTCTGTTTCTCTGAGCACTTTCCCTTTTTCTGACACAATATAAAGTTTTCACATTGCATTTTCCATGTTAAATTCTGCCTGTCTTCGTTTGTATTTCTTCTTTTTGTTTTGATTCTTGCTGACAGAACTTATTTGTTAATTCAGCTACTTTGCAGATGTGGTTTTCCACAAAACAGTATAATCATAATGCTCAATTATTATACCATAATGAGTCTCAGTTTGAAAATATTGGAAGAAGACATCTGAATTCACCATGGACACGAATTGTCCTTCACCATGGCTGATTAGGATATTACTTTGATTTACTATGTTTGGCAGTAGGATTTACATGCCAACCTGCCATTAAAATCTTATGATGAGATCTCAGGAGTCAGCACATTAGTCTTACTACTATTATATCTTCAATAAGCATAACTTGAAGACAAGGTCTTGAAGTTCAAGTAAAAGTTTTTTAAAGGATATTTAAAATTGAAACTTCAAGAAAAAAAAAAAAGATACAGACTAATCATTTATGAAAGACTGATTTTTCCTTAGCATTATATAAAATCTGACTGCCTTAGATACATAACATTTTGGTTTTGATATTTTTTAATGAAGTACGGATTAATTAAAAAAATAATCTACAATGTATTTCTGCCTTTCTGTTCCTGAAAAGCTCCACATAAATAGAAACTCATAGAATCTTAGACTCATGGAATCATAGAAAAATAGAATGGTTTGGGTTGGAAAGGTTCTTAAAAGATCATCTAGTCCCAACCCACCTTACCATGGTCAGGAAAACCTTCCACTAGAGCAGGTTGCTCAAAGTCTCATCCAGCTTGGCTTTACACACTTCCAGGTATGGGGAATCCACAGCTTCTCTGGCCAAGTTGTTCCAGTGTCTCGCCACACTCTGAGTAAAGATTTTTTTTTCCTTTTATTTAATCTAAATCTACCATTTTTACTTTAGCAACATTAGTCCTTGTCCTATCACTACATTTCCTGACAAAGAGTCCTCTCCAGTTATCTTTCAGGCCACCTTTTGTCATTGGCAAACTTGCAGAGTTTGTCATTGGCAAACTTGCAGGAACTTGCTCAGTCCCACTGTCCATGTCACCAACAAAGATGTTAAACAGCACCAGTCCAATACTGAACCTTGAAGAACACCACTCATTACTGATGTCCACTTGAACATTAAGCCATTGACCACAAATCTTTGAATGTGGCCATCCAACCAATTCCTTACCCACTGAGTGGTCTACACATCAAATCCATGTCTTTCCAATTTGGAGACAAGGATGTAGTGCATAACAATGTCAGATGCTTTGTAAAAGTCCAGGTAGATGATGTCAGTTGCTCTTCCCCTACCCACTAATGCTGTAACCCCATCATAGAAGGCCACCAGATTTGTCAGGCCTCATCTGTCCTTAGTGAAGCCATGTTGGCTGTTACCAATCACCTCCTTATTTTCCATGTGCCTTAGCATAGTTTCTAGGAGCATCTGGTCCAAGATCTTTCTGAGCAAAGAGGTGAGATTGACTGGACTGTAGTTTCCCAAGTCTTCCTTTATTCCCCCTTTTAAAAATTTGTTTCCCCTCTTCCAATCAGTGGGCATTTCACTGAGCTGCCATGTCTTCTCAAATATGATGGATTTCATCTGCCGGTTCCTTCAGAACACATGGATACATCTCATCAGGTCTCATGGACTTGTGCATTTTCAGGTTCCTTAGATGGACTTGAACCTGATCTTCCCCGACAGTGGGTGGTTCTTCATTCTCCCAGCCCCTTTCTTTGTCTTCTGGCACTTGAGCTGTTTGGCTAGAACACTAGCTATTGAAGACTGAGGCAAAAAAAGGACCTCAAACTTCTCCATGTCCCAGGTAGCCCGTATCCTTCAAGAGAGGGCTCACATTTTCTTTAGTATTCCTTTTATTACTGATGTACCTATATAAACCTTTCTTGTTGCCCTTGATGTCCATGGACAAATTTAATTCTAGGGCTTTAGCTTTCCTGGACTGATCCCTGACTGCTCAAGCAATTTCTCTGTATTCCTCCCAGGCTACCTGTCCTAGCTTCTAGGACTTATTTTCCTGAATTATTTTAGCTAGAATCTCCTTTTTCATCCATGTCAGGCATTTTTGCCTGACTTCTTTGCTGAGATGCATCACTCTTGATCTTGGAGGAGATGATCCTTGTATGTTAACAAGCTTTTGTGGGCCCCTCTTTCCTCCAGGTCTTTATCCCACATTACTCTACCAAAAAGATCCTTGAAGAGGCTAAAGTCTGCTCTCTTGAAGTCCAGGGCTGTGAGCTTGCTGTGTGTCCACCTTCTCACTGCCTTCAGGATCCTAATCTCCACCATTTGACACTGTAAATGGACTCCACAAATTAAATGCTAGTGTACCTTCCTTCTGACCAAAAAAGAAAACATTTCTTGCTTCTAGATACAAAGCTAACTGACATGGTAGCTGAAAATATTTTGAATAAATAAAGCTCAAAATCCAGTCACCTCAACATGACTTAGAGAGAAAGCAGCAGCACAGAAACAAAATCTCATGGTGGTATAGCTCCTTTACTTGCCCAGAAGGATTCTTGTGCCTGGAATAAATTTGTATGTGTTTAAAAACACACGTATTTCTTTTAAAAGGATTGGCACATCTCTGAGAAGAATTCTTGTTTATACATTTTCAATGAAACATTACACTCAGCTATTCAGCTACTGCATATAGCCATTTTCAAGTACTTGCTCATATTTGCTTGCAGCTAGCTGCCACCAAATAATAGAAAGGCAGACAGAGATAAAGAAAGAACTTTGACAATGTCATGAGGTATCAAACAAAATCAGTATTAGCCTCTAAAAAAAAAACGTTGAGATATTAAAAGATTTTAAATGATCTGTGAACCTTCCAAGGAAATTCCAGGTTTTGGTAAATGTATGCCAGATAAATATCTGTATGTATAACTGAACAGTGAAAATGAAACTAGGATCAGAAGGTTCAGAAATCTAAAAATTGTAGTTAAAATACAGTTCACAAGGCGATTGCACTGAATTATTGAATGGATAACATAACCTTCCAGGCCTATTTAAAACAGATTCAGTGCAGGAGTTGTTCTGCATTTAAACAGTGCAATAGCATCAAAAACCGACATCATCATAAATAACCTTACAATGATTTATAAATCCAGTCCAATTGTAAATGACTTTTATGTCATAATCATTAATCAGCATTAGGGTATTATCCATAACACATTTGGTACAACTCAAATATCAAGAAGCAGAGAAACATTGGGCAAGAGATGGGTCTTGGGTCTTCAAAAAGCTCAATAAATTAGCTCTAATGAAGTTGAGACATTGACTAACAACATATACATCTGCTTTTCAGTTATGTGTGAGTAACATTTATTTCTAAACTTTAAATATTACAAAGTGTTTAACTGGTATTATTTGAGATTTTTATAATACTTTTTTTTTTTTTTTCTGATTTTTTTTCCCTTGTGTTTTATAGGTTCTAACAGACAGTCACTGCCACAGTGCAAGCAACCTTCTCCCCAATTTTTATTTATGATTATTTTCTGTACTGCCTGTGCTACATTTTCAAATTAAAGAATTTCTGCTCATTTTAACATTTCTAGTTGCTATTCTTTTTATTATAATTATTTTTAATATATTTAATATTTTAATGTATTCTCTACTTTATTTCCCTCATGTATATAGCTTATGTATTAGTTTAGTAATATGGTTTAGTGGAGGATTTGTTAGTGCTAGGTCAGAGGTTGGACTAGGTGATGTTGGAAGTCTCTTCCAACCTGGATGATTCTGTGATTCTGTGATATGTTATACTTATATAAAGAATCACACATATTGACATTCATATTTAAATGTGAGCAATTCAAAGGATTTTCTGAATTGCTGATTTGCCAGATTTATGGCATGTCTTTTTCCCTTGCCGCTTTCCAAAGGGGCCTAACAGACTTCAAACAATTTGGTAAAACATCATCTGCTTTTGGCCTCTAGAACAAGAGGCTCAGTCATGATCTCTGAAAATTTCAGAACATGCAACTGTTCAGCAATAGACAAGGTAGAATCCTTTTCTTTATCAGCATCTGGTGCAGTAATTTCACTGTGACTAACAGAGGAATCATCCAACTACAGATGAAAATAATTAAACGGGCCATAAAAGCATATACTAAAGAGCTGTTGATGGCTTCTATAGAGGAAATAATCAAGCTTGTAAGGCACCTCCAAAGATACTTGTGTCCTTCAATGACAGATTAGTAAATGGGTATCATTGGAAAGTCCAAAGATGTCATGTTATTTACATTGTAAGACGAGAAAAGACATGTTATGATGGTGCTCATCTTTAATGAAAAGGATTCATTGACTTAGCCATGTAACTTCATTGTCACACTGAATCATTTAGAAATTTGCATGTGCTTTTTTTGTCTGTTTGTTTTGTTTCGCTTACTTACTTATTGATTTATTTTTCTTGTGGGAGTTTTTAAATACCCACTTTTGGTGTCAGGAAATTTTCATGATTACATATGTTGAAGAGTCCAAAAATAAGTAGTGATTATATGTGGGGAGATTGGAGCTCCATTAAGAATAAGAATAATTTCTATAAAATACAGAATTATCTAAAGAACTTAGTTCACGTGTGTCACTTCAATATTTCTCTGCATTACTATACATCCTATACCTCAGCATTATATGATGTGCTGTTTTACTTGCTATCTCATATTCTTCATAAGAACTAGATATAACACACAGTTTTAACACGATGCTTTATTTGGTATAAAAAATATAAAGGTCGAGGTGTGTTTCAGACCCATGTCTTCCACTGTGTGATGGAAAATGTTACTTTTGTTTAATTTAAAATTATCTACATCATACCCTGATAGCCTGTACAACATATATTACTGGGGAAAAGCAAAACAAAACAAAACAAAACAAAAAGCAGTAGTAAAAAAAAAAAAAAAAGGAAAATGGTTTTGACCTGTTTCATGTGAGAAGCATACTTGCTACATGCAATTTTGCTTTAATTAAATGGTGTCCAGCTACTGGCCATGAGAAATGTCAAATGGATGTCAAATGCCATGGTCATCCTCTAGATGACTTCCATAAAGTATGTCTTAGAACTACCTGAAATAGATTGCAGAGCTGAACTAAACCAGTCAAATTCAAATGACAAATTAAGTATACATTTCAACACAAGGGACTGTCATTAAAATGAGCTAGCAGACAGAAGGTGCATTCTTAAATATTCACTCATCAGAAAAAAATATTTTCATTAATGATTTATCAGTTTTCAATACAGAAGTAGCAGGATTATAACTTTTGGCCTGTTTCATGTGAACCTAGCAGTCCTCTGTGACCTGAAGAGTTCACAAGTATGATTTTTTAGCAGAAGATAGGCAGCTTGTGTTCAAACGGACACAACTATGGTGTATTTGTCAGTGAGTTATATTCATACCTTTTTTCCAGTTAAAAATATACTGTAGATCAACAATATGAAGGATGCCTATTCTACACAAAATTCCCATAGAAACATTAGTATGGTACCATATCAAGGTTTTCTTCATGGTGAATCTACAAGCATTTATTTTAGAAAAATGAACAAACAAACAAACAAACAAAAAAGTAGTGATAGTAAAGAAGTGTTATCAACAACAGTAATATGGTCATTTTCTTTCAAAGATTGCCAGTCAGTGCAATGATAGATATATGTAATGGAAAATTATTATTATGATTAATACTAATAATAAATAGACTGAGCAGTATGATTGAACTCCCTATGTTTTATGACCATTTATTGATGGATAATGTTATTTTCACTAACCATGTTGACTTTAAGTTAACATTAAATAAGACTTTTAGAATAAAGTTGCTATGTTAGTTATATATTTCTACTGTATTATTGGTTACGTTTTCCTTCTTTTCTCTGCTTCAAGAGTTGCTCTAAGAGTGGTTGAAAGACAACAATGAATAATATCAAATGAAGCAGTGATGGGAACCAAGTATGAGAAGTCACACTAATTTATGAGCATGTGATAAATTCTTATGCCAGCAGGGTTGAGGACTGATTGAGGACTTCTAAAGCGAGAGACGATCACAAGAAATAAACCTCCCAGTCACATTAATTTGTGGGCTAACAAGTTACACGTGTCACTTCCAGGAAGGATGAACTTTGGCAACTGATGAGATTGTTAACTAAGGGAGGGTCCAGACTGGGAGGGTACAGAAACTGCAGCGTTTGACAATCCCATGAGGGGTGTGCGGGGGGGAAAGTAGCAGGGGGAAGAAGAGGGGTAGGTAGAAAAGGGCTGTTTGCATGTAAAGCAGGTCCAGTCAGATTGCTTCTTTAGCTGAGCCTTGTGCCTGATCTCTGCTGTCTGTCCTATCTTCTATCTCTTCTCATTAAATCTCATTAAATCTTTTAACTCTCTACATATTTACACTCTCTCCTGTGCATATGTGTACTTCAAGGACTACTAGCTATGGGTCAGTCCTGTGTGTGGGTGTGTGTTAGTTACCCCTGGCCTGTGGTCCCAGCTACTGGAGTGTATAGTGTTGTTCTACCTACCAGGGCATGTCTTCTACTTCCAGGCACTAGAGTGGTGTGTGTTCCCAAACCAGCTACTTGGGGGGACTGGAACAAGTGAGGTGAGTGTGGGCTCTGCACCAGGAGATGGAGGGTGGCCATGGGTCAGAGCCCATGTGCCTGGTGCCAGCTCCTGGCAGCAGTGGGCCTGAGTGTCTGCATCGTATCCAAACCTGGTGTACATGGGGTGTGTACACATATTAACAAGCAAACTTCAACCTGGACCAACTGGTAAGTTGCAGGGGCCTCAGCTCCAGGCTGGAATATTAGGTGGGCAGTGAGTCCATGCTGGTAAAGCCAGGGGGATTTGCAAATGTGGTGTGCATGAGAGGAGTGTGCGTCAAGCTGAACTAGCTGGTGAGTAGGCACTCCATGAAGCGGGCTTGAGGTCTGGGCAGAGGTGCTGGGTGGACTGAGGGGCTATGCATCATACTGGAATGATCTCTAAATTTGTGGGTGCTTGTGAACCTATAAAGTTCTCTGTGTGTGCCTTCCTCTCTCTACAAGCCAGAGAGGAAGAAGGAGTCTCAGCTGTGTGTCTGCACTTATGTGAGCCCTGTGTGTAAATGCTGCCCAAGTCCATGACTAGGGCAGCCCTTGTGTTTGGTTGTGTTTGTATTCTGTCTCCGTGTGTCTCAGATATGTGCTCAGCTTTTCTACTGGTTGTACCTACAAAAGGGAACTTTGTAGTTCCCAACAGGGAGCAACCATGTCCCTCTGCCCAGGCAGAGACCCCAGGTCCCTGGGCATTGGGCTGGGTGCCAGTGGCTGGGCAGGAGCAGTCCTGGGTTGAAGCAGCTGACAGAACCTTCTTCACTCTCTTTGCTCTTCGCTTGACAACACTTGCTACTTGTCCACCTCTGCTGGCCATATGGGCAATATGCTAGAATTCAAAACATTTAATCATCACATTGGTGACATTCCACGTATTTTCTAAAATGAGTATTTTTGCTCATGGTATCTTTTTAGTCACCCTGGACATGAACATATTGCCCTGGACATGGGTGATGGCAATATGAGTAAACAGGGTGCTGCAAGGGCCAGCAACAACCCTTGGGGGTGGGGACCTGCAGCCAAGGACTGCAGGGGTCCCCATGGGTACTGGCAGGGCGTCACAGCCAGTACCAGTCACATAACCCCAGACAGGAAGCAGCCCGGTTGTCCGGCATCTCCATAAGGCAGGCTTAGGCAAAGCAAAGATGTTGGTTTATGTTGTCGACGGAAGGAAGACACAGACGCTCAGTATGAGTGAACAGTGAACTTCAACTTCAATGGATAGCTCAGTCGCCTTTTATCTAGTTTGAACATAATCAACTCATACATATTGCAAAAACTAAGCTCAGGATTGGCTAACATTTTCCCGCTCTTTTCAGGTAGTTTCTCCTTCTTTTAGCTACCTTCCCGCCTTAGGGACTTTCCCCATCGCTCAAGGGCATCGTGTCCTTGAGCCTGATTGGCTCTCAGCCAGCTGCGTACGTGCCCAGACTCTTGTGAGTTGAGTACGGTACTTTACTAGCCCATTGCCTCCTAACTGCCCAACATCCTCGTGTCCTATTTCAGTTAACCATTCTTCCACAGGTTTAGGGAGGTTACAACGAGGCCCAGTGAGGAAACCTGGATTGCTGGGCAGGGCTGTGGAGATGGGCTGAGACTGAATTGGGATGTCAGCATATAGGTGTGGGTCAAGATCGGTAAGTCCCATGGCTGGGCAGGGAAGGGCAGGGCTTCAGTGTGGCAGGAGTTGTAGCTTGTGAGGAACCTCAGCTTAATAGAAGCTCCTGTGAGACGGAGTAACAGACCCTTGCTGACGCTCTTTCTTCTTCACAACAGATCTTACCACCTGTCCTTGAACCCAGCTGGACAAATACTTTGCCTTGAGTGCAGTAGACAAATCCCCAGAAACAGAGGGACATGCCTAGGACCCTGTCAGGATATACTGTGGAAGGCAATTCCTTCCACTTTTTACAACCAAGCTAATGACAAGTGTCTTCCGTTTTCACAAGGCTTCATTAAACAAGTACTGAATGTGTCTTCTAATGCCTGAAGCATGGCCTGCACCTGGTCATGCTGTGACCTGGACTACAGTGACCTAAGAGAAATATCTGAGGAAAACAGATCCCAAAGTCAGGACACAAAATTATCTTCTTACCAAGTTTGCATGGGGTGATACTACATGAATCTTTTGAATGACTGCATTTGCCATCTGCTGCTATTCACTTGCAAAGCATTGTGCTTCTGCTTAGTATTCCTCAATGCATGCAAGCAGTAGCCAGCTACCGTCAACCACAAGCAAGAAGGGCATGAGGTATTCCTCTATAAAGGCAGCTCTGTTTTGTAATATGGCACCACCATGTGATTGTAATGAGCATTTAATGTTGAAACTAGTAAAAACAGTTTCCCAGTGTACATAAATATTTTTAATCCACCTGGAGCTTGCTTGTCAGTAAGAGATCCTTGTTTGTGCAGTTAGGCTGATGAGATTATATTAATCAGTGGTGATTATGTTATTAGCTTTTCTTTGGAATATTATTTATAGCAGTATTCAAATAGTTGCTAATCTAATTAAAGTTTCTGTTTGTGGTGGTTTTGTGGCCAGACTCAGTACACTGTTCAGTCAGCCTTTATGAATGTCGAAACCTAAAGTTTGCAGTATCTGTGGTGATCTGAAGGCTGAATACAGCAGTGGAAGTCACTCTGTTCCCTTAACAAGACATGCAGTTGGATGGGGTTGGTTTATTGAAGCACAGATCAGCATTCTGACTTTTCAGGATATATTAGAAAGGAATCAAACTTCAAGGCATTATAAGCATGCAAATATTAGTTCCCTACTTCTTTTAAGAGTATAATTTTGTAGTAAAAACAAACAAACAAAAAATGCATAGAACATATTTTTAGTGCCTTTAAATATGTTTTGTATCATACAGAATAATGTGAATAACTTCAAAAAATATTTGATGGTAAGTCTATTAGCATGCCTTCTATATGCTACCCAGCCTTTCAATATAAAGTTTATATCTGAAAACAGAAAATATGTAATCTATACTACCACTACCCCCTCGACTGATTTCTTAATCTCTTAATCTATTATTTCTTCTCCCAGAAATGTTGCTTACATATTCAAATGTTAAAAATATCTCTTAGCAACTGAATTCCCTTCACATCCTGTGCAAGACCTCTCTGGAATCCATTGCTGTCAGCATTCCAGCTTCCTTGTCAAGAACTGAATATTGTCAACAAAACTATATGAAGTGTTCACTTATTAGGGTCTGCATGTATGATGTTAATACTATAGACTTTTATAAATAGAAATAGAAAACTACCAGGTAGAAGCAAAATCACATTTAAAAGAAACAAGTATATTTGATGTAGAAGAGAAAAAGCAAGATCTAAAATGCTAACTTGAAAAAGGTGTTTTTCTGAAAGATACCATAAGTGATTAACAAATTTTGAAATATAGTAAATAAATCTTTGGAACTAGAAGAAGAAGAACTTCCATGACAGATTGCTCAGCAAAAATTAAAATCTATATGTCACATTTTTTTTTTAAATAAAATTATTTTGTGAACATAAATATATTATTATTAATAATAAAAGAGTAGATATAGCTCAGTATGTGAGTAGAAATAATTTTGCATTAAGTTCTTTCTTTTTATAATGGAAGATTACGTTTGTGATACTGCTTCAGTAATTTGTCACTTCAGTTTAGAATCCTCACTTTATGAAATTAAAATATTAAAAATCTTTTTAAGATGAATTGCCTTCATGAATGAAGATGTAAATTTAGCAGCAAAAAACATATAATGACATACATAAATCAAACATACTATTTATTACAACAAAATGGGACATTTTTCTCAACCACTGATAGTTCATTTCAACAGTATTTTGTTGGCTTTGCAAATTTGTGATATTTAAATGAAGGGGTCATCTTCTATCACATAGGTTGCAAATCACCTTGAGACAAATTCTGGTTTTACTTTTCTTTCTGATGACTGCACTGGGAGAAATAAGAATACTTGCATGTGTGGTGTCCGAAGTAAATATAATGACCTTCAAAATTAGATGCCAAGTTTTGGAGGAAGTATAATTCCATGAGAAAGAATGGTAATTTTTAAATGCTGGTGGTATGGCTTAATAAAATTACCCTTTGTGATTCTAGGAATGAGTTGTAAACTCCTTCTGCTTTTACTATTGCAAAATGATTACACTACTTATACTTTTTTTTCATATTAAAAACAAAACTTTTTTTTTTTTCCCCTGCTAATTATATTTTAAGATGATTGAGTGAGTTAACTATATTATTTTCAGAGAGAGATAATTAACCAAAATATGGTTATATTTATAATAATGCTTTAGGATAAAGCTTCATATCAACCTTAGCTGAAATGAATTCATGCTAGAAAATTGGGTGTATATTAATAATACAATTTGATAGACTGATTTAAATAAGTTTAGTTGCTCAGGGGTTCAAGAAGCCAAATTCAGCAACTGATCTATTGACCTCTATTAGTTATGGCAATTGGATCAATTTCTAGAAGGCACAGGATAGTTTCTGTATGCTAACAATCAAGTACTTCAGTATTTTGTCTGCCTGCTATGCTAAGCTTTTTGACATAATACTGGATCTATTCCTAACTGAATATTTTGAAGTAATTCCTTCATCCCTGTAGGGATCCACCTGGATCCCTACAAGTCCATGGGTCCGGATGGGATTCATCCCCGGGTGCTGAAAGAGCTGGCGGATGTCATCGCGGAACCTCTTTCAATTATTTTTCAACGATCCTGGGAATTTGGAGAGGTCCCAGTAGACTGGAAGCTGGCAAATGTTGTGCCAATTTTCAAGAACGGTCAGAAAGAAGACCCTAGCAATTACAGGCCTGTCAGTCTCACGTCAGTGCCTGGTAAAATCATGGAGAAGTTGGTTCTCGGACTTATTGAGGCGCACCTGGGGGACAGAGCAGTCATTGGTCCCAGCCAGCATGGGTTTGTGAAGGGTAGGTCCTGCCTAACTAACCTGATTTCCTTTTATGATAAGATCACCCGTATGGTGGACCAAGGGAAACCAGCTGATGTGATTTTTTTGGACTTCAGCAAGGCTTTTGACACGGTTTCCCATAGGATCCTACTGGACAAAATGTCCACCATACAGCTAAATAAAAACATCATACGATGGGTGAGCAATTGGCTAACGGGCAGGGCCCAAAGGGTTATGGTAAATGGGGCTGCGTCAGGCTGGCGGGCGGTCACCAGTGGGGTCCCTCAAGGCTCCATTTTAGGGCCGGTACTTTTCAATATTTTTATAAACGATCTGGATGTAGGAATAGAGGGTATTTTGAGCAAGTTTGCTGATGACACCAAACTTGGAGGAGTTGTGGACTCAAATGAGGGCGTAAAGGCCTTACAGAGGGATCTGGACAGGTTGGAGAGCTGGGCGATCACCAACCGCATGAAGTTCAATAAGAGCAAGTGCCGGGTCCTGCACCTGGGACGGGGAAACCCTGGCTGCATGTACAGACTGGGCGATGAGACGCTGGAGAGCAGCCTGGAAGAGAGGGATCTGGGGGTCGTGGTAGACAGCAAGTTGAATATGAGCCAGCAGTGTGCCCTGGCAGCCAGGAGGGCCAACCGTGTCCTGGGGTGCATCAAGCACGGCATCGCTAGTAGGTCAAGGGAGGTGATTGTCCCGCTCTACTCTGCGCTGGTGTGGCCTCACCTCGAGTACTGTGTGCAGTTCTGGGCACCACAGTATAAAAAGGACATGAAACTGTTGGAAAGTGTCCAGAGGAGGGCTACGAAGATGGTGAAAGGCCTGGAGGGGAAGACGTACGAGGAACGGCTGAGGTCACTGGGCCTGTTCAGCCTGGAGAAGAGGAGGCTGAGGGGAGACCTCATCACAGTCTACAACTTCCTCGTAAGGGGGTGTCGAGAGGCAGGAGACCTTTTCTCCATTAACACTAGTGACAGGACCCGCGGGAACGGGGTTAAGCTAAGGCAGGGGAAATTTAGGCTGGACGTCAGGAGGGGGTTCTTCACAGAGAGGGTGGTTGCACACTGGAACAGGCTCCCCAGGGAAGTGGTCACTGCACCGAGCCTGGCTGAATTTAAGAAGAGATTGGACTGTGCACTTAGTCACATGGTCTGAACTTTTGGGTAGACCTGTGCGGTGTCAAGAGTTGGACTTGATGATCCTTAAGGGTCCCTTCCAACTCAGGATATTCTATGATTCTATGATTCTATGATTCTAATTCCCTGAAAACAACTCATTAATGAGGATGCAGTCCTTGTACTATGAAAACTCGTCATAATCTCTTTTTAAAGTTTCCACACATTGTTTGACCAAACAGACTAAGGGATGGACGAAGTATTAAGCTTGTTCCAGGCAAAATAAATCAGAGCTTGTACATGGAGGTAATATTACTAGTCTAGTTCAAGTGTTAACAATCCAATCAAAATAAAACTGTTAGTAATATTATAAATGCAAGAAGTTTCTGGTGACAACACTCCTAGTTCTGTAAGGAACTGTAAGAAAAATCTAAAACAAAGAAAAAAGCTTAGTTTCATTCTCTTTATTCTGGTCTTACTTTTGCCTATACAGTGTTCTTTTGAATCTTTATGTCAACAGCATTTATTAAGGAGAAAGATGAGGGATGTCATCTGATTCATCAGTGCCTGAAGTCATTTAGCAGGAAAAGAATGCAGTTTATGGTGGATGCCTTCATCCTCAGCCTTGAGTCTGCTTAGGACTCCTTTTTTAGTTGATGATACTAAACTGGGAGATGCTGTTGATGCTCTGGAGGGACTTGCAGCAAGGGATCTAGACATATTAGAGCACTGGACAATCATCAAGAATGTGAAGTTCAACAAAGGTAAATTCTAGGTACTGCACTTGGGATAGAGTAATGCAGGAAAAAAGTACATACTGGGAGATGAGTGACTAGAGAGATGCTCAGAAGAGAGGGATTTGGGGGTGTTTGTTGACAGTAGGCTTAACATGAGTCAGCAGTGTGCACTGGCAGCCAAGTGGACAAATCACATTTTGGGGTGCATTAAACACAGCATATCCAGTTAGTCAAAAGAGGTGATTCTTGCAGTATATTTAGCACTGGTGTGGCCTCACCTAGAATATAGTGTACAGTTCTGGGCTCCACAATGTAAAAAGGATGTTAAGGTACTTGAAAGTGTCCAGAGGAGGGCAACAAAGCTGGTAAAAGGGCAGGAAGGCATGTCCTGTGAAGAGAGGATGAGAGTGCTTGGCTTGTCTAGTCTGAAGAAGAGAAAGCTTAGAGCTGACCTCATAGCTCTCTACAACTTCCTGAGGAGGGGAAGTGGAGAGGTAGGTGCTATCCTCTTTTCCCCTGTACCTGTTGACAGGGAACAGTACAAAGATGTGCCAGGCAAAGTTCAGACTGGATATTAGGAAAAAAAATCTTTTCTGGAAAAAAAATCTTTTCTGTCAAGCACTGGAACAGGCTTCATTGAGATATGGTTGATGGCCCATGCCTGTCAGTGTTCACAAGGCATTTGGATAATGCCCTCAATAATAATTTTTAACTTTTAGTTAGCCCTGAAGTGGTCATGCAGTTGGACTAGATGATCTCTGAAGGTCCCTTCCAACAGAACTGTTGTATTTTATTGTACTGTATTGTGTTGTATTGTATGCTATGCTATGTTATGTTATGCTATGCTATTCATTGTCTTTCTTATTGCAGCCTCCTTTCTTTAATGTTACAGTTTGAAAGTTGCACCATAGCCTCTCCCAGCCCCAAGTCACATGAAGGGCTACTGTGCATGCGGTGGTTACCCAGTATTGCTAGTCCTTTAACGTATATAGAGGTCTCAGAGTCAGGTACAGATAAGGTAGACAACAGTAGTTTCACCATGAAACAATTGTCACAGTTTAAACCTGGTTAAAATATTTCAGTCTGTACTGGGGCCTTTTCTTAAGGGTGGGACAAAAATCAGAGTGTTAGTTATGCTGGGAAAGACCTGTGGAGTGGAATCTCCCCCATGTAACAAACTAAACTGAAGATGAAGAGATAATTCAGGTGAGTTTGGAAGAAGGATCAGGGAAGTGGAAGGATCAGGATCAGGGAAGTGTAAAAGTCTATGGCGAAGGTTGAGGAATGTAAGTATTTTTTCACACTGTAGTTAAAATTTGTATATACTGTAAGTAGTTTGAACTGAGGATTCAGCTGATTCTTTTACACAGTGTTCTTCAGGAGCTGCCAATTGTATATGCTTATTTCAAAACACACAAGATTCATTCATGCAAATTGTCTCCTGGAGTCTGAAGATCCACATCCTTCACACTAAAAATTGCATTTGAAAAACAAAATGTAAAGGACCTATAATGTATTTTTAATGTTTTTAAACATATATCACCCATGTCAAGTAAATGTAAGTATATGCGTGTTCAATTTCCATTGATATCACTGTTTGTCAGTTGCAAACTTCAAATGAAATGTGTGACTGCACTTTTGAGCTGCATGTGTTTTGACATCACAGCTGTTCTTAATGGGTTTTCCACGCCCAGTGGAATACATTCTGCCTTGCTGGCAGCCACATACATATATAGAATCCTTTTTTTTTTTTTTTTTTTTTTTTTCTTCTGCTCTATTCAGGTAATTTTTTGGCACATGCAAATCAAATGCTGTCCAACAGAGATGCACTTGAAATAATGAGGTAATGAAGTCTCAGAGGAGGGAGCTTCTGAAGCATGAGGAGGAGGTTTAAAAGTGATTTGCATACTGGCAATCTAAATGCACATTGTCTTGGCAAATAACATCCACTGACATGGAAAAAAACTCTCTATCTCTCTTACAGGCAGAATGTAACTGAAAGATGGATCACAGTGTAGATAGACCAAAGATGAACTATGAATGTGCTACAGGTTTACTGAAGATAAGAATCAGACCTTCAGTGTCCTCCCTGAGGATATTACCTTTATGAAGAACAATATACTGTATAAGAGCTCTAATCAAGCTCTTGACTACATCATAGTTGTTACCTCCAAATAAGAAAATTGCCACCGGAGTTGCATATGGTCTTCCTGACCTTGCAAATGTATTTATTTTTGAGTCATATTTGTGTACTGTGGTGTAAAGATACAATTTAATGTATTTTAACCTTACTATGTCTCATGGCTCAAATATTTATTCAGTTGCCTGACCACATTTTGCTAATCTGTATGACAGACAGTCTGTATTGACAAAGGTGATAGGAATGGTTTGTATGAAGTGTTTTTATCAAATCCTTAGAAAGGTCTACAGTGTTCAGTCAAGCCATATTATGTGGATATTTAATTTAGATGAAGAAGTTATTATAGGCTGCCAACACATAGAGTAGAGAGAAAGGTTCAGTAGAGGGCAATTCAAAACAGAAGTGTAACTTTGGTGTTTCTAACACCTGCCTCTCTCTGTTAACTGTAAAAGGAACCTAAAGACTTCACAATTTCCTATTCAGGTAACAACTTTTAATTGAATCTACTCCTAACTGACACTTTTTTTTTTTAAATGCATTTATTCACAGGGTTTTCTTAAATAATATTATTTATTTATTTATTTTCCAAGAAGTAGAATTTTTGACACAGAGAAAATAGACTCATATGGAAAAGAAGACAACAATAATTTGCAGTACAAAAATGTTATATATATAAAACCATGGAGTTCACTCAGGAATTACAGCTCCATTTCGCATGTATGTTGATGAGGGTTGTAAAAGCTGAGAAACTTTACATCTGTGATAGCCTGATTCACAATGCACTAAATTGCACTGATTCACAAAAGCACTAAATAAATTGCAGAAGTCAGCTAATGATAATCCCTCTCCTTAAACAGCTTAGTGTGTAAGCATAGTTAATGGCAGAAAGTTAAATAGTTTGAAAGAACAACATAAAAGTAATGGTATGAAAAGAAATGTGGTAAATGGCATAACCACAGTCTAGCTTCAGAAAAACAGAAGTTTCCCTGGAATTTGCCATGTGATTTTTAAGAAGTAATTGAAAGCTGATGGAGACTGCTTTCTATACAGGAAAAGAGGTAAAATGGTTGTATTAAATTCATCTCACCCATAAAATCCATTTCAGTGTCTGTAGGTGCCCTTGTTTAATGGCTTGTCATGGTCCATTTTATTATTTTTGTATTATATTGAATATGGTGCTGAACAGATGCCTGGAAGCTTTTTATTATTCTTATTTGCATCACTGTGCATATTCATGTGTTTGTGTCTGTATATCTGTGTGTGTATGTGTTTCAGTGCATGTGGTAAATAAGGAGGGGTGTGCATTGCCATGTCAAGATTGCATGAAAGAGCTTCAGCATTTAGGACTAGAGATACTCATAAGGGAAGATCTTAAGTTTAAGGAAAAAAAAATATTTTTTCACAATATGCCTCTGATCAAAATTAGATCCAATTCATTAAAAAACAATTCTGTGAGCAAGAAGCTTCCCAATAGCTACTTAGTGAAACTGACCTTCTTGTCAATGTTGTTGCTGTTAACAGCATTAATGGATCTGATGAGAATGTTGATTTTGTTTAGCTTTGTAGCAGGTCACCACATTAATCGCTGAATCTGTGAATTTAAAGAAAATCACAGAGTTTGGTCTGCAGTTAGAGGCTAGTGATTTTTGCAGTGTTAACTTCAGATGGGTTTTCCTCAGGGACTTAGGGATGAGCCAAACTCTAAATAGAACATGAATTCTCAGAACTTTCAGATGCCAGACATGTAGGGAAACAGCTTAGGCTATGGATACTAAGCTCTCCAGGCTTAGAAGTAAACAGTGATGCAGAAGGTTAAGAAAGTTGTTGTAAACTTTATGAAATCTGAAAAACAGGAATTGTTTGCACACAGTAAAAGCCAGGGCATAATAGCTTATAAATATGTATATATTCCAAACACAAAACAACATCATTAATTAAAACAAAACAAAACAACCAAACAACCAAATGCCCCCTCCTCCCCCTTAAAAACAAACAAACAAACAAAAACAACAAAAAACAGACCTGTTGAACTTTGATGACTTTGGTGCATATATTTTTTACCACAGACCTGGTCTATGGATCATCACTGTAGTACACTTTAAAATTTGAAAAAGGATTCTGGGACTTTGCTGATGCTAGAAGTACATAGGGACCAAAGCAGTTTTCCATCCAAACTTGTAAGATTTAGGTCTAATGAGTGCTGTAAAAATCTTAACTAGAAACCAAAGTTCTCAGATGTTCCAGAAGTGAAATGCTCACTGACTTTCACGTTTAATCTAAGAGTTTTCTAAGCTGTTGAAAGTAAACCTGGCTGCAGAAATTCCTGAGAAGATAGGTACATATAGCTCTTCATTATGATATGAACAAAGTTTTATGTATATCTACTCTTTTTATTAATTTATTTCTTCTTATTCCTGAGATGTATCTAATCCACTAAGCTTATTCAAGTCACATCTGAAAAGAGTTAAGCCTCTTTCATTTTGTCTCCAAATATTTATTTCATGCAATTACTGACAGATGAAGACATTGAACAGTCCTTGCAATCAACAGGCATGAAAAACTCCTTTACTTTCCTCTGTGGAAAGGTATCTACTAGAATAGTAGAAAGTATGTAGAAAGGTGTCTGCTAGAAAGGTATCTACTACCTCTAGAAGAATATGTATAAGAACAGTGTAAGGACACAAGAGTCTGGCAACATACTTGAAGTCTGGAGTTAAATATCTCACTTTTAGAAAGGGAAGGAGGTTGCCCTTCCAGGGCCTGCCCTTACTAAAACGCCTGTATCCTACCATTCCAAGAGTCCAGTCATAGGAGCCATCCCACCATGTCTCCATGATGCCAGTAAGATCACAGCCCGTCAAACATTCAAACATCCCTAATTTGTCTTATTTCCCATACTGTGTGTGTTAGTGTACAGACACTTGCGAGGTGCACCCCAGCATATTGTGGTCCTAAAAAGTGTTTGCTGTCACTGGGCACCACTGAAAAAATTCTGTCTCCATCCTATTTGCACCCTCCATTCAAGTATTTGTATACCTTGATAACCCCCTCTGAGACTTCTCTTTTCTAGGCCGAACAGTTCTATCTCTCTTGATCTTTCCTCCTAAGAGATCTGCTCTAGTTCCATAATCATCTCCATGGTGCTTTGTTGGATTCTCTCCATATGTTTTTATCTCTTTTGTACTGAGTAGCCCCAAACTGGACACAATACTCCAGATGTGTCTTTGGTGCTGAGTAGAAGAAAAGGATCACCTTCAATATGATGGCAACAGTCCTCTTAATGCAGCCTAGAATACCTGAACACATGCATGTATACATACATGCACAAACAAACACATACATGCACATATGCAAATCTACTACAATAATATATCTCTTCATATTGAGATATTCCCCATATAAAGTCAATAAAGTTTCAACTGTTTATTCATCTAAGTGCATAGTTTAGATCTTGATCCTAGTCTGAGCAGTAAATCATCAAAAAAAAAAAAAAAATCACTGGAAAGCGATCAAATTCATGTGAGTGCTTGAAGACCAAAGATAGCAGAGTATATTTCAGAGAATGTTCAGCTGTCTAAATCATGCCACCAAGCAGAAGATAGATATTTAAATAGTGTTGACGGACTGGCAAGGTTCACAATCTAAGCAATATTCCAAATATTTATATTGAGTTCTATGCAAGGTACACATCGAAAATGTTTTAATTCCTCTTTTACTTATCAGTTAGACAATTTAACCATTATTAAAAAACAAATATGTTTAGTATATATGCTATATACTGTGTGGAAGTTTAAAGTTAAATATGGAAGTTTAATCATAAATTCATCAGTATTGAGTAGATAGCCTTGCAGGAGGTGACATTCTGCCCAGGTAATATATATACAAAAAAAGAAAACAAAAAGTAAGAGACAGGAAGAGAAAATTTATGTGTAAATAAACAACATGTAAAAATGACGTCAGTACTGTCATTCACTTCTTGTTTACATAAGCTCATGTGTGTTCCATTCAACAGTTAGACGTATTCAGAAATGAAAACTACTTTCTAATTCCAACACAGATAATTTCAGACAATAAATAAATAAATAAAGTTTTTTTTTCTTTAATTTTATTTATTTTTTTATGTTCATGAGTTTCTTCAGACTTAGGACTGACCATTTCCAGAATGCTTCAGAGATCTTTATAGGACTCATTAACTTTAGCAGTTGCAATCGTAAATATGTAATTTATGTGATTTGAAGTGATGCTCAATTTTGATATACAAATCTTGCAGTGGAAACTTAAGTCTGTGTTTCCTAGGCTGTATGAGAGTATACATCTCAAAAAAAAAGGTATTTCTTCTCTCTAAGCAGATTTCTCTTGCTTTTGTTATGAGTAGAGATGCATTTTTAATCTAATAGAAATAAATGGAAAAGATAAATAACAGGAGTGTATAAAACATATGTATTCATTACTAGAAGTCATCCACTTTTATAATATCTAATATAAATATTAAACTATGTTCTTTTCATGTTCTGAAATCTTGCTTCCTCTTAGCATCATGCAAGTCCTTCTCTTCTTGTAGAAGAAGACCCTTATGTAGAAGACAAGAAGAGACTACTTGTAGAAGAGCAATGAAACCCTCTCCTTTTACATTAAATAACTTGTTCTGAATGAAGAGGGTAGAAGGTAATTCCATAATTCTACTAAAGGACATAAATCATTTTATTTTAAAGGGAGAATATTTTGAACTTTTTCTCTAGAAAGTTAGCTTTCCACTTGTCATGTCTTTAGCAATTTGGCTGTGCAAGTTCCGAATGTACTGAATGGCCCAGATAATTTTATTTTTGTCAGAATGTTTCAGTTAAACACATATGGTCATATGGGCTTAGAAGGAGTACCTACCAAGCCTCAAATTTACTCTCCAGCTATGGTGATTTTCCACCATCATAATGAAGCTTATAGGTTTATAGGTTTTCCCAGGGCTAGGGATAGGAAAGACACATTTTTCAGTAAATGCATGCACTTTAAACAAGTACTTAATTATCCTTAGGACAGAAGAAATCCTTGATGCATTAGTGCACATTAGCTAGCAAGGTTTATTCCAAATAAGAATTTCTGTCCAGAAATGAATTGCCTAGAGAATGATAGAAATAATTCAAATTGATGCAAAAGATAAATGTTTATTCTTGTCTTTTTATTTATTTATTTTCATTCTGCCTCATCTTGATGCAGACCTCCATTTTAAATGCTGCAAAACATTGCTTCCCTTTTGAGTCACATGAAAATTCACTACCCAAAACTACATGGTCATCTGTATTCATTGGTAGATGAAAGAGATGGTGCTATAAATTCCTAGATCAGCTGATAACATGGGCACTATATGATAACTTCAAGTCTATTACTCTGAGATTCTTTAATGAAATCTTGTCTTATTTTTCCTAAAAAAAAGAAAAAAGAAAAAAACAAAACATAACAACAACGAAAAAGGAAATGTTGCGAAACACTTCACTTCCACAATGCTTCCCTATCCATGATTTATATCCATTTCATTAATTATGGGATCACATCTTGCAAGAATAGATAACTTCTCCTCTTACATAGTATATTCAGAATGAACAAAAATAGCAGCATCTCTCTGACTGCTGCTCAATAATTTCAGCTAACACATAATCTTCATAGCTATTCATGACATTAAATGTTTTCAATAATTTAATGTAACAAAAAAAAATAGTTTAAAACACATTACATTTAAAACACATAAAACATTTATATATCCCTTTTATTTATCTTAACTCTAAGTAAATATCTAAAAAGACTAATTTCATTATATGACTATTGAGTGGGTTCTTATTTGTGCCTCTGACCATATAGAAACAGAAAAAAAAAAAAAAAAAAGCTTAGATTAATATTTCCTTAGGTGGCATACCAAGTTCCACTTGGAACTTCTATTATAATGTCAGTGCTTATACAGCTGTCTATCATAAGGCATGACTTAGTTTTATTGCCTGACTGAAAATACTTGAGTAACAGACTTAAAAACTGTTATTTATTTATGTATGTATGTATGTATGTATGTATGTATGTATGTATGTATGTATTTTTTGGTCTAATCCATGAAACAAAAATAGTAAGGGAAAACAGTAGGTCAGGAGATAGCCATCAGTATTGACTTCAGGGTTTTATTTGGAAGCAAAATATTGACAATTTTTAGAAATCCAACTCACCTCACAAAATGTGTGTGTCCAATGTGAGGCAGAGGGGATCTATACTCTGCTAGTCTTCTGTGGAATTTCTTATCTCATGTAGATGTGAATTCTGGAAGGAGAGTTGACCAATTTCCTCACTTAATACACTAGTCAGTTTTGATGTTGTTTTTCATAATTTTTTGCTTCATTTATTTTCTTCTTATTATTTTCTTAGAGGCAACCTCTAATTTATCTATGGTCAGTTTATATGACTTTGTTATTGTCATTTTCATTTAGCTTAAATAATTTCTTTTTATTTATGCTTGCATTTCTGGTTTACTTATAGAAAATGACTACTTTCCTTTCTAACCTTACATTTAAGAGAAGAAATAAGTCCCAAACTCTTTTCTTTCTGCATTTTCTGCATTTATTTCAACTTTAATTCATGCTTCTTGAATATTGTTTAAACAGTTGTCCATATTCTGCAGGAAAGTTTTAATCAATGCTTTGTATGTTGGCAGTAATATTACCTTTTGTCTATGTTGTTTGCTGTATGCTAAGATCACATTTGTTTATTTTCATACCTTCAACTTCAAATAGGGTTTACAACCACCCTATTATCAGCTAATATATTCTGGTCTTTTTTCTCATTGGCTTCTATCCAATTAGTCCCAAATCCCCACTTTCTTATTAGTATTAAATGAATGACTAGATATGGTTCCATTGAATTTCATCTCATTCTTCCTTTTCAATCCCTAAGGATTATGCATCCCTTCATGAATAATATTCCAATTCATGTCTTACTCATGCCTTGTACTTTTGTGTTACAAATTAAGTACATTATCATACCTGTTGCATCAAGGTTAACAAACTTTTTAATATTAATATGATCAGTCCCAAGACAGATTCTTTAGCAGTTCACCGCACTGTTAATTCTCCAATGTGAGAACAATATACCTAAATCAATAGATTTATTATTATTTCCTGCTAAAAAACTTGAAAATTTTAAATAAATTTGTTTTATTGTTATGAGAAATAAAGCAGAAATCTCTGAACTACAGTCAAATGTAGTACGCTCCCATAAGTATACTTCCATTTCCATTAACCATACCACTTTTACTGTATTCAAAGTTATCATTCATGGTGATAACTGAGGCAAAGAATTTATGTAGTTTTTGAGAAATACCTAATTTATTTTCAATGCTATCTCTACTGCATAATGGCCTATATCTCTCATTACTTTTGAGGTTTCAAATATATTATTTGTATTGTTTTCATTAATCATCATAAGATCTATTTTGAAATCATTTACTAAACTCTTAAATGGTGTTATCATTTACTCCTTGGTTTGATAAAATATGAAATTGTTTATTTTGGCCGGTAAAGAAAGATGTGCTTCTCACAAAACTTTTTTTTTTTTTTTTTCTCTCATGTTGACACTATTATGTCAGATTCCTTGGTTCCTCTTTGTTGCATAAATAGCTAAAGACATCTGTAGAACTTATATGGACATGAATATGAAAAAGACATCATCTGTCTATAGAACACAGAAATCATATGTCTTGTGCATGGTACTCTGACTTTTAAAGTGGAAGACATGAAATCTTATTCTGAACAAGTAATCTTATTATTTTCTTCCATGAAAGAAAGAAAAGAAGGAGGGAAGGAAGGGAGGAAGGAAGGAAGGAAGGAAGGAAAGGAAGATGTTCCAAGACTTTAACAGATCATAAATGACTTTTGTACTCATTCTAAAACAGAAACAACAGGAACAATACAGTGATTGATATCTATTTAAATACTAATCTTAAGCTGGTATTTTTCAGCCAGATAGACCATTGTTTATTATATATATAATTAAGTCTAAACCCATAAGAAATAAGTAAAATAAAATAAATTCCCCCCCCCATCAGTAGTTATACAAAGTATTAAAAAGTGTTCATATCTATGTTATCATTTCACATTTGTCAATGTATTAGGGATTATGGTAATCCATGTAATGATCAGATCATTTATTTATTTATTTATTTACCCCCCCCCCCCCCCCCCGCCCCCCACTATATATTCCAATATTTCATTTTCAGGTTATCTGGGTCAGAAAACTGACAGTGAAATGCTTGTTATTGTCTTATTGTTTTCATGTATTAATGATGCCTCATTTTAAATATGCCAGCAGCATGATATTATCAACAATGACATAAAACATATCATAATATTTTAATATTACATTACATTACATTTAATATTACACTGGTATTTTTGCTGCTTTGAACAAAATCTGATGTTTGTTTAACTTTTAGAATAGAGCAAAACAGAATAAAGATTACAAAATTATTCCAAGTCACTGGTACTTTTTACTTAAAAAATAGCAATAAAAAACAGACGATCTAAATAAAAAAATGAACCCCATATCTCAAGTATACGATTTAAACTTTAAATGAGAGAAATCTTTTCCTGCTGCTTACATACAGATGATTTTTTTAAATTAAGTTCCCTGGAAAAAGGGGAAAACAGACCTGCTCCTGCATGGTCTCCTCTCCATGGGCTACAGGTCTGGCCCAGAATCTGCTCCGGCAGGGGTCTTCCACAGGCAGCAGCCTCCGTTGGTGCAGGTCCACCTGCTCCACCGTGGTACTCCATGGGCTGCAGGGGGACATCCTGCTTCACCATGGTCCTCACCACAGGCCGCAGGGGACTTCTGCTCCGGCACCTGGAGCACCTCTCCCCCTCCTTCTTCACCTGAAAGGCTGTTCCTCACTCCTCTCACTTTCCCAGCTGCTGTATAGTGCAGCGTTTTTTTCTCTGTCTTAAATATGCTCTCAGAGGTGCAAAACAACATCACTTATTGGCTTGGCTCTGATCAGCAGTGGGGCCCTTACCAAACATGGGGCAGCTTCTAGATCCTTCTCACAGAAACCACCCCATGGCCCCTTGCTACCAAAACCTTGCCACGTAAACCCACTACAATGAGTCTCAGACCTTTTAAAGCACAAAACTCACAGACATCTCAAACATTTAAAAAAAAAATAAGTTTTCAGTCCATTTTCTATAACATTTATATTACTATATATAACATTTATATAACTTGTATATTACTAATTATCCAGCAGTACCACTTTTCAGTTAGGCTGCTGTATTCCTAAACCCTCTTAAATCTAAGTGCTTTCTTATGTATGTATAAGTGCTTTCCTATGCTGGACTGTAATATAATTATGAAATGTTAGTTTCAGAGCCTTATGCAACAGTCAGTTAGGAATTCCAAGGAAGGGACATTGTCCAGTTCTTCCAGTGTTTTTTGCCTTAACTATGCAACTTTACTATCTCCAACATGGTTGAAGTTCAAAGCCACCAAAGTCATGAATCAAGATGAGTATTATTTTCATGGCACTGCTCTCTTCCTCATCAGTCTTGGGCCACTTAGGTCTATTTTCATGCTTTCTTGATTCAGTCCCTTTATGATAGCTTTCCCCTTCCCCGCCCCCTTCCCCTCCCCCTCCCCCTCCCCCTCCCCCTCCCCCTCCCCCTCCCCCTTCCCCTCCCCCTTCCCCTTCCCCTTCCCCTTCCCCTTCCCCTTCCCCTTCCCCTTCCCCTTCCCCTTCCCCTTCCCCTTCCCCTTCCCCTTCCCCTTCCCCTTCCCCTTCCCCTTCCCCTTCTTTCCCCTTCCTTTTCTCCTTCCCTTTCCCTTTCCCCTTCTTCTTCTCCTTCCCCTTCCCCTTAAATATTGTTTTTTTTTTTTTTTTTCCTGTTCTGTTAACAATAAAATATATTTTTACATGAGTGATAAAATTGTATTGCTGCAGTGACCAGAAATTGACTGCAGTGATTTGTGAGACTCTGGGAACTGTGGTATCCCATTTCTCTGTCAATCCATACCACGTTTTATTTACTGTCTCATCTAGTTCATTCCACAGCAAATAACTACTGTTTTTATAAACTAAACAAACTGAAACCAACTAAGGTAAACTGAAACCAACTATGGTTCTTGGCTACTTCAATAGACAATAGACAATTTATAACACAGCCAAAATAAGTTCAAATCAGCTCAAAACAAGGCAATATCAGACATGCCCTCATGCCCTTTGCTGTCAGGTCAATATAAACTCTGTGGCCTTCTACTAGCAGATCATATTTACTGGCTATAACTGATTTATTTTTGTTTTGTTTTGTTTTGTTTTGTTTTATTTTATTTTATTTTATTTCATTTTATTTTATTTTATTATTTATTTATTTTGTGGCAATTTGAAAAGCAGAAAGTCCTGTTCTGATAACCAACATCAAAACTTTTTGTCAGGTGGCTGGAAACATCAACAAAATAAACTTCTGCAGGGGGGATGTGACAGCAGAACACTTGGACTCGGGACACACTGAGCTGCATAAGCCGCCTCTTCATACAAATCTTGGTGAAATGCACATAAACAGAGTATAAAAAACAATAAAACCCTTGATAGAAACCGGAAAGCCTGAATCCTCAGCTAGATGAAAACATGAGAAAGTGCACTGAACATTGTCCTTTCTGGGTAGTCATGTTTCTGATTTTGTAGTACTATTAATTTAAGAAAATCCTGTTCTCCTGCCACTATAGCTTTTCTTACCTTGTTAATACAGTCTAGATCGCAAATATTATTATTATTATTATTATTATTATTATTATTATTATTATTATTATTATTATTATTTTTCCCCAGGACTTGAAAAAGCACCTAAGGATAATAAAAAAAAATGTCCTAAGCAGATATTGAAATCAGAGTTCCCATACTAAAATTACATCTCATTTGCATCTATTTGTATTGCTTCTATTATTATTTATCTATATTATAATACATGGTAGTTATACATGTTAAATATATGCATATATATGTATTATTCAAATTAATAGAATATGATGAAAGACAAAAACACATATACACAGGAGACAAACACAAAAGAAAAGAAGTATGATGATAAGAGAACAAGTATTTGAAAGCATTAATAATTATGTTTGTGTTTTCTTATATGAATTTGCGATAGCTTCCTGAACTAGTTAAGTAGACAATGTATCCTTTATCCAGCATTTTCGGAGACATAACTTTTTCTTTACAGGACTGAAGTAACTCAAGATGTTTTATATTGACTTCTGGTGCACAGAGGCTAAGATTGCTAATCTTTGTTAAGAGCTAAACCTTAGCTATGGGCAGTTAGTGAAATGTCTCAAGCTCTTTCCTTACAGAAAACATAATTGTCTGAATGTTCAAAAGGAGCCAAGCTTGTTCATCTCTAATTATTATTACCTAGAGGTTAAATGGGGATGTCAAGAAAAACAAATGACATGGGAAGAAAAAATCTGGTAACCTTGTCTGAAGGAGCATTTTACTAACTACTTTGGAATTAACAGCATGAGAAGGAAAGCTGAGTTTGGCTACTTTTGTTTTCAGCAAATCTATATATGTTTGCTTAAAGACTTTTTTTTTTTTTTTTTTTTTTAGCATTTATTTATTTTATTTCTGTCAGGCAGTTTTCATGATTTGGATTTCTTATCAAATTTTCACTCACTACCTTCACTCAATTCTAAATTTTAATGTGCAGTCACTTCTCTGAGGTTGAAATAATTAAGCAGATAGTAGTATTTTTCTGTGACTGATTTGTAATAAAAAATGAGTAGAAGTATTTAGAATGAACCATGTATAACAAAAAACATTTTTTGCTTGTCATATCCTAAAAATTTTTTCTTGTCTATTAAATAATCTTCCACCTTAGGATTAACTTCCAACTGGCACCAGATAATAACACTTACCAAAAATACTTTCCTCTATTTGCCTTTGATTTTACTGGAAACTTGTCTAGTGCTTTATTACTCAAGTTCAAAAAATTTTACTAGCATTTAATGGAAAATTCATAATTAATAGTTTATTACTGTTATTTAGTTTAACACAAGACTTATTTGTTTTATGTTAGTTAAGCATCAGTAAAGGTTTGGAGATTTGCCTGCTTATTCATTTTTGCCAGTTTTCCTGTGACTCTTTAGCCCATACAAATTCTATCGAGTGAAGTGCTAAGTGTTTTTTGATGGTTCTAATTGGAGAATTGGGCTTTCACATAATTTTATTGGGAATACAGGATTAGTCACTTTACTGACATGATATTGTTTCTGCTGCCTTACTTAATGCTTATGGAAGTGACTGAAAACAACACTCGTAATCTGAGAGAAAGTAATGAACTCAAGGGATGTATAATGTAAAATTAGAGTATTCAAGATGGACATTTTGCAGGGAGAGTACGGTATTCTGTTTTAATTCTGTTATATTCAATCACAGTATCATTGCTGGATACCATTCTGGGAATTATGGCTACTGAATGAAAAAAAAAAAAAAGAAGAAGAAAGAAAATCTTCTGTGTAGATTGATGAAGTGGGTGATCTGACTGTACACTTTTTTTTTTTTTTTTAATAGACAGTGTTTATTTATTTATTTATTTATTTATTTATTTATTTTTATCCTAGAGTAAATACCATGTCTTTCACTTCTTTGATTTTTTCAGTAGTTGTGACTAATATTGAGAACTGCATTTCTGGTGGTTTAACAGGCAGGTCCTGCCTCTACAGAAGTGGTTAAAATTTGCAAGATAGAAAAGAAGAAATTATGAAAAGTAATGTAAAAACATAAGAGTCATAAAGATGACATTTAAGGCAGTGATGAGGAGTCAGGAGACTGGACTAGGTGATACTGAATCTTCTTTAATGAAAAAACAAACAAACAAAAACACAAAGATAATAAAAAATATGTTAAATGGCATAAGTTTTGCTGTTGTTACAAATGTTTTAATCACTTTTACTGTCATTTTAATCATTGACATTACAGTGACATTACTGTCATTTTAATCACTGCATTTACTGAACTGTACTGAACTGTGTGTTGTACTCAGTGAACCGGTGACTGAGGGATTCTTACAAGTGCTGAGGTGAATACAGACAATTTCCTGAAGCAGTAGACACTTCACTTTGATTTTTGATGCCTCTTTCTGCCTGAGGAATACAGAACAGAGGGATGGTTTCTCCCATGTGCTGACAGAGGGGGCAACGCACAAGCAGCCTCTGTGGTCATTCTACAAGAATGTTGAAGCAGCCCTTATTGGAGAAGTAATTGAATGATGCTGCTTGGGAAATAGTTAATCAGGTTAATATATTTCAGTGGGAGACTTCCAACATTTCTGACATTCCAACATTTCATGTAGAAAATAAATAGATAGATAGATAGATAGATAGATAGATAGATAGATAGATAGACAGACAGGCAGACAGATAGACGGATAGATAAAAACTCTCAAAAGACAGAAATGCTGAATAAAGAAATCCAGTGGAGAAATCAAGTCAACAACAACAACAACAAATTAAGTTTGAAAATCAACAGAAACTTAAGAGAAGAAAAATAAAACCCAAGATTGCCTCAGGAACCTCACACCTTATTGCATAACATACTGAAAAGGGCAAAAAGGCTCATATACTTTCTGCAGTGTTAATTTTGCTTCAGGCTGTAGATGCATGTTGAGATCTGTTTGAGCATTCTTTTTCAAAAACTCCAAGAAACAACTCCTCTTCACATGACACCATAAGGAGTAGAATCAGTGTAATGTCAGGGACGTTTAAAAAAAAAAAAAAAGTATGAAATGAGAGAAAATATTTGCTGTATATTGAGATAATATATTGAGCTATAATGGTTCAGGAAGAATACTTTTGCAAAGGCTATTTTTGAAAAATGCCAATAATGAAAAAGGTCATTCCTGAGAAAATGCTAATTCTTTCTTATAAATGAGAGTAGGACCAAATCTGCCCCTTGAAATTGTTCATCACAAATTCTTGAGGGTATATTCATTTTAATAAAACATTTAAAATATATTATGATAATATATTTATAAAAGACTGATCCATATGGCCTGGGGTGAAAAGACCAAAATTTAATTGGTTGTAAATAAGCATATCACATTGAAATCAAAATCATTTGTCTAATTTGTGTTTCCACACAACTTAAATTTGTGTTCCAAGCCTGAAAAGTGAGAAATTCCTCACTGTGGTAGACAGAAGACCCCAGAGGTTGAACCTGACCTATTGTCTAGGGAGGTTTGGTGCTTGCCAGTGCTCACATCTAGGATGATCTAGACTGCCAAGACTTGTCTGTCTCTCAGGCTAGTAGTCCTACTGCTCTTCCACATGTGAATCTGCAAGGGGAAATCAAAAGAATATAAATCTTGACTACTTGTCTCTGGAGGTGGGAGCCAAAGGCATGGGAGCCCAGATGTTGTTCTCCTTGGTCCTGTCAATGAGAGGGAAAAGCTTGAGGAATGTATGGATCCTATGGGTCAAGACCTGGTGCCACCAGAGGGTGTAAGGGTATTTGAAATGTCAGATAATCGGTTTCATTGATTTATCTGGTTAAGGACTATTCAGTGTAAAATAAATAACAGATAAGAAAGAAATTAGTTAGCATGCAGATCCACAAATATTAAGTGTGGCAATGAAGGCAAAAAAAGACCAGAACCCACTAGCCACCTCAGACTGATAGGTCCTTAGAGGAGCACCTCAGGCACTGCCTTGAAGAGTGTTGACCTGAATTTGCCATTGATACAAATTAGGAAACAAGACTGTCATGAGTATTGTGCAATATTTGAGTGGACTTGCAGGATTGTGTAAAACTTATTATAGGATGTCAGGTGTAAGGCCAAAGGTAAGGAAAGGGAGGAAACAGGACATTTTGATGAAGAACCAGCAAAGGAAAAGGGGGACAAGGGGAATAAAAGGGTCTGTGGTATGTAAGCAGGCAGGCAGTCAAACCTGTCTAATTGAGTCCTACACCCGATGATCAGCCTATCCTATTTTATTAAATATTCCTAACTTTTTTTTTTTTTTTTTCTTTGCAATCTCCCTCTACCCTATGTGTGAGTGCTGCAAGATGTGTAAGTGGTAAGAACGGGAGGAGGGACGTTTAGATGTAGAGCTTAGGGATATGGTTTAGTGGAGGGCTGTTAGCGTTAGGTTGGAGGTTGGACTCGATGACCTTGAGGTCTCTTCCAACCTAGAAATTCTGTGATTCTGTGATTCTGTGATTCTGTGACCTTTGTTTACAAGTCCTAATCATCTGTGTAGTATTGTATGAGAAATTAGTGATCCCCATAATAGTTAATCCATATCTCTATGATGGATACTTTGTGACTGCTACTTAATCAAGGCATATTTAATCAGTATTTTAACTGATGTATACATATTACATAATTAGTCCATTTATATAGAATGTGTGTATAATCTAAGTATACGTATAGGGTATTGTTTTGTGCACTTGAAATATTATATGCACTTTTTCATGACCTTTGACTTTTTACTGAGACAAGAGTTTTAGAGATTATTGCCTAGAGGACTGTTCAAAGTTATGCCCACATTCCAGATTCGGTTGCTGTCTGCAGTTGATGAATCTGTGTTATGAACAAGACCCTACCACAACGCTGGTGAATTTAGAGCTGGGCTAATCTCACTACAGATGTGCTTTGTGCAGCATGCTGTGCCCTCAGCAGAGGTTCATTCTATGCTGTATTGTTTTGCATTTCCAGCATCAGGAGGGATGTAAGATTTTAAAACTAGCTATCATATTTTCAAGGTTATTAATAAATAGTTATCCATCCTGCAAGCTTTTTTGCCTTTTGTATTGGCATCCAGAAAGAACCAACACTTCCCTAGGGCAAAACAGCCAAGAACCAACGACTGGAGGGATTGGTGCATTAATCCATGCATGTGTTGAAAGTGCCAGGAACTGGGAGGACCATGAGCCACGGGACTTGAAGGTCTGGATGGGACCAGGGAGGGGGCACAATGAAAATGAAAGGTCTAAATGCCAGCTACTGGGATTACCTGGGAGTGGTTATTGTTCCCCAATGAATTCAATCCTGTGTGCACATCTTTGTATGTTTAATTTGCTATGAAACTTCAGAGATGAATAACTGAAAAGTAGGAGAAGACTTGCACATGGAGAGATGCAGTGTCTGAGCCAGGGATGGGTGAGAAGCTCAGTGTGCCTATGCATGGATATTAGGCAGACTGAGAGCTTGTACTAATATTTGAGGGACCTGTGATTAAATGGGTGCTTCTGATATATGTGTTAGTTCATGCATCATGTGTCAAACTGGAGTAGTTGGAAAGAAGACCTCTGTACTCTGTAAGGAAGCCCACATATGTATGGGTATGGATATTTGATAAATTAGGGTCTGTGTGTGATCTGCACATTTGTGTGTGCATGTGCCCCTCTGGTATACACACTTAACACCACCACTGGCTGAACCTAGAAGCAGAAACAGTGTCAGACGTATCTATGGGACAGGGATGGAGAGACTTTGGGGGACCCTCCTGGGGACCCAGACAGCACTTGCCTAGGCTTCAGCAGCCAGGAAAGGGGAATCCTCAATACATGGAGTCTGCTGGACTCAGCAGATCCCATACCATACCTAACAGAGGCATTTGTTTTTTACAACCATAGAACAGTCTTTGAGCATTGAGGACTACTAGGAAGAGACTAAATCCACCTGATCAAATTAGGCAAAAATATCTTTGCCAACAGGGTAGCCAATCCGGACAGGAGGGATTTAAACTGTGAATGGTGTTGGGGAGTGATGACAACTCATACTGGGAGAAAGCAAACTTCACCCCTTTCTGCAAAAAGGGCAAGAATAAGGATTCAGGGAACTACAGGCTAGTCATCCTGTGAAGTCCACCTCACATCCTGCATGATGGAGCACATCTGTCTTGACACTATTCCCAAAGATACAAAGGACAAGAAGGTAACTGAAAGTAGGCAACATGGATTTATACAGGGGAAATCATGCCTGACCAACTTGATAGCCTTCTATAATGAGACAAATGGCTTGGTGATAAGATGAAAACAGTGGATATTGCTTATTTTCAATTTGGCAAGGCTTTCAACACTGTTTCCCATAATATTCTCATAGATAAGTGGACAGCTAGGTGAAACTGACTGAACTGCCAGGAAGTGTAGCTGAATGTCACTCAGTACTGGTACTACTGGAGACTGAGAGAGCAGGGACTGTTCAGCCTGGAGAAGAGAAAGCACTGGGGAATCTTGTATATGGAATCTATCTTTTGAAAGTAATGGAAGGGAGTAAAAGAAAAAAAAAAAAAAAAAGAAAGTAGAATCCAGGTCATGGATGGTCTCAATGGGCTCAAACAGGTCAGCAATGGGCTCAAACAGTAATATAGGAAATCCTACTTAAACATAAATAGGGGTTTTGTTTGTTTCTTCTTTGTATACTCTATCCACCCCTCCCCACATTTTTATTTATTTTTTTTTAAGTGTGTCAGTGGTCAATCCCTGGAACAGGTTTCCTAAAGAGGCTATGGAGTGTCCATTCTTGGACACTAAAATCTATTGGAAACAGGACAGAGCACCCTGCTGTACTAGATACACTAGATGATCCACAAGTACCTCATTCATTCTGTGATTCTGATAGTTATTTATTTCATTCTGGAACTAATACTATATTCACTGATGCTGTGAGATATGAGCAAAATCCTTCTCCTCTGCTATAGCTGCAGTGAAAGTCATTTGATGCTTAAAGTACACATTGGTGACGATACTAAGTCCACTAACATGACAAAAAGACATTATAGATAAATCAGAGCAGTAAACTGATAATTTTAAAAATATGTTTTCTAAAACATTTTTAAAAGAATTTCCTTTAAAAATGAAAGCAGATAGAAAACTGTTCTTCCCTGTATTTATTGTGATGTACATTTCAAGGGCTAAGCCTGAGCAGTTCTTAAATTGTTTATTAGAATAAGAGTAAATATTTGATATACACTATTTTTAAGCTTGATAGAACTATCAACACCAAGAACATGCAACTTTTTCCAGGCCACATATGCAACAACAAATATGCCAACAATTTTAAAATCAGGTATTAATGTCAAATTATTAACCAAAATACTGCCAAAACAAAGTTACTGAATTCTAAATGAATTATGCAGAGTTGAAACTGTTCAGTTAATTTGTATGTCTGAATTTGGAAACGGGGTTTAAAAAGAGATCTCTACTATTAATCTGAGTCAGTAAAAATAAAATTGTCATGTTCTTTATATGATGTATCTGATCTTTGGATATACAGTGGATTACACTTTGTGTATTGGATTTAGATTACTGGATTTAGTAGAAATTCAAATTTATACTTTCTAACATAGATTTTACTTATTAAAAGCTACTAGATTTGATATTCTTCAACTAAAAAATTTGGGAATTCATTGTATACTTGCCTCATTATATGCTTTTAGTGAGACCTGACTAACAGATTAACATAAAATCAGTTATTGTGGCTGATACAAAACTGAAGAGATGTAAGGAGAATCGTTACGTTTTACAAGATAACCACCAGAATTTTCCATGGCCACCCATGTATTAAAAGCCAGAAGATAAGAAGATTCCTGTAGTCATTCATGTGCTCAGAAATAGATCAATGTCGCCTCTAGCAAACCATTTTTTTTGGTCTGTTGTTGTTTTTGAAACAAGTTTTCACCTCTGTTCATACTGCCTATAAATGGAAAACAGTTTCTGTAAAGACTTTAATATACAGCATGTACTTCCAGTGATTCTACACTAATACATATACCAATGCTAAGTATAGTGGAAGAATCATCACTGCTGATTATTCAATGCTCCAAACTATTTATATCCCTTTGCAAGTTCTTTGTTCCTCCAGAAAGTCAGCAGCACATCCCTGTTCGGTAACATCAGCAAACCTGCTCAGGTTGCATCCCACTCCTGTATCCAGATAATTGATAAAATTGTTGAAAAGGACTGGCCCTATAACTGGGCCTTTGAGAACATCACTAGTGACTGTCCACCAGCAAGATGTAGCCCCATTCTTTACACTCGTTGAGATCCACTGTTGAGCCAGTTCATCATCCATCATAGTGTGAACTGGTTTATCTCACAATAGACAACTAGTCCTGAAGGATGCCATGAGAGATAGTATCAAAGACTTTACTAGAATCTAGAAAGATTGCATACACTGCCTTCCCTTCATCTACCAAGCAGGTGACCTTATCATAGAAGGAGTTCAAAATTAATAAGGTGAGACTTTCCCTTGATGAACCCATATTGACTATGCCTTGTAACCGCTTTGTTCTTTAAGTACCTTTCAGTATCCCCCAAGACAATCTTCTCCATAACTTTTCTGGAGACTGAGGTTAGACTTACAAGTCTGTAGTTTCCTAGGTCTTCTCTCATGCCCTTTCCATGGACAGGTAAAACACTGGCTAGCTTCCAGTCAGCAGGGACCTTCCTACACTCTCACGACCTTTGGTAAACTGTTAAGATGGGTCCAACTATAACATCCACTGATTCATTCAGCACTTAGGAGTGAATCCCTTCAGGCCCCATGGACTTCTGAACAGTTTGAATTTTCTAAGCTTTCTTACAGTATTAAAAAAAATTAACATAGACACTCAGGATGGTTAGCAGCACAAATAACTATTAATTACACTATTACATTATTAATTACAGTAAAAAATACCACTATTTAAGTTTTTAATTATTAAGAGAGGACTAGAAGGTTAAAATGAAGGGTGGCTATAGAATAATGGGAATAGTTCAAGTATTAGAGTATTAATAAGGAGGCTAGAAGGAATGAGCATTTAGAATGAGCTTTTGGTCAGACAAAATCAGCTTAGTAATAGAAAAACACAGAGATAAACTATGTTGAAGAGTGGAAAAGATGTGTCATTGCTAACAATAATGTGAGAAATTTAGGCCAATGAAAAATGAAATTACATGGGCACTGGTACCTTGATATGAATGCAGACATTGCCACCAGTGAGGATAGAAGATTGTATTCTTCATTCTCACTCCATTGTTAAGTTGGAAACTTTCGATTTCAGCAGATCAATCTACATCCTGAGGAACTCCTCTGATAAAGGGGCCCAACTAAATTTGGAAAATTATTAAATTAAAATTTAAAGAATTATACATCAAGGGTGACTGACTAAAGATAGAAATCTCTGTACATGTTAGGAAAAGAGAAGTAAAGCGTATGAGAAAGCATGAGGGTCAAAAAGAGCTTTACTTTCTCACGTCAGCAAAGTGAGGAGAATTATAACTATGCTTAAGTTTTGTGGTGAATGGAATGTTGGTTGAACATGTTTACATTTCTTCCTTTCTTCTCTTTCTCTACTTTTCCTGTGTGTTGATCCCATACTAATAATAAAAACTTTTTTTTTTTTTTTTTTCTTATGAAGGCCTTTTAGATTTCTGTGTGTTAGCAAAGGGACTCTTATTTAAGAAGATCTGTTTATGTGTTGCTAGCAGAGAATAAAAAAAATGCTCTTAATCCTGGGATGATTCACAAGACCAGTAGATGGTTTCTTTTTCTGGGAACAAAAAAGAGATTCCAGAGAGCCATTACCTTGGAAATCCCAACCTAGATCCGGCTCATCAAGAACTAACTGCTCCTTCAAGAGCTACCATCCCTTCCAACAACTCTCTACCTACTGAAATTTGTCCAAATAAGGAGATTGTGATATCATGCCTGGAAGGAGATTGGTCATATATTCCTGTCCCATGCACATCATAGTTACTGCAATCCTTCAGCTGGCACAGGAGATTGTCCAGTTGATTCAGAAGCATTTGAGACTGACTGCTGATCAAGCCCATTTATTTTTCCTTATTCTTAATTGCTTCTGTCCCACTCACCATGGCTCAACCTTACTCTTTAACCCATTACATGGTAAGGTTTTGGTGGCAGCAGGGGGCCATAGGGGTGGCTTCTGAGAGAAGAATCCAGAAGCTGCCCCACATTAGATAAGGGCCCCATCACTGGCCAGAGACAAGCCAATAAGCTATGTTTCTCTCTGTGACAGCATATTAAGAAAAAACGGCTGGGGAACAGCATCTGGGAAAGAGGGAGGACTGAGAAACAGCCTTGCAGGAATTTCTAATCACTCTGAAAGAAAGATCCATATTTTACATACATTCCCTATATTGGACATTCTATAATATTATAAAAAATGTCAAATACAAACACTTGGATCTCCCCATACCTTATATTCCACCCCCACACAGTTCAAACACTGAGATGCAGTCATTATGATGAATAAACTGATCAAACAATTTTTAAGGCTATGTAGAACAAAGGAATTAGAATTATTCTGAAACACTGCCATCTTGAGATATTTAGAAGAAGGAAAAAAAAAAAAAAGCAAGAGAAAAGGAGAGGTTCTGCTGTCCTACATACTCACGTTAAACATGCAAATGCTTTATTTTCTCTTCCCAATGTATGCATTTTTATCTTGTTACATTTCTGAATACTCTCCTCAGGAAAATGAATGTATTTGAAAAAAAATAAAACATTATTTTGCATATATGCTGTATGAAATTTTAGCATTTATTGAGAAAAATAATTTTTTGAGAAAGGGAAACCAAAAAGATTTTTTTTTTAAGATTAGATTTGTTGAATTGGATATTTAGTTTTTAAACCCTTTACTTTGTTCCTTTTAAAAATATTTTTTTCCTTTTTCTTTTCTTCTAATCATTTGGACATAGTGTAGGGTGCAAAAAAACAACAATAATTGTAAAAGAAAAGGCAGACTCAAATTTTTATAGTTTTTCTTGTTATTTTTTATGAATAAATTTAACAAAAAAGCATTGCTTACCTTGAAATGCAGTATGTTTGGCAGTAAATTGCAAATGGCAGTATCTCACCTTTGGGATATTTATACCTTTGAGCTGACAGTTAGCCTGAGCCAGCACTTGGAAGTACAAAATATGCTCTGCCATTCTACTTACAATAATGAAAATACCAGTAATGTATACTACAATGAAAAGACCACTTTGTTTTATGTGTTTTAATTCTAATTATTTATGAAATATGAAATATTCTATCAGTAATTCTAACATCCAGCTTGCATTTGCAGTTTAGCCAGATACAAAATTTCTAGTAAATATGCTGCAATTACTTATTTATGACATTGTTTATATCAGAATGTACAGCTGTACAAGGATTATTCTTTTCACCTGTTGAAATATAATCAACATTGGCTTTGAATTTAACATCTATTCTATGCACTTGGACAAGAAAGCAGACTAGTTTAGTGACATGAAATTAAGATGCTTACATTATCACATAAAAATACAAAGATAAAGATAATATGATGTAACTTAGGAACTTTATGTAGAGGAATATGGTGATTCTTCTGCTGGCAGGGACTGATCAGAAGTAACTAGAACATAGTATGAATTTTTCATCAGTTAACAGCCATCCCAAGAAGGAACAAAGTTACTACAAAGCATTTCTTTCTTTTCAAATTAACCCTAGTTAAATTGTCCTTTCTTAAGAAAAAGGGCTATAAATGCCTTGGCTAAAATCAAAAGAAAAATATATTTTATTTTATTTTTTAGGGGTAAAATCTATATGTTTCTCTAAAATAAAATAAATCTAATATATTTAATGTGTCAGTAGGAAGTGAAGCTATGCATAAATTTATTCTTACAGATGGAATCTCACTGGCATTAGGGGCACACAGACAGGAAGTGCAGAAGCTCACACTTACAATCTCTTACCATCAGATAGGTAAGAATCTCTTACCATCAGATAGGTTGTGCTACTTCCATGAGCTTTTGCAGTCTTACAGGTTAATAATGTTGATTACCTGTACTCTACCACATCAACAAGGTCTGTGCTGTCTCCTTTCATTACAGTAAATAACAAACATAGATATTATTCTAGAGGAATCCTGTAGATTTCTGAAGCGGATATAAAATACTTAACACATCCAAACAAATAACAGTTTATTAAAAGCAAAGCAAAGCAAAACAAAAAAAAACAGCCTGAAGTGTAGCTACACACACACACGTACACAAAAGAGTAGATGCAAAACAATGTAAAGTCAATAATTGATACTTTACAAATTTCTTTCCCATACATGCAAAAAGATGCTTCGAATGTTTTAATCCAGTGATTTATTTATTTATTTATTTATTTACTTTCAGGACTTCGGGGAAGTAGGAAACAGTTGCATATACTTTCATTTATAGAAAATTTACTTCATCTTAAGTTTAAAGGGAAAGTGTAGTCATGGCACTCTGAGTAAGCATGAAGACGAATTTATTTTTTTGCTTCTGTTTTTACTTGTATTTTACTTTTATTATTCTTTTTAACTTAGAAGATGCACGTATTATCCATTTAATCAACATGGATGCTCACATTCATATTATAAAAAATAATGGGAAGAAAAAAAAAAAACAAAAAACAAAACAAACAAACAAAAAAACAACAAAAAAAAACAACCTTTATTTTTCACATAATTTCACTGCAAAGGAAGGTTAACATAGCAGTGTAAGACATACTGCTTTTCATTAGAGAAATCAATGTGTAAGCATTTTCTCACTGACATCAGTGACGCTGACTCACTTGGGGGGCAATCTAGCCAGAGAACATTTCATTTCTGAATTACAATATTTCCAAAATGTTTTTGATCTGGAGCAAGTCCAGCACATTCAGCACAAATCTTAGACTCTTGTGGAATTTCACTCCCTATAGAAGATCAATAAAAGTTTAATGAAATTCAACATCAATATCATTGCATACTGGGAGCCATCTAAAAGATGGGAGTAGGACAAATATGTTTCTATGCAGTTCTTTTTGACTGGAACTGCTGAGATACAACTAACAGTTCAATTCCCAATATCCTAGCCAACCCCATGTGAAACATGAGCTACATTCCAGCCCAGAATCAGTCTTTCCACAATGCAGAGGTCCTCCTCATATTTAGCAGAAGTAAATAGCAAAATTTCAAAGATCAGAGAAGCAGTGTTTAGCTAGAGATTAATGCAGTCGGTGGTAGATTTTCTGATACCAAATTGTTTGCCTCACTGGAAAAATGGTTCCATGTATTCTGCAAATATGCTGTTATGCTATTTGGGAATTATAAAGAGATGATATAATTTTTATCAGCTCAGCTACATCAAGGTAAGCAGGAATTTATTTCTTCTTTGATGTTTTTCATCTTGGAAATTATGGGTTAAAGCAAGACGACTCTCTTTCATGTTTTGTCTAAGATTCAGTGTTGGGACATATGACAGAACCAATTGCATACTGATTGGCTGTTTCTTGGAGAAAAGTGCCACTGCAGTAAATAAAATGGATTTCTATTGGTAAAGTATTTATTACATTAAAAAGGCATTTTTTCAAAAGAGGTATTTTAAAAGGACATCATACATAAATTCTTTTTGGAAAACTTCAAGGTGACAAAGTATGAAACCTTCTGTTACAAGGATTAATATGAAGCTTTTAGAGCACATATCCCTGATGAAACATTTTTCATTCTATATATGTTTCTTGCTGCTTATATAACTCTTATGAAATAGCTTTTAGAGTTTGAAAACTCAAAAATAATAACAGGAAAGTTCTACTGACTTCACATTAAGCTTTGCACATATAAGTACAAAATTTTTCTTTTCTAGTAAAGGCTGCAAAAATATTTTGCCAGATGTATGGTTTAGTGAATAAAGTGAACAAGGAACTGTAGAGTCCAGAAGGTGGCTACTAACTAGCAGTGTACCTCAGGGATCAGTCTGGGGAACAATACTTTTTAATTTCTAACTTCAAATGTTCACAAATATAGATGACAAGTTGGAGCACACTCTGCAGGTTTGTGGAGGACATCAGACTGAGGGGAGTGGTCAGCAGATTGGAAGGGGGCACTGCCATCACAGGTACTTTAACAAACATTATAAATGGACCAAACATGAAGTTTAACAGAGGAATTGTCAAAGTCTGCAACTGGGGAGGAACAATAGAATGCACGAGTACAGGCTACAATCCAAACATGACGGAAAGCAGCTATGTAGAAAATACGCTGTGGATCATAATAGAGATATTGAACAAAAGCCAAACATGTGCCTTGTAACAAGGAAGGACATGCTCCTGGGCTGCATTAAGCAGAACACTGCAAGCAGTTCAAGAGATATAATTTACAAATAATTTTACAAATACATCAACACAAAACAGAGGACTAAGGAGAATCTCCATCCTTTACTGGATTCAGGGGGTAACCTAGTTACAAAAGATGAGGAAAAGGCTGAGGTGCTTCATGCCTTCTTTGCCTCAGTCTTTAGCGGCAATACTGGTTGTTCTCTGGATACCCAGTACCCTGAGCTGGTGGAAGGGGATGGGGAGCAGAATGTGGCCCTCACTATCCACGAGGAAATGGTTGGCAACCTGCTACAGCACTTGGATGTACACAAGTCGATGGGGCCAGATGGGATCCACCCAAGGATACTGAGAGAACTGGTGGAGGAGCTGGCCAAGCCGCTTACCATCATTTATCAACAGTCCTGGCTATCGGGGGAGGTCCCAATTGACTGGCGGCTAGCAAACGTGACGCCCATCTACAAGAAGGGACAGAGGGTAGACCCGGGGAACTATAGGCCTGTTAATTTGACCTCAGTGCCAGGGAAGCTCATGGAGCAGATTATCTTGAGTGTCATCACGCGGCACTTACAGGGCAAGCAGGCGATCAGGCCCAGTCAGCATGGGTTTATGAAAGGCAGGTCTTGCTTGACGAACTTGATCTCCTTCTGTGACAAAGTGAAGCACTGGGTGGATGAGGGAAAGGCTGTGGATGTGGTCTACCTTGACTTCAGCAAGGCTTTTGACACCGTTTCCCACAGCATTCTCCTCAAGAAACTGGCTGCTCATGGCTTGAACTGGCGTATGCTTCATTGGGTTAGAAACTGGCTGGATAGCCGGGCCCAAAGAGTTGTGAATGAAGAGCGGTGAATGAAGTCAAATCCAGTTGGAGGCCGGTCACTAGTGGCATTCCCCAGGGCTTGGTGCTGGGGCCGGTCCTCTTTAATATCTTCATCGATGATCTGGATGAGGGCATTGAGTGCAACCTCAGTAAGTTCGCAGATGACACCAAGTTAGGTGCATGTGTTGATCTGCTCGAGGGTAGGAAGGCTCTGCAGGAGGATCTGGATAGGCTGGACAGATGGGCTGAGGTCAACTGTATGAAGTTCAACAAGGCCAAGTGCTGGGTCCTGCACCTTGGGCGCAATTACCCCAAGCAGAGCTACAGGCTGGGAGATGAGTGGTTGGAAAGCTGCCTGGCGGAGAAGGACCTGGGAGTGATGGTTGATAGTTGGCTGAATATGAGCCAGCAGTGTGCTCAGGTGGCCAAGAAGGCCAACGGCATCCTGGCTTGTATCAGAAATAGATACAGATGAGCAAGCAAAAGATGCACCAGCAGGGAAAATTCACAAGAATAATTAGACCTGTGATGGCACTTGAGGGTTACAACTGACTGCAAGAGGATAGCTGTTGTTAATAAATTAGCATCAAAAGCACAGTTAAAATTATGAAAGTACGTAACAAAAATGTCACATAAAAGCAAAATAAAGTTAAAAAAAATCTGGGTATTGTATTGGGTTTACATGGCAAGGTTTTTGTAGTGGGGCAGGAGGCCACAGGGGTGGCCTCTGTGAAAAGCATTCAGAAGCTGCCTCATGTTAGATAAGATCCAGTTCCAGCCTGGGGAATCTGCTGCAGGTCAAAACTGAGCCAATGAGCAACGCTGGTTGCGCCTCTGTGAGAGCAGATTTAAGAAAGTGTAAAAAATGCTGCACAACAGCATCTGGGAGAGGAGAATGCCGTGATTTTGGCTGGGACTGGGTTAATTGTCTGCATAGACGCTCATATGATGCTGTGTTTTAGACTTCTGACTAAAATGATGGTGATAACACACCAATATTTATAGTTGTTGCAGAATATTGCTTATACAGAGCTGAGGACTTTTCTACTTCTTGTAGAAAGTATAAGAGGTACTTTCTCATACTTGCCAGTGATGAGATTGGGAATGCACAAAAAGCTGAGAAGGGACACAGCTGGGAAAGGTGACTGAGACTGACCAAAGGCATATTCAATACCATATGGAGTCATGTTCATCAATAAAAGCTGCGGTAAAGAAGGAGGAAGGGGAAGGACATTCGGAGTGATGGCATTAGTTTTCCCGAGAAACTGTTATGTGTGGTGAGCCCTGCTTTCCTGGGAGTGGCTGAACACCTGCCTGCTGATGGGAAGTAGTGAATGAATTCCTGGTTTTGCTTTCCTTGTGAACGTGGCTTTTGCTTTACCTAGTATACTGTCTTTGTCTTATCTCATGAGTTCTCTCACTTTTACCTTTCCAGTTCTCTCCCCCATCCCACCTGGGGAGAGTGAGCAAGCAGCTCTGTGGTGCTTAGCTGCCTGCTGGTTTAAACTGTAACAGGGAATGAGAAAACATAAGAGAAAAAAAAAACCTGCAGACACCAAGGTCAGTGGCGAAATGGGAAGAGGTGCTCCAGGCACCAGAGCAGAAGTTGTCTGCAGCCTGTGGAAAGGACCGTGGAGGAGCATGATGTCCCCCTGCAGTCTGTGGTGTACCACAATGGATCATATACCTATGCTGCAGCCCATGCTGGACCACTCCGCTCCTGAAGGATGGACCCTGTGGTATAGATGCATGTTAGAGCAGTTCTTGAAGGTTTGCTGTCTGTGGGAAGCCCACACAAGATTAGTTTGGGAAGGATGGCATCCTGTGGAAAGAACCCAAAAGTGGAGCAAGGAAAATGAGTGAGGATGAAGGAGAGGCAGATATATCAGTGTTGTAGACTGATCTCAACCCCCATTCTCCATTGCTCTACAGTGTTCGAAGGGAGGGGATGGGATGGAGGGATGTAGAAGATGGGGGGAGGGAAGAGGGAAGGTGTTTTTAATTTGGTTTTATTTTTTCTCACTGTTCCAGTCTGTTACTAATAGGCAATAAATCACTTTAACCTCCCTACACTGAGTCTGTTTTGCCAAGGACGGTAATTGGTGAGTTACCTCCCTGTCCTTATGTCAACCGTTGAGTGCTTTTCTATTGTATTTTCTCCCCTTGTTCTCTTTAGCAGGTGGAGTGAGAGAGTGGTGTGGTGCAGTTTGGCTAGGTGTCAGTATGAAGCCACCACAGTCTTTATGGAAATTATAAGCAGCAGCAGAACATCTTTAATGTTTCAGTGCTGGACTTGCATCACAATGGATCATCATAAGAAAACAAAAGGGCCTGGTTAACAATATGTTACCCACCACTGTAGATGAACAAATCCTAGAGAAGTTTGAAGCGGAGTTGTGGTAAAATGAAAGCGAGTTAATTGACCACAGAAGTAACAGAGAGGACTTAAAAATAAAATAAAATAAAATAAAAGTGATGAGAGCAGCATTGCAAGGTATAATAACAATAAAGGACAATATCAGACAAAAGATAAAGAAGTCGCCATCAACAGTGGTGAAACTGAGTTCACAGGTACCACTGTTAAAGACAATTGCAACAATATGTGATGGCAACAGTGAAAACTCATGACTGTACCAGGTGTTCCTTTCTCATCCTTCTGTTAGAAAGTCATACATTTTTTCTATCCAGTCATCTGCAGCTTCAGTGCTATACCTTCCACATCTTTTATCCCTAAAACCTAAAATTCAGTTGTCTACTTATTACTAGGGATATATATCCCTTTCACCCCAAATCAGAGTACTGATCACTAGCCCAAGTCTGGTCTAGACCAACACATTATTTACATCTGCCCTGAAGCCTAAAAGAGCAGTGTCTTTAAGTCCAGGGTCTTCTTGGAACCTTTCAGAATATTATTTATTAGGGATATTGCTTCCTATCCATACATGCCCTGCATACCCTCACCTTTTCTCTTACTATTCATTCTGATGTTGCATTGATAGACCCTTGGAACTCAAAAAGAATCACCCCACTTTACCATCTGCTATGTGACAAGAAAAAAGAATCTTGGAGCAGTGCCGCAAAGAAGCATTACATTGAAGTCAGCTGTTGACACCTAGATAGTAGACAATGATTAAGAAAGATTTGACACTGGAATTGCTTTTCTCCCCCTGAATGGGAAACTGCAAGACATTGGACCTGTGGTAAAAAACAAGAGTGCTATCAGTCAAAGCTTCTACCCTATTGTTCATGATGGCAAACTGTAGGTGCTTTAATTTTGCAATAATGATGGTAATCTTCATTGGTTTGTTTTCTAGGATAATTAAGGAGTAGGAGTAGTTGTTCAAGAAACAGAAGAACTCTACTGATTTTCTTTTTCTGTCTGTAAGGATTCAACTCCATGTTTTTCATTCTAATAGATAATGAATGCCTTGAGCACATACCCTAGGATGTTTTGGCCAGAATGTGGGGAGCAATACACAGGCATGCCCACTAAGACGTACTATATTTGAGATTAATTGTACTTGGAAGAGTAGGAAAAGCTAATGTCTTAGCCACATTTGCAGGTTTGAGTGAATTTTTAATGACTGAGATTTCTAAACTGGGCACTGGTCATTTCTGCAGATGTTCTAACAGAAAATTACAGTTACAATTTTGTTGTTTTTGTTGTATATATATATTCCTTGAGTCTCTACCAAATTTCATGCTTTCTGATAAATTGAGAAAAAGCCAAACCTCTGGGCATGAAAGCAGGCCAGTTCAGGATAAAAACTTTCCATTTGTTTTCAACACCTCTGGGTTAAGGGACAGCTGTAAAATTTTAAAGTTTGCAGTTTTAAGTTTAAGAAGTAACTGAGAAAGATGAGCATCCAGATGTTATGAATAACTAGTTATGGAAGAAATGAATAAACAAACAAAAACCACCTCATCTAATGGAATGTACAATGTGAATTTTCTATGGTCTAGTGGAAGCAAGAGATTTTGCCCTTCTTCATAACTGGTCAGGAACAGTCACAGCTTGGTTATTCCATCCTTTTGGGTTACTTTTAAGGTAAAAATAATTAATTAAGATTATTTCACATAAATCAAAATAAATAGAAAAGTGTATAGTTATAAAGTAATAATTTTATTTTGTAGTTACATATTGTAAACACTCAAAATAATTTTACTTTTTCAGATATTTTTTTCCCTGAGAATCTCAACATTTTCAAGATGTTGCAATATAAGGACCACAAGAAATACACAACAGGAAAAAAATAACCCGAGGAGCCTACTAAAAGAGGAGATTTCACCCATCCAGATACCAAGACGTCACCCATCCAGATCTCATTGACAGGGAAGCAAAGTATGATCAATAAAGGGAATTCTTTACAATCTGTTTTCTGTAGTGGCTAATCATTAATGTGGCGGGCAGGTTTTGTATTTATTTTAATGGTACATTTGAAGACGTAGGACAGCTTGAATGTTAGGAAGTTTAGGGAACAATCCAGCTATGGCACTTTAATCCAGCTTTGGCACTTTAATTAAATACAAATATGGCCTGATAATCAAGCTTAATAAAAAAAAAGTCCCTACTAAAGGTGTCCATCTGCTGTAGAACAAAAGCTCTAACACAGATAGTGCACTATAAGTAAAAAGCACTGTTAGAAATACTATTGTTGATTAAAGAAATAACGGAGACTTGGGAAAATATTTTATAGAGTTGTTATAGTGATTTTCCCAAAAGTAAAATAGAAAGTACAGATACAGAAAAACATTAATGAACTAATAATCCCAGAGAGGAAATTAATCAATGCTCTGAAGAGAAACTAATTATGCACAAACAATGGTTTTCAAGGCCAGAGGAATTTTGCCTGTAAAGATACTCATTCCCGAATAAATCCTGCAGTCCTAAAACAAAAGACAAAATAGCTGAATCATTAAGTCAAAATCCTGATAGAAGATGCTAACATTCTTTGCAAGAGCTGGACAAAACTATTTTCAGAAGCTGTAGTTTATCCCCAGCAGGCAGCTAAGCACCACACAGCCACTCACTTGCTCCCCAATGGAATGGGGGAGGGAATCAGAAAATAGTGAAAACTTATTGGTTGAGATACAGACAATTTAAGAGGATGTATTGGGTTTACATGTATGTGGCAAGGTTTTGGCAGCAGGGGGCTGCAGGGGTGGCCTCTGTCAGGAGAATCCAGAAGCTGCCCCATGGTAGTTAAGGGCCAGTTTCAGCCAGCTCCAAAGGGTCCCACTGCTGCCCAGAGTCAGGCCAATAAGCAATGTTGTTTGTTCCTCTGTGAGAGAAAATTTAAGAAAAGGGAGGAAAAAACAGAAACAAGCAAACAAAACAAAACAAACAAAAAACACACACTGATACACAGCAGCTGCTGTCAGAGTAAGCAGTGAGAAAAAGCCGTGCAGGCACCAAGGTGTTTGTGGAAGGAGGGCAGGAGGTGCTTCAGGCACACAGCAGCAGTTCCCCTGTGGCCTGTGGAGAGGCCCCTGGTGGAGCAGGCTGTCCCCGTGCAGCCCATGGGTCCCACATAGAGCAGATCTCCATGCTGCACCCCATGGAGGAGCCCCCGGTGGAGCAGGTGGATGTCGCCTGGAGGAGGCTGCGGCCCATGGAGAGTCCCTGCAGGAGCAGGCCCCGGGCCGGAGCTGCATCCCATGGAGAGGAGCCCACACAGGATCAGGGAGTCTGAAGGGAGCTGCCACCCACACAATTCCAGCAGTTTGCTCCTGATGGATGGACTTTGTGGTATGGACCCACATTGGAGCAGTTCTTTAAGAGCTGTTGCCTATGGAAAGCCCACGCAGGGTCAATTCAGGAAGGATGGCAACCCTTCAGCCCTTCTCACCGTATTTTTTCCCCTTTCCCTTTGAGGAGGGGGAGTGGTTTTGGTGGAGCTCAGCTGCCCAGATGGGTAAAACCACCACATAGGACAAAAAAGGAAGTGAAAATAATAACGATACAAATATATATGTATACACACTTATCTATATACACATGTACATATATACACATATGTACGTGTGCATACAAAACAATGTGTACATATAATATATATATTCACACAAAATAAGGGATGCATAATGCAGTTTACCACCTGCCAACTGATGCCCACCTAGTCCCCATGCAGCAGACACTGCCCCGGCCAATCCCTCTTCTTGTGCATGCCCAGCTTCTTTGCTGGCAGGACACTACGAGAACCTGGAAAGTCCTTGACTCTGTCTAAATACTGCTCTGCAACAACTAAAATTTCAGTGTGTTATCAACATTAACTTTATGTTAAATCTAAAACACAGAACATACCATCAAATACAAAGAAAATTAACTCCATCTCTGCCAAAACTGGGACAGGTGTATTAAGAACATCTCCATACAGTAAAAAGACAATATTGTAGCTTCAATGACTAATTATAAATTAGTCTAGGAAACCCAAAGTAACATGGTAAATATTTCTATTCCCTTGCGTCTCCTCTCATGGTTGATAAAAAATTCCTGTGTGGAAAAGGGAAAAAGAGAAAAGTAATTTAGAATAACTGATTGTGTCTTAGGTCCTGCCTTGTGTGTTACATTGTTTTTCTTTCATCTGTTTATAAGCTTTAAATAAGCTATATTTTTATGAGATCCTAATCCTATACATTTAGGATTTTACTCTTTATGTTGTTCTCAGTCTGGCTGGGATGGAGTTAACTTTCCCTGCAGCAGCCCATGTAGCTAGAACAAAACACTACACCAGCGTTTTGTCTATTGTGGCACAATACTGGCACCGCATCAGGTCTCCCTCCAAACCCCAAGAGCCAGCAGTCTGGGGGTGGGCAAGAGGTAGGGAGGGGATATCACTAGGGCATCTGACCTAAACCTACCAAAGGGATATTTCATACCATGTGCTGTCACATTCATCAATAAAAGGTGGGAAAGGGAAACTGGGGGAGGGGAGGAGGAAAGACTCATGAAAACGTGTGTCCTCCCACACAACAACTATGCATATTGGCTCTGCTTTCTAGGATGTGGCTGAACATCGCTCGATGATGGGAAGTAGAGAATAACCGTTTTTCTCTCTCTGTGCTTCCGTGTGGCCTTTGCTTCTACCCCCTCCTTCCTCCCCCCACACTTTTCCTTTTCCCTTTAATTAATTTATCATTATCTCAAACCTTGCACCTTTTGTGTCATATTGTCTTCGCCTTCCCCTTTGAGGAAGGGGAGTGAGAGAACAGCTGTGCTGGAGTTTGGTTGCCCACCCAAGTAAAACCACCACATATGTCCAATACAGATATACATCAATGGATTGTAACTGCAAGTTATATTTGGCTCCAAGATGGACAGTAATTTCCATTAGAATGTTAATCTTTTACAAATACCTAAAAACAGTTGTGTTCATGAATTATATGATTAATATTAATAAATATATAACTCAGCATTTTAAATGTCAATAACTTTTTTATACTATGATAATGTGTCCTGCAGCTATATTGTTACTGTAGTCTAATGGGTCAATTGAAGGTGCTAATGCAAAGTTTACTCTAAGCACAATTTCCAGTCTTATACATGTACATTATCCATATTGAAAAGAAAAGTAGTTTGAGAAGATCTGGTAAGTTGTTCATGTTATATAGGCAGAAAGAATGTCAGTAATGTTTGCACAAAGCCTCAGCAAATTGCTTTCCTTCTATGATTCCTTTTTTACCCCACTTATGTATCACAGATGCACTGGAATATACAAGCAATCTCTCACTGCAAGAATAAACGCTTTGAACAAATTGATCTACATATTAGTAGATCATTTTATATTATCTACTTATTAGTCGATTATTGCTTTCTTCAATAGTATTATTTCTGGCCAATTCAATGCAGAAGACCTCCCTGGAAGAACCCCAATCTGTTCAATTTTTACCCATAATGACATGGTTATCAATGCAATAATTTCTGAACTAAACTATCAATGAAGATTTATGTCCTGTTTTCCCTGGTTTGATATATAAGTTTTGGGAGGGTGGTGGGGTTGTTCACTGATGCATTTGAAACTTCATGACATTTTAATTTCTATGTATAACAGTGGGATGTATAACAGCATCTGATGAGGATATGTGAAGATTTACAGGCTGAACCTGTTAGACATCATTAAGCATCAGTTGATGTATGCATCCAGACTGCAAGAATGCTTTGGACTTTATTCCTTCTCAAGCATATATTTTATTTTTTTTTTCATTGCAAATGTGTAGGATTCTTTTTCAACAGAAATTGAAACTTGAGATTCTTTTCCTTTTTCTTTTTTTTTTTTTTTTAATGTCTTTTTCTTGCGTACAGAAAAAAATATTTTCAGTTTAGTCATAATTCCATTGTGTTGTTAAAATGAGTATTTTCACAGAACTAGAACCATTAAAATCCTGTATTATTAGGTGCCTTAAATTAAGTTAAGAAACTATAGAGAAACCCAGCAACATTTTAAAATCAGTCATCTAATGGGATAATACAGTTGAAGAAGGTTTTCTATATTATTCATCTCTTGTATTACTGAGCATTATGGAATTAAAAGCAGTTTGTGCTTGGTGTACAATGATTCAGAGTCCTATCTAAATTACTCTACTGTACTATGTATTATCAAAGGGAAAAAAAACAGCAGTGAGCCTGCAGGTGCTTTTAAAGGTGCTTGTTCATAGTGAAATGCAGTGTTTACAGTGCTGCTTTTATATGTTTGTATTTTGGAAAAGGTAGAAAATATCCAATTATAACTTAGCTATGATGTTCATCTTCAGACAAGACATCACAATTTGTAACTGCAGTGGATTCTATGACAGAGTGAGTAGCTTAACCTTTGCACACTAGTGCCCTTATAACCACAGAATCACAGAATAACAGAATCACAGAATCACAGAATTTCTAGGTTGGAAGAGACCTCAAGATCATCAAGTCCAACCTCTGACCTAACACTAACAGTCCTCCACTAAACCATATCACTAAGCTCTACATCTAAACGTCTTTTAAAGACCTCCAGGGATGGTGACTCCACCACTTCCCTGGGCAGCCTGTTCCAATGCCTAACAACCCTTTCAGTAAAGAAGTTCTTCTTAACATCTAACCTAAAACTTCCGTGGCGCAACTTAAGCCCATTCCCCCTCGTCCTGTCACCAGTCACGTGGGAGAACAGACCAACCCCCACCTCTCTACAGCCTCCCTTGAGGTACCTATAGAGAGCGATAAGGTCGCCCCTGAGCCTCCTCTTCTCCAGGCTGAACAAGCCCAGCTCCCTCAGCCGCTCCTCGTAGGACTTGTTCTCCAGGCCCCTCACCAGCTTTGTCGCCCTTCTCTGGACCCGCTCTAGCACCTCGATGTCCTTCTTGTAGCGAGGGGCCCAAAACTGAACACAGTACTCGAGGTGCGGCCTCACCAGAGCCGAGTACAGGGGGACAATCACCTCCCTAGCCCTGCTGGTCACACTGCTTCTGATACAAGCCAGGATGCTGTTGGCCTTCTTGGCCAGCTGAGCACACTGCTGGCTCATATTCAGCCGACTATCCACCATCACTCCCAGGTCCTTCTCTGCCTGGCAGCTCTCCAAGCACTCATCTCCCAGCCTGTATCTCTGCTTGGGGTTATTGCACCCCACATCTCAGAACAACCTGGTACTTATCAGGTGGGTATCTTAACCAGCTGCTGCTATGCAAAAGTATCAGAAGTGGTACTGAAGAGCTTGACAAGGCATAATTTTTAGTGACAAAACTCTCAGAATTTTCCACAACTACCTTTTTAAAGCACGGCATGGAGTTAGCAGGAGATTTGGAAAGCATATACCTTTTTTCTTTTTCTTTTTTTTTTTTTCTTTTTTTTTTTTTTTTATCCTCTTCACTAATAAGGCTCTAATAAAGTGACTCAAGTGACTCACAGTTTCACAGTTGATCCTAACAACAGAGCAAACATTTCTCCTCCTCCCATCTCTTACATCCATCTTGCACTTACATCTCTCTACACAGTAAAGAATCCTGAACAAATTTAATTCTAATATGGCTTTAGCTTTCCTAACCTGACCTTTGACTGTTTGCTGTTCTCTGTAAAAAGTATCATAAAAGTATTATGCTTAAAAAAAATCTAAGAGATTGTCCCACTGTCTACTACCTATGTGTGACACTGGTTTGGATCAGAATCCAAACCTGAAGTTAGTATTTATTACCACTTCCATTTTTTATGCCATAATGACATTTCAGGTATCAGACATTACAGAAACTTAGTATTTTTCAGATTTTTTTTCTTGGTCTGCAGCTTATTAGTATTTCCTCAGAAAGAGAATTTCATGCAAAGTGATTTTCCTTTACAACTAGATTAAGACATTAAAGATATCTTTTCTCTGTTTTTAAAAACATTTAAGTCACAACTCCTATTCTGGAGGAAGGGCTTGTTCCTAGAGTATGATACTATAAAGGAAGATCCTAAGCATAACTATATGTTTGGATGCCTGTGGCTATTTCTATATTTTCCCTGTAGATCCACCACAGGGAAAGTGTTGTTAGAGAATGAGCTGGCTGTGTGGATAGCTCTGGATGCTTGTTTATATTCATTCCTCTCTTAGTTCAGTCAGGAGTGGACCGGTGGCTAATTCAGAGTAATTGGCATTTGAATGGAGATATGCTTTTAAACAGTTTTTGTTTGTTTGTTTATTTGTTTGTTTTTTAATAGCTCAAAGCACCTAACATATGGAAAGAGCAATGCCTTTCATCGGAGGGCATCAGCAACATGTATTGACATGGGGCACAGCATGAGGGCATGTTGACATATTTGGAAGTGCAAGTCCTGTTCAGATAGTGGTAGAGGACTGTGCCAGGTGGAAGAAGTCCTGCATGACACATTTATATCAGTCTCTGTTTAACACAGACTGTGGAGCAGCTATTCTGTCAAATCTAACAGGATTTTATTTGGAAGGAGATGGAGTTACCAACTCATTGCTTTCATGGGCCTTATTTCTTACAGGTGTTGCCAAAGAGGGAAAAAAAATATATACATGTATATATATATATATACATATATATGAATTTATCAAAGTACTGCAACACTTAAATCCCACTGAAGTCAGTGGGTAAGGTTGAATGTGTAAATATGTATTAAAAATATTTCAGTGATTTGGGACAAACAGACATTGTTATATCATATTTAAAACCAAACAACCAAATAAACAACCAAAAACTTGAGAACAGCAAAAATAATTTTGCTACCACTCCCACAAAGTACCTCCTCCCCAAATCCTACAGCATTTTCAATAATGAATGACAAATAAGTTCAATAGTTAGTTCATTATTAATCTATGATGACAAAATGTACTTTGGATATGATTCTCATCTAACTACTTTTGAATTAAGTGTTTCTCCTCTACAGGCAAGAAATTATGATTTCTCTTTGAGTGTGACTATTGTGCATCTTAAGTAAGTAAAATTATCCATTTTGATGCTTCTAGCAGACCTATTAATCACTAATCCTGCCTGATAGGAAGGCCAAAGCCCAGTACAAGCTCAGCCTGGCCACTATGGTCAAGGATAACAAAAAATGTTTTTATAAATATATTGATGTCAAGAGGAGAGCCAAAGAGAATTTCCATTCTATTTCCATTCTTTACTGGATGGGGGGGGACGACGGACACATGACTAAAGAAGATAAGAAAGAGGCTGAGGTTCTTAATGCCTTCTTTGCATGTGTCTTTATTAGCCAGACCACTTATCCTCAGAATACTCAGACTCCCAAACATGGAAGTCTGGCACAAGGAGCAGCATAACTCCCCCACAGTTCAGGTGGAAACAGCTAGAGAACTCCTGCTCCACCTGGACTGTTACAAATCCGTCGGGCCAGATGGAATCCACCTGAAGGTGCTGAGGGAGTAGGTGAATGTGATCACCGGACCACTTTCCATCATCTATCAGTGGTCTTGGTCATCTGGAGAGATCCTGGATGACTGTAGACTTGCTAACATGACACCCTAACATGACACATAAGAAGGGTTGTAAGGTGGACCCGGGGAACTACAGACCTGTCAGCCTGACCTCGGTGCCAGAAAAGTTGATGGAACAGGTCATCTTGAATGCAATCATGTAGCATATGTGGGACCACTAGGGAATCAGGCCCAGTCAGCATGGGTTCATGAAAGGCACGTCCTGCCTGACCAGCCTCTTCTTCTTCTATGACCAGGTGGCCTGCCTGGTGAATGAGGGAAAGCCCATTGACTTTGTCTACCTAGACTTCAGCAAAGCCTTTGACACAGTCTCCCATAGTATTCTCCTAGAAAAACTGGCAGCCCATGGCTTGAACAGGTACATTCTTTGCTGCGTTAAAAATTGGCTGGATGGCTGGGCCCAGAGAGTAGTGGTGAACAGAGCGAAATCCATCTAGTGACTGGTTACCAGCGGTGTTCCCCAGGGTTAGGTGGTGGGGCCCATCCTTTTTAATATCTTCATTAATGACTTGGATGAGGTAATTGAGTGCACCCTCAATAAGTTTACAAATGACACCAAGTTGGGGGGAAGTGTTGATCTGCCAGAGGGTAGGAAGACCCTGCAGAGGGACCTGGACAGGATGGGTGGATGGGCAGAGGCCAATGGGATGAGGTTCAACATGGCTAAGTGCCAGGTCCCGCACTTTGGCCACAACTACCCTGTGTTGCTCTTCAGGCTTGGGACAGAGTGGCTCAAAGGATGTGAAGAGGAAAATGATCTGGGGGTGCTGATTGATGGCTGCCTGAACATGAGCCAGCAGTGTGCTCAGGTGGTCAAGAAGGCCAATAGTATCCTGGCTTGTATCAGGAATAGTGTAGCTGGCAGAACTAGGGCGTTATTGTTCCCCTGTATTCTCTTCTGGTGAGGCCGTACCTCGAGTACTGTGTTCAGTTTTGGGCCCCTAACTACAAGAAGGACATTGAGACCCTGGAACTTGTCCAGAGAAGGGCTACAAAGCTGGTGAAGGTTCTGAAACACAAGTCTTATGAGGAGCGGCTGAGGGAGCTGGGGTTGTTCAGCCTGGAGAAGAGGAGGCTCAGGGGAAACCTTATTGCTCTCTACAACTACCTGAAAAGAAGTTGTGGGGAGCTGGATGTTGGCCTCTTCTCACAGGTAACTAGTGATAGGACTACAGGGAATGGCCTCTAGTTGCACCAGGGGAGGCTTAGGTTGGAAATTAGGAGAAATTTCTTCTCAGAAAGAGCAGTCAGGCATTGGAACAGGTTGCTCAGGGAGGTGGTACAGTCACCGTCCCTGGGTGTCGTCAGGGAAAGGTTGGAGACAGTGCTTAGGGACAGGGTGACATTAGTGGTAGGGTGATGGTTGGACCAGATGATCTTGGAGGTCTTTTCCAACCTTAATGATTCTGTGATTCTATATGTACCATTACAATTCATATTTTGTAAAAGATACAGAAAGATAAAGCTTAGAGATTGTTTATACAGTTTATATTAATTTTAAATGTGTTAGTCTTGGATTAGTATAAAGTGAGTGCCATTTTCCATTGGTTGAGGATTGTTTAAAAGCAAAATCAGTTACTACTGTGATAGTGACATTATAGGCTGTTTTCTTCTGAGCAAGGGGCTCCTAAGAGACCAACTTGTAGTCAAAAGGAAGAAAAATGTCTCAGACTTTTGTATACTCTAATTGCAAACAGAATAATTTGAAAATGTCTTGATTAGCAGCCAAGTACTGACTTTTTCTGAGGCTCTGGTAGTCAAGCACACGTAATAATTAAAATTATAGTTTCCTTCTTGCTACTGGTCACCTCATCAATAAGTCAGGTCCCATTTTACCTTCATAGCATACGTAGTATATAACAAAACAAAACATGATTTTTCTCCCTTACTATCTGAATAATTTACTTATGCAAGGATATAAAAATTAATAAATCATAATTCAGAAGCTGAATACAAAACTAATCGCACAGTCAAGACAGCAATGTTTTGAAATTTCAAAGATCATTTTAGATTATCTGCAAGTTCCCTAGTGGTAGGCTGAAGAAAAAGTCTCTCTGAACTTGGATGAATTCTGGATGCAGTTTGTTTCCATTGTTGGAGACTGTGTCAAAGGCTTTGCATTTGTTTCCAATCACAGAATCACACAATCATCTAGGTTGGAAGAAACATCCAAGATAACCTAGTCCAACCTATGGCCTAACACTAAGAAGTCCTCCACTAAACCACATCACTAAGCTCTACATCTAAACGTCTTTTAAAGACCTTCAGGGACGGTGACTCCACTAGTCTCCACTAGTCTCACTAGACTCCACTTGGCAGCCTGTTCCAATGCCTAACAACCCTTTTGGTAGAGAAGTTCTTGCTAATATCCAACCTAAACCTCCCCTGGTACAACTAGCTCATTCTCCCTCATCCAGGCATCTGGGAGAATAGATCAATCCCCACCTCATTACAGGCTCTTTTAAGGTACCTGTAGAGAGCAATAAGGTTGCCCCTGAGCCTCCTCTTCTCCGGGCTAAACAACCCCAGCTCCCTCAGCTGCTTCTCATAAGACTTGTTCTCCAGACCCCTCACCAGGTTTGTTGCCCTTCTCTGAACTCACTCAATGTCCTTCTTTTATTGAGGGGCCCAAAACTGAACAGACTACTCGAGGTGCGGCCTCACCAAAGCCAAATACAGGGGGACAATCACTTCCCTAGTCCCGCTGTCCTATGTATACACTTATTTCTTGCTGCTTAGGAGAATAAGTGTATGAAAGTGTGAATAATTGAAATCACTTTTAAATAAATAGATAAACAAATAAAATCTGTAATTATGTTAAATCTGTGTTGTTTTCTAAGATATAAACGGTCCTATCCATTACAACATCATAGGCTCATAAGAAAGTCGAGGTTGGAAGGGACCTCAGAAGAGGTCTAGTCCAACCTGTTGGTCAAGGAAGGATCCGTCATGAGGTCAGACCACGTTTCTAAGGTTGGTCCTTTGAGTCTTAATCAGTTCCAACAATGAAGAGTGTACAATGTCTCTGGGCAATCTGTTCCACAGCCTGACTGGCCTCATGGTGAAAAAGTTTCTCTTTATACTAAGTCTGAACCTCTCATTTCAAATGAAGACTGTTTGCAAAATCTATTTATATGGATAACAGAAGCTAGAACCAATACATTTAGCTTGGAGGTACAATGTAGAGGGGCTTCTATTTGGTCTTTAGATTAGAACAATAATTTGCTCTCTGGTTCTGTACTCCTTTGCATTGGTTTATTGCTCAGTAAATTATAATATGTCTCATTTTTGGATGCATTCATTATTTACCCTAATGAAGTATAAAGTAGACATGATTCTTTTGAGTCCAAGTTCAGACTTGCACTGTATAAATTCAGCATAAATAGTAATAATAATAATAATAATAATTAATTATTATAATAATAATAATTTAATAATAATAATTAATTAATCAACTTTAATAAGTATGAGTGCCTTATAGAATTGAGTCATCTATATTATTAAACAGGCTAGACTGGTACATGGGACAGGATTGGACCATACTACTGTTTGAGACTTGGAACAGGGAAGAAAAAAATCCCAGTAGGCAGTTTGAGTGTGGCCAGTGTGTAAAAGAGCTACATAGTATAAATATGGGCAATTTTGTGCCATCCATTTCAATTTTACAGAATGATCCTGGCATGTTTAGTTTATTAGAATAAATATAGCCTGTGGGTCTAGTCATTTGCCATCTGCTTTTGCTAGAAACCAAACCAAAACAAAACAAAGACCACCAGCATTCCAGAGAACATGCTGAAGTGAAAGATAGACATCATGAGAGAAAACATGTCCATAATCATAGTATTTTTTATTTTGGTCCAGAACAGACATTGGCATTTTGTTTTGCTCTGGGTGCAACACAAGGACCAAGAGTTTGATTGATTCTCCACTCAGAAACCTTCATGTATTGACTTCATTGATGTATCTTTTATTGCTGGTGAATTGGCTAATAGGTTGCTCTTTATCCATATTTCCATCAGAAAAGTTATTTCATTTTTTTTTTCTTCTCTTTCACCTTCTCTTTTAACAAGAATTGAGTAATCAGATGCTCATAAAAATGTCAGGACTGAGATAAATAATTGCTTGTGGGTAGAAGAGTTTTCATCACTATGCCTCTTTTGCTCAGGAGTGGAGACATAACGTATAACTTATTGCTCTGAACTTTATTCAGTTGATGCTGTGTTAGATGTTTGCACATCTACGAACTTTTATTGTCTCCTAAATGAACTTCTAGTTTTGGAAGCTGAACTAAACTTTGATTTACTATGGACTTTCAAAAATCTTTGGATAACAGGAAAGGAAAGAGAGGGAGAGAGGTGGATGAAAGTTGTTTGTACCTGAATACAAAATGTCTAGTATTATGTGCTTTTATAGTGTTACGTGCTTTTACATGCTTTTATAGTATTACTTTTATCTTAATATTCTGATTTTCTAAAACCAAAGAAAATTTTGCCAACATGTTCTACTTTCATTTCTTTCAGCTTTTTCTCTGGCTATTTGTTCTACTCCTCATGTCTCCAGCATCTCACACTGAAGCCTGTGGCAACTTCTCCGAGAACCAGAAGGACCTAAGAACAAACTTTTACAATTCTTGGTTTATCAGAAGAATCTTATGATCGTTTTAGGCACACTATATCATATATGTATGGCAATAGCATGAAATTGGCCACTAGATATAGAAAAGGCAGATGAAGTTTTGTTTATGGATATTTTAAGCAGAACCTTTGGGGATATAAGTTGGTGTGAATCCAGTCAAGGATGAACTGAAGGAATTTGCATAACATTTTCCAGCATGCTTTGGTAGCTAAAATCAGTCATATCTGGAGAAAAATAAATAAATAAATAAAGTGAGTTTGTGATTTGAATATTGAAAAGCAATTTGGATATTGTTAAGAGGAATGAGGGAAGAAGTCTGTGTCCATTCCCCTTCATTTATGTCAGAGCTACTTTCTTTCCATGGGTGATTTTATACTGGAGAATTATAGCAGTTTCCTGGGCTTTTCTTAAATGCGGTGAGCTTTGATTAGCCTGACCTTCAAGGAGAGCAGAGTTCAAATACTACCCTCCTTTTTTTTTTTTTTTTTTCCTAAGCCCTTTTGCAATATGCCTGGAAGTCTGTTAATACATACTGCACTGGAAATTGCTGTAACTGCACACTGTGTTTATTGACAGGGACGCCAGCAGTTATTTCCATGTCAAGACCCTTAAATCAAAACATCAGGTAAGTTACACATAAAAATCAAAACTAAATTAATAAATATGTCAGGAAACATTTTTTCCCCAGCTCCATTGTCTTATTATTCTTGTCAGAGGTTGGTTCCATGTTTTGTTGTTTGTTTGTTTGTTTGTTTGATTGATTGATAGTTTTCTGCTAAAGATTGAGGTTGGAAGAGTGATAGCTCCAGGTTCCTGCTCAGGAATTTCTCTTTGGCCTCCAAAAAGCAGTAAGGCTTAAAGTAAGTATCTGTGAAGAAGGCATTTCATTACTAGTTATGCACTATTTCTTGTTCTGATGATGCTTGCCATCATTGGATGAGATCTGTACAGTTATGTGCTTTCAGTTGTTCAGTATATATAAAAGATAATAAGATGAAAAATAAACAAATTACATCTAGGGGAAACTCTATATATTACCTGCCATTAGTAGAAAAGAGCATTACCATGAATAAATATAGCTATCTCTGTCTTTTTACTTCTTTATCCCTTAACCTAAGAGCAGATGGCTTCAGCCCCTTGTTTTTACAGTCTATTAAGTGATTGTAAATTTCTATTAAAATGACCTCTGATTTTCAGAAAATGTATACAAAAGACTTTGTACTAACAGTGCAGATTTGAAAGAACATTATTTTTTACTGGCTTTTTCTATCACAAGAATACCTGAAAACACTATGACTCTAATTAACAGAAGGTAAATCTTGTGAACTGTCCCAATGCAATCAGGAAGGGTTCTAGAAATGCGATTGCCCAGCAGAAGTGCCTCTGCACCAATGCACCCAGCATGGTTAACAAGCAAAAAGAATTGGAAACAATGGTGCAATTAAACAAATATGACCTGATTGCTATCACAGAAATGTGGTGGGATGGATCACGTAACTGGAATATTGGTATAGAGAGATACAAACTCTTCAGAAGGGACAGACAGGAAAGGAAGGGAGGGGATATTGTCCTCTTCATTAGGGAAGGGATTGATTGTGAAGAGTTGCCTCTGAGAAACAGCCACAGAGAAGCCGAGAGCTTATGGGTGAGAGTTAAAGACCGCACCAATAGAAGACAGCTTGTGGTTGGGGTCTGCTACAGGCTGCCTGATTAAGTAACCCTGTGGATGAGGCATTCTTGCTTCAACTACAAGAAGCATTGTGTTCACACACTCTCATCCTGATGGGGGAACTCAACCACCCAGCTGTCTGCTGGGAAAAATACACGGCAGGCTGTAAGCAATCCAGAAGATTCCTAGAGTGCATTGAGGATAACTTCCTGGTCCAAGTATTAAACAAACCAATCAGAGGAGAAGGTTTGCTTGACCTAGTGCTCACCAACATGGAAGAGCTCATTAAAGAGGTCAAAACTGGAGGCAGTCTGGGTGCAGAGATCAAACCCTGGTTGAGTTTGTGATCTTGAGGAATATGGGCCAGGCAAAGAGCAAAATCAGGACCCTGAACCCTGCTGATTGTGTAAAGAACTCATTGAGACCAGCCCTGCAGAGAAGGTCTTGGGCATTCTGATGGAAGAAAAGCTTGATATGAGCCTTCCTGCACACTTGCAACCCAGAAGGCCAGCTGCATCCTGCACTAAAAAAGGAGTGGCCAGTGTGTCAAGGGAGGTGATTGTCCCCCTCTACTCTGCCCTTGTGAGCTCTGTTTAGAAGTATTGCATTCAGGCCTGGAGCCCTCTGTACAAGAAGGTTGTGGAGCTGTTAGAGTGGGTCCAGAGGAGGTCCACAAAGACAATCAAAGGGTTGTAGTACCTCTCGTATGAAGAAAGGCTGACAGAGACTGTGCTGTTCAGCCTACAGAGAGAAGATTCTGGGGTGACTTCATGGCAACCTTTCAATACTTGAAGGGGACTTACAAAAAAAGATGGAGAGCAACTGGAGAAGAGAAGGCTCAGGGGCGGCCTTATAACATTGTGTAGATACCTTAAAGGAGGCTGTAATGAGGTGGGGATTGCTCTGTTCTCCCACATGCCTGGTGGTAGGATGATGGGGAATGGGCTAAAGTTATACCAGGAGAGGTTTAGTTTGGATATTAGCAAGAACTTCTCTACCAAAAGGGTTGTTAGGCATTGGAATGGGCTGCCCAGGGAAGTAGTGGAGTCACCATCCCTGAAGGTCTTTGAAAGACATTTAGATGTAGAGCTTGGTGATGTGGTTTAGTGGAGGACTTCTTAGTGTTAGGCCATAGGTTGGACTAGGTTATCTTGGATGTTTCTTCCAACCTAGATGATTGTGTGATTCTGTGATTGTTTGCTAAATCAGATATTGACAGGATGAGGGGGAATGGTTTTAAACTAAAAGAGAGGAAATTTATGTTAGAGTTTAGGAGGAAATTCTTCACTCAGAAGGTGGTGAGGCACTGGAACAGGTTGCCCAGAGAGGTTGTGTTTGCCCCACCCTGAAGGTATTCAAGAACAGGTTAGCTGAGATGCTGAGCAACCTGATCTAGTAGGTGGCATCCCTGCCTATGGCCTCCCCACAGGTCACTTCTGTTCTGGCACCTAGAGCACCTCATGCCCTCCTTCTTCACTGACCTTGGTGTCTGCAAGGCTGTTTCTTACTCCTCACTCTCCCAGCTGATGTTGCACAGCATTTGTTTTTTTACTCTGTCTTATATCTGCTCTCACAGAGGTGTAAACAACATTGCTTATTGGCTCTGCTCTGGGCAGTATTGGGTCCCTTTGGAGCCAGCTGAAACTAGCCCTTATCAACTATTGGGCAACTTCTGGATTCTTCTTACAGAGGCCACTCCTGCAGCCCCCCACTACCAAAATCTTGCCACACCCACCTAATTAAAAATCAGTTTTCTGATAGTCTACCTAACTTTCACTTACTTATTTAGCTAAATACAGTGATATAAATACAATGGAATACTTACATTTTAAGGACTGAGTGAGGTTCAAAAGTGGAAAAATCCTCATGTCAGAATTAATTAAGTTTATTCATATTAATTTTATTAATTTTACCATTAATTTTATGGTAGTTTTTGTTTCCATTTAATGAAAAAAAATCATATTACTTCTGAAAGACAGCAAAAACAAAGCAGATGCAGTAGTTGTAGGCATGTAGAAATACGCGCACACACAAAATATTGATATAAGGTTTGAAGAGACACATCACTGAAAAAGTTGTTCACCAAGAGGTAAATCTTGGACTGTATTTACTTCTTGGCCCAATAGATCTTCATTTTCATCTCAGCATATATCAGAACCTGTTTATTGTTTAATTAGAATTCTCAGGAAATGGCTTTTGTTCAAATAAGGAAAAAACAGAACGTATGTTGTAAAATAATAAAATTAAAATAGCAGAGATTTCAATTTCCTAAAATTTAATGCAAGTGAAAACGAAAGGATTAATTTAGAGTACAATAACTCATCTTCAACAACAGCAGCAAAGGAGGACCTTGCTAAAATAAACAGAAATTCAGTATTCTCCTTGCTCAGTAAGACCAACTGTGCATTTTGATTATAAAACAGAATTATATTTAAAGAAATCATTAGGGAAGGTTAGTGCTAACTACTGAAATTTTCTCTTTCATAAAAATACATCATCTTACATCCAAATATATGTATATTTTAATTAAGGATTTTAGCTTTCTAAAAAAAGTATTTCAGAGATCAGCATGTTGCAGTCATTTGTAACTATTATAGAAAATTCTTATTGTGCACAGCCAAACTGAATATTGGTTGAATAGCTATGCACTCTGGGAGGGAGTTAGATAAGCAAATGATAGATGTAGTACATGGCTCCTTCTGAGCAGGAAACTGGACTTTCCTTCTTTCCTTTTTCAAAGTGGTTATACAGATTGTCTTCTGTTTAGCAGCAATTTTCTAACATGAGCCTCAAAATATATGCAAAAATGATTGCTGAATAGTCCTTTATTCAGATATAAGAACAGTCAGAAGTTTGAGAAGAAAGATATAAATTACATTTTGGTATATTGTTCAACAGTTTGGAAAGAATTAGGTCACTATCCAATCTCAGGAATGCTCTGTTGATTAGAAACTTGTTAACCAACGTCAGTAATTATAAAAGACTTAGTGAATAGTCACTCAGAAATGAAACTCCTCATAAAATGTGCAGTAGTGATTTTCAAGAAAAAATATCTTATTTACTACAGGAATTTGGATTTTGTGTTTATCCTTATATTCCTTAATAAATATACATTTGTTATTGAGACCTTTTCATGATGTCTTTTTCAGTAACGCTCTCAAAGACATATTCTCAAATAGAAACTTTGTGTCTGATAGATAGCTTAATATTTTAAATCACATTTGGCATTTTCAGATATTTAAATTCCTCTGAACATTTCCATTAAGTAGTAATAGCTGACCTGGAAGGTACTTCTTCTGTTTTTGGTTATATTTACACTGAGTAGATTTCTACCAATCTGTGGAAAATTACAAGTAAGTAAAAATGTGCGAGCTATGGTGAAACAAGGTAAGGGCTGAGCAGACTAAAGTTCAAGTCTGGGGTACAGAGAATACACATTTATAATAATGACAGGGTTGTTATAACCTTTTGTCTCTATTTGTTGCCATTCTTAATAGAGAGGGTGATGTCCTCATCCTTCATTTCTCAATTCAAGAAGGGCCGGAAGAGTCATACTAAATACTAAATGAAAAAATACTGTTCAATAAGGGTCATTATCTTTAATAAGCATTTATTGAATTTCAATCAAAAAGAGTAGGCCAATATAAGCTCCTTCCTCCTTCTTACTTTTAGTCTCCGAGGGTGTGTCAGAAGACAGGCATATCAAAAGACACCTTCTCAAAATATGTAGTTTCATCAGTCTCTGATGTTCTTTCATATTCTTTTCTTTATGTTTTTGACTGCCCTCAGAACCTGGTTGTGTGCTGTCTGAAGGCATAATTTGGAATATATGACATACAAATATATGAGTATTTATTGTAGGAGGTCTTACATACATGTATGTATAATGATATCTCCAAAAGGTATTTCAGGTCTGCAGGACCTGAAATACGTTGCATTAAATGTTAACGTAATTGGGACTGATGCCCAATTAGCCATTATAAGTCCAGTCATGTTCAGGGTACCGAACTATCATGATTACAGATTCACAAAAAAATATAATACACCCTCAATTTTGCAAGAATGCAATCAAAGTTACATTCTATGAACTACCACAGCCACAATTAGAGTTTGGTCACATTCAATTAGAACTCTCATGGCTAGATTTAATAAGTAGTATAATTTATTAAAACAACAGGTACACAGGTTCTTTGGATTGCTGGTGATAAATTCACTTCACCAAATGTCCTGGTTTCAGCTAGGATAGAGTTAATTTTGGGGAGGGGACATTGCCAGTCCTTTTACCTCCCGGTCCTGAGTAAAACCACCACAGTCCTTTTACCTCCCAGTAAAAGGAGCTGCCTGGCTAGCTCAGTTGGTAGAGCATGGGACTCTTAATCTCAGGGTTGTGGGTTTGAGCTCCATGTTGCGTGCAAAAAAGGACTGTGGTGGTTTTACTCAGGTGGGCAGCCAAGCTCCCCCACTCCACCACAACCACTCTCTCACTCCCCCTCTCCTCAAGGAGGAAGGGGGAGATAATACAATCACAGAGAATTCAAGGTTTGAGATGAGAAAGGTTTAATTAAAGGGAAAGGGAATGGGGAGAAAAAGAAACAAAAGAAACAATAAGTCTGTGCGGAATCACAGAGAGAAGGGAAAAAAAATATTCTCTACTTTCCATCAATGAGTGATGTTTGGCCATGTCCTGGGAAGCAGGGCCTCAAACGCGTAGTGGTTGTTCAGGAGGAACAGCCCACTCCCTCATGAGAGACCCCCTTTTTATTGCTGAGTGTGACATCAGGTGTTATGGAATATCCCTTTGGTTGGTTTAGGTCAGCTGCCCTAGCGATGTCCCCTCCCCATCACTTGCCCACCCCCAGCCTGCTGGCTCTTGGGGGCTTGGAAGGAGTCCTGATGCTGTGCCAGCACTACGCAGCAATAGACACAACACTTGAGTGATATCAGTGCTGTTCCAGCTACGAGTGCAGAGCACAGCACTGTGTGGGCTGCTGCAGGGAAAAGGTGACTCCAGCTCAGACAGACCCAACACACCAGTGGAAATACATACTGCAGTGAAAACCATTCCACAGTTCTGCAGTTCTTCCTCCACATTTTTGGTTCAGTCTCAGAACTATTATTGTTAATAGTAATAATAGTAAATCAGCATTATAATTATGATTTACATTCCTAAAATTAAATACAGATGTTGGGCTCTTTTTGTAAACATCCTCCATTCTCTGTGAGATTAAATGAGCCAAAAGGCAAAGCTAATTAAAATAATTGTAAAAGTTCAAGTATGAGATTTGTGTTAAATATCACAGAAAATCCCAGTCTGCAGTAGGCTGGTGATATCTTAATTATCTTTTACTTTTACTTGTTACTGAAGAAAATGTTAAATAAGATCTCCATAGACTTTATAAGTAGAACATCTTGAATAATGCTTAACCTTAATCTAAGAAATCCCTTCATGAAATAATTCTTTGGGCTTTACTACACTCAAATTTGTAGTAATATATTCTTATCTTCTAGAAAGGTAAGTAACATTATTATTAATTTTATTTTTTCATTAAAGATATTTCTTCCTAGTTTTCTAAAGAGTATTCTTCATAGTCCTTTGGCTGAAACAAAGAGGTAAGTATTCTGAATTAATTTAAATGTGATGTTGGATCCTAGGAAGAACTTCTTTACTGAAAGGGTTGTTAGACGTTGGAACAGGCTGCCCAGGGAAGTGGTGGAGTCACCATCCCTGGAAGTCTTTAAAAGACGTTTAGATGTAGAGCTTAGGGATATAGTTTAGTGGGTACTGTTAGTGTTAGGTCAGAGGTTGAACTCGATGATCTTGAGGTTTCTTCCAACTTAGAAATTCTGTGATTCTGTGATTCTGTGTTGAGAATGTCATACCTTTGCATATTGAACTTAAGTATAAATCAAAATTCAGGGGTGACCCTTTAACCTGCCACTTTGATTTGCACTGGAATATTGTCAATCATTTTGGGTGAGAGTTAATATTTTATGAAATTGGGCTTTTTAAAAATCATTTCCCTTTCATTTAAATGAACTTTTTTTTTCCCCCTGTATTTTCAGCAGGAGACAGCGCTAACGGCAATGCCCTCAGTTCTTCTTCCAGTCAGAAAAGACTTCCAAATTCTCTCACCCTGTTGTCGTCAGATTTCTCATATTTACATCGTGTCTTTAATTTCTTTGCTTCTGCTATTTCAGTCATGATCCACTTCATTACCAGCAGACTCTCTAGCAGGTTGTAGCTATCTGGCATATAAGGGTCAAATATGCTTTTTACAATTAATTTAACAGAAGAGTGGTATATAGCAGTATATGTACCATACCAGTATACACTTCTAGTATTATTACAGTATGTGGTCTGCCTGTGCGCTGTGTATGTCTGGAATGGAGTTAACTTTCCTTGCAGTGGCCCATACAGTGCTGTGCTCTGCACTTGTAGCTAGAACAGCATTAGCATCACACCAGTGTTTTGTCTATTGCTGAGCAATACTGGCACAGCATCAGGACTCCCTCCAACCCATCGGAGTAGCCAACAGGCTGGAGGTGGGCAAGAGATAGGGAGGGGACATCAGCAGGGCAGCTTTTTTTTTTTTTTTTTTCCCACTTCCTTTTACCTTTAATTAAATTATCCTTATCTCAACCCATGAGTTTTTTGTTTTGTTTTGTTTTGTTTTGTTTTGTTTTGTTTTTTCCTTCTTTCCAGAATACTATCTTCTCCCCCTCTTCTTCTGAAGAGAGGGAGTGAGAGAGTGGTTGTGTTGGAGTCCCAGCAAGGTAAAACCACCACAGTCTGTTGGATTGAACAGGGCCATGTGGCCATGTGATTAGAACATAACAGCCCTTGAAAGCACCACCTTTGCAGGAGCTGCTATCTTCATATCGTGGTCAGCATGTTCATAGCATTGAACATAGGGTATGTCTTTACCCTATGACTGTGCAATTTTGTTGTGGGAAATTGCATAATATGTATCTGAATATCTCTTCCATGTGTATTAAATATAGTGGAGAGTAACAAAACAAACCTGATTCCAACAGTTCTGACTTAGATCATATTTTATATGTATAAATAATCCAGTGAGAAGTGCAATATGTGTGGACTCATGTACCTCTCAAGCAAAGTGGTAGCTGCCCTTGATTCTAGGAATAACCAAATTTTGAAATGCTTCCAAAAATATATTTCAATTGTTTAATTCATCATAAAATACTTTTGTCTGAAAGAAAACTGGACCTAATTGGCAGTTGGACTAGATGATCTTTGAAGGTCCCTTCCTATTCAACTATTCTATTCTATTCTATTCTATTCTATTCTATTCTATTCTATTCTATTCTATTCTATTCTATTCTATTCTATTCTATTCTATTCTATTCTATTCTATTCTATTCTATTCTATTCTATTCTATTCTATTCTATTCCGTCCCGTCCCATCCCCTCCCATCCCGTCCCGTCCCGTCCCGTCCCGTCCCATCCTATCCTAAATTGATTAACCTTTTTCTTTTAGCATGATTGTCACCATGTCTTTTTCAGAAGATAGCAAGAGGTCTTCTGTGACTTTGAGTTTCTTTGGGCATAACAGGTACATGGCTTACACAAAAAGATGCCTTGAACAGGTCAGTATTCAGAAAAAGGACAGAGCACATGTAGAATTTCTCTTTTGTTGTCATTTCAGTAACATATAACTCCACACTTGACTTTTAAAATAGGAATGCTTTTTCAAGTTGAGATAAAGACCCTCATTCTTTCGTATCAAAATATCTACAACTCAATTAATATTGAGTATGCTTATTACCTTATCTAGACCAAGTAATGATTATTAGATTGTAACATGGGATATTCACATGCTACCTGCACACACATTCTCCATCCTTTTCATTTTCAATGTCTGGGACATTTTTTGCCTGATTTGATGATTTTGTCAGAAATTAGAATATTTATTTTATTTTCTCAAATCACAGTTATTTTATAGTCTAAAACTCTCAAAAAAAGATAACAGAAGCAAGTGTGATTCAGATCAAGATTAATAGATTGTGTTGCAGAAACTGTACAGAGTACTAGATGGTGAAACAGAGGCACCCCAAAGTAAAAGCACAACATGATAACAACTTTCTTGAAAGTGCTGGTATGGAATGATAACAGAGGGTCCAAGGTGATAAACACTTATGGTCAGTTACTGATCTCTAAAAGAATACAGCTGTGGGAGCTGGACAAATGTGTTTTTGGTAAGAGCAACAAGGAATAAGTATGCAGTACATATAAAACATTGTGTGTGATAAAGCCAAGATGTAATATAGAATTCATTTTCGGTGTTACTTACAGTGATGACTGTAAGTAGACTGTGAAACAAAGACATGAAATCACATAAAAATAGCCTTTACATAATGTTATGCATTTCTCAGCTATCTTTGAATTCAGTGAAAGCCTTGTCTACTCACAAATTATTTTTGCTTAAATAAGGTCCTTGTTGACAGGTTTCCAATCTGCTTTCAGAAATGTTCAAGCACATGAACTAAAATGTGCAGTTTTTGAGAGATAGTAGTGGCTACAGATGTCTCTAACAGTTAAGACTTTTTTTAGAAATGCAGAAATTTCTAAGACAATTTTCTGTGAGTCTCAGAAGCAGGGGACATTTTTCACTGTTTGGCAGGACTTTCATACGGCTGAACTTGCTTTTATAAATCATGTGAACTACCGAACTGAAAACTACTGGTTTGGAGGAAACATGAACTGTTTGTTTTTTGAGGGAGGTGGAACAAGACAATAACTTGCTGTTTGGTCTTACATAAGAGAGGTCATCTTACCTTACAGTTGCTCACAGGTTACAATAAAATCCATGATTGCAAGCTCAATATGAGCCAGAAGCGTACCCTGACAGCCAGGAGGGCCAACTGTACCCTGGCACGCATCAAGCATGTTATTGCTAGCTGGTCAAGGGAAGTGATTGTCCCACTCTACTGTGCACTGGTGTGGCCTCACCTCGAGTACTGTGTGCAGTTCTGGGCACCACAGTACAAAAAGGATGTGAAACTATTGGAGGGTGTCCAGAGGAGGGCTATGAAGATGGTGTAGGGCCTAGAGGGGAAGCAGCTGAGGTCCATTGGCCTGTTCATCCTGGAAAAGAGGAGGCTGAGGGGATACCACATTACAGTCTACAGCTTCTTCATGAGGGGGAGTGGAGGAGCAGGCACCCATCTCTTCTCTTTAGTGACCAGTGCTAGGACCTGTGGGAATGGTGTCAAGCTGCAACAGAGGAAGTTCAGGCTGGATATCAGGAAGAGGTTCTTCACAGAGAGGGTTGTCGCACACTGGAACAGGCTCCCCAGGGATGTAGTTACAGCACCAAGCCTGTCAGAGTTTAAGCGTTTGGACTGTGCGCTTAGCCATATGGTCTGAATTTTTGGGTAGGCCTGTGTGGTGCCAGGAGTTGTACTCAATGATCCTTATGGGTCCCTTCCAACTTAGGATATTCTATGATTCTATGATTATTTAACCAGTGCATTATGAATTACTTGTGGCAACACTTCATGAGACTATGAACCATTTATCACCATTTTCATACATTTAGACAAGACAAGAAGATGAGTCTTGGTGACAGTTCACAGGCAGAAAAGAACAAGAACTATCACAGAGTCTTATATGTCTTTTATAGGAGCTGGGTACACAACTAACTAACCAGGTGAATGTGACCTTTATCACCTCTGCTGGCTCATTTTCTTTTATAGTGGGAGTTCAGATTAGCTGCCCATCACTTACCTGCCACTTCAGCCTAGTTGCGTTAATGCATCCCCACCAGAAACTGACATCTTTGTCTTTATAAATCTTTTAAGCAGTTTCAGTCATATGTGATGAAATAAAATGGAAAATAAATTCAGATGAAAATACCCTTAGAAATGTAGGAGAATTTGAAACAGCAATGCCTGTATATCTCCAGATATCTTCTCATGTCCCTGTAATTAGGAATCCTACTGCACTATTTCCCCTATTGTTTTCAATTTTAATTAATTAGCCTGTGCTTCTATTATGATTTTCAGACAAGTATCTAAAAATGATACTTATTTATGCCAGTAATTTTACATTGACTTGATTATTGATGGCTCAGTTTTGCAGTGAATTTAGTGCCCACACTGTAAGCCAGAAAAAGAGTAATAATAATTGAAACATCAATTTATTTTCTGAAAGAGATGCAGTATAAATAATGTCTCTGAAACATCCCCCATGGTGCATATGTATAGTGTCGGAAACGTGTGCACCTCATAACATGACTGTTATGAAGTGAAGGGTTTAAAAGCCTTATCTACTTGCTTGCTCATGGCAAGATAGATATATCTCTGTATGAAGTCACTCTTCTGTTTGGAAAAGCTCGTCTGGATTTTTATTTTTGACCTCTTCTCTGATGCTAACACTTATTGTTGCTATAGATGGTGAATATCAGTAAATTGACAGTAAAGATTTTTCCCTCAAAAGCTGTCTGAAAATTTCTGAGGCCATTAGCAATACTATCTGTCATCATATATTTCAACTCCCCAAAGTGTAAAATTATGAGAAACAGATGGCTTGGTCCTTTGACTTGGAAAAGGAACAGGGAAAGCCAGTCCTGCATATTTATATTGCACTGCAGCTAAAGTCCTGTTTAAATGGAATTAAAGGGATGCCAACCAAAAGGACCTGGACAAGTTTGAGAATTAGGCCCAGGCGAACTTAATGAGGTTCAACAAGTCTAAATGCAAGGTGGAGAACCTGGGTCAGGAAAATCACAGACATGAATACAGACTGCAAGAAGAACTCATTGAGAGCAGCCTTGCAGAGAAAGACTTGGGAGTTCTAGAGGACAAAAAGCTTGACGAGGCTTTGGGCAATTTGATCTAGTGGGTGGCATCACTGCCCATGGCAAGGGGTTTGGAACTAAATGATCTTTAAGATCTCTTCCAACCTAAGCCTATGATTCTGTGATTGTATGATTGTATGCTGTTGCCTATAATAAAGCAAGCCCTACAAAGACGTGTCTTCAACTTATGTTAACCTCAGGGGAAGAATTCAATACCTTGCAGACTGTTTGTGGTATAATTGCCTGAAGTAACTAGGAAAATAAAACTAACATTCACATTTTAAAGAAAACGTACAGCACTGAAGAAGCTTTCAGTGTGGGGCGTAGCTGCATTACCTGAGCGTTCTCTAGGCTTCTAACCTTAGATGCTATCACACTGGGGGAACCTGATGTGCTAGCTCTAAGGAACAGTGCAGAGCATAGAGTGGAGTGGAGACACCACAGCTAGGCTCTGTAACGAGGTGGGGACTCTATTGTTCTTGTGCACACCGAGACAGATAAGCTGCACTTTTTGCTACCCTGAGCCAAGGACCTGTCATGTTTTGACAAATGCTGTACCCTAGTGTACTTTTGCTCATTGTAATATCATTATAATACCAAAACACACTTCCATCCCAAAAGCCTCCAAGGTGCGACCACCCCTCATTGAGCATGTGTTCTGAATTTCTTGGAGCCTATTACTTTAAACGGAGATGAGAGAACTTTTCACCAATCATAACTAAGATATGCTTGACTGGAGCCACTCAAGCTCCACCTAAAAGATAGAAAATAATATAAATTGGCCCAAGAGAGAGGGGATGTTTGGGAAGATACCACCATCAGGGGAGATACAATCCTGAGGGAATACCACCTCCTTAGGACCTCCTGACTCCTGGGACCACTTGACAGGCTGAGCCTCTCTTCCCCCACATTGGGACACCTTTGGGTGAGATTTGAACACTTGGTTATAAATGTTTCTAGAGTCTTTGATCCTTTTAACATGTTAATTCCTAGGCTGTGCACCTGTAACACCTGTGTATTTCATGCATACTAGCTTGCTTTTGCAGACAGCCACTATCACTGGCAATTCAAAGAACCTGTGTACCTGTTGCTGTAATAAATTGCACTTGATTGCATTGTTATAGCTCTCATTAAGTGCAACTAGGGTAAGGGTGGTTATATGTTATTGGTGAATCCATGACTGAGATAGTTCAGTGTTCTGAATCCAACCAGACCCCTAACGGTTAACATGTTATTGGTGAATATCCGACAGGACCCCTAATGGTTAATATGTTATTGGTGAATATCTGTCTGGACCCCTAACGGCTAATGCGTTATTGGTGAATCCGACTGGATTCCTAACGGTTAATGCGCTATTGGTGAAATCTGTGATTGTGATAGTTCAGTACCCTGAATCCAACCGGGCCCATAATGGTTAATCAGCTACGCCTCTTAACGTGACACTGGTGTGTCTTCTTGCAAATACAGAGATGATTACTGTCTTTGTTCTCTTTTCCAGAAACTATGCTGTCTCTTGGATCTAGCATCTTCTGCTAGAATTTTCTGTGTTGGTCTTAATGCCTCTGTCTTCTGTAAAAAAAAAAAAAAAAAAAAAAGCCTATTTCCATCTTTCTAATTCCCAAAATGAAGCTGAAAGATATTGGAAAAAGGAAAAACTGATACTGATCAACGAAAACATATGGTCATACACAGGCATGTTATAAATGGCTCAGGATTCAAATTAGGATTAAATAAAAAAATAGGATTTATTGAAAGAATATAAAGGAATAGAGGTAAGCAAACAGCGCTGGGTGCACCGGGAGTCTCCGCTCCACCAGGACGCACACCAGTTACATCAAGCAGCTGATTTTTATGCTCCTAGACTAATACATATTCATTACTACTTCTAAAAAAATAGATTATTAAAATTAGCTTCCGGGGTGCAGTCCCTCCTACTGGAGCATGCGCAGTCTCCTCTGGGGTCTCTTCTGGGGGTCTCTAGGGGTCTTCCGTGTTGAAGGCTCGCAGTCTTCCTCTCCCCCTTTGTACTTACTGGGCACCATCCCAAGTTTACGGAACATATTCTTCAAGTCTTGTCTCCCAGCCGCCCTTCAGCTTCTTTCTCCTTCCTCTTTATCTCTCGGCCCCCCCTAACCAGATACCAAAGATCCACATAGTATCCCATAACAGTCACTAGTTGTTATCAGTTGTTCTGAAACTCCCAGACACACGAGTAATTAAAACATTCTTCCCCAGCCATTCACAGACACATCTATAGCAGTGTTAGAAATAGAAGTCCGGAATAACAAAAGCAAACAGGTTCATAAATTTAAGAAGTGATAAATTGACTAGAATGAGGGGGAGACTGGGACACACTGCATCTGTGGTTCAAGAATTAAATTGCCAGTGCAGGGCCCAGAGGCAGACAGGATTCAAACAGAATTGTTCTTTATGGACACGAATTGTTAAAACATTCCTCACAGGCATCATGTTCTGGATCAAACTAGACAACGGTTTCTGTGGGACCCTTGTTAGATCACTTCTATGAACATAAAAGTCTGGCATTGCGTTATAAGGACACAGGTAAACTGGAAGAAACATAGATTAAGTGGAGAAAAAAAATTCTATGGAGGCACAAGTGGAGGTAGATTTTTCATTGCTGCTGAAAAAGGCGTAATGTGTTGTATAATAGAATAAAATGGAAAAACATAAATTTTAGGGTAAGTGTAATAGTATGTTAAACAAATGGAGGTCATAAACTGAATTGTTTCAGTAGGACTGATTAAAAATTGTCCACAATTTGGTGTAAATTATGTTTTTTGTCTAGAAAATCTACTGGTTGAGGAGGTTATGTGTAGAGAGCTGTATTATTACTTTATAATTATATGTTTAGAAGAAATTTTGAAGTGTATTTCTATATTGCATTTTTGGCTCCAAAATATAAATAATAGGTTACTATTGTCCCAAATTATGACTGAAAAGAAATATTTAGTTGAAAATTTTGCTAAAATATTTACTTTAAATTCCGAGCATATATTGTTGGTGGCATGCACTATTGTAATTTTAGCATGTGATGATTTAATAACAAAGACAGCAAATAGACTTTCCCATTATAGGCAAATAACCTATGAAAAAATACAGAAATCTAACCTAACTTCCCAGTCATATTGTAATTAAATAATTTAATTTATTCTCCTTCTTCTTTTATTTTCAAAGTCTTTCATGTTTTTATACATTAAATATATATTTTCATGGGTGGGTCCACAGCTAATGTCAATATATTGTGCTGCAAATAGTTTCTTTAAGCATTTATTTGCCGAGTGGATGATGATTAGCTTCCTTGAAGGCAGATCAAAGAGCCCAAAAGCACTCTGGGGCTGTTAAGGTCTTCTAATGATTCTAATTATTGGGATGTGAATCAAATAAAATTTTCCTTTTGAACATACAAGATATCTGCAATATTCAGGTTTAGTATTTTTGCCATTGCTTATTTTTAGACCTAGAGTCTAAAAATAAAAAAAGTATTAAAGTCTGGAATGGGAGTCAATTGTGTAAGTGTTTGTAAACCTCATGGAGGGTGACTGTAGCTCTATTGGAGGTGTGAAACAACAAGACTTTTCTGTAGAGTATGTGACATCAATTTACCAGCCCTTTGAGTTGATCTACAAAATATAATATTGGTTTAAATAAAGTGAAATGCTGAGCTGTGACTACAGATGACTTGTTAATAATTTGCATTTTTGACACTCACTTAATATCAACCTGATAAACTTTTGATTGTTTGTTTTAAGTGGGAAAAAGAATCCTGCAGTTTGCATAAATCCTTGTGATAGTCAAAGCTTTCAATCAGCTTCAAGACACTTTCAGTTACAATAACTCTCATGAAGTTATTCTTATTAGTCATATTAAAGTTCTAGTGGATGACAGGGACACCATTTTGGGGATTCATGTGATGCTTCTTTATGTGCTATCCCTGAAATTAAGATAACATTGAAGAAAACAAAATTGAAAAATAAGTTAAAGGTAACTAAATGATAAATAAATAAATAAAAGGGAAAAGGATTTCTAATTCATATTTCCTTGACATGTTCCATAGAGACTTCTTGAATACTGAGGCTCCTATTATTTAGAAGTCTTTAAATATAGCAGTTATGTGTATTGCATTGGCAGGACTATGCATACAGTTCACAATTAGAAAAGAATAAAAATACAATGTATAATAATGTGTAAATTTTTATTATATAAATGTCATAACTATTCCAGTATCTGTCTCTAGGAATGGCCATGAGGCCAATTATCAGGGAAAGTTTTCAAGTATCATACTTATCAATCTCATACTACCAATTATTTTCTGCTCATAATTTCTCATCAGATTCAGAGGTAACTGACAGACACACCATAATTTATTATACTTTTGCTATCTAGAATCTCTAATCCATTTTCATTATATGTAAAATTGCTTAAATTAGTGTATTAATTTGATTCATAGCTCTGCTGAAGATATACTATGGTTCTTGACTAGCAGTCTGCTTTCTTATTTTTGCATGATAATACTGCAGTGTTCTGTTAGCTGTCTTCTGCTTTGTTCACAGTATGTTTAATATATTAATGTCTTCATGAAGACCAAGGTGCCTTATGTCCTATATTATTTCTTAGAATTCATGTTCAACTCTTGTTCCTCTAGAATCCTGTGTAAATGACAGTTTGTTTACAATTTCTTATTTGATCTTTCCATTCTTTGAATTTTCCTTTGCATGTGGATACTGTTAGGTTATTTGATAAAAGCTTATCTGTATACTCACAGAGGCACAGTATCCTGCTTGGCTATTCTTGGGACCATTACAGAAGAAATCAGTCTATCCCAGGCCCATCTTCATAAGCCCTGAAGATCACAGGGACATGATGGCAGGTAAGAATACATATTAAGGACTCAGAGGAAGAGCACTGTCAGTCAACCCTCTTATGGTAGTACCAGAAGAACCTCAGCCCCAGTGTCCAGGTGTGAAGCCTATCCAGATGAGTCATCAGGAGCTCCGTAATTACCTTTCAGACTAAGTAAGTGTAATGGTTTTACCAGTCAGGGCAGCTGAACAGCTCCACAATTCTTTCACTCCCTCTCCTCCCCCTGCAGCCCATGGGGTATCATGGCAGAGTAGATCTCCATGCTGCAGCCCATGGCAGAGCTCACAGTGGAGCAGGTGGACGTGGCCTGAAGGAGACTGTGGCCCATGGAACGCCCCCACAGGAGCAGGATCTGGGCCAAAGGTTCAGCCTGTGGAGAGGAGTCTACAGTAGAGCAGGTGATCTGGTGGGAGCTGCTATGCACAAGGGAACTACGCTGGAGCAGTCCATTCCTGAAGGACTGCGTCCTGTGGTACAGACTGATTCTGGAGCAGTTCTTGAAGAACTGTAGTTTGTTGGAAGCCCACATAGGATCAGTTTGGGAAGAACTGTATCCCATGGGAGGGAACCTAAACTGGAGTAGAGGAAGAGAATGAAGATGAAGGAGCAGCAGAGACAAAGTGTTATGGACTGACCACAACCCCCATTCCCTATTCCCCCTGTAGAAGAGAGTGGATGGGATTAAGGTGATTTTAGTTTGCTTTTAGTTTCTCACTGCTCTCATCTGTTAATAATAGGCAATAAATTGCATTAATCTCCCTGTTTTGAGTCTGTTTTGCCCATGATGATACTTGTTGATCTCCTTGTCCTTGTCTCAACCCTTAAGACCTTTTTTCATCATATTTTCTCCTTCTGTTCTTTTGATGAGGGGGAGTGAGAGAACAGTATGGTGGCGTTTAGTGACCTATTGGTGTGAAACCATCACATCTGTGAATTTCTGTCTGTGATTTGTGTGTCTGGCTGTTGGCCCTGGGAACATGGAGCGGCAGCCTCACTTATCTCAGTCTGTTGGATCTGGCATGACATATTTGCTTTTAATGGACACAAAAATTAATTTTTTAATCTGTAATAGAACTAACATCCCAAATGTTTGTGCTCCTTTGTTTTCCAGTATTCTTTCTGTTCTTCAGTTTAAATTCTCTCTTCTGACTTTTTTTTTTTTTTTTAACTGTAAGTGACAGCAGCTTGGTTCTCTTATGGTCCAAATTAAATTATTTCTTCTGTACTGGGACCCTGTATTCCTACTGTATCTCTAGCTCCTCCTGAATCTGTTTCTTTTACTGTCATCTCTACCAGCCATGCAAATGGTATTCCTACCCCTCTCTTTGGTCCTATGAGTATGCTGGAATCACTTCAGCAGATGTTACTGAAGTCATGGTCTTTGGCTTCCTATATTTTTTGCCTCCAGAACATCTTTTCTATTGTTTTCTCTTTTGACGTTTTATTTATTTATTTATTTTGATGAATGTGGAGAGGGCACATAAAGGAGTGAAAGCTTTCAGTGCAAGGTATTTTCTCCAGGAGTTAAGTCTGCTTATTAGTTATAAAGCATAAGAGACTATATCAGTGTGCTAATTCCTCTGAGCTAGGGCTTTTCTTACTTGGAAAATGCTTATTTATCTGTTTTTCACTCTGTTTTTCAAATAAATCAAAATTCTAAATATTGAAATCCTTATGTATGCCCTGAGCAGGTAAATACTTTCACAGGGTGAAAACATCAGAATTGTAGCTTACTAAAAAAGTAATGTATATTAATAAATGAGACATTCCTCAGCAGACCTTGTGATTGAGGGGACTGAGAACCCTGACCACAATCCAAACATCTCCCAGTGAAGACCTCATATGCTGATGACTCACTGTCTGGGGAAGACTGGTGATGCACAGGACACACAGGGAAAATGAAGGCACAAATAAAATAATAAAAAGTCCATTAATGAGTCTTTTCTGCATTCTTTTTGACTATTTATTATTATTATTATTATTGTAAATGAACTAATGCTAATTGAAGTATTTTAATTGGACTCTTAAAGGAATAGATGATAATAACTTGGTTTCTTATATTTATACATGTATATGTTCCCTTTAACCCATACAAAGATTATTACAACACTTTTAGTAGCCCTGAAACCTCAAGTTGTGAACTGAAAGCAAGGAGTAAATTGAAAGAGAATATTAGCAACTAAACATTGGTCACTTTCTTTCTTAAATTGAAGGAGTCTTTCTTCAATATCCCAGAACCCTTCTTTTGTGGCTCACTGTCTTGTGTGGAGAGAATCAGGAAACTGAGGTACTGATGTAATAGAGTGAGTTGGTGTACCAAGGGACAACAGGAAGAGCTAAATACCCACAGGTGTCTGAATGCCCATCCATTTCACACCCTGAGTTACAGAGCTAGAGTCTTCCCCGTCTAGCAATCCAGAATTTCTCTGGAACAGAGAGCACTATCTCCAATGCCATGAAGTGCTGTGGATACCTCTTTCTCTTTAGCAGAATATCTGTCTGTTAGGGTGCTGTCAAGAACAGCTGTTCAAAGGCCAGGGGCTGAGGGAGGTAATTAGCAACACAGGTGTCTTGCCAGCTGAAGTCTATCCCCAGGGAGGCAGTAGCACAGATTTTGCCATTGCCTATTTTTAGACTTGGAGTAATACCAGCCTCAGCTTAGAAGCCAGATTGCTAGAAAGTCTATAAGGATGAGGCCAACCTGTGGTCAAGCTGGTAGGTCAGCTTGCATCTCTAGATCAGTGGGGTATATGGCCAAACACAGGCATAGATCAGGCAAGGATCAAGCACAAATGCTTTCACTTAAACTACACTTGGGAGCAAAATAGGGAGAAACCTTGCAGAAATTTGTCCACAGAACTATAGTGGAGGAAGCCTCCATGCAATTTCTTAGAACTTTTCAGGAGACTTGTCTGCTGGCCACCAGTGGCATCAATTCTAGACTGTCCTGAACCCATGCAGTTGCACCCAGGAGAGGCTGGGTACATTCCTTGCTCTGGCACTGGCACCTAGCTGCTAAATGCATGCCTTGTCAAGCTATATTGTGACAAAGGTTTTCAGCTATTGGTTAATTTATTTTCCGCTTCAATAACTTGGCTTGGAACACTCATGATTCTGAGAAAAATCAAGGCTATGTGTCAACTACTATCTGGGAGAGAGCATATTTTCCTTTCCATGTCCAACAGTGAACCTGAATTTTTTGTCATTTGTTTTGCTGACATAGCTTGTGAATGTTTGGGGCAAAAGCAGTGGCACTTAATTCCTGACATTCAAAGATTGGTCTTTGGAAAATATTTGAAGAAAATGCCAACTGTGTGGTACCAAAACTCACCATAAAATGTAAAATAGGAAATGTCATAAAAAATAGTGATTATATATGGATTTGTTTTAGACACACTATATCTAAAGAAACACAGACAACCATATGTGTGTGCTTTGCCACCAAATAGTACGATATGAAACACTGACCAGCAAGAATTCCTGATGAATACCGACTATGTGGCAATTCTGAAACATAAGTCAGTTAAATATACAAAGAACCAAGACTTGCAAGATATGAGGAAAAAAGAAGAGTTACCAAAAGAAAGTACTTCAAGAATGCTTATTTATTTAAATTAAATGACCAATCCTGTCAAACTCTTAAAATCAAATTGGTGGTAATAGAAATTCACGCTAGGGGGAAAACATAGCATGTCTTTGCAAAAGAAAATTTTAAAGTGAAAGGTGCATCAAAAAATAGCAGCACTAGAGTGGTTCATGAAATGAATGGTGTTGTCATGTTTCAGGTAAATATACTTACACATAGACTTGTGCATTTGTCTATCAACTCATTCAAATGGAATCATTTCCTACCCTGCTGTAGCAGTTATCACCTTACTTACACCATCATAAGATGACAAAAATCTCTTTGAGAAACTCAGAAGTCTCAGCAGATTGCACACTTTCTGCATAAGCAGGATACTTGGATGCAAACCACATTTCTCATCTGCCAGAGCATCTCTGATGTTCTTTAAATAGCAGGACATAGCATAGTCTGGACTAGAAACACTGAAGGAGAAAAGAAGAAACTCTCCTGCCCTCTTGTTTAAGCTCCGATGCTCTTTAGAAATAAATAACTATTCATGGATTCAGGAAATCAAACTGGAAGCTATCTTTAAGGCTTTGGAATATTAGAGCTTGGTGACAACAAGAATGCTTTTTTTTAACATACTAATACAGCTTTTGAAACTAGTCCATCATCCTTCAATAGAAAGAACACAATGCAAAGAGGACAAGTGCAATAATGACCAAGTACAAAATATGTATTTTCCCCATCAAAACACTCTGAGAATAAAATGAAATATGCAGTTTCTGAACTTTTGCTGGGTTTTGACCATAAATCTTCTACAAGAAAACAATAAAAATGAACAAAACTTTGGTGGTAAATAATAGGCATAATGTTGTGAATTCTGAAATATCTAAATTATTATAGTAAATTCCACAAGATATTTTAAACTTCATATAACTGAACTAGATACAGTTGTGATGGAAAGAACCACACAGTCCAGCTCTTGCTGTGAAAAATAAAATAAAATAAAAAAATAAAATAAATCACGCCTGTAAAGTACAAGACAGAACTGAGACAGAAAGAGAACGCTGTAAGTAATTGTAAGGGTACTCAAAAAAGTAAATGGTATATCACCATTTGGGGATTTCTTATCTGCAGCTATAAGTATTCCTAAATGAAAAAACAAACAAACAAACTTTTATTTCATGTATGGAAGTCAACAGAATAACTGCAGTCCAAAGTGAGATAATTCAATGTAATTAAAAATACCAAACTACAGCTGAGGTAAGAAACATTTAAAGGAATCGTAGAAATCAGAAAATTAAAGGGAAGCCATAGATAGGGATGTTTTGAGATGTCCGAGTGTTTCCCAGTTTCATTCCAGGGTAGGACAAAGATTTCATAGAATTACAGAATGGTTTGGTATGGAAAGGACCTTAAAAATCATCTAATTCCAAGCCCCCTGCCATGGGCCGGGACACCTCCCAACAGATCAGGTAGCTCAAAACCTCATCCAACCTGGCCTTCAACACCTCCAGGGATGGGGCATCCACAGTTTCTCTGGGCAAGCTGTTCCAGTGCCTTACCACACTATGAGTGTAACCTTCAAACCTTCTGAAACCCTATGAGCAAAAAATTTCTTCCCAATAATTAATCTAAACCTACCCTCTGTTAGTTTAAAGCCATTGCTGCTTGTCATATCAGTACAATCCCTGACATAGAGTCCCTCCCTAACATTCCTGCAGGCCCCCTTTAGGCACTGGAAGGCTGGTACAGGGTCTTCCTGGAGCCTTCTCTTCTCCAGGCTGAACAACCCCAGCTCCCTTAGCACGTCTTCACAGGAGAGGTGCTCCAGCCTCCACATCATGGAGAGGTGCTCCATGATCATCCATGTGGCCCTCCTCTGGACTTGTTCTAATACATCCATATCCTTCCTTTGTTGAGGGGCCCAGAGCTGAACACAGCACTCCAGGTGCTGCTCATGAGAGTAGAGTAGATGGGGAGAATCAGCCTGACCTGCTGACCGTGCTTCTTTTGATGCAGCCCAGGATACGGTTGGCTTTTTGGACTGCAGGTGCACATTACCGGCTCTTGTTGAGCTTCTCATCAACCAATGCCCCTGAGTCCTTTTCCTCAGGGATGCCCTCAATCCATCTTCCACCCAGCCTGTATTTGTGCTTTTACAGTGCAGTGGTAGAAAACCATATATACTCTTCACCTCTAAAAGCAGTCATAGAAACTGGAAACTATCCAGAAATTACTGGAAGAGAATGCAAAACTGTCACTGATACAAAGAACAAGGTAAGAATAGTTTAAGGTATAGTTCATCTCCTCTGGACTCATTGTACTTCTATATCATTCTTTTGCTAAAAACTGCAAAGCTGAATGCAGTACTCCAGAACACTGTATAATAGCAGTAGGACACCAATTTCAAAGTGATTACAGTTACTAATTATTTTACAGCTTTAATCTTAGTATAGAGAGACACACCATGGTGTAACAAATATATAGGCTATATGGTTTCAAAAATGATGTCTTCTGGGGAGAAAAAAACAAACAAACAAACAAAAAAACAACTAAAATTACCTCAGAGGAGCTTGGTGCTGCAGTGACATGATTATACAATTATACACTTCCACATAAGTTTTGGAAATAACTAAAATAAAACAAATCTCCTGGCATAGATTTCACATTATAAACTAGTTAAAGCAATGCCCTCTAGGCACTGGAATTGCTTTCTTGTATGAATTTTATTTTCATTTTTAGGGGAACTTTATGAAGGAGCAAATGATATATCAGGATGGTCAACTTTTATAAATGTAAAGTCTATTATTACCTTGGTATCTAAGCATATATATATATATATATAATTATATATATATATAATATATATATAATATAATATATAATTATATTATATATTATATATATATATAATTAAGACAATATTTCCTATGACATTTTACAGCCTGCTTCATAAACATAAGCCTAGCTAAACAGAGTAGCATGGCACTCCTCAAAATTCTCAGTTGTTCTGTAGATGCCATAGGTAGATGGTTCACTCATGCAGAATATGTCCCAGAGTAGTCATGTCTTGAAAAAGACAATGCTTGGGGCTCTGCTTTGACACTGGATGGGGAAGGATACCAGTGAGACACATTCAAGGTCAGGATTATGACTGCTTCATAGTATTAAAAATGAGAGGAGAAAAGGGCAGTTAGAATTATGTTGGAAAAAAATAGCTTGTACAGTCTAAAATCTTGACTAAAAAGTTAGAGACTGACCTTGCAACGATCTGCATTCAGGTAAGATTTTCTTTCCTTGATTTTTCTCTAAATGTTACTAGATGTTATGTCTCTTTGTTACAAAAAAAAATATATAGTGCAGGACCTGAAAATGACTGATTTGCAATTCTACTGTGGAGAACACTGGAAAAAATTCATTAAGTACCTGAACATATTTTGATTAACTAGCTGCATGGACACACAGGTGTTGGGAGAAAGTATTTCTCATTGTTTCTAGTGTTAGTCTTTCAGAAAGATATCATGTGTACAATAGTTCCATTTCCCTGAGTTACCCAGACCAAGACAATGAAAGCGAAATCTCTGGGGGGAAGCACAACCATTGTACTCTAGCACAGGTTTCAGTTGTACTAGTTGAGGCAATAATTAGCAAACCAGATGGGCTTTTGGGGCACTCAAGTCCCTCTACATTTTGCAGGTAGTAGTTGTACATTTATTGAGGTAAGCTACAGGACAGAGTTGAACTCATTGGTCTCATTGTAAAGAGACCAACAATGCTTATTTTCTAATAGCTGGTGTTTGGGCTTGGTTTAGTTTGGTTTGCTTTGCTTTGCTGTGCTTTGGTAGGGTTTTCATGTCCACTTACCATAATCATTTCATGATTTCAAAACATGTGTTTCATAAACTTATCAAATGAGAACCAGTAAGTGAAAAACTAATTTTGAAATGTCTGACTTTTGCCACATTCTACCTGTATTGATATTGCTGTTACAGCAGCCATTTTCAGTTAAAAAAGTAATCAAAAAATCTCTTTTCATTTCTGAAAATAAACTGGTCTTCCTACCAGGATGTTCTAATAATGTCTATTCTATATGACTATTCTATTTGTCTATTCTAACAATGTCTAACAAGAATCAGAATAATAAAACGGTCAATCCTTTGTGAACAAAGCTTAATGACAGATGAAGTTGGCAACCCTCAGTGTTTAAATGAGTGTTTCACCAGGATTCTAAATGGAAGCAGATGGCAACTTCCCAGAGACTGTGCATATTCCCCAGGGGAGAGGAGAAGCATTAAAACACTCCACCATTGCACTGGAGCAGATAATTAGACAATTAGATCTATTAAAAGCTGACAAAGGAAAAAGTTTAGATGAACCTTCTCCTTAGGCTTCAATGTGGCAGTATTTTTAATAGCCGATATAGAAAATCCATTGAACACCTGATTTACAAATTTGAAGACTTATTTATTGTAATTTATGTATATATGTGCATAGGCACACCTAATGCACTAAGTATATTTTACATAAACACATATATATATGTATATACACATATGTTGTATTGATTATGAATAGTTATTTCTCTTTTCAGACAATAATGGTTTTGTCCAAAGGGCAACATTTTGTCCAGTAGACTTAATTCCACACAGATCTATTTCAGGATGCCAAAATGTGAGTACTGGAATGTATTCTCTCTTCATAGAGGATAGTTATCTGACCCAGTGCATCTGGAAGATACAAATGTTCTCAACAGTACAAGAGGAGAGTGAGTTTCTCTACTTTTTAAGGAATATATTTGCTGATCCACTGGTCCGCAATGTGGACTCTGTGTGTGTGTTCATTTGTTTGTTCTTCAGCACTAGCCAGATGAACCAACTTCAATGACTGATGTCATGGAATGAAAGATTGCTGTGGACTTTTTAACAAAGATTTGCAAAGTATTACTAGTTGTAGGGTGTAACATAAAGCTTCTTAAAAGCCTATGAAAAGAAGTAGATCTTAGCAAAGGGTATCCTTGTCAATGTTACCATAGAAACAATTCCACAAAAATATAATGCATTACATGAGACAGCTCTGTCAACAACTTTCTGTTCATATGATTTTGTACTTAGTAAAGCTACTTGTGGAACTAGAACTAATTTTGCTGTCATTTTCTTTGTTTGGTTAAATGTGAACACTGTAGGTGCTGTAATTCAATTGTATCAATTAGACCTGCTTCTTTTCAGTGCACAGTTGTCAATATTAGATTTTACAACTTGTGTTTTGTTTGTTTCTTGTGGCTAGAAGGAGAAAGGGTAGATTCAAATATTCTTCTTAACCTTTTTTTCATTAGACGAAAGTGGAAGATAGAACTATAAAAAAACCTGATATGCAGAGCAAGTTTATTCATAATTTTCTCTCTTGTCTTCTTCTCTCTATATATCCATATATATAGGAATGTTATTAATAACCTATTATCAGTTATATATATTTCCATATACTCAATATAATTATAATATATTAATTATTGATATATATCAATATATATATATTTCCGTCATGGCTCAGGAGCCAGTCATTGTGGCAAGTATATATGAAATAAACACAGGAGAAAACAACAACAACAACAAAACACTTATGAATCCAGACTTTCAAAATCTATACTACAAGTATTTTAAGAAATACATATGACAGTATGAACATAAAAGATAATTGCAAGTCTGATAATCAAGTAAAACCAAAAAAAATGGCACAAAATAGATGAACATACAAGAAAGAATATAAAAAATTACAAGAATTAAATTAATAATAAAAAGAACAAGCATAAATAAACAGAGAAGGCAGTCACTAGGAAAAATAAGCACTAGGAGGTGATCAGTATAATCAGTTTCTTAAGACATCAAGATTCAAAAAAAAAATTTATTTTAAATAACTTTTATTTTTAAAAGGCAGAATACCATACTTAGTTTACAATTCACCAATATGTTCCTTCTTGCATTATTTCTTTGCATTGCAGACACAAGAAAACCGTAAACTTATTTCTCTGCAAGTGATAATACATTTTCTCTATTACTTCTTGGTTTTAGTTATTTTTAAAAAGTTGGTATTCTTGAACTATTCTTACCTTGTTCTGTGTATCAGTGACAGCTTTACATTCTCTTCCAGTAATTTCTGGATAGTTTCCAGTTTCTATGACTGCTTTTAGAGGTGAAGAGTATATATGGTTTTCTACCACTGCACTGTAAAAGCACAAATACAGGCTGGGTGGAAGATGGATTGAGGGCATCCCTAAGGAAAAGGACTCAGGGGCATTGGTTGATGAGAAGCTCAACAAGAGCCGGTAATGTGCACCTGCAGTCCAAAAAGCCAACCGTATCCTGGGCTGCATCAAAAGAAGCACGGTCAGCAGGTCAGGCTGATTCTCCCCATCTACTCTACTCTCATGAGCAGCACCTGGAGTGCTGTGTTCAGCTCTGGGCCCCTCAACAAAGGAAGGATATGGATGTATTAGAACAAGTCCAGAGGAGGGCCACATGGATGATCATGGAGCACCTCTCCATGATGTGGAGGCTGGAGCACCTCTCCTGTGAAGACGTGCTAAGGGAGCTGGGGTTGTTCAGCCTGGAGAAGAGAAGGCTCCAGGAAGACCCTGTACCAGCCTTCCAGTGCCTAAAGGGGGCCTGCAGGAATGTTAGGGAGGGACTCTATGTCAGGGATTGTACTGATATGACAAGCAGCAATGGCTTTAAACTAACAGAGGGTAGGTTTAGATTAATTATTGGGAAGAAATTTTTTGCTCATAGGGTTTCAGAAGGTTTGAAGGTTTCAGAGTTCACAGAAATGGGTGTTTTAGATATACAATTGTTAAAGGGGAGAGAAACTAGAAAGGATTAACTAGCAAATGGAGTAAAAAATATTAAGATATTGTTTCAGTATCATTAAGACCAATTTCATGAACTGTTATTAAAGCAATAAAAATGTTTGTCTATTATATGGAGAGGAATCTGTGAAACCTTTGGTAAAATAAGTATGAAATAATGTTTGAGAGGTTATAAGAAAGTTAATGATTTTTGAAATAATCAAGGTAAAAGATTTCAAGTATGAATAAAGGAAGCAATCTAGCAGGTACTGTAAGCTGTAATGTTATATTTATGATTATTAACAGATAGTCATTCAGTTTTAAGTTTTACTGTAGTCTGTATACCTTAAAATATTATAAACAATACACTGAAGACTTTGGTACTGTATACATTTAATGTTCTTTGAATGAAGTAGAATTTGTGTTATTTTTCCAGCTGAATATATAATATAAAAATATTAATAAAATAATATAAAAAGTTACATAAATTGTATAAATAAACTTGTTTAATTCATGATATAAATATGCATAGTTTCTATTATACAGAAACTTGATTCTGAATGGTTCTGTACTACTGCTGGGGACATTCATTTAATCTCTGTTCTATTCAAGACAATACATAGAGTCACATGTATTGTCTTAAACATAGAGGCTGGATGGGGGCACATGAACATAACTAATTCATTTTCTGTTTAAGTTGCATTAAGTCATTTTTGGCAGATGTGTCTTCTAGTCTGTTTTAACTAACAGTGGTAGTGGATGCTCCACAGCCTTTCCTATGTACTGCAGTGCTGTTCTATCCTTACCCCCAGATGTCTCATCCCTTGCTTGAATTTTATTGCTACAATTAATTTTCATGTTATATTTTTAGGGAAAACATTGATTATATATATATTTCAGCTCACAGGTTTATATAGTTGATCTTTTCTTAAAGACTGAAAGTATCATGTCAGTAAAATCTGTGTCCTATTTCTGCAACAAACAGAAAAACAGCTTAACAAGCTTTTATAAATAGAAGAAATAACAAACAGAAAATAAAATAGTTGCTACCTTCTATTATGTGCTGGATTTGTAATATACATGTGGCATAAGATATAAGCTTCATTTTAGCATGTTCTTCATATATGCAGAACTAGCTCAGTTGGCAGCTTTACAACAGGTCACACTGCATACCATGAAAACACTTTCTCTTTTCCCAGCTAATCAGAGTACATTTATTGGTTTGATTATAATTTTCTGACCTCCTTTGGTGGTTTCTGATATTTAATGCTGAGGATTCTTGCAGAGGATAATGTATCAAAATTGAATATATATACTGTACCGTATATCTTGATATTTAGATTTGATAATGTAAGTTAATTGTTTAGCTGAGAATATAGAAATTTCCCTTGCTCAAAAGAAATATACAATTCATAATATACAAATATACAAAAAAAATAGCCTGAAACTGTATAATCAGTCAGTATTTCTACATACTTATATATGTACATGCACACACACCTAGGACTTTAAATACACAGATTTTATTCTTATATTTTTTAACTTTGAAAACAAAGTCCTCAAAAGTTAGAAAATGATATGAGTCATGTGACAGATATAATTTTACCCATTTGTTCTTTAATTTCTTTACGAGAATTCTTTGCAATTCTGTATTTATGAGACTATAAATTTCATATTTTCCACAGGAATCCTGCCTTAGTCTGTGTAGAAATAGAATTGTTCTTTATGTGAATCTTGATAATATAGAATACCTATTACATGGAAGAATGAAGTCTCCTTTTGTTACTGAGGCTGAAAGGCATATAGTTAAAGCCAGGAGATTACAGGAAGATCTTTTAAAATCTTTTAAAATCAGTTGAATACTGCCTTTGGAATAATGTTAAGCTTGCACTTGATGTTCAGCTTGTTAAGAATGCTGCACAAAACTGTTGTGACAAACTTTACATTTGTTTTCTGATTTCTAATAGTATGATTAGTGAAGTCAGGGAATATTCCCAGTCATTAGAACTTGATTGTCTTTAAGTGGGAAGAATAGTTAGAATTGGAAGCAGTTAGATAAGGACTTAAAACTCATGGTTTGGTGTTAATTTGGACAAAAACATTCTGAAACAAATTCTAAGCAGGCTCAGAAGTTAGTATGGGCTAGGCATAATTTTCAGTAGGCATTTTAAATGTGATGAAAATCTATTCAGACAATCAAGATGAAGTAGTTTGGACAAGGGTCAGTACCATAAAATGGACCAAGGTGTTCTTAGTTTACTTCATGTAGTGTCCCCACATTTAATATTTATTTATGTATTTATTTTAATGATGGATTCTAAAGAACATTTCAAGTTGGCAGACAGGCATTTTTGACAATGAAACAAGATACTTGTTTATACTTGTTTATAGTCACAGTAAAGTCTTGATCTAAACTACGCACTGGTGTCTTTACTTTGACCTGACTAGAGTAAGATGATATTACAATTGTCTAATGAAAGACCTCCTAATAAAAACTAGTTTTCTTTTTTTCGTCCAGCTTCTGGACAGGATGTTCATTATCCAACAGTATTGTTGTTCTGTTTCTTTCTTTTCGTATCCTTTTTTTTTTTTTTTTTTCCCAGGAATGAAAGGATCAGGTGCTTATAGTAGAGATAAGACTGGGACACCTAGAAAGGAAAAGGCAACCACCCCAGAGTTTCTAGCCTCACAGCCAGAAAACAGTCATATTGAATTTACAGATAAAGACTTAGCTTCATTTTGTTTACAAATGCAAGACTCGGTCTCAAGACTCTGAATTATAAAATAAAGGATACTTTTAATCTTAATCACTCTGCACACAGATCCATAAAATTATTTGTTTAGACCTTATATATCACAAAAAGAAAAAAAGAGAACTCTGCTCAGCAGGTCCCTTTAGGAGCTGGCAGGGCTCATTGAGAGGGCTTTAAACTAGGTAGGAAGGGGGATGGGGCTGAAGCTAGGATTGTTGGGGCTGTGCCAGGGGGAACAATGGCAAGGCCGGAGGATAAGGCAATGGCCCAGCTGAAGTGCATCTACACCAATGCACGCAGCATGGGTAACAAACAGGAGGAGCTGGAAGCCATCGTGCGGCAGGCAGGCTACGACTTCGTTGCCATCACGGAGACGTGGTGGGACCAGTCTCATGACTGGAGTGCTGCAATGCCTGGCTATAAGCTCTTCAGAAGGGACAGGCAGCACAGAAGGGGTGGTGGTGTTGCTCTCTATATTAGAGTCTTTCGAGGTTGTAGAACTCGAGGCTGGGAATGACAAGGTCGAGTCCCTTTGGGTTAGGATCGGCAGGGACAACAAGGCTAGTGTCCTGGTCGGGGTCTGCTATAGATCGCCGAACCAGGATGAGGAGACGGATGAGGAATTCTACAGACAGCTGACAGAAGTTGTGAAATCTTCAGTGCTTGTTCTTGTGGGGGACTTCAACTTCCCTGACATATCCTGGAAGCACAACACAGCCCAGAGAAAGCAGTCTAGGAGGTTTCTGGAGAGCGTGGAAGATAGCTTCCTGACGCAGCTGGTTAGTGAACCTACCAGGGGTGGTGCCCCGCTAGACCTTCTCTTCACAAACAGAGAAGGACTGGTGGAGGATGTGATTGTCGGGAGCTGTCTTGGGCAGAGTGACCACGAAATGGTGGAGTTCACTATTCTTGGCAAGGCCAGGAAGGGGACCAGTAAAACCGCTGTGTTGGACTTTCAGAGGGCTGACTTTGAGCTGCTCAGGACACTAGTTGGTGAAGTCCCTTGGGAGGCGGTTCTGAAGGGCAGAGGGGTCCAGGAAGGCTGGGTGCTCTTCAAGAGGAAAATCTTAATGGCGCAGGAACGGTCTGTCCCCACGTGCCCAAAGACGAGCTGGCGGGGAAGAAGACCAGCCTGGCTGAACAGAGAATTGTGGCTTGATCTTAGGAGAAAAAAGAGGGTTTATAATCTTTGGAAAAGTCCACACGGGAGGACTTTAAGGATGTTGCGAGGCTGTGCAGGGACAAAATTAGGAAGGCCAAAGCTCATCTGGAGCTCAATCTGGCTACTGCCGTTAAAGATAACAAAAAACATTTCTATAAATACATCAACACAAAAAGGAGGACTAAGGAGAATCTCCATCCTTTACTGGATGTGGGGGGAAACTTAGTTAGAAGAGATGAGGAAAAGGCGGAGGTGCTCAATGCCTTCTTTGCCTCAGTCTTTAGCTGCAATACTGGTTGTTCTCTGGATACTCAGTACCCTGAGCTGGTGGAAGGGGATGGGGAGCAGGATGTGGCCCTCACTATCCACGAAGAACTGGTTGGTGACCTGCTACGGCACTTGGATGTGCACAAGTCGATGGGGCCGGATGGGATCCACCCAAGGGTACTGAGAGAACTGGCAGAGGAGCTGGCCAAGCCACTATCCATCATTTATCAGCAGTCCTGGCTATTGGGGGAGGTCCCAGTCGACTGGCGGCTAGCAAACGTGACGCCCATCTACAAGAAGGGCCGGAGGGCAGACCCGGGAAACTACAGGCCTGTCAGTTTGACCTCAGTGCCAGGGAAGCTCTTGGAGCAGATTATCTTGAGAGTCATCACGCAGCACTTGCAGGGCAAGCAGGTGATCAGGCCCAGGTAGCATGGCTTTATGAAAGGCAGGTCTTGCTTGACGAACCTGATCTCCTTCTATGACAAAGTGACGCGCTGGGTGGATGAGGGAAAGGCTGTGGATGTGGTCTACCTTGACTTCAGCAAGGCTTTTGACACCGTCTCCCACAGCATTCTCCTCAAGAAACTGGCTGCTCTTGGCTTGGACTGGCGCACGCTTCATTGGGTTAGAAACTGGCTGGATAGCCGGGCCCAAAGAGTCGTGGAGCCAAATCCAGTTGGAGGCCAGTCACTAGTGGCATTCCCCAGGGCTTGGTGCTGGGGCCAGTCCTCTTTAATATCTTCATCAATGATCTGGATGAGGGGATTGAGTGCACCCTCAGTAAGTTTGCAGATGACACCAAGTTAGGTGCGTGTGTCGATCTGCTTGAGGGTAGGAAAGCTCTGCAGGAGGATCTGGATAGGCTGCACCGATGGGCTGAGGTCAACTGCATGAAGTTCAACAAGGCCAAGTGCCGGGTCCTGCACCTGGGGTGCAATAACCCCAAGCAGAGATACAGGCTGGGAGATGAGTGCTTGGAGAGCTGCCAGGCAGAGAAGGACCTGGGAGTGATGGTGGATAGTCGGCTGAATATGAGACAGCAGTGTGCTCAGCTGGCCAAGAAGGCCAACGGCATCCTGGCTTGTATCAGAAGCAGTGTGACCAGCAGGGCTAGGGAGGTGATCGTCCCCCTGTACTCGGCTCTGGTGAGGCCGCACCTCGAGTACTGTGTTCAGTTTTGGTCCCCTCGCTACAAGAAGGACATCGAGGTGCTAGAGCGGGTCCAGAGAAGGGCGACGAAGCTGGTGAGAGGCCTGGAGTACAAGTCCTATGAGGAGCGGCTGAGGGAGCCTGGCTTGTTCAGCCTGGAGAAAAGGAGGCTCAGGGGCGACCTTATCGCTCTCTACAGGTACCTCAAGGGAGGCTGTAGCGAGGTGGGTGTTGGCCTGTTCTCCCATGTGACTGGTGACAGGACGACGGGGAATGGGCTTAAGTTGCGCCACGGAAGTTTTAGGTTAGATGTTAAGAAGAACTTCTTTACTGAAAGGGTTGTTAGGCATTGGAACAGGCTGCCCAGGGAAGTGGTGCAGTCACCATCCCTGGAAGTCTTCAAAAGACATTTAGATATAGAGTTTAGGGATATGGTTTAGTGGGGACTGTTAGCGTTAGCTCAGAGGTTGGACTCGATGATCTTGAGGTCTCTTCCAACCTAGAAATTCTGTGATTCTGTGATTCTGTGATTCTGTCCCATGCCTTGGAAGTACCTAAAACTCAGTAAACAAGTCATTGTTCCCTACTTCTAGCCATTTGATTTTTAGAATGTATACATCTTGACAGATGGCTATCTATCTATATCCTGATTGAGTTACAGGAAAAATCATATTCTCACCTACGCAGAGGAAAATTGCATTTCTCAGTGGCCTAGCTTATTAAGAATGTGATTAGATGAAATCTGCAGCATGCAGAAAATTTAGAACATTTTAGAAATTTATTAGGTACTGTATTTGCTTAAAAATAAAGTTCACTGTAGAGGAGAGATACAGTCTATTAAATTCCAAGCCTGGAACTTAAAGCCTCTGTTCAAGAAGTAGGAGAACAAAAAATTCAGTGCTCTTCCTGGCTTCAGATCTATTCAGCTTGTCAAAACAGTTGCTTAAGCACTTTCCTGAGTATGTTTTCTTTGTTTGTTGTATTTCTAAATGCAAAAGCTTTTAATCCAAAAGTGTGGGCAACCCTGGGAGTGGAAACTCTAAGATATGACTTCTCTGAACACACAGATGCTCCTACTGTTCTTTGCTACTTGAACATTTCATTCCAGAAACTGTTCATTATTTTCTGTACAATGGCACAGGTTTAGAAAGGTATGGAAAAAGGAGTAGGAATAATTTTCATTACTGAAAATTAGCTCATATTTAATATATGCCTCCTGGGAAGTGTCTGATTAAATACATCAACCAGTAGAAGCTTTTAAAACAATTTGTCATGGGTGATTCTTTACCTCCTTGACAGTTAGATGTGAAACATTTAACATGGGAATCTACACATAATTTGATAGCAAAAAGCACACATAAATACCAATATAATGCATCTACATTGGAATAAAATTATAAAAGTGTACTCCCATGCTGAAAGGAACTGGTTAAATATAGGTTTTGCATTTTTTTCTCAAATATTTCATCTTAAAAAAAGAACAATAACTCTGTAGTATTTCATATATATATATATATATATTATTTGGCAATCATAAATGGAAATTGTACCTGTTCATTACAGAACAGAAAACAAAAACACAACTTATTTATGCCATTGCACTATAATTTTGCCAGATAAACTGCTTACAGTACTGTTGTTTCAAACTTTACTTTAACAATAAATTGATTTTATTTTAGCATTTTGTTACCTTAGAGAATTCCCCAGAAACATGTTAATTACTGTGCTGTACAAATGTAAAATCTGATCATGATATTTGCCTACAATTTCCTAACAATTCTGATTTCAATAAATAGATAGTAGGTAAGGCAGAAAGATAGGGAAGAAAAAAGTTTGGACCCTGATCTTCAAACATTTGCATTGTTAGAGTTGTCAATCTCCTTCTGTGTAATGCAGCATAGTAGAGTATCTTGAGGAGAGCAAAAAGAGAATAAAAGCTCTGGTTCCTATGGCTTTGATGGCATCCATCCAGAAAGAATATTTAAAAAATTGGTCACAAGTAAGGTCCACTGCCACATCTCTCAGGACTGTAGTATTAAGTCCTCTGGATATTATGAGTCAAAAACTCAAACCTTCATAAGCCTAGTGGCTTTGATATGCATACTTTAAAATAATAATAATTTAATAAAAAAAAAAAAAGAAAAAAAAACAAAACACCACAGCAACAACAAAACAAACAAGGAGTTACACATTTTGTATTGACTTTTCATAAGTCAATCAAAATCCATGGAAGATATTTGAAAGATTCAAAAGCAAATCATATCAGGAAATGCTTCCCTCCTCCAACTCCCTTCTCTTCCTCCTACCCCCCCCCCTTTTTTTTTAAGATACCAGGAGTATTACTGATTACAGGACTACTCCCTTACTGAATTTCAAATCATGAAGATACGAAAACTATCAGTAAATTAAACATCAGTTTTTAATAGAACTTTAAAGTTATTTTTCTCTGCATTTCACCCTGAGAACTCCAATATATGGCATGCTGTATCCTGGAAACTTTGAAACTTAAACGAACTAAAAAATAGGCTTTAGCACTAAAAAATGCTGAGCAACTGCTTCTTCAGCTGCTTTTGTTATTCTGTCTTTGATTGTTTTTGCCTTTTTCATTTCAAGCAGTTCCTTTACCTTCTTACTGTGTCAAGCCTTGAATTCAGATCTCCCAGGTTTATAAATCCCCTATGAAAATTGTGGATGTTTACATATATGCCATCCAAAAATTCATGTTCGTGTTGAAACTTCACTGCCATCCAAGACTGTGACAATATTTACTAGATGTAAAATAAAATAAAAATAAATGAATATGCACAGAAAGAAATGGGGGGACTATGACTAAAAAAATTAGTTAAATTAATATGTTGTATCTAAGTAGAGAGACTAGTGGTAATTTTGTAATCAGGCTAACCTATTACAAAGATTTCATGTCTTGGGAACTAAATGAATTTTTATCCATATATGTTGGATGTATATCTTCTTTATGGAAGAAGATTCAGTAAAGATACAATCAAAGTTTTTGAAAGTAAATTTGCCAGCATATTTTCAATACATTTTTTTCTTTTTATCTCTTTGTGACAGAAGTCTTATTTATGTATAGTTCAAGTATATAAGAATAAGACAATTTTAAAATTTTGTAGTTGAAGATATTCCTGTTCATTCAGATCCCCAGCAATTTGTAGATGGCATTTGAACATGAGCCAGTGATGTGCCCTTGACACTTAGAAGGCTAATTATATCCTGGACTGTATTAGACAAAGTTTTGCTAACAGTTTGAGGGAGGTGATCCTTCCATTCTTCTCAGCACAAGTGAGGCCATACCTGGAGTAATGTGTCCAGTTCTGGGCTTCCCAGTAAAGGAGAGAAATGTAGCTACTGGAGAAATGCCAGCAAAGGGTTACCAAGATGATCAAGGGACTGGTGCACCTCTCCTGAGAGGACAGACTGGGAGAGTTGGGGTAGTTTAGCCTGGAAAAGAGAAAGGTCGGGGGGGATCTTATTAATGCACATTGATATCTGAAAGGCAGATACAAAGAAAATGCCAGGCTCTTCCCAGTGACAGGACAACAGGGAGTCGGCACAAAGTGGAACACAGAAGGGTACATCAGAACATCAGGAAGTACTTTAACATGAGGGTGACCAAGTCTTGGCACAGGTTGCCCAGAGAGGCCGTGTATTCTCTGTCTTTGGAGATCTTCAGAAGATGCCAGGATGTGGTCCTGGGCAACCTGCTCTAGATGACCCTGCTTCAGCAGTGTTGATGAATCAGAAGACCTTAAAAGGCCCCTTCCAATCTCAACCATTCTGTGAGTATGTGAATTTGTTCCTGACTTCATGTAAGTGAAGGAGCAAGACACACGTACTATTTTATCATGTTTATTTATTTTAGAATAAGTACCATTATTCGTGAAATATGTGTAAGGAGAGGGTTTATTTCTTTATTTTATCAGCTTATCCTACAAGCATAATAGGGTGTTAACCTAAACAAAATAATTCCCTAGCTATTATTTCAGGTTTGCATTTCAACATTCATTAATCCTCTTTGCACTTTAATTATAGCTAATTCTTTGCCTGCTTCCATTATTCACCTTTTCATTCTTTTCATCTTTTTTTTTTTTTTTTTTTTTTTTTTAGAACTTTCTCCTCTTAGATAGAGTACTTGTTTTATTTCTAATTTGATTTGACATTATCTCCATAATGACTTCCAAGCTTCCATTGTTTTCTCCTAAATGAAGAAAGACTTTACGAGACTAATCACTGAGGTATCTGAACATGTAACACACAGATCACTGTTTTCAGACAAATATTCATTTTAAATATCATTCTTCCATATTTCCAAAAGGTATCTTTCTGTAAAATGTTAAGAAACTTTAATAGATGTCAGGAATTTTCCTAAGAATTGATGGTTAAATCAAATTAATTAATATATTCATCAGCTTCTACTTATTCACACAGAATAGTGTTTCTAGAGTCTTGTCACTAAAAGCTTTTGATTTTGAAGACTTCTCAGAAATCTTTGAAAGCATATCCTCCAGGAATAAACAACCTTCCAGAGTAATCAATGGGACATTAATTAAAATCCCTAATGATTCACATTTCAAGCCTTATTAAAGACTTTTCTTATATGAATAAAATATTTTTCTTTCTTTTCAAGAATCCCAAGAGATCTGCATTCTCCTTGTGATACATGTTCATCTGATTCGTGTCAGTATGGAACATTTCTTCCCTTTCCTCCCAGTGTGTCCCAGTCTCCCCCTCATTATAGTCAAACTATCAAATCTTCAGAAATGTTCCTCAAATCCATGAGCCTATTTGCTTTTGTTATTCTGAACACTTATTTCTAACAGTTACAGCCTTTTTTGTCTTCTTTGTGGTTGATTTAGCATTGCTATAGGTGTGACTGTCCCTGTGAATGGCCTGTGAGGAATGTTTTAACTACTCGTGAAGTGTCAATAAGAGAGCTATTTGTGTTTGTATGTTCTTTCTTTGAAGTCTCTGATGTCTGGGGGTTTCAGAACAACTGCTAACAACTAGTGACTGTTATGGATTCTGAATGGGACACTATGCAAGCCCCTGATATCTGGCCACGTGGCCAGGAGATTAAGGAGAAGAAAAAAAAAGAAGCTGAAGGACGGCTAGGAGACAAAACTTGCAGGGGACGCTGTGTAAGCTTGACATGCTGCCAAGGAGTACAAAGGGGAAGGACAAGAAAAAAACTTGGAGAGGAAGACTACGAGCCTTCAGCATGAAAGACCCCTAGAGACTCCCAGAGGGACCACCGGAGACTGATGTGCATGCTCCAGTAGGAGGGACTGGATCCCAGAAGCTAATTATAATAACCTATTTTTTTTAGAAGTAGTAATGAATATGTATTAGTCTAGGAGCATGAAAATCAGCTGCTTGATGTAACTTGTGTGCGTCCTGGTGGAGCGGAGACTCCTGGCGCACCCAGCGCTGTTTGCTTACCTCTATTCCTTTAATAAATTGTAAACTTTGATTATAATCCTATTTTGAATACTGAGCCATTTATAACATCCTTAATTAATGATGTACTTCATTACATCCAGATACATTCTCCAGATTTTTATCTTAGACCACATTTTTATCTTATGTGGTCACAATGTAATCACTTATTCTTGTTAACAAAAACTATAACTCCTGGTGTGTTTTTCTCCTCTTTTTAAAATTTCTTGGTATATCAAAATCAGAATTATTATAAATTATCTGTTTCTTTTAAAATGCAGAGTGTAATGTGTATTGCATAAGTTACTCAATCAGCTGCTGGAGTTTGAAATGACATTTTCAATGAGGATGAACAAATATTGTAGTAAGGCACGTGAGATAAGAAAGCAGGTGCTCACACATATGATCCAGTGACTGTAGCCTAATAAGTTACCATGAATTGCTTGATTTGAGAACTGCCTGTCTCTTATTAAGGAGAGATAAATAAAAAAATAAAAACCACTTATCTTGGGCAACACTGAAAATATAATCTAGAAAAAAAAAAACACAGATTAGTGGACTTTCTGTTGTGGCACTAGCTTAGTATCTTCTGATGAAGTGATTCAAATTCTCATGCAATGTATAGTACTTGCTAGGTTAGAGGAATAATTTAAGGATGATTCAAGAATGAAAATCTGCTTTAGTATACTTGTTTTACTTCAATTTTTACTGGAGGGGCTGTGAGCCTGTATATTTATGACTCTCAGTACAGAATCACAGAATCACAGAATGGCCAAGGTTGAAAGGGACCTCTGAAGATCATCTAGTCCAATCTCACCTGCTTCCCAAAAAACAATCTTCCCAAAACCCACAAAGCATAAACCAGAGGAAAAGTGAAGGCTGTACCTGTTAATCTATAGACTTGCCATGTGGTATTGCCATTGCTGGTTACAGTCTGTAAACTTTATACTAAGTTTGCAAGGCATATAGTCTGTGGTTTTCCAGGTTTGCCTTTATGAATTTTTCATGTCTTACCTGCAGATATGATTTATTTGGTTTCACTGTAAAAACATTATTATCATTATTTTAATTTACATCGTATCTATAGCTAACTTGTATGGTAGCACCATGGTTCTACAAATTTAACACTATGATGCAGGCCTGATATGATGGCATAGCTCTTGAGAACTGGGGACACAGGATACAGCATAGAGGAGTATGGACACCGGCTGATAAGAACACACTTAGTGAATATCAGTGGATATCCTCCAACTATAAACCACTCAACTGTGATCAGTTAAAGAAATGTTGACCTGCCTGGAGCTGGATATAACCATTTCTGGGGGTAACAAAGAGAACAGAGAACTTAACATACATTAAAAACACCCACTCAATCTGGATATAACTTGGAGATGAAGACAACTGAAGAAAGAGGATTCTACCAAACATATGAATATGACACAAAATATACTATAGAGAGAAGAAGAAAAACATAATGACATGAACATTATATCTTTCCATCTTGGCAAAGGTCTCCAGATGCTAACAATTCACTGTAACACCCCACTCACAATGATGAACACTAGAAAGAAAACTGAGGATATAGAAGCAAGGGAAGAGCGAACATAACAACAGGAGATAACACTTCTTCTGTGATATCCATAGTAGGAGCTGCAGAGCATATATTTAATAAATAATTAAATAATTATTAAATAATAAAAATATCAATTTATATATTATTATTTCTTTTAATGGGATAATTAACTGGTTAATAATGTTTATTTTTAACATATACTAACAATAAAATCTTGGTTTGTATGTATATAGTGTATTTTTTCTCTTTGCCTATAAACAAAATTTTGAGCATGTCTTGTTTTGGTATTAAAATTCTCAGGGCTATTTTTAAAGACTTTTTTTCAGCTTCTCTGTTCCTTATGAGACACACAAGTGTAGTACAAAATCTAGGAGTGGGATGATGACTGGATGAGTCAGGAGTCAGGAAAGAATACCTTTGTTGTTTACAGGGAAGAAGAACCAATGCATGCTGTACACATTCTGGATAGCTATATGAAAGTTTTTCAGGGGTAATTTCACATGTACTTATGCGCCAGAAAAAAACTCCTAGGCAAATTCACAGCGTATATTCAGAGAGCTTTCTTCTGAACTGAGGTTAGTCCAGTGACTGTACTGGAGTTACTCTTAATTTACACCGTGGTAACTGAGATTACAGTTTGGTCCAGTGCTTCAAGCAAGCATTTAAGAGGAGTTGAGCATGTGGTAATAGATTCAAGTGACATCCAAAATATCATCAATGTTATGCAACTAAAAAAAGCAACAGTTAACAAGCCCACTGAAGCAATAATAAACTGGGACTTGACATTCCTCCCTTGTCTCCAGGCTGTTGGCTTGTGCAGTACAGAGCACTAACTGTCTGTTCATTGAATTTTGTCAGTCTGATTATCTTTTTTCACCTGCAGGGACTATCCAGTGTAACAAGGCCTTAGAAAAAGATCATCATTCTTTTAGCCTTTTAAAGTAATTGAAGAGACAACTTCGAGATGGTTTAACCCTAGTGCCCTTTTATGAGATGAATATGTGGATGCCAGTGGGTCTCTGGAGCTGTTTGCTGCTCTTTTTTTTTTTTTTTTTTTTTTTTTTCTTCTGTAGACATGTTATAATCCAGAGACCTAAGCTCCCTGAAAGCCCATTCCTTCATTGTGCTTTTCACTGACAATAATTGTAGTGGTCCTATTATTCCCTTCAGTCTCTGTTCCTCTATATATCTTACTGCACAAGATGTCTAAACATATAACTTAACAACACTCACTTCACAGTCATTATCTAACATAGAACATATCTGGTAAATTACAGTGTCTGTGCCCTGCAATTATAGTCTTAAATCTGGACTATAAACCTGACCATAAACATCTTGATAGACAAAGCATTTGCCTACAGGCCCTAGTCTATGTGGCCTTTTTGTTTTCCCATTAACAGTAATTCATCCAGGGCTCCCCAAGTTATCACTTTACTCTTTACATATCTTTACTCTTACTTTAGTCTCAGTGAGTATCTATTTAAAAATTTATGTCTCCCTTGCAGATTCTGAAGTAATTCATTTAGTTTTATTTCTCTGCTGTTGCTCAGCAGTATCCTGGCCACTTGATTTCTTTATCTATTTTTTTTCCTGTCTTAATTTTCTGTAGATAACTATTACTGGGTCTTATTTATTATAAGGTTGTATTAAAAATTTCAACAATGCTTTGCCCACGGAAAGGAAATTATGCTGATAATAGTTAACAGATTTGCATGCTTATTTTATATGTCTGTTCACATCTGCTAAATACTGCTGTGTGTCCTGAAGGTGATTTCTGAAGGACTCTAATTGTTCATAAGACAGTTTAATCAGAAAATATCTAGTCCAAATTCCTGCTCAAAGCAGGGTGAACTATGATACTGTTGATGTGTACTTTCCATTACTTTTGCTACTCTTCCCCTAACTTTTTCCAGTGCTACAGAAACTTAATTACTCATTGTTAGGTAAACTGTACATCTATAATACTGATATTCTCTGTTCTTTTTCAAATAACTCTTATTTGCTTTATTGATTGCTATTGAAAACTGAGCTGATGTTTGCACGAAACTGTCTATTGTATCCGCAAGGTTTCCCTTCTGACTGTTAATGATCACAACATTTTGTTATGTCTGTTGATTACCTGATTCATGATGGGAGACCTCACTTGTATCAAGTGACACAAATAATTAACTTTCGCCAGGACCCTGAGCAATAAACTAGTCTTTGGAGCCTAACAAACCTGTGAAAGAACTGTTCTACCTTTGTCTTGCTCCCTTCTCCATTGGGAAGATCCTTCATAACCTGTTGCAATCTGAGTTGCATCACTTGTGTGTTCTTTTGCATATCATCCTAGAATAATTAGAATTGTAGAATTTCAGAAAGTCATGTTGGTATTTTAGGGACAAAAAAGCCTGCAAGAGTGACTGAGCAGTGGTGTTTCATGGGCAACTTCACCACTCAAATTGGATTTTTATGGGCAATTTCACTAGGTGAAGGTAGAGATATGCATCTCCAAGGACTCATAAGAACATTGCGTAGAATTAATTTCACAGTGGCTGACAAAACAGGCATACTATGGTAATGGGTTCACCAGGGTAAACATGTATTGGAAACATATACAATTCCTTATTTTCTCTGCATCACCAATACACCCAAAGGGTCCCAAGTGCTCTATTCACAGATCAATTGCAGGAATAGACCAATATACAATGCCTAAAACCTAAGATCTTCCCAGGTATTTTAGACTCTATTTGGATAATAATGGGACTGTGGTATTTTATAGTGCTGTATTGTGCTTCTCTGTGTCCGAGGATCTGAACAAAACCTTATCTCATACTCACTATAGAATTACACACATATATTTACAGTTGCCTGGATTCAGTAGCCAGAATACATTATGTGCCCCAAATTAATTGCTGGAATAACACCTACTAGTCTCAACATAATTTCTGCACTTTTAAAATAAGTTAAACTGGACATTTGAGTACAAATTTTATGGGGAAAAAAATCAAAGAATGTTCAGAGGGTTGTACTCTATACATTATTTCTACTTAATTAGCAAATCTCTGAAAAAATATTTTTATTTTTAAAATACAGTAGTTATACAGTACTTAATTGCTGACATTTTAATTTGGAGAGTATAATTCAAAATACAGGGATCTACTACAACATCATATCACTGATTGTATTTTAAAAACTAAATTGTTTTACTGTTCACAATATTCATTTCTTTTCTGACCCACAATCATCTTTGCTCTCCTTTCTCAATAATAACTCAGTAATTTACAGAAAAACATAATATTTGGAACATTTACTAATTTTATTTAGCTACTGAAAATAGGATAGGTCTCAAGAGTACATCATCACATGTCAGTCAATCTCCAATGAGCTGAAAAAAACATTTTAGGAAGGTCTGTGCTGACTAATGTTTTGAAAAAATATATCTATTCCCGATATTGCCTGGAGAAGTTGTGGGTGCCCCACCCCTGGAAGTCTTCAAGGCCAGGTTGGACGGGGTCTTGAACAACCTGGTCCGGTGGGAGGTGTCCCTGCCCATGGCAGGGTGGTTGAAATTAGGTGATCTTTAAGGTCCCTTCCAACCTAAATCATTCTATGATTCCACATCTTTCAGATGAAGCAATACAAAGTAATGATCCATAAGACTTCTAAAGTTAATAATTTGTTTAGAATGTATAGATGTTTAATCTAATAACTTTAATTATACACCACTATTGCAGGGCGGTGTATATCTACTGCCTAGTCTCTCTATCTACTCACTATCCTACAATCCTGCCTGTAAACCCGCCCCTGGATCAAAACACAGTACTACACAGTTATGACAACTTTGTTAAAGAAACCATGCCTTTCATTTGGGGAGTAAGTGTTATATGTATGGCATAATTAAATGATCGCAGAATCATAGAATCACAGAATGGCCAAGGTTGGGAGGGCCCTCTGAAGATCATCTAGTCCAACCCCCCTGAGCAGGATCACCTAGAGCATGTTGCGCAGGATGACATTCAGGCAGGTCTCCTTTCAGAGAAGGAGACTCAGATCAACCTGTTCCAGTGCTCTGTCATCCTCACAGTTAAGAAATCTCCCATAATATTCAGCCAGAACTTCCTGTGCGTCAGTTTGTGCCCGTTGCCTCTTATCTCATTGGGCACAAGTGAAAAGAGACTGGCTCCAACCTCTTGACACCCTCCCCTCAGATATTTATACACATTATTGAGGTCTCCTCTCAGTCTTCTCTTTTCCAGGCTAACAGCTCTCTCAGCCTGTCCTCATATGATAGGCACTTATCATCTTAGTAGAACTCCTCTGGACTCACTTCAGTAGTACCATGTCCCTCTTGTACTGGGGAGCAGACAGAACCAGAACCAGACACAAACCTCCAGGTGCTGCCTCACCAGGGCTGAGCAGAGGAGGAGGATCACTTCCCTTGACCTGCTGGCAACACTCTTCTGAATGCAACCCAGGATACTGTTGGCCTTCTTGGCCACAGGGGCACATTGCTGGCTCATGGTGAGCCTTCTGTCCACCAGGACTCCCAGGTCCCTCTCTGCAGAGCTGCAGTCCAGCAGCTCACCACCCCAGCCTATATTGGTGCTTAGTGTTATTCCTCCCGAGGTGCAGGACCCTGCACTTGCCCTTGTTGAACTTCATGTGATTCCCCTCAGCCCATCCCTCCAGCCTGTCAAGGTCCCTTTGAATGGCTGCACAGCCTTCTGGGTTATCAGCCACTCCTCGGAGCTTTGTTTCTTCAGCAAACTTGCTAAGAGTGCACTCTATTCCATTGTCCAGGTCGCTGATGAATAAGTTGAACAAGACTGGACCCAGTCTTGACCCCTGAGGGACACTGCTAGCTCAGGCCTCCAGCTAGATTCTGCACCACTAAGCACAACCCTCTGAGTTCTGCCATCCACATTGCCTCACTCTTCAATTGTCTCACTGTCCACTCATCTAGGTCACACTTCCTGACTGATTAAATGTGACAGTAATTTTCTATGGAAACTCTACATGTAATGCCAGAAAAATAACTAAAGAAAGCAAAACATATATCATGAAAGTGATATTAGGAGCAAGAGGTTTGTAGTAGACTAATGGAATATTCCATATTTTGCTGTCTGTGCTGAGCATGATACAGTTGTGTTGTTACATTGTACATCAACTACAAAAATAAGTTGTTATGATTATCACAGAAATTAATAATATAGTACTTATTCTGTTTCCTTTTTACCAAGCAAGGACAATAAATAATTACAACAAAAACACTGATGAATTCCATCACATTTTTTTCTGTAACATTTTGCATTTTATTAATTAATACTTAATTAATTATTAATACATAATTTTAGTGTTTTGTGTGTGTGTGTCTGTTTAGTATGTATTCAGAAAACATTGTCTTTAGGTAATGTAACAGATATCAGAATAATTTTTGCTAGTCTATCTAAGAGTCATGATCATAAACTACATAAGTTAATAGTCATTAATTAAAAATCTATATTGATAAAATGCCAGACATCATATTAAATGATTATAATGATTATATGATTTTCATATAATCATATGAAACATATGATTATATGTTTTCTATTCATGCAAACACAACTAATGTATTGTAATTAGACTACTTAGGAATCTAACTATCTGTTTGTATGTATGTTATATAATTCTAGTTTCCTAGAACCAGTGTATTCATGGTCCCATGTATGGTCTCTAGACAATCTATTGTGATGATGTGGGACATGTCATTTTCATTGATATTTGATATTAGCTTATCATTTGAAGTTATGATGTAATATTATCTACATTATCTACTGTAGATAATATTACATAGTATTATCTACAGTAGATAATGTAGATACATAGATACAGTATTATGTAGATAATATAAAAAATGGCTTTTACATTTTCATATAGCCAGTAGAAGATAGTATGTACTAACACTGAGTTGTTGCATTGCCTGCAGCTGTCGTCTCAGCAAGATAAGCAATTATTGTCTAAGATTCAATATATTGAACCTGATAGCATGCATTTAAAATGCTTCATTGCTTTTAATTTTGAAGTTTCAGTGAAGTTGGTTTGGCTTCTTAAAGGAGACAGGACAGGTATGCTAAATGCAATAGTAGAAGCTTTGAAAACTAAAGCTTTTTTCCTCTCCTTCCCGCCTTTGTGAGTGCTGTACATGTTTTTTATGTAGTACATTTTTCCAGTATAAATTATGATGTAGACAGTTACTTCTGTTTTATAACATGCTTTTCTTATTCCTATTTAGAGATTTTATTATACGTGCTTGTTTTCATTGCTACCAAAGGGAGATAAGATGGAAACAAAAATCTATCCTCCTTAGTGTATTTTGATATATATTTATTCTGCATGCACAATAAATAAATACATACATACATAAAATAAAAAATAGTTCAGAGGTCATTTAAGTATGTCATGTCAGTGGTGAGGGTTTTTAATACGAAAGTGTGATATCAAAAGCTCTGTTTTGATTGATTCAAACCAAATATTTGTATTTCAATGCTTATCATCCTACAGAGGCTTAACAAACATCAATGTTGACTGTTTTTGAATAGGGCATGGCCATTTAATTTGCATCTGAGCAAAGACAGGAATCTGGATTTCCCATTTAACTTGTGATTTTCCTATTCACTGGCATACTGCATTGCAATGTTCTGGCTTTCCCAAAGACGTAAATAGATAACACCATATATATATTTTAATACAGCTCTTTCTCTTAACGAATTTTATTTAGCAATTCATTAATTGCTAATATTAAGGTTTGCCAGGTACATATCAGCTTTCCTAAATGGTTTAATTTGCTAAAACATGGATTACAGGTTTTGGAGAGTCCTCCTTTAGAAAACCAATCACATGTCAGGGCTCTGAGTACATTCCCTTCAGGTAGGGTTTTGGTGGCCTGGGCTCCAGGCCAGCTCAGACATGTGCAAGTGGCAGGTCTTGCAGTGACTTAGCAAAATTCAGCCCCTCTTTTACTTGGTGCTTGCTTTTAAATTCAAGGAATTGCCTTTGGTCTCTGCCCGACTGACGTGGCAGTTTTGCCCTCAGCCCAGTCTCATATCTCTGACTGGCCCACCAACTTTCCCTTCTGGCTAGAGCTTGAACCTGCCTTGTAGTACAGGTGTGCAGGGTGAGTGTTGGACTTGACCAACACTGACTGCTGCCCCCTGCACTGTCCTGCTACCCTTCCCCCATTACACTAGGACAGTGCCCAGACAGACTAGTCCCTTCCCCAAGGGCCCTGAAGTAGGTCCCATCCCTCTGTCTCTATGGCTTAAAGAACCACCTGTCTCTGTGTGATTGTTTTACCCAGCTGGGCAGCTGAACTCCACCACAACCTCTCTCTCACTCTCCCTCCTCAAACGTAAAGGGGGAGCAAATACAATGAAGAGGGCTCAAGCATTGAGATAAGGATAGGGAGATCACTCAACAATTACTATGACAAGCAAACCAGACTCAGAGTAGGGAGACGGTAAGATTTATTGCCTGTTAGAGAAGTGAGCAAGCTAGGGAAGTGAGAAACAAAGAAAACAAACTAAAAACACCTTCCCCCATCCACCCTCTTACATCTCCTCCCCCCAAACAGCACAGAGGAACAGGGAATGGGCGTTGAGGTCAGTCACCTCATCTCCGCCAACCCTTCATGGTCATTCTTTTCCTGCCCCAAATGGGGTGCCTCCCACGAGTTGCTGTTCTTCCCAAACTGATCTTGAGGTGGGCTTCCCACAGGCTGCAGCTCTTCAAGTGCTCCAAATATGGCTCCCTTTCACAGGGTCCATGCAGAAAATTGCTCCAACATGAATTGCCCACTGGTGGCAGCTCCTGCCAGGTCACCTGCTCCTTCATGGGCTCCTCTCCACTGTCTGCACCTCTGGCCCGGGGCCTGCTCCTGTGGGGTGCTGTCCACAGGACACGGCCCCCTTCAGGTCAGATCCACCTAATCCTCTGTGGGATACTCCATAGGCTGCAATGTGGAGATCTGCTCTGCCACGGGCCCCATGGGCTGCAGAAGGACAGCCTGCTCCACCAGGGGCCTCTCCACAGGCCACAGGGGAACTGCTGCTCCAGAGCCTGGAGCTCTTCATCCCTCCCCGTCCTTCTGCACTGACCTTGGGGTCTGCAGGGCATTTTGGTCCTCACTCTACCAGCTGTTGTGTGCAGATTTTTGTTGTTGTTGTTGTTTGTTTGGCATTCATACAAAAAAAGATGATATCTGGAGTCTCAGACTTCTCATGAAACAAGGAAACAGGTAATTCTTAGTTTTATGTTTTAATTTTAAAGCCTTTTATTAGTCTAAAATACACATGTGCTTACTTGAATTTGATATTTGAATAATTAAAAATCTTAATTAAAAGAAGAAAATATCCAAACCATCTTACTTTTATAATAAATCCTATAAGAATAACTCATACATATCATTCCACATGATGGTGTAGGAGTTGCCTGCTTCATCTTGCTGATTTAATTCAAAAGAATACTAAGACAAACAATACACAAAGCACGTAGAAATGCAATATCCACTTTTATTTTCAGATGAAGGTATCATGACTCTTCTGTCTGTAGAAAAGAGATTCAGGCACTTAAGTAACAAACCAGAACAGATGCACAATATACTGGAAACAGAAACTTGCCTGTAAAACCTACACTATATGCAAACTTGTGCAAATACGCTACATGATAGATGGGTTCATTGTTTGGACATTCATTGAATTTACTGTGTAGTTGGTAAATCACTGTGGATCATCTGACTAATACTGGGAAGAAGAAAAAAGAAAAAAGAAAAAATTAAGATTCTTCCATATCTCTTCCTTCAGATCAAAAGTTCTTCCCCCTGGCTTCCCCACTCCCACCCCCCCAGGAATTACAGAATGTAACCTAAAAATTCATAGGCTGTGATGAAATTAAACGAAAAATGCAAAACAAACATCCAAAAAAAATAGTTTAGATCGATTTCATCAGACTATATTTTATCAGAAGACCTGCATAAGCCAAAAAAATACCCTTTACATTATTGACAAAAGACAAGGTAAAGCTTATAACATCTCCAGAAGTTCTTTTTTTGCTTATCTTTTCCTCTGGGTTTATCTGAGATCCAGTAATAGTGAAGCCTGAGCAAAAGTGTTTTGTCTCTGTTGCTTTCCACTCTGCTTATTTTCAGAACACTATTCTACTTCTCAGATTTATCTGATCACATAAAATCTGCTTAGAACCATCAAAAGATCTGAATCTGTTACTCAGAATGCCTTCCACTTAAGATTAAAATGACAGTTTGGGAGGACTTAAAACTGAAGGGAGGCCTAGAATTTCATCTAGTCAAAACCACTGTCTGGTATCTTTATTCGAAATAAAGAGGAAAAAATAGGTGAGCAGTTACCTTATGCAACTAAGTAAATAGCTACTGCAATAAAATTACTGGGAATTAGAATTTATACAGAAGGAAAAAAATATGTATCTTTCAGTAAAGGTGTATCTTAGAGTTCTAGAAGGAGTATAGACTGAGAATTTGAAATATTGAATCTTTAAAACATATTAAAAGCAAGATAATTTAGTGATGTATTGAGGAATACATCTATTATAGAAGAATAGGGAATGAGAAGTTCAAATAGTTAAGAGTATTCCCATAATTAAACAAATATTTTTGCTCAGTTGAAAAGAAAACTGAAAGAACATGAAGGCATTAAGGACAATCACTATTCAGAACTCCTGAGAAAATATTTTTTCTGCTAAATTAACTGTTCAGAAATTGATCAAACCTTGTTAATAGCCTATAAATGTATGAAATCAAATGCATTTCAGAAGACAGGAAATATGTTTAAGAATAAGTAAAGCTTAAACTCTTCAGACTTTAAAAGAAAAAAAAAAAAAGAGATATACAGGAAAAAAAAAAAAAGAAAAACTATTTTTTAGATAATTAGAATATTTTTTTGAACTTCTCTGTCTGAATGTCAGTGTGTGCAAAATAATCAATAAAATTCAGAGAGGCTAAGAGTCATAGAAGAAATATCAGAAATGGTTTAGTAAGTAATATTAAAAGGTGAAGTATCATCTTGAAATGAGAATGTTGATAATATGTACAAAAATCCATCTAGTTTTGTGTTAATTAGTCACCATGGCACACAAACTAGTAGTGAAGAAATCTGCCAGTGGCACAAAGCTGAGACACTTCAACAAAGAGGAGAAAAAAAAAGATATGAGGAGCAGCTACTAGAGAAAGAGGACAAAAATCAGTTATAAGAAATGTAAATTTACAGTGTTAGAGTCGATTAAAAATTCAATAAGATTTTGTGCTCATTAATTGGAAATAATTGAGATGGAGAAGGATGTGGATGTACTTGTTAATGGAAGCAGATTACATAGCTAGAATCCTTCAAGAAAGACAATTTTATTAGGAATTGAGAGATATTCCTTTTTTTTCTTATTATTTTTTTTAAATATATATATTTATAAAGAGGATCACTGAGAACTCATTTGATATTCTGTATACAGCTCTAGTTCTCTCTGGTCATGAAAATGAATTGAACTGGAACAAGAAGAGAGAAAGGCAGGATGACTATAAAAATGGAAAAGCTGTTTATAAGAGGACACTAGAAAAATAAAGGAAGACACAAAATTATTGTATATAACTAGACTTTGTCTTGGTAATGTAGTAAGCATCTCTTGATTAGTGCATAAAAATGGCATTTTTATAAAGATATGCTGTGTTAGGAATATCATGATCCGGTGCTGTTGAAACTACATAAACACCAACAGAACACACAAATATATGAACAACAAGACAGCTGAATTCTTTTTCTCCACCTTACCACCGTAGGAGTTCCCCAGTAGGCACTCCACACATTTCATTGATCCACTGACACACACTTCAGTATGACCATCAAACCATAGATCCATCTGTCCAGATCACATATTCCCAGAGCCCCTGCCCAGGCCCTGGGACCCATTTGTCCAGCCTCCAGACAGCACTGGAAGTGCTTTCCAAATTCTGATCTCCTTTAACTTGCTGGCCAATCCAACTTGAAGATAAGTCACAAGTCCTACACATAAACACATGCACAGACAAATGCACATATGAAACAGATGTGATTGAACTTCTTCAAGTCCATGCTGTACTGTTTTCTTCAAAGACCAGACAGTCTGTACATTGTGAGGATCACACAGGAAAAACTTGTAAGCTAATACTATTTTAAGTGTTTGATCTATTTCATTTCCCAAATAGAGACTTTGAATTCACTGCACAAAGAGAAGCATCCACTTTAGTCTCACAAATGAATTTGATAAATAACTTGCAAAATGAGATTGAATACTTGTACAGTTCAGGCTATAACATGTACTTATGCTTAAGTACCATTCCTATGCTAGTATGCTGAAGTACTCTTACTTCTAATCTGAAAAGAGATGTTGTGTAACTAAATGGTAAAAAACAAGCTGTTTTGCTTTCTTCAGTGTATAAACAACTGGATTTGTAAATCCTTGTTTTTATAGAAGACTAAAAGGCATTTAGCCAAACTAATGTTTCCTTGTTATTGTAAAGCTGTTGTTGATATTGACAAATATCTTCACCATGAATTTCCTGAATATCATTAATGAGTAAAGTTTTGCAAGTCAGTCTGCAAGATTTTTCCACTGATGTTAGTGGGGACAGAATTTCACTCAGGAGTCATTACTGTTTTTACCAGCCTTTTACCAGCCTTTAATTACCAGCCTTGACAGTGTAGGAGCAAGATGAGAAACAAAAGATTTTCACAGAATCATAGAATCTTTAAGGTTGAAAACACCTCCAAGATCATCTGGTCCCTACCACCAATGTCATCCACTAAACCATGTCCTTAAGCACTATTAGTGCTTAAAAGTCCAGCCTTTTCTTAAGCACCCCCAGGGATAGCGATGCCATCGCCTCCCTGGACAATCCATTCCAATGCTTGACTACCCTTTGTGAGAAGAAATGTCTCCTAATTTCCAACCTAAGCCTCCCCTGGCTCAACTTGAGGCAACAGAAAGGATCCTTGGTCCATGACTTTAAAGAAGTCATGTAGCTGCTGCTAGAATACAGTAAGTAAAGCAACAGCAATTGATAATAGCTCTGACTAAAGATTAACACACTAGGAAAGATGTCTCCAGTTGTAGACCATTACCATGACATTTTCTTTTAAGTTCTTTAATTGTCTGGCAATATTATTCAAAATTACTGAAATCCTAAGCATTTATTCAGATAAAATCCTTTAAAGCAATTTATTGTTTTATGTATGTTAGCTACCATATTATTAGAATAAATTATATCTGACCTCTCTCTCAAAAGATTCATGCAAAGCTTTAGCTTTACCAATGCTATAGTGTCTCTTTTTTTCCCCCAAGCTGTTAAGCAAAACAAATTTAACAAAAACGTGCAAACAAAACAAAAGATTCAACAAAAGAAAATCAGAAGATTTCATGTGACTTCCATAGGAAATCATGTAATGGAGAGGCAGATAATTCCTTTGCCCAGACTGGTAGGCAGTTAATGAGATAATGCTTTTTCTTCATTTTCACTTAGACAGGAAACCAGCATTAAATATCCGAAGGGGAAAAAAAAAAATCCCAGTATTTTTGCATTGTCATGTTAGAAGCTGGTAAAGCCCCTTTGACTGATCTTTTAATCTTGGAGCTGTTGATAAACCAGTCATCCGCTACAATCCATGTATAAAACCTCTTTTCAGCTGCCTGTATGGTCCTCACCATTGATCCTCGCCAGCTTCTTTCACAAAGACAAAAGAGACAAAACAAACAAACAAACAAACAAACTTTTTCAGTGCTATTCTCCTTTTCCTGGAACACATAAAGGGTGTAAGTGTATACCTACAAGTTTCTAGCAGACCTCCTCTTCTCTGAACAAACCGAGTGACTTCGTCCACTCCTCATACATCTTGCCTTCTAGATCCTTCACTTGTATCTAAAATAGATACCGGTACTGTGCTTTTACTGTCATATTATGTATGGTAATTAAAGACCAGTTGAAGTGGCAATATGGAATATGGCAGAACTAGACATATAACTTATTTCTATGTTTAACACATACAGTACCATATAAATAGCAAGAATTTCTATTGAAACGAGTCTCAGAACATATTTCAGTCATGGTAAGTTATTTGGATTGATTTCATTTGCAGCTAAAATAGCTTGTCCATTTCTGTCCATACTTTCTTTTCATTTTGTTTATTTAATTATTTAAAAATATTGCTGGATGAATAAGCTCAGCTCTGCTGATTTACTCTCACCTAATGGGTTCTTGTGTTCTAGGATTCTGGGAGTTTTATTGGAGGATTTCTTTTACGTATTATTCATTATGTATCTAGCATGCACCAACTATACTTCATGTTATCTAACTTCAGCTATTTAAAAGACACATTTTTCATGCTTCTTTTCCAGTTCATAGGAAAAGATAGGCTCCTCCATAGGATGAGGCATTCCTTCCATTTTACACAATTATTTTGAAATTAACTACTGAGGAAAAGTTGATGAGCTTAAATTGATTCCTGTTTTAGAGCCTCAAAGCTAAGCAGTATTTTTTTTTTTATTCTGCATGTCAGGGTCCATGAAAAGCAGCAAAATCATCTGGTGTATCAAACACTCCTCCTTTTATCAATTAAAATTTTTCTGTCCCAAATTCCAAATCATTAATGTTCTTTATAAGCAGTGTTGTCCCAAATGTTGACCTCTGAGTTAGTGCTAGTGAGTACTATCATAAAGCCAGCTGTGTTTTATGATGCTAATTATAACCCTTTGAGCCTGGTAATTCCACCAGTTTTCCATCCACCTCATTGTCCAGTTATGTAGCCCTTACTTTATCAGCTTGTGTAAGTACATAATGGGAGACAGTATCAGAAAAAGATTCACTGTTCTCCTCTTATCCAATGAGCTAGTCATCCCACTGTAGAAATCTAGCTTGTTTGTTAAACACAGTTTTACCTTTGTAAATCCTGATCACCTTCTGATCTGTAATATATTTGGAAATGGTTTCCAGGAAGAATTACTCCACCATATTCTCCAGCACCGAAATGTGGCTGATCAGCCTATAGTTGCTCAGATCCTCCTCCTTACCCTTCTAGAAGTGACATTTGTCTCACACCATTGACCAATCTTTACAGGCAGCATGCATAGGAGAAGAAGAAATTTGCCAATCTCTATCCTATGCACACACTTAAAACAAACTGCAGTTGTGAAACATGGAGTGCCCTTACTTTGTTGCCATGCTACTGAAAATCCCCGTGTAATGTCTATTACACTGCCCTCACATTACATAAGAAACACTGAATAAACAAACAACAATAACAAAAAAACTTGTGCTCTGTTTTGGATGTATCTAACAGTGCAGCCACAGTTTCATATTGCATGAAGCATATATTATATAATATGAAACTGTCATGTGCATCATGGTAACTGAAGCAGATGAGCATAAACTAAAGCAGTTGTGAATTTCTCTGATAATTCTGAATGTCAAAGCTCTTAAATAATAATAATAATAATAATAATAATAATAATAATAATAATAATAATAATAATAATAATAATAATAATAATAATAATAATAATAATAATAATAATAATATATGAAGATCTGGCACATATTGCAAATTTTAATAGTAAGTCATTGACTGTTGAGATAGATGATTTGTTAGAAAACCTGATGTATTTTATGACACATGAGGGCTTTAAGACTTTCCTGGAAGTAATGGGGAGTTCTCACTGAATTCATTTGATGAGGAAACTACTTGATTTGAATTTGTGTCCTATGTTATGCATAAGAATATATATGATCATAATAGAACTTTTAATATTTGATTCCATTATTTTAATTATTTTCAATGATACTTAACTAAATACCCTAGAAAAATGTCTTGATTGAACATCTGGAAATATATATAAATTTTGATCTACAATTATTTATATTCTTTGATTGCTGTAAACATAAGGTTGACACAAAGTTATTTTCCCCTTTCCATGTTCCAGTGCAATAATCGTCCGTTCTTTCCACCAAAGTTTTCCAGTTATTCATGATCATTCCTTTCTCCTTCAAAGTTTTGTTAACTTTGAAGTAATAATCTTCAATAGTTCCTTACTAAAATTAATTCATTATTGCAGAATGTATGTATTAGTTTCAAAATAAAACAATGTGGGTCATATTTCCGCAGTTTACTTCTTAATATCTTAGTTTAGAATGTAATTTTTGCAAAATATAATATAAGTTATAGGAATGGAGGAGGAAACATAATTCCATTCAATTTTCCCTAGCCCTAATTTTCAGTAAATTTTGCTTAAAAGTTGCTCTCTTACCAGCTGGTAACAACTGAATCAGTTGTGGCCTGATGACTCCAGCACTTTTCTCATAGAATGTAACAAGAGCCCATCAACTTTTCTACCTGTTCAGCAACGTCTTTGTTCTTAATTGCCAGACATGTCAATAACAATATCAATAATAATATTAGTAATATATATATATTTACCAGTGAAGAGTAATTTGAAAGTAATAGTTGGTTTGATAAAAGTTTTATAGAGACTAATGAGCCTCTTTGGCCTCCAAATTTATTTTCTAGAATATGGTTATTGCGTTGTAAACAAAATGTAGGAATAAACTCATAGAATGTTTAAAACTCTATAATATTTCAAAACCCTAGAATATTTCAAAGTAAAAGAAAGCAGAGATTTGTTCTTTCTGTATTTTGGCCTGTTTTTTTTTTTTTTTTTTTTTTTTTTTTTTGTATTTCTAAAGAGAAAATCTATGAACGAACCACCAATTGATTGGAGCATTGCTAATTTGCATATCTAATTTCAAGATGTACTAATTGCCTTTGAAAATGCCAAGTTTCTTTATTAGTCATTTCTTATTTTCCTGAAGGAAGAGTCTATTTACACAAAAGCATTTCGCATAACTGAAAAATCATTATCCTGGGACCCAAGGAAAAAAAAAAAAAACAACCAACATTTAATATGTATCATGGCAAGGTACAGCTCTTTTGTCTTATATAATGAAATTTTACAGTTAAATTAGCAGATGCCTCCTGGCATTTTGATATGGAGAGGTAGTTCTATTAACTTTTTAATCTGTTTTAAGTATAATAACTGAATATTTGCATTGTTTTTCAAACAATACATAAATACTTTGCTCTGTATTTTATTTATTTATTTTTTTACATGTACGTATCATATTTAGTGGTATTGTTCCAGACAAATAATATTATGGAGTTTGATTTGCATGTGCCTGTTTTAGTTGAAAAAAAAATAGTAAATCACTAAGACACATGCCTTAGTTATGAAGAGTATTTACAGAATTGTCATCTTTGGTTAAACAAAATTCCTTTACTTATTTGCAGCCCAAAATGCCCAGCCATAAAACAGTGAGTTTTATTGTGACTGAATGGATATGCTTTAATGTTTTAGGTTTAATTTTATCTATGATAAGTAAATATAAACTTCTAAATTTTATAGTTTATGGCTGTTTCTATACTAATAGAGTCTAATATGTAAATAGAAACCACTGTGGGGATAGGGAAGAAAAACATTTAGTAAACTATATTATTATTTCTAATCAACTTTGAACGAATACAGTAGTGATATTTTAAGGGCATCTACAGGTCTACACCATACAATTCCATGGAAGTTTTGCACATTCATTTTTGAAATGTTCTAAGAATATAAAATATAAGATTCTGCCCAGATTTTTGAATCTGTGAACTACAGAAAGTAAAATAAGATTTTTATTTTTTATTTTTGGTAGTGAATTTTTGGTGCATGCCAAGTTAACAAAGTGTATTTTACAAATGGTAGTAATAACAACTGTTTCAGTTGGTTTGTACTCCTTATTTTTAAAGAAGGAAATTAACTCTTGCCTTTTCACATTCCATTTGAATGTGAAAGACCATTTGTCTCTTTTGTAAAGTGAACATTATGCTGTTAACTCAAGTGCAAGGTACCACAAAAGTTAGTTTTCAAATACACAACCAAAAACTGACATAAGAAGTGAAGTGTATATATATATAGCAGCTATCTTGATTTGTCCATGCAAGTAATCTTAATATTTCATTGAAACTCTTTGATTGTTTATAGGTAATTGTCCTGGTTTCAGCTAGGATAGAGTTAATTTTCCTCCTAGTAGCTGGTAGGGTGCTTTGGATTGTTTTGGATATTTTGGATTAGGATGAGAAGAATGCTGATAACATGCTGATGTTTCAGTTGTTGCAGGGCAATGCTTACACTGAGCCAAGGACTTTCCAGCTTCTCGCTCTGTCCTGCCAACAGGCAGGCTGGTGGTGCAGCAAGAGCTGGGAGGGGACAGACCCAGAGCAGCTGATCCAAACTAGCCAAAGGGGTATTCCATACCATCTGATGTAATGCTAAACAATGTGGCTAGCCAGGATGGCGGGGGGGCAGCTGCTTGGGGATAGCTTGGGCATCGGTCAGCAGGTGGTGAGCAATTGCAATGTGCATCACTTGTTTCATATGCATTATTATTTATTATTATTATTATTATTATTATTATTATTATTATTATTATTATTATTATTATTATTATTATCCTGTCTTAAAAAAAACATCTCTATCTCAACCCACAGGCTTCACTTTCCCATTTCTCTCCCCCATCCCAGAGAGGGAGGGGGGAGGGTGAGCTGTGTGGTGCTTAGCAGCTAGCTGGGTTAAACCACAGCAGTAATAAATAAAAGGCACAGCATTTAACATTTTTTATACATTATGTTATGTTGATTGAGATATCAAAGTCATCAAGAATGTATGGAGATTAATTAAAGATCATCTTTTAATATGACCCAGTTTATTTATATCTATGTAAAACCATAATAATAATCATAACACATATGGTACAAAAAGTACCGTACAAGTGTATATTGATATTCTGCACCTAATTTTTGTCCTTTGAAATTTCATCTGCATTCAGGATACTAGAAATTCACTGCATATGATAATAAGCATGACATTTTAGCCTAAAGAATGTCTTCATGACTGTACCACTTGTCAGGTTTGTGCTCCAATGTAATTTCATTAATGATGAACTGTAGGGAAGAGAATAAATACAAAGGAGGGGAAAAAAAAAAAAAAAAAAAAAAGTAAAGTAACGATATTTCAGAGATGGTTCTACATGCTTTTCTCTTGCTATACCTTTTAGTTTTCTAATGAAGCCTTCAAGCCTTGATCTTGCCAAAGAAAAGTTGATACATTCTCAGTTTGTATGACAACTAAAATTTGAAGTTTCGTAAACAATGGTTTCTTATTCCTCCTTCTTTTGAGAACTGTTCAATTCTCATATTTGTCTCCTAAATATAATAAGATCTGCATATGTGTACACTCTGAAAATAGCAACTGTTCTGACATATCAATGGTATTACAAAGAGATGGCTTTATCCTCTATTCTGTAGATTAACCAACTTGATCTGACTATGATCTAACCAACTTATGTATGTACCTCACAATTGGCTGAGATACTGAAGTTGTTCCTTTATCTCACCTGGTGTTTTGAGAGATGAAGGTCATGAATACTATTTCAGATGCTGCTTAAATGTGGTGGGTTGTGTTTCTGTGTGTGAAACTGTGCATTATTACATTATCCTGAAAAGTGTAAAGGTTGAAGTCATCCCAATGCTTATAAAATTAATCTGCATGGAAATCAATTCTATGCAGTTTGATTTTACTGGGTATTATAATAACTTAATTAAAAGTGTCTTTAAAAGGATATAAATTGCTTATTTTGAGTGCCTGACAAATTAAAATGTTAACATTTGGCATATACACTAAGAACACTCTAAACATAGATAATAAAATATAACAGATACATTGATGAAAACAACTAACAGGCATAAATTTAGTAATTCATATGATTACTATTATTATTATTATTATTTAATTCCTGTTAAATCCTGCATAGATATTGTCATGCTTAATTTAACTTATATTACTAGTGAAAGTTGAAGAGGCCTATTTTTCATGGTAATGTTGTCTATTTCATAGACAAACAGCTAGCCTTTCGTTACAAATGTGATAATTGGCCTGAAAAGCAGAGTCTGGATTTATAATTGAAAAATAAAAATATGTGCAAGCAGATCCACTTTATTAAGCCACTTTCTTCGTTATTCATATTGTGGATAGGTATTCAAAAATAGTAAGGTATTTGAATAAAGTATTTTAAACTAAAATCTAACTCCCATAGTCCCCCCTGCCTCCCTCTCCCCCCAGTAAAAAATCCATCAAGCCTAAGCACATCGAGTTATAATATATCATCTCTGAGACCACATTGTGCATACTAAGGGAATTGTATGCATCAGTCTTTTCCTATGTGTCAGCTCAGATTCTTAGACCAGTGTTGTAAAATAACATAACAGGATAATGTATCAGAATAACTAGAATACTTGAGTGTCTATATGAACCTTTCCTGAGACACTTTAACAAGGAACTGATATTCTTAGAAGGACTGATTTGTATTTTCCTTATTCATCGTTCTCGAACACTGTGGCCTTAATTTATTTGTCCCTGAGATTTTTTGTTTTGTTTTTCTGATAGGCTTCTTCAAAACTTTCCTTTCTCAAAATTTAGTAAATAAATAAATAAATAAATGCTGACTTCCAAAGCATGGTGCAAGATGTTTCATCACGAGTGTCTTGTAGGTATCATCAGAATGGAACCTATATACAGAAAATATGTTATTGTCCCCAAATAATCCTTTTCTGTAAGCTCTTTATACTGCAGTGTGTATTTCTATTTTTCAAGTATATCTTTAAACTTTTCTTTCCAAGTATAACTGGAACAGTGTTACAATAATTGTGAGTGACAGTTCCCCCAATATTTGAAATATGAGAAATACAAGGGAAGCAAGTTTTTACTCCAAATGTCTAAATGTCATGGACTATTTTGTGTGAAACTGTATTCAAACCCATTTTCATAAATGCAAAGCAGGTTATGTTTAAAAAGGAAAAAGGAAATAATAAGCTTTTTAATCCTACATTAAATGTAATATTTACGCTGAAGTTAACTTTTCTGTCCCCTTCTGTGTTGTCACCAAAAGCCATTTTTTCATTACATACCACCTTACACCAGGGATAAAGTGGAAGTTGAACTTGTGTACAAAAAACACGTTTTATAAAAATAGGAGATTCCTCCCCCACAGTAGCTGCCGTGAGTTAGAAGGTCACTTGCAAATTTGCTAAGTTTTCTGCTCTTCAAAAATAATATATTTAGAGAAAATCATCTATCTACACACCCACATACTGTCAATTAGTTTAAAAATATATATGAACTTGCATGTCATCTCTGCATTAATTAAATATTTCAACTCTTACTTGAAAAATCACTCATATTATTTGTGATTAAATGAAAGATATATAGATGGGTGATAGTTTTAGCTCTTAGCATTTACTATAATACGAATGCATGAGTAATCTGGTAATCTGGTAATCTAACATAAATTTCAGATGCACTGAAATACTTCAAAACCACAAAGTTAATATCAAGAATTACTCTGTATGTTGCAATGTAGCAAAACATATGCACTGACTCATATTACTTCAAAACTGGAAAAGCAAAAGAAGAAAACTGACGTTTGTTCTGGTGCTTTCTATGTGTTTATAACTTTTTTCCAGAGGCTACCAAGGTATGTCAACTGATAGATACAAAAATGGCAGTCTGCATATACAAAGATTTCTTCTGGTGGGAATAGGTTATAAAGTTCCCACAGATTTTTTCCTGACACCTGGTTCATCACTGAAGCAAAATTTTCACTGTTCAAGAGGAAGTTAGATTCAAAGTTAGGTGGAAATACATACAGTGTGGACAATAAGTATCACAGGCAAAGGGTAGTGTTGTGATCAGATAGTAGCCATTTCCCATTCCCTTTTTAGATTTTATTTTATTTTATTTTATTTTATTTTATTTTATTTTATTTTATTTTACTTTACTTTACTTTTTTTCTTTTTTTTTTTTTTTCTTTTTTTTTTTTTCTGTCTACACAAAAGAAGTGACTCCTCTTGAACTCATCAGCTTCAGGTGATACCTCTGTCTGTGTGTCTGTGTTACAGGGACCTATTCTGTTCAACAGCTGTCAAGGGATTTTCTGAAATACATATAAAAAGAGTCAATTGTTTCAAAGAAAATATGTGTATTGCTTTCCATTTCTATGAAAGGTTGAAAGATATTTTCTCTGCACTTGCTTATAGTGTTTTTTACTAAACTAAAATATTTTTATTTTTAATTTAGAGAGAGTAAATAATGTGCACTTCGTTTAATGCACACATAAACATGACACAGAAAATAAATCGATCAATCAATCAATGGCTGATTGATTGTTTACATCCTATACCACTGTTTCCATCCTATACCACTATTTGGTTATTTGGGAAACTCTTTATTCCACTGTTTTCTGGAAAGTCACATTATGCTATTTTAAATTTTTATTTCCCTTCAGCATTTTGTTGTGGTTATTTGTTTAAGTAGTCATATTGCCCAAGTGATAAAAAACAAACAACAACCAACCAACCAAACAAACAAAAACAGACTTGCTAGAATTGAGAACTTAAAAAAATGGCTTCCAAAATGAGTTGTCTGTTCAGCAATGATAGTTTTGAAGCATGGTTTTTTTCTTTGTCACAGTACTTCTACAACTTTCTGTAAAATACAGGATGCTAGAGTACGAGAGAATTCCTTCCTTCCTTCCTTCCTTCCTTCCTTCCTTCCTTCCTTCCTTCCTTCCTTCCTTCCTTCCTTCCTTCCTTCCTTCCTTCCTTCCTTCCTTCCTTCCTTCCTTCCTTCCTTCCTCCCTCCCTCCCTCCCTCCCTCCCTCCCTCCCTCCCTCCCTCCCTCCCTCCCTCCCTCCCTCCCTCCCTCCCTCCCTTCCTTCCTTCCTTCCTTCCTTCCTTCCTTCCTTCCTTCCTTCCTTCCTTCCTTCCTTCCTTCCTTCCTTCCTTCCTTCCTTCCTTCCTTCCTTCCTTCCTTTCCTCCTTCCTTCTTTCCTCCCTCCCTCCCTCCCTTCCTTCCTTCCTTCCTTCCTTCCTTCCTTCCTTCCTTCCTTCCTTCCTTCCTTCCTTCCTTCCTTCCTTCCTTCCTTCCTTTCCTCCTTCCTTCCTCCCTCCCTCCCTCCCTCCCTCCCTCCCTCCCTTCCTTCCTTCCTTCCTTCCTTCCTTCCTTCCTTCCTTCCTTCCTTCCTTCCTTCCTTCCTTCCTTCCTTCCTTCCTTCCTTCCTTCCTTCCTTCCTTTCCTCCTTCCTTCTTTCCTCCCTCCCTCCCTCCCTCCCTCCCTCCCTCCCTCCCTCCCTTCCTTCCTTCCTTCCTTCCTTCCTTCCTTCCTTCCTTCCTTCCTTCCTTCCTTCCTTCCTTCCTTCTTTCCTTCCTTCCTTCCTTCCTTCCTTCCTTCCTTCCTTCCTTCCTTCCTTCCTTTCCTCCTTCCTTCTTTCCCTCCCTCCCTCCCTCCCTCCCTTCCTTCCTTCCTTCCTTCCTTCCTTCCTTCCTTCCTTCCTTCCTTCCTTCCTTCCTTCCTTCCTTCCTTCCTTCCTTCCTTCCTTCCTTCCTTCCTTCCTTTCCTCCTTCCTTCCTCCCTCCCTCCCTCCCTCCCTCCCTCCCTCCCTTCCTTCCTTCCTTCCTTCCTTCCTTCCTTCCTTCCTTCCTTCCTTCCTTCCTTCCTTCCTTCCTTCCTTCCTTCCTTCCTTCCTTCCTTCCTTTCCTCCTCCCTCCCTCCCTCCCTCCCTCCCTCCCTCCCTCCCTTCCTTCCTTCCTTCCTTCCTTCCTTCCTTCCTTCCTTCCTTCCTTCCTTCCTCCCTCCCTCCCTCCCTCCCTCCCTCCCTCCCTCCCTTCCTTCCTTCCTTCCTTCCTTCCTTCCTTCCTTCCTTCCTTCCTTCCTTCCTTCCTTCCTTCCTTCCTTCCTTCCTTCCTTTCCTCCTTCCTTCTTTCCTCCCTCCCTCCCTCCCTCCCTCCCTCCCTCCCTTCCTTCCTTCCTTCCTTCCTTCCTTCCTTCCTTCCTTCCTTCCTTCCTTCCTTCCTTCCTTCCTTCCTTCCTTCCTTCCTTCCTCCCTCCCTCCCTCCCTCCCTCCCTCCCTCCCTCCCTCCCTTCCTTCCTTCCTTCCTTCCTTCCTTCCTTCCTTCCTTCCTTCCTTCCTTCCTTCCTTCCTTCCTTCCTTCCTTCCTTCCTTCCTTTCCTCCTTCCTTCTTTCCTCCCTCCCTCCCTCCCTTCCTCCCTTCCTTCCTTCCTTCCTTCCTTCCTTCCTTCCTTCCTTCCTTCCTTCCTTCCTTCCTTCCTTCCTTCCTTCCTTCCTTCTTTCCTCCCTCCCTCCCTCCCTCCCTCCCTCCCTCCCTCCCTTCCTTCCTTCTTTCCTTCCTTCCTTCCTTCCTTCCTTCCTTCCTTCCTTCCTTCCTTCCTTCCTTCCTTCCTTCCTTCCTTCCTTCCTTCCTTCCTTCCTTCCTCCCTCCCTCCCTCCCTCCCTCCCTCCCTTCCTTCCTTCCTTCCTTCCTTTCCTCCTTCCTTCTTTCCTCCCTCCCTCCCTCCCTCCCTCCCTTCCTTCCTTCCTTCCTTCCTTCCTTCCTTCCTTCCTTCCTTCCTTCCTTCCTTCCTTCCTTCCTTCCTTCCTTCCTTCCTTCCTTCCTCCCTCCCTCCCTCCCTCCCTCCCTTCCTTCCTTCCTTCCTTCCTTCCTTCCTTCCTTCCTTCCTTCCTTCCTTCCTTCCTTCCTTCCTTCCTTCCTCCCTCCCTCCCTCCCTCCCTTCCTTCCTTCCTTCCTTTCCTCCTTCCTTCTTTCCTCCCTCCCTCCCTCCCTCCCTCCCTCCCTCCCTCCCTCCCTCCCTTCCTTCCTTCCTTCCTTCCTTCCTTCCTCCCTTCCTTCCTTCCTTCCTTCCTTCCTTCCTTCCTTCCTTCCTTCCTTCCTTCCTTCCTTCCTTCCTTCCTTCCTTCCTTCCTTCCTTCCTTCCTTCCTTCCTTTCCTCCTTCCTCCCTCCCTCCCTCCCTCCCTTCCTTCCTTCCTTCCTTCCTTCCTTCCTTCCTTCCTTCCTTCCTTCCTTCCTTCCTTCCTCCCTCCCTCCCTCCCTCCCTCCCTCCCTCCCTCCCTCTCTCCCTCCCTCCCTCCCTCCCTCCCTCCCTCCCTCCCTCCCTCCCTCCCTTCCTTCCTTCCTTCCTTCCTTCCTTCCTTCCTTCCTTCCTTCCTTCCTTCCTTCCTTCCTTCCTTCCTTCCTTCCTTCCTTCCTTCCTTCCTTCCCTCCCTCCCTCCCTCCCTGTGGTGTAAATGCCTGAAGTAACTAGGAAAATAAAACTAACATTCACATTTTTAAGGAAAAGGTACAGCATTGAAGAGGCTTTCAGGGTAGGGCATAACTGCTTTATCTGAGCGTTCCCTAGACTCCCAGCCTTAGATGCTATCGCGCTGGGGAAACTTGGTGTGCTAGCTCTAAGGAACAGCACGGAGCATAGAGTGGAGTGGAGATACCACGGCTAGGCTCTGTAATCAGATGGGACCTCGATTGTTCTTGTGCACAAAGCTGCACTTTTTGCCACCCTAAGCCAAAGACCTGTCATGTTTTGACAAATGCTGTACCCTAGTGTACTTTTTGCTCATTATAATATCATTATAATACCAAAACACACCTCCATCCCAAAAGCTACCCGCCTCCAAGGTGCGACCACCCCTCACTGAGCATGCGCTCTGAATTCCTCGGAGCCTATTACTTTAAACGGAGACGGGAAAACTTTACACCAATCATAACTAAGATATGCTTGACTAGAGCCACTCAAGCTCCACCTAAAAGATAGAAAATAATATAAATTGGCCCAAGAGAGAGGGGATGTTAGGGAAGATACCACCGTCAGGGGAGATACCATCCCGAGGACAATATCCTTAGGACCTCCTGACTCCTGGGATCAGTCGACGGGCTGAGCCTCTCTTCCCCCCCCATTGGGACGCCTTTGGGTGAGATCTAAATGCTTGCTTATAAATCTCTATAGAGTCTTTGATCCTTTTAACGCGTTTATTTCTAGGCTGCGCACCTGTAACATCTATAACACCTGCAACATCTGTAACATCTATAACACCTGTAACATCTATAACACCTGTAACATCTGTAACACCTGCAACATCTATAACATCTATAACATCTGTAACACCCATAACACCTATAACACCTGTGTATTTTATGCATACTAGCTTGCTTTGCAGACAGTCACTATCGCCGGCAATCTAAAAGAACCTGATTATCTGTTGCTGTAATAAACCATACTTGATTGCATTGTGATAACTCTCATTGAGTGCAACGAGGGTGAGGGTGGTTATCCGTGATAGTTCAGTGTTCTGAATCTAACCAGACCCCCAGGCGGTTAATGCATTTTTGGTGAATGTCCGAACGGACCCCCAGATGGTTAATGCGTTTTTGGTGAATGTCTGAACGGACCCCCAGGCCGTTAATGCGTTTTTGGTGAATGTCTGACTGGACCCCCAGACGGTTAATGTGTTTTTGGTGAATGTCCGACTGGTTCAGTGTCCTGAATCTGACCGGGCCCGTAACGGTTAATCAGCTACACCCCTTAACGTGACACTCCCTCCCTCTCTCCTTCCTTCCTTCCTTCCTTCCTTCCTTCCTTCCTTCCTTCCTTCCTTCCTTCCTTCCTTCCTTCCTTCCTTCCTTCCTTCCTTCCTGCCTCCCTCCCTCCCTCCCTCCCTCCCTCCCTCCCTCCCTCTCTTCTCCTGCCTTCCTGAAAAAATCTGAAATTCTACCACATCATAGAGTGATTGGTAGACAAATTAAAAGTTATTTCTTAATGGGTAAGCTGTCCTAGGTGGGTTTGATTTGTTCTCTGCACAAAAAAGGTCAATACTAGTTTGGATTCTTCTCTGTCTTATGCACAAAAAGGGGAAAAAATGCAATTGAAGTAGTTCTAATTTCCTAGTAGAAACCTCAGCTGAGATATGATGTTACTTATCTACTTAGTTCAGTTTAGTTTACTTTTGTTTAGCTTAGAATGAACTTTTTGGCCTGATTGCCAATTGCTTTTTAAACAGTAAAATCTACGTATTTTTTTCAGTATTTATTTCTCAGCTGCTATGCAGAATCATACATAATTAGTTTTACAACTACTGTTCAAAATCACAGAATCACAGAATCACAGAATCACAGAATTTCTAGGTTGGAAGAGACCTCAAGATCATCGAGTCCAACCTCTGACCTAACACTAACAGTCCCCACTAAACCATATCCATAAGCTCTACATCTAAACGTCTTTTGAAGACTTCCAGGGATGGTGACTCCACCACTTCCCTGGGCAGCCTGTTCCAATGCCTCACAACCCTTTCAGTAAAGAAGTTCTTCCTAACATCTAACCGAAAACTCCCCTGGCGCAACTTAAGCCCATTCCCCCTCGTCCTGTCACCAGGCATGTGGGAGAACAGACCAATCCCCACCTCGCTACAGCCTCCCTTGAGGTACCTATAGAGAGCGATAAGGTCGCCCCTGAGCCTCCTCTTCTCCAGGCTGAACAAGCCCAGCTCCCTCAGCCGCTCCTCGTAGGACTTGTTCTCCAGAACATAATATTCCAAAATATTCCAAAAGAAAGCATTTTGCAAAACTACATTCATTTTTCTGGAAGAGCATACATTTTATGTTTTAATTCCTCTAGCAGGGGATCTTTATTCTTTGACCAGGAGAGATTAACTTCCAAAATTTGTCTAGTTACTAAGCAATTATTTGCTTTTGTTTCCATTAATAAATAAACCTTTCTTGTTGTCTTGAGACATAAATGCTCTTTATGAAAAACTATCTTACTAAAATACATACCATGGGAACGTTAGTTATTGTGTATATTTTGCCCTCCTCATTCCATGACATATTTAGTCATAAAAGCAAAAATCTGATTTTCCTTCGCAGAATATAAGGAAATTCACAAAATATAAGGAATATTCACAGAATATTCTTTTTGTGTGAGAATTACAGCTAAAATATCAAGTAGAAGAGTAAATCTCTTCTCTGAGGTATACTCTGAAGTGAAATAACTTATGTCTTTAGGAAAGCTAATATTGTTCAGCTTTCCTGAACAATAATGAATACGAGGTAATTCAAGCACAGACACAGGACTACAGAGAAAGGTTCAGATGACTGCATCATTTCAAGAAAGAAGAGAGAGTGTCAGTGTGGACCATAGCACCAGATTGACATGAAAAGGAAGCAGGTGCTTGAATCTCTTGTAGCAAATGTTTGATTATAATTTTTATCTAGAAGGAAAGGATTAGCACATTGATAATTCCTGCACAGGAAAAGTGTTTGCTCTCCTTCCTTGTGTTGGAAGAATATTGCATTTACCACATATTATATAACTCTAAAATGTAAGAGCAATACAGAGAAAATATTTTTTATAAAATATCAAAGGGCATTATCAGAGAAGTAAGTTTTCTTCCTGGGTGACTGACATCGATGACAAAAAGATGACTGACAAAATTGATGGTATCAATTTTTTTATCAATATATTTAATACTCTTCTAGGTATCATTCAGTGGATGGCATTGTAATTGAGTATTTCCAACATTAGTGTATGTTAGAGAGAAAGGAAACTCCTTCATAAAGATATTTTTCATCATTATGTTGACATCCCAATACATTAATATTAGCCCATATATACCAGCAATTCACAATTTACTAAGTCCCTTTAGAAGAATGATTTGAGTTATTATTAGGCTGCGAGACATCATTTTAATACACCCAGACAATTTATCTTGGCACCACATCTGCCTGTTTTCCAGACATTGACTGTGATGAAACATTCTATTATAACAGTATACTCCTGGACCACATTGCTAACTCCAGTTGTACCTACTATAAATTCCACTTTTAATCCAAGTTCACCTTGTCACAAGAAAATGTTAAATATTTGCTTTTTTTGCATCACACCTATTACTTGTTAGTTAAACAAAATTAACTACAATCAGTAAAACAAACAAAAAAACAAAGTAATAGAGGTCTTTTGTCATCTGTCTTTTGCACGTCATGATACATAAATTGGCTTTCAGAGTGTCATAGGTATATTAAATAACTCTTATTAAGTAAAAATAAAATACAATAAAATAATAAAATGTATAAATTTAAAAATAAAATAAACCCTAGATATCATTACTAAAACAGTAAAGTTATTTTATGCCCAGTTACTTCCTTTCTGATTAGAGATGCAAAAGAGGCACCGCAGTTTTATTTGCAAGTACTTCAAAATTGTGATATATGCTGTCTAAATATATAGTTGCATATTACTTTATAGATCGACAATTTGACTGGCTATTCATCGACAGAGTGCACTATCTCCCCAGTAAGAAAATTCAGGATGTTTTAGAACAAAAAATATAGCAAAAATGACTTGCCATATAAATTGTCAGCTTTTGGAACCAATTAATTCACTCCAACTGAGCTCCTGTTCATCAAGACCTTGATAACAGGGTTGATAGAAAAAGTGCAAAAACAAAAATGTTAAGTAGTTTTCATCCATGACAACTTGATTCTAAGACTTAAATTCAGTCAGTCACCAGATGAGACACTATGGTTGATTCTACATCATAATTTCAGTAATGAGTTAATAACTTTAAATATGAAATAGGAAGAATTATTCAAATACATTAACTGGATACTCATGTCAAGGTTCCTCTGGCTAACTGTTTTTGCTGAAGACTTTAAATAAACTTGAATTAAGTTTAGTATTGGAATTCACATTTCATCAACCTGTTCACAGTCCTTACATTGATTTATCCAAGATAGGCATCACACAATCTCTTGTAGCGTTAAACTAAGTATTTACAGTTAGTTTATTGTCCATTATGACAGTGAAATCACCTTCAGAGCCTTTACTCTTCAGTGTAGCATTCAGTGTAGTGTATCTTTCAACAGTTTAACATAATTTTCTGTTTTGATTTTTTTTAGTTTGTCCAGAAGGCAGTTCCTGTTGCTTCAGAGATCTTCCTAAAATAAAATAAATAAATAAATGTCACTGAAGGATCAAAGTACCTTCAAAAGCACTGGACCTTCCCCTCCACTCTCTTTTTTTCTGAATTCTTGGGAATGCTGAAAAAATCTGAGCATCTAAGAACATATGAGTTCAAGAATTTTCCCCATAATTGTGTAAAATCTGAAAGTATCGGTGTGCATATGTGAAGTCTACAATGTTCATTGTTAGAGGAGCTATGATTCATGTTTTTAATTCATAAATGTAATCAGTATAATTGTACATCAATGTCAATTATTATCCCAATTGCACAGATGGTGAGCAGAGGCAAGGAGATTAACATAAAAATAAAGTTTATTGAGTGATTTTTTTTTTTTTTTTCCACTTAAGAGAGTGCTGTGGAATTTCAGCAGGTGCTTCATCAGTAACATCAATCCTTTCAGTCTGTCTTTTATGTGGTGGGTAGTTCAGAATGTGGTGCCATAGGCTCTGTTCTGTCTCCCCCAGACTCAGAATTTCTGCCAGTCTGCTCCCTTCATCTCCTGCCTGTACTTATAAATCCTGTTACCATATTATCATATTAAGAGCATAGAGGTTCAAAACTTTCTTCTGTCATTTCTCATGCAGAGCCTTAACTATGAGTATCAAATGAAGAAAAGATACTGCTCATTCCTAGGCTGGTGTCTGTTTAGTTTGTGTGGCTGTGGTGGTTTAACTGTGCTGGGCAGCTAAACCCCACAACCACTCTCTCACTCCCCCTCTTTTTAGATGAGGAGGGGGAGAAGTAAAGCAAAGAACAACTCACGGGTTGAGATAAGGATAATTTAATCAAAAGGAAATAATAATAATAATTAAATAAAGATTATTATGAACTAAACACTTTAACTAAAGGGAAATAAAAAGGGAAAGGGGAAAAGAGAGGGGGAAATGGAAAATAAAAAGAAGGGAGGAAAACAAACAAATAAAATAAATGAAGGCTATGTGGAAGTGCAGAGGAAAGAAATTACTCTCTGCTTCCCACAAATGAGTGATGATTGACCACGTCCTTGAAGCAGGGCCTCAGCGCATGTAGCTGGTGTTCGGGAGGACAACTGACGTTTTCACGAGAGCCCACCCCTCCCCTTTTCTTCCTGTTTCCACCTTTTATTGTTGAGTGTGACATCACATGATATGGAATATCCCTTTGGTTGGTTTAGGTCAGCTGCCCTAGTGATGTTTCTCTTCTCACTTTTTGCCCACCCCCTAGGAGGGTTAGAGAAAGGCCCAATGCTGTGCCACTGCTGCTCAGCAGTAGACACAACACTGGTGTGATAACACTGCTGTTCCAGCTACAAGTGCAGTGTACAGCACTGTATGGACTGCTGCAGGGAAAGTTAACATTCCAGCCAGACCCAGTACAGTGGCACCACAGGTTAACTTATTTCAGATTAAAAATAAAGCATAAACAAACAAAAAAAGCTACATAATAAGAAGTTTGATTTGTATTTATTTATTTATTTTCATTTGTATTTAGGAAGATTTTCACAGAGATAAACAAGAGGGAGGAATGTCTTCTTTCAAATGTCAAGTTCCAACTTTGAAACAGTCTAATCACAACTTATATACTAAAATAATAATAATAAACTAAGCTAAACTAAACTTCCTTAAAAAAATCTATGTATGAGACCCCTAACATAATTCATGAAAAGATGTTCGTAGTCTGGGTTTGAATTTTCATAAACAGATGTCATTCAACCTGGGATAGGGGTACAATGAAAAATTAAATCCAAATAAAAGTTTGAAGAAAAGTTGATAAAGTATGGAAAGAAAACAAATGTTAGCTTTATGTGATCCTGCAATAAGAAGAAATAAAAGTATCAGATATACTTAACAATGAGCAATAGAAGTTCTCTACGAATTTATGAATTCATATTCGTAATAATTTATGAATTTTGAGAACATAACTGGAAAGGCTATGCAGTTGTTACAGTTTTATTAAGTAAATCAAAAATTGCAACACAAATTGGCTTTATGCTGAGACCATCTTTGTAGTTACTAATGGGTTAGTATTTAATTTCAATTATACAGGTGAAAATCTTTAATAATTACTGGCAATGATAAGAATGAACTTCAAATAGCTCTAAATTAATGCTGTAATTATTCAGAAACATAAAAAAAGCACCTTCTTAAAATTCTCACAGGATTTATGTTCATTATTATCAAATATATGATTAAACAGAAATGCCATTAATATTTATTAATTACATAAAATACCCTATTTAAATGCCTGACAAAAGATTTGAATTTACATTTCATCTGCCAAGCTGTGGCCTTAACTTTCTGGCTTCTGTGTGGTTCTATACACAATAATATTGAAGATAGTAAGAGGCAGTTATAGTTTCAGAAATTAACATTCATTTTAGCCAGATAGCTAGGTCTGTTGCCCCTTCACAGTGTTTAAAATGCTCAGTCTTTAAAGTATAAATGAGATGTACAATAAAAACCTAGGTTTTCTATTATTCTATTTTTATTTCAGAGTTAATCTTAGCTTTTGCAAATGATGTGTCACTTTAATACTGTCACTCAAATGAGTATGGATTTTAATGGTATAAATAATATATAATTGCAAGCATTTAACATAACAGTTTAATATAGTTTAAAGCCCACAGTTATTTAACTGTCAGTAAAATATATAATAAAAGAACATCACTTTTATTAATGTAAATCAAAATGCTTTCCAATAAAAAAAAAAAAGCCTTGTTTGAATTCACAATTTAGATTGAAAAAAATCAGCACACATAATTTGCAAGGATACTTTCTATACTTTCTACAGTTGCTGCACAACTTTCTGTAGTTTCAGTGCAGAATAATCCTTCTGTGTGATCTTTATAGACTTTTAGGTTTACATTGCCACTCTGGAATCAATTCTAGAAAGCAATGGTTATATTCTAACCAATATCAGGGAGTTCAAATTAACAATCCTGCTATAATGATACATTGCTGTCTGTTCTTTTTCCAGCTTCCTCCTTATAGAACAATTCTGCACATGGTATCAGATAAATGATGTAGCAGCAGAAGAAAAACAAATAGTAGTTAAGTATGGATTAAGTTATTCAATGAAAAAAATAAAACAACAGAGATAATAACGTAAACAAGTAGCTGGAAATAAGAATTAAAACAACCAAATAGTTTATCGCTATATATTTATACATACAGTAGCCTAACCCAGATTATTCATACACTGTTAGGAAACTATTATCTGTGACCAGAACTGGATCGCCTCCTTTCCAGTTCAAACTAATGGTCTTAGTTTGAGCTTTGAGGTGTTTCAAAATAAAGGAGAAAAAAATCAATTCAAACTTCTGCTGCTAAATCATGTGATCACAACAAACGTAGGGAAACAGATTTATGCTCTCCTCTCCTTGTCTTTACCAACGGTCTTGAAGCTGAATTCCTCATTTCTTATAATTGTGTTAATTGCCAGGGTGATTAACTCACCAAGGTGATCAGCACCTCTGCAGGTGTGTTCTGTGGTAGAGCAGAGGATCATGGTGTGCTGGGGTGTTCCTGCATGGAGGAAACCCCAGGGAGCAGAGGGAGCTGCCAGTTGCTGGCAGCCTCCTGAGAGTGGCAAATGAGGCTCAGCAGGGCCAGGAGCCACAGTGGCCACCTCCACATGTACAAAACAACCCTTAGGGAGCATGAGCAAACAGGGTGGAGCACAACAATTTGCATAGGAGCATGTCACTGCCACTTCCAATGGTGGTTGTAACTTGCTCACAAAGATCTCCAGTCATGGTATACACCCAGCAGAACGCTATGTCCTCCACATTCCCTGTAGCCTCTCCATCTACTGGAAGTGATACAGCTACCCAGACAGAGCTCCCAAGGGAACATTTGGCCATCCAGGTCCCAGGTTTTCTATCAGTGTCTGATGGCAGCAGTGAGTACATCTGAGGGAGGTGCACCCAGGCTGAAGAACTGCTCAATCTGGTGGACAAGTGTTTGGACAATGCTCTCAGACACATGGCTCGATTTTGGGTCATCCTGTGTGGAGCCAGGTGTTGGACTTGATGACCTATATGGGTCCTTTCCAACTCAGGATATTCTGGATATTCTATGATTTTATGATGCTACTATCTGTGCTGCCACAAGTATCACTCATTTTGAAATGGCCGTGGTTTTCCCCAACAGAAATCTGGATTTTTCCAAGTTTAAATTTACCAAAAATTTAACAAGCACATTTCATATGAAATTAGACCTCCACTTGAGGAAAAAAAAAAAAAGTGCATAATTTCCTCACAGTATGGGAGTTCTACGTAAAGCTAGCACACGGGCTGCAATAAGAAGTAAAATATCTTCTATTCTCTTCCACCACAATCGCTTTCCCATCAGTACCACTTTGGCTGATGTTGGAACAGCTACAGAACAATATATTTTTAAGAGGTAATTGGCTCATCAGGACATGTTTTGGAGCCCTGAGTGACTGCCCAGAAGATCTGTTTCTGTAACAGTTGGAGACAGAAGAATCTGAAGATTCTTATAGTTTTGAAAGTTAATGTAAAAGAGAATGTCAAACTGTAGGAAATGCACTTTGGAGGTAAAGCCAAAAGAAATGGAAAGAAGAGGATTTGAAATTTAATCAAAACCAATTTGTTACTTCTCCTTGGAAGCAATTTCAGACATTTTCAAGCGTTTTAAAAAAAAAGGGGGGGGGGGGGGGGGAGGAGGGAGGAAAGAAGAAGAAGGAAAAGAAGGAGAAGAAAAAACAACAAAAATAGCAAATGTGCATGCTCACACATTTTCAGAGAGAAGTTGATTTTAATAGTTTTAGTAGTTTTCAATAGGGTATAATACTAGACTACAACATCGATACATGCAATAGTGTGAGTTTTATAGAATGAGACAAATGGGAAAGTATTTCAGAAGGCTGTTACAATGAGGTGCTTTTGAGAAAGATCAAGATATGTCTGTAAGGGAAAGAAATAAGCAAAGCATTTAGTTAGGACCCAAACCAGCAAAGAATAATAACCTGAGACCAAATAAAATATCAAAACTATTTTTTTAGAAGTTACAGAATCACAGAATCACCAATGTTGGAAGAGACCTCAAGATCATCGAGTCCAAACTCTGACCTAACACTAACAGTCCTCCACTAAACCATATCACTAAGCTCTACATCTAAACGTCTTTTAAAGACCTCCAGGGATGGTGACTCAACCACTTCCCTGGGCAGCCCATTCCAATGCCTAACAACCCTTTCGGTAAAGAAGTTCTTCCTAACATCCAACCTAAAACTCCCCTGGCACAACTTTAGCCCATTCCCCCTCATCCAGTCACCAGGCACCTGGGAGAACAGACCAACCCCCACCTCGCTACAGCCTCCTTTAAGGTACCTGTAGAGAGCAATAAGGTCGCCCCGAGCCTCCTTTTCTCCAGGCTGAACAAGCCCAGCTTCCTCAGCCACTCTTCGTAGTTCTCCAGACCCCTCATCAGCTTTGTCGCCCTTCTCTCAACTCGCTCAAGCACCTCAATGTCCTTCTTGTAGCGAGGGGCCCAAAACTGAACACAGTACTCGAGGTGCGGCCTCACCAGAGCCAAGTACAGGTGGACGATCACCTCCCTAGCCCTGCTGGTCACACTGTTTCTTATGCAAGCCAGGATGCCGTTGGCCTTCTTGGCCACCTGAGCACACTGCTGGCTCATATTCAGCCGACTATCAACCATCGCTCCCAGGTCCTTCTCCGCCAGGCAGCTTTCCAACAATTCCTCTCCCAGCCTGTAGCTCTGCTTGGGGTTATTGAGTCCCAGGTACAGGACCTGGCACTTGGCCTTGTTGAACTTCATGCAGTTGACCTCAGCCCATCGGTGCAGCCTATCCAGATCCTCCTGCAGAGCCTTCCTAACCTCGAGCAGATCGACACACAAACCTAACTTGGTGTCATCTGCAAACTTACTGAGGGTGCACTCAATCCCCTCATCCAGATCACTGATAAAGATATTAAAGAGGACCAGTCCCAGCACCGAGCCCTGGGGCACGCCACTAGTGACTGGCCTCCAACTGGATTTGACTCCATTCACTACGACTCTTTGGGCCAGCTATCCAGCCAGTTTCTAACCCAACAAAGCGTACACCAGTCCAAGCCAAGAGCAGCCAGTTTCTTGAGGAGAATGCTGTGGGAAACAGTTTCAAAAGCCTTGCTGAAGTCAAGGTAGACCACATCCACAGCCTTTCCCTCATCCACCAAGCCTGTCACTTTGTCACAGAAGGAGATCAGGTTCATCAAGCAGGACCTGCCTTTCATAAACCCATGCTGACTGGGCCTGATCGCCTGCTTGCCCTGTAAATGTCACGTGATGACACTCAAGATAATCTGCTCCATGAGCTTCCCTGGCACTGAGGTCAAACTGACAGGCCTATAGTTCCCTGGGTCTAGCCTCCGGCCCTTCTTTTAGATGGGCATCACGTTTGCTAGCCGCCAGTCGACTGGGACCTCCCCTGATAGCCAGGACTGTTGATAAATGACGGAAAGCAGCTTGGCCAGCTCCTTCACCAGTTCTCTCAGTACCCTTGGGTGGATCACATCTGGCCCCATCAACTTGTGTACATCCAAGTGCTGTAGCAGGTTGCCAACCATTACCTAATGGATAGTGAGGGTCACATTCTCCCCCCATTCCCTTCCACCAGCTCAAGGTACTGGGTATCCAGAGAGCAACTGGTTTTGTCACTAAAGACTGAGGCAAAGAAGGCATTAAGCACCTCAGCCTCTTCCTCATCTTTTGTAACTAAGTTCCCCCCCCCGGAATCCAGTAAAGGATGGAGATTCTCCTTAGTCCTCCATTTTGCATTGATGTATTTGTAAAAACAATTCTTGTTGTCTTTGACGGCAGTAGCCAGATTGAGCTCCAGATTGAGTTTTGGCCTTTCTAATTTTGTCCCTGCACTGCTTCGCAACATCCTTATAGTCCTCCTGAGTGGCCCGCCCCCTTTTCCAAAGATTGTAAACCCTCTTTTTTCTCCTAAGATCAAGCCACAATTCTCTGTTCAGCCAGGCCGGTCTTCTTCCCTGCAAGCTTGTCTTTGGGCACGTGGGGACAGACCGCTCCTGCGCCATTAAGATTTCCTTCTTGAAGAGCACCCAGCTTTCCTGGACTCCTCTGCCCTTCAGAACTGCCTCCCAAGGGACTCTACCAACCAGTGTCCTGAACAGTTCAAAGTCAGCCCTCCAGAAGTCCAATACAGTGGTTTTACTGGTCCCTTTCCTGGCTTCTGCAAGAATGGAGAACTCTACCATTTCATGGTCACTCTGCCCAAGACAGTTTCCAACCACCACGTCTCCCACCAGTCCTCCTCTGTTTGTGAAGAGAAGGTCTAGCAGGGCCCCTCCCCTGTTAGGCTCACTAACCAGCTGCATCAGGAAGTTATCTTCCATGCTCTCCAGAAACCTCCTAGACTGCTTCCTCTGGGCTGTGTTGTGCTTCCAGGATACATCTGGGAAGTTGAAGTCCCCCACGAGAACAAGAGCTGACGATTTTGCAACTTTTGTCAGCTACCTGTAGAACTCTTCATCAGTCTCCTCATTCTGGTTCGGCGGTTTATAACAGACCTCCACCAGGATGCTTACCTTGTTGGCCTTCCCGCTGATTGTAACCCAAAGGGACTCAAATATTTACATATTTACTTTGTACATATTTAACCTTGTATGCATGTTACTATCTGGTATTATTAACTAGAATATAATTTTTTTTCCAAATCAGCAGCACAGAATATATAACTAGATAGTAATGTACTGTTAGGAAAAATGGTCTGCTTGAATTTAAATTTCAATAATAAATATTCAATTAATTAAAGACCTATTTAAATTTTAAACTTGCACTGTAAAGCATGTATTTGGAAAAGATGCTTCACTAGGCAGTTTAGCTGAAGATTAAACAACGGCTGCAGGCACACTTTTGTTTTGTTTCTTTGTTTTTCCTTGGAATATGCACTAGCTTAACATAGTATAGCATATTATATTTGTAACCAAAGTGTCACATGATTTTATTCATACTAATTCATTCATCAGCTAACTGAGCTTTTGTCACTCTAAATAAGAAAAACCCGAAGGTCGGGGTTTGGGGTTGTTCAGCCTGGAGAAGGCTCCATAAGACCTTTTAACATCCTTCCAGTACCTAAAGATGGCCTACAGAGAAGCTGGGGAGGGACTCTTTGTCAGGGAGTGTAGTGATAGGACAAGGCTTTAAACTAAAGAAGATTAGATATTAGGAAAATATATAATATAATTTATATATATATATATAATATATAATATAATTTAGATTAGATAATAGGAAAAAAATATTTACTCAGAGAATGGTGACACAATGGATCAGGTTGCTGAGAGAAGTTGTGGATACCCCGACCCTGAAATTAAGGCCAGTTTGGATGGAGCTTTGAGCAGCCTGGTCTAGTGGGAGATGGCAGGCAGATTGGAATTAGATGATCTTTAAGGATCTTTCCAACACAAACCATTCTAAGTTTCTAAAATCCATTTTAAGTTTCTTTTCTAAGTTTCCAAATCCATTGTTATTTTGTATTAAGTAACTCCATCTCAGAAACTAGCTTTTTCTTTGATGTATAGCCTTGTAAAAACTTTTCCAGCACTTGTCCTGCAGGCTGATTCTAGCCAGATGTCAGGGGAACAAACACAGCTAAGATTATGTAACAATTAGAATTCTTCTGCCTCTTTTCCCAAAGTAAAAATATTAAGCTTAGCAAGGGTTTATCGAGAATGACAAAACTGCTTTAGTAGACCAAAAGCTCTTGCTACCTACTTGACTTTTAAGTCTCTTTGTCTACTGCGTGCAAACTGTGTAGGCAAAGATTTGTGAAGGCATAGGCAGTGTATTCCTTATCATTTATGCATTTACTGTAGCACTTTTTTTTTTAAGATATAGCATCTCCCATCCTGTTCAGCTAGATTGGTCTGACAGAGAACTGTGGAATCTAGATCTAGAGTGCAGAGCTCAGGGACGTGACCAGCCTGTAGGTGTAGCATATCTAAATCCTGTATTAACTTGGGGTTTCGATGTTTTACTTTTAATATATATTTAATATACATTTTTGAATTTGTGCATTAGCTTGTTCCTTTCAAGCTAATGAATCCAGGTGGGGAAGTATAATATTAATAATGGAAGAAAATACTAGTTATGGATAACTAGATGAAAGGCTAACATATATGTGTAAAGACTGGTGCTTGTCATGACATTGGATAGCACTTTTACTGACTTTCCCAGGTCATTAGCATACTTTCAAAAGTCTTGCAAACAATTAGTATTAACTAATATTAATTAACAAGGAAGCTGTTTTTCTCAGACTCACCTTTTAAAATAAACTGTAAATGATCTTTCAGAACTAAAAGCATGTGAGTTTTAGTATCAGAAAGAAAAAGAGGTGAAACAAATCTTACCTTGTGGGTCCGCTGTGGATTTTGGTCTGTACTAGATATCAATCAGATCAGAATATGGATTTGGCAGGCATAAATTTATAAATAGCTATTGAATTTTTAATCTATTAGATTTCTTTATTAGCCTCTTGAATAACTGCAGCATGATACATGGAACATTGAAGTTGATGTTAAATCTCACACAAGAATCAATAAGTTTTGGATCTGACCTATAGTTCCTAGATATAGTTGAAATTTAACTGGATGATATAACAAAAAATATCTTAAAAATGATATCTTTATTGCTTTTGTTGGGTTCGACTGTATGTTTCTCCAGTTTAAGATGTATGCCAGAGATCTCCTAAGCTGCTGCTTTTAGGACACAGCTTCAAGCAATCCAGGCCTGCTTATTTCAAAATGTTTATTCCTGACAGATGTTTAATAATGTCCTGTATTGCCAGAGGACTAGAAAAATGTTTCATACACAAGTATGTCATAACACTGCTTTTCAAATATGTGGTGAAGATAACCCTTCATGTTTTTAACATAATTCTTAATTCTCCTTTCTGATAATGGACTAAAAACTTCATACAACTTCTTGTTTAAGATAGCAATGTCCTATTCCTTTTTTCTAGATAGAGTATAATGTATCATTAAATCAGTGTTTCCCAACTTTTTCAAGTACAGAGAAAACAATGTTGAACAACTAAAAACACAATGTGCTTTTCTGCAATAACCTTCCTTTAAAGTTTTATATCCTGTATGTGAATAATATTAAAGTATCTCACAGGTTGCATGTCTACCACATCTTCGGAACCACAGGCATAAGCAGTTGTTGCAAAAGAACAGTATCCATGAGGATGCACAGTCATATTTGTTTTCTCGTAAATCCATCATTAAGAGGTCAGAAAAATCTTCGAATAAATAAAAATAAGGATTTGGATCCTCCAGACAGGGATGACATGAACTGCAAATCTTCTACACCTTAAAAATTCTTCTGTCTTCCCTTGTTATTTTTGTAAGAGTGATGCACTCTTTTAAACTCCTTTGCACTCTTTTAAAACTTACGTTTATGTAAGAAAAATTAATCTCATCTTAAATAAACACCCCTTCATATCTTAGCATCAGGTGTGTATATCTGAGGAAGGAGGATGCATACTTTTTTTTTTTTTTTTTTTTTTTTTTGAGTTTCTGGTTAGCTAATCAGTTCAGTTTGAATCGACATTGCAAACATCATTGTTACCTGATGCACTTTATAGAGTCCTATTTTCTCTTGACTTATTTAGTGATTTTAGACCTTTAAGAAGGTCTGAATAAAGTCCTTAAACTGGACTATTAGACTTTATGAAATTTATTCATAGTATAATTTCTTCAGTCCAGGAGAGCAAGTTAGAAAAGCCCTGCCTAAAACATTAGGTTCTAAAACTTCATTAGACATGCAAGGTGCAGCCATTGCTAAGCATGAATCTATTTCTTACAAAAGCTATTTAGGATAAAGAAAACAGATATTTTAGTTTTAAACCTCTCTATGGGGAGCCTATTCAGAAAGATATAGAGTGAAAGAGACAACTGAAAGTCATCTAGCTGAGTGCTTTCTCAGACTAAGGCTGGCTTTGAAGTTAGGTCAGGTTGCTCAAGGCAAGTACTCGACTGGAGTACTTGACTGAGAAAATACATTCCTAAAAAATTTGCCCAGTTCTGTGGTATTAAACAATCCTTCCTCTTGAGTTGTCAACTGGCAACACTCTCTTGAAGAAAGGTACCTAAACAATTTGTTCACACAAACATTTCTGTCCAAAAATATAACTACACATTTTCCATGCCTGTGTAGCCTTTGATGTCTTGGTTGCATAATTCTCCCTTTCCATTAAAAGGAAAGAAAAATAAAAAGAGAAAAAACATTATTTTCTTTCTCATCCTTCTTATTTCAGAATCAGAAAGGGATAGTGATGGGTGTCAGGGGAGAGTCACAGAATCATGGAACCACAGAATGGCTGAAGTTTGAAGAGACCTTTGAGGATCATCTGATCCAATCTTCCCGTTCAAGCAGGGCCACATAGAATCACTTGAAAAGGACCATGTGCAGATAGTTTTTGAAGATCTCCAAGGAGATCTCCAGAACCTCTCCAACCAACCTGTAACAGTGCTCAGTCACTCTAACAGTATTGTTTCTTGATGTTTAGCATCAACCCTTTGTGTTTCATTTTGTCACCTAATTTCAGTCCTTATGATATTGTGGTGGTTTTACTCAGGTGGGCAGCTGAGCTCCACCACAACCTCTCTCTGACTCCCACTCTTCAGAGGGAAAGAAGTAGAAAAGATGATGAAAAGGGCTCAGGAGTTAAGATAAGGATAGGGAGATCACTTAGCTACTATTGTCATGGGCAAAACAGACTGAGCGTATGGACATTGAAGAAATTTATTACCTAATTTCTAAAAAGATAGAGAAGTGAGAAACAAAGAAAACAAACTAAAAACACCTTCCCCCTACCATCCTCTTCCACCTCCTGTCCCCAGCCAACACAGGGAACAGGGAATGGGTGTTGAGGTCAGTCTATAGCACCTCGTCTCTGCTACTCCTTCACAGTCATTCTCTTCTCCTGCTCCAGGTGCAGCTCTTCCCATGGGATGCCGTCCTTCCTGAACTGATCTTGCATGGGCTTCCCACAGGCAGCAGCTCTTCAAGAACTGCTCCAAATATGAGTCCCTTTCATGCGGTCCATTCATCAGGTGCAAACTGCTTCAACATGGGTGTCTCATGGGCAGCAGCTCCCCCCAGAGTCCCTGCTCCTGTGTGGGCTCCTCTCCACAGGCTGCAGCTCCGATCCAGGGCCTGCTCCTGTAGGGGGGCTGTCCAGAGGATACAGCCTCCTTTAGGCCACATCCACCTGCTCCACCAGGGGCTCCTCCATGGGCTGCAGAGTGAAGATAATGCTCTGCCACAGTACAGCGTAGGCTGCAAGGGGACAGCCTGCTCCACCCATGGTCCTCTCCACAGGCCACAGGGGAACCTGTGGCACCTCCTGCCCTCCTGCAATGACCTTGGTGTCTGCAGGGCTGATTCCTACTCCTCACTCTCCCAGCTGCTGTTACACAGTAGTAGTAGTAGTAGTAGTAGTAGTAGTAGTAGTAATAATAATATATGTAATTATATATTATAATATATCCTATATTATATATGGTATATATTATATAATTAGTATAATAATTATGTGTTATATATTATCTTATCTTATATTATATTACATTACATTACATTATATATCATATATGAATATATAATAACATAATATTATATAATAATAATAATTGTTATTATTATTATCGTTTCCTTTTTAAATATGCTCTTGCAAAGGTGCAAACAATATTGTTTATTGGCTCAGCTCTGGCCAGTTGTGGTTCCGTTTGGAGCCAGCTGAAACTGGCCCTTATCTATTATGGGGCAGCTTCTGGATTCTTTTCACAGAGGTCACCCCTGCGGCCCACTGCTACCAAAACCTTGCTGTGTAAATGCATTACAGATATTCTTTTAGGTTCTCAGAACATGTTTATCTCCTTAAGTTCATGAACAACTAAGAATGATTCTAAATGTTTTAACTGATGTTTGCTTTGTTTGTTTGTTTTTCATATGCTTATATATAAAGTATGTAAAACATAATGCCAAGAAATAAATGAAAAACAATTTGCAATTGTACATGAAGGTACCAGACATAAAATGTAGAGAACACAACATTTTCCCGAAGACTATGATGACTACCTGCATAAAAATACATATTTTCCATATGCAATTTCCTATACCTTTTCCAAAGTGCAAAAATATATTTAGAAACTTACCTATGCCAGATAGCTGTAAATGTTCAGGCTGATTGCATTGTATACGAACGACAGTTAGTAGATAAATGCATGCTTATTTGTATTTTGTATTGATATTAAAACATAGGTTGTGACAATAAAGAACAAACTCTGCCTGTAATTATAAATTGCATGAATATATGCTTAATTTTATCTATCTGAACTGTATAATTTGTCATAATGTAACTGATCTTAAATTCATTAAAACATGAATGCTTTACATTGTGCATGCTTTTAATCTGAATCATAACATTTCATACCTCATTAAAAATACTTTCACATACTAATATGAAAGGAAAAAGATAATAACAAACCCTTACCCTAATTTGACTTCAATTCTTTGTTATGCAGACTATGACTGAATCAAAACATAAAACCATGTAAGTAAAATTAGAAAAACTAAGTACTAAGTAGTCAGAATGAAAATGTTTTTTCTATTTCTATTGCCTTGTGTTGCTTTAGTGTTTTAAAATTTATGGCACTTTTTATTATTTTTATTTATTTATTTATTTATTTTTCTTTAGTAGCTGAAACTAAAATATTTCCATTTACCTTATATTAAAAGTTCAAGACTTTTAATGCACTTTGTATTTATTCCTCCCATACACAAGGGTTTCAGGCAAGAGACAAGATGAGAAATAGAAATGTCACAAATTTCTGTGGTTCAAAAATATGTATACTCTATGTTCCTTTTGTTCTTTTAGCAGTTTACAGGAGGTATTATAAACACTAGGGTACAGGCCAAAATATCATGTCATCTTGTGCTTTTTTCTTGCCATTCACCAAAGTAGATTACTTTTCATTCTTTCATATATGCCTAGTATTGAAGGCATAAGAGATGGATGGAGAAATTCAGGATTTATTTCTTCAGTAGTTTGTTGCTCTTAGAACATAACCAGTCGTCAGCTGTATAAGCTGTATTGTAAAAATCATAAATTATAAAGATAGACATCAGAGAGCAATGGTGTGAGAGTTGTGTCATTAACAGTCTTAAAAATAAATAAAATAAAATAAAATAAAATAAAATAAAATAAAATAAAATAAAATAAAATAAAATAAAATAAAATAAAATAAAAAGGTAGCTCAATCATTTTCTCCAAATGTATTTGTTCTAGCACACTTATAATGAACTCATTTTGTGATTAATTTCAAATAGAAAATTACTGAGACATACCTAACCAATTTGTAATATGGAGAATAAAAGTTCTTACAATTAACATACTGTGTGACTTCAGTAATGATTACACACATCAAGGTGCCAAAGTGCTAGTTATTGAAAAAGTGTAAATCATCCTTACTGATGAGTGCAATCTTATTTATTGACATCTCTACATAGATGATGTATGCATGGGATTAAACAGCTCATCTTCCATAGCTCATCTTTAATAGCACAAAGTATGCACTAGATAGTCATTTTTATTTCTAGGAAAAATCAGACATGCTGACCAGGTAAGCATGGAGGACTATGGGACCTTCAGTTTTCATGCAGACTGGATTGCAGACTGGATTCTCTTCTTGCTAATGCTAACAGTTAGCTAGAAGATCATTTCATGTTGCCATTTTATGTTGTTCCCTCAACCAAATTCGGAAAACCTCTGCAATAGGAAATAATTAATTTCATTCCTATTTCAGGTCCCACTCTTCTGATCAGCTACACTGCATACGTGTCTTTCTGGTGAGATCTCTTTAACACAGAATGCAAATGCTTGATTCTGGGGATAGTTCACTACAAGTACCCCTTCAATAAACCATACAGGTGAGAATACACCATACTTAAGTTCCTCTGCTCTATTTAGTACACTAACACTATTCTACCTGATTTTGCACTTTGGCTACAAAGTTCAAAATTAACACAAATTTTCAAATATAGTCTGGCAACATAGTGGAATGCTTCTCTTTCCATTGGCTACATACAGAAGCTTTTTTCCCTTGCAGTAATTGTGGCACCAGCTAAAGATGAGACTGACATCCAGTGACAGGTCTGAAACTCTTAAGGATGAATGACTAGACTGCTTTTAGAACTTGATATTTCATTCAAACTTCATTCATACAAGTTTGCCCAACTACACCTTTCACTGACATGAGTATTCCTACAGATTACCTTCCCGAGATTGGCTTTAATTGAAAGAATTGCAGGTGTTACTTTATTTCTGCTTCAAAGACAAAAAATGATCACCAAATAAAGAACAGTGTTGCTAAAAATGAGAAACACCATTTTTTCTCAAAGATCTGAGCAAAACAAACAAACAAAATATATATATATTACTGACAAGTTTGTAGAGCAGAAAATATAAAAATGCAAACATGACTGAATCAAAAGCACTTCAAAGTGTGAAAATATTTATTGACATAGCTCCCAAGCTGTATTAACTTCTCATAATTTCTGGCTCCTGAGATACTTTAGAGGTACTGTATGTCCTAAGCACTAGACCCCACTCAGAAACATTAATTTCAGAGAGAAGTAAGAAAAAAATACATATGTGTCACTTGGATCCATGTAAAATAAAGTTCATAATCAAATAACAGAGCACAGTTTTTATTTTCTTGACAGGAAGCGTCTTGCTGCCACTATCATTCTGGTTATTGACACACGTCACATACGGTTTTAAATCTCATTAAATCTGACTAAAATTTCATTAATGCAAAATAAAAGACACAGACTGGAGCTAGGAAAATAGCAGGGGCTCAGTCTAAATCCTCTTAAAGAGAATCAACCAGTCAAACAAACAACAACAACAAAAACTATAGTAATTACGAGTATAAGACCATTAGCATTAAGAAAGACAACAAAAAGGCAAAAAGACATTTTACTATTTGTTTTCTTGTCACTTCTTAATTTTAATTTCTACAGCTTAAATATACAGGCTATGGCAATTATTGAAATGTTGCAAACAGTGTTGACTAAAACCAACCTAAGTCCACTGAGCAGCCTTTATTATTATTATTATTGTTGTTGTTGTTGTTGTTGTTTGTTGTTACTGTTATTATTGTTATTGTTATTATTGTTATTGTTATTTATTTTTTAAGGCTGTCTACTAAATGCTATACTGCTATAAGTAGTGAATGTTCTCTGCAATGTGCTAAATTTTGAAGATTTTAAGTACAGTATCACAATCCAGTCATTGATCACTTTTTTTCTTTTTCATTGATCACTTTAATAATTTTTTAAAATTATTACAACAATTATTGCAAAATATGGAAAGGAAAATTTTGAAATTAATGAAAAAAAAATATATACAACAAATAGGCAGACTTGGTAACTTTGTTCATCATATGACAGAATCCCAAAGAGATCTTTTCATTATTCTGAGAACACTTTGAGAGGAATATTTTTTTCTATGCTATACGTAACAGACCTAGCAGATGCTATTAGCATTGTCAGGTTGCTTTCACAATACATAGAAACACACTTGGTTAAGATAAGGAACAAGCAGGCATTTTATCTTTCATATTTATAAACAAAGAATATTCGACAGTAAGTAAAGAGAAGAGGTAAATTTGTTGGTCACTTATGACTGCCCCTCAGCAAGTTTTATTACAGCAGTGAGACCACTTATGATATTTAAACATATATGACATGAGTATACTAGTATACTAGTATACTAGGGCAGTCTTTTTGCAAGCAATCTGTGACAGACAAAAGTGCTACTAATTAAACTGAAGTTGACATAATCCATAAAACAAGCAGTGCACTTGCCTGAAGGTGTAAAGTACCAGACAAAGGGCTGTAAACACTAAATGTCTAAATGTAGGGTACTATGCCCTATGGTTTCAAAGAGGCATAGATACATAAAGAAAATTTCATGTTTTCTGAAAGAAACAAAAAGGGACTTTCTCTCCTTGGTGACAATGTAAATTACAAAGTCAAGAAGGAGAAAACAACAACAACCACCACAAAAGCCCCCAAACTACAGGGAAACTGGGGTTTGTTCAGTAAATGCAGGCAGCTTGACTCACAGTTGAATAAACTTTTAGGCACATAAAATTAATTACCCTCAGCAATTTGAGAGCTCTGTAAGAGGCCTGATTTCAGCCTTGTGAAAATCAGGCCCAAAAAATGATTTCAATTGAATGAATACATATTTAATTACAAAAAACACTTGCAACCTCACTTTTTTTTTTTTTTTTTGTTCCAGTCTTGATTATTTTACAGCTGGAAGAGACACCTACTATAAGTGTCTACACTAGCCTAGAGTCTTTGCAGAGAAAATGTTGATGAAGATGAATATATGTCATTATTCTTTGAGTGGGACTAGCTGAAATCTGCTTTTAGCATTTACCTTGCCTTATTTCTGAGCATGCTCTTGAAGCCATATAGAATCCTCCTAAACCAACAATAGCATTTGAATTTGTTCTTTTTTGATTATGGAAAAAGTAATAGTAATAGTAATAAAGTGTTTGTAGCTCTTTTGTATAAATAAGAGTAATTTGGATTTAAAATCTGGATTAGGCTCTGAATTGGCATAACACTGGAAGCACCGGACAAGCTTAATGAAAAAAAACTATGCAGATCAGTGTTCAGTCTAACAAGTGTTTCGACTTTTGGTGGCTGGCCTGAAGGTGGAGGTAAATTCTGTGTTTAAACAGATGGTGAAATCATAAACTGGACACAGATCAGGAGTCCTGGCATAATGTCTGATAATATTGCAATATTTGGGATCAACCTGATATTTTGAGGATAAAATATTAAAATGCAACTTGCTGTAACCTGGGAATAGTGAATACCTGTAGCTGCCATCACAATTTCTTAGTATACTAAAGAAGCTTTGCTTATTCCCATAGTATTTAGCTCAATACAAATTCAATGGTTAATGCTTTTATTGCCTTTCAAGGCTAGTGTAATTTAAACATAATCACTTTATAGTGGATACATCCTCTTGCAGTAAGTGCTAGGGACACATACGCGGTTGCTATTTTTGATACAGCCCATTGGAGAGAGTTCTTTTGAGCAACCCATGTTGGTCAAGACATCCTCACTTACATCACAGTGTTATTACTGCAACATTTAAAATGCATTCCATCTGTAAGGTCCATAGCTGTCCTGTATCTGTAATTAACATCCAATTAGGAATTTGTAAGGGTTAGTGGAAGAAGAGTGTCTGCTCCTTTAAGGGTGCATGGTCAAGGACCTTTTTCAGTACCACAGGGGATAATAAGAAATAGAGGAATCAATATCATAATCAATACCACAATCAAGAACACTTAGGTGCATAAACCTGACTGACAAATGGTAAGGGAGGCAGTGATGGGAACAAAACCTGGTAACTGTTACATGAGGGCATGTTAGAGTCTGAGAATATTTATCCAGTGAGGTTATCTGACTGGGGACCTTGTCAATTGGGAAACTAAGGGAAAAAGAATCCAAAACGTAAAATATAACAAGATATAGACCTGACAAAACAAGCATGGAGAAAATGACAGGAAACAAACCTCCCAGTAATGATAATTGGTGGGTTATCAAACTACAAGCATCAGTTCCAGGAAGATCAACCTGCACCTTGCAACTGATGAGACTGTGGAACAGGGGGGTCCTGGACAGGGAAGAGTGTGGGAATCAAGTAGAGCTCTGCAAATCCATGGTGGGTCATGCAGGGAAAGGTGGTGCAAGGAGTAACAAAGATGTGGGTATGTAGAAAAGGTTATAAAATGGCTGGTCGTGTGTAAAACAGGGTCGATCAATGCATGTCTGACTGAACCCTGCATCCGATCACTGCAGTCTGTCGTACCTTTTTAGATGTTTTTTTTTTCTTTTTTTTTTTTTTCTTAACTATCTCTCTGTGTATTCACATTCTGTACTGTGTTTGTGCTGCATGACTAAGTACCAGCTAGTGATGATACCTGTGTCTGTGTAAGGGGAAATCAGTGGAGATGCTGGGGTCAGGCTGTCCTATGGTGCCAGATAGAGTAAATGGGAGTCCTAGCATTAGTAGTTGGAAGAGTGTTTCTGGATCTAGAGAGGGGTCTACAAACTTTGATCCACAAATGGGGACCAGCACAAGTGGAATTAGTACTGGAATCAGACCAGGGGTGTAGGCAGCCCCATCCTTTGGTGCCAACTACTGAAGCTTATTGTGTCTTAGCATCAATTACTAGAGTGTGGTCTTCTGCTCCAAACCACTGGAGTATGAGAGGTGTGTGTTCCAAAATCAGCCACTGGAGTAAACCAGGATGAGTGAGGCAAGTGTGGGCTCTACACAAGTGGATGGAGCAGGGCCACAGGTCACAGCCTGTGTACCTGGTGCCAGCTGCTGGAAGGGGTGGGAACGCATGTCTGTATGTACCTCATGTCTGGTGTGCATGGAGTGTGAGAGCGTATTTGCTAGCAAGCATTAAGCTAGACCAGTCAGTGAATAGCAGGGTCCTTGGTTCTAGGCTGGGGGATAAGGTGGGTTGGGGGTCCATGCTGGTATGTCCAAGGGGACTTGTAAATGTGGCATGCATGAGAAAGAAGTGTGTGTGTGTGCATGCAGCAAAATTCAAGATGGATTATCCAGTGAGCAGGCTACCTGTAAATTGGGTAAGGAGCCCAGAATCCAGGAAGAGGTGCTGGGTGGATACAGGGACTGTGCTGGTACTTGAGGTATCTGCAAATGTGTGTATGCATATGAATGTAGAGAGTGCTGTGTGTGTATCTTCACTAGTAACCTGTGTCTCTGCAAAACAGAGAGGAAGAGGGACTTGGATCTGTCTTTTTCATGAGCCCTTTGTTCAGTGCTGTTGAAGGCAGCACCTCATCTGTGGCAGTATGTGACCAGCAGTGTCACTGTCTTGTGACTTTATGTTTCTCTCTGGGATATGTGGTCAGCTTTGCAACTGGTAGAACCTGTGAAATGCAGAGCAGCAGCTATATCCCCCAGCCTGGGCAAAGACCCTGAGTCCCGGGCACAGGGCTGGGCTCCAGTGGCCAGGCTGGAGTTGTGCTTGTCTGGAGTGGCTGGGGGAGCTGGCACTGACTTCTAACATTATTTAACAAGATTCATCTCCCTCAGTGAGCCATATGGCTTTTCTATACTCTGTAGTATGATATTGCCATGGTTTTAAAAGACCAGAAACTTTTATTAACTCTGCAAGGCCACAGAAAACTGATTAGTAAAGCTTCTTTTGTGTGGATTTACACTGGCCTGCCATCATCTTGCATGTTTAGCCATTGAAACAACCATGTAATGACCTGGTAGCTAGTACCTGCTAGAGTTTGAGTTTAACTTTGGGCAATTGTGCAATGTAGCACCTACTGTTCTAATAATTTCATAATTTTTATAAATTTCTGTAACTAGTAGGAAATAATAACTTTGTTTTTTGTTTGTTCACACTGAGGAATACAAGTACAGGCTGACAGCAGAGATTTTGAAATGAGGAGCACAATGTGAAACTAGAATCTCTAGACGAGATACAAATTATTAGTGGTCAGTTGCTGGCCATTAAAGAAATGAAGTCTTGGGTAATACTGGGTTTACGAATAATAATGGAAACACAGAGCAATTATCCAGCAAAGGTAAAGGAACCACATACAGAGAATTGTGACATCATGTGGAATTACTGCCCAGTGGAGAAAGACAAAGGTGTAAAATATGTTAGAAAACTGTTACAGAATATGTAAAATATGTTACTAAACAAAATCCAAAGCAAATTTCAGAATTAGGAAGAATAAACTCTTAACACCAATATCATAGTCCTTCAGGAAAAGAAATCATGATGAAGGCAATATAATATAAAGCCTTTCTACTGCCTTCTTGAGTAAAACAGCCTGATCAACTTTAGGACACAGAATGTACTGGAGGAATGAGTGAAATGCCAAGTGAAAGGGGGTATATTTGAGAAATACCATATGTTGAATGAATCTGTAATACTGTAGCGAACTTTAGAAAGTAAGTATTGGTATCACTGAAACCATAATAATAATACATTTTGATTAGACTGTTAGGAATCTATTAAAATTCTCACATGTCCTGGATTGACATGAACAGTATGCTTCTTCATCCCATATAAATGGCATGGTGTTTTAGGTCTGTCACCTCAGAGATTTGGTTCTAATTTGGATGCAATGGTCTTACTACACTGGAATTTTATTTTTCTCTGTAATACTTATGTAGCATTTAGTTTGTTCAGTGTCCTGGCTTCTGGAAAATTGCTTACAATGGAGAAATATTGAGGAGAATAAGATAAAAGTAATGATCACAGATAGGACTGACTGATGGATCAGTTTATAAAGAGCTGTGCTAGCAGAATTGGTCTTTGGGTGTGGTTAGGTATAGAAAAGGAAGTGTGAATGGAATTTCTCAGGGAAGATGATGGATGGGCCCATCTACAGAGACAGCTCTTTTGCCGGAGGAATGTCTGCATTTTTGTGGAAGACCTGTAACTGAGGAAATGATTGCTTTTATATTGAAGCCACTTTTGTTTGGAAAGCTATTCAAGCACTGTTATCCCCTATGTGTTCAATTTCTTTTCTAAGACAGTATTCACATCATGCCACTGTCTCACCCTCTGCACACACACCCACCTACTCAAAAAAAAAAAAAAAAAAAAAAAAAGGCAGAAAAAACAAGCCCTCAAGGAGTGCAACAAAAATTACTGCAATTAGATTAAAATAATCCTTCTCAGATTAAATTATTTGTAGGCAACTCTTACAAAGAATTATAGGATTGTTTTACAAATAAATTGGTAGCACTTTATCACTACAGATTTGTTGTTGTTGTTAATGTTTTGATTCCATAAAAACAAACAAACAAACAAAAACTAGCAATAGCTTCAGATTTCACAGACCATGTCTGTGTGAAATAATGATATGGGGGACATTCTATGTGCTCCATTGGTAGAGTTCTGTTCCTGGTCCATTTACTACCTCATATAATCTAAGTATTTTTCCTTCACTTTTGTAAGGAGTTCTTTCTTCTCCATTACCCACTAGCTAGCTTGTTTTTTTTCCTCAAGAAATGGATGTCCATTAGGTCATTATAGACATGGCTTCCTTATTCTAAATCCCTGCATGCTTTTTTCACTACTATGAGATCAGTCTTTTCACCATTTATCTGCAGTCACTTTTTCCCCTTTTCTCATAGAAATGTTTTCTTTCAGATAAATATTTCAGATAAATATATTCAGATAAATATCTTTTCAGATAAATATTTCAGGGAAGGAACTTTATCACCTGGCAAAATTACTTTGGTAGGGAGTTCATTTTTTTTTCTTAAAGAGGAGTATTAGTGGGTTTAGCAGATAAACATGACATATATACATATATGTATGTATATATATATTTTTTTTCCAAGTATGCTTACATATCAGGAATTTGATTTAGAGAATGACATATTTGAAGACAGAATTACAAACTGCATGATGTCTACATATTGTTTTAGATTTTTTTGACGTGAGAGAAATTTATAATTTTTCTCCCTTAATTATAACACTCAATGCAGAGCTACTCTCTCAACTGAACACTTAGTTAACTGAAATTTTCAGAAGAATTACAGACCAATGTCATGCAGTAATTTATTGAAAAGAAAAACAATCTGAATTACTAAAAAGGAATTTAAAATTCTGTTAAAGATAGGTAACCTGCCACAGGAAAGTCAAAGAAATATTTGTACAATCTACTGAATGATATATGTTATATGTCTCTCTTGCTGTTTAATTACTAAATGTGGAGATCTAGAACAAAGAGGAAGTTAATATCCCAAAGAGGAAGGTGGTAGATATTTTGGGGGGACTGATTTAGTTTAATATGTCCATCGTCTTGCACAAAGAAAATAGAATCAATATAAAAATGGATCAAGATAAAGGGTGGATTTAAAAAATCATCTGGCCATGAAAACAGATAAAAGTAGAATGATGGAAGCACTAATGTGTAGAAACTAATGTGTTTCTACAGACCAGTAAGATTTTCTCAGATAAGCTGAAATGTGTTGTTCTGGAAAATAAGGAGGATGAAGATATGGATATATTAACTGAAGACCAATGACATCCTGGCTTGTATCAGGAAGAGCATAGCCAGCATGACCAGGGCAGTGATCACCCCCCTATACTCAACTCTGGTCAGGCCGCACATCAAGTATTGTGCTCACTTTTGGGATCCTCACTACAAGAAAAACATTGAGGTCCTAGAACATGACCAGGCTATGGAGCTGATGAAGGTTCTGGAACACAAATCCTATGAGGAGCAGCTGAGGGGACTGGGGTTGTTTAGTCTGGAGAAGAGGAGGCTTAGGGGAGACTTTATTGCTCTCTACAACTACCTGAAAGGAAGGTGTTGGGAACTGGGTGTTAGCCTCTTCTTACAGATAACTAGTGATAGAACTAGAGGGAATGGCCTCAAGTTGTGCCAGGGGATATTTAGGTTAGAAATCAGGAGACATTTCTCATCAGAAAGAGTAGTCAAGCATTGGAACAGGTTGTCCAGGGAAGTGATGGAGTCACCATCCCTGGGGGTGTTCAGGGAAAGGTTGGAGACAGTGCTTAGAGACATGGTTTGGTGGGTGACATTGGTAGTAGGGTTGGACCAGATGATTTTGGAGGTCTTTTCCAACCTTAATGATTCTATGATCACAAAACACACAAGAACTGTTGATATTATGCAATTATGAAGAGGACAAATTTAAACCTGAAATAAATTCTAGCACACATATGAATATATTGGCCACATAGTATGATCTTATCTATGGCTTGTATTTGAAATGCTCTATTTTTATGAGCAATAGCTGCTATCTGATATTTTCAGAAAACTTATGTGAAATACAATGACCTCTGCTCAAAATTTTTTCTTTTTTTTTTTTTTTTTTTTTTTCTCTTTACAAATTGACTAATGAATGGATTGGTTTAGAGAGTCATCAATATCATTCAATCTTCATAATAAGTCGCTTCCTTTATGGTGTTATTTTTGTTTCAGTTTGCATTTTGCTGTATTAAAGAGGTTTCAACTTGAGTTCTTTTGAACTACTGAAGATTCAAACTATTGAGAATCATTTGGAGTAAACTTACCCTGATAGTCACTTCTTCCCATAGCTGTTCCATGGCTGCTTCTTGATAGATTTAAAAGAAACAATCCACTGTGACACGTGGCTACTTTATGTTATCAAGAGCTCACTTATCTTTTTCCTTTTTATGTTAAAGAGATCAAGCTAAAACAAAATTTGATTTTGTTGTGGTTTAAACCCAGCAGACAGCTGGGTGCCACACAGCTGCTCACTCACTTCCTTGCAGTGGGATGGGGGGGGAGAACTGGAAAACAAGTAAAACTCATAGGCTAAGATAAAGACAGCTTAATAGGACAGAAAATGAAAGAAAATTAATAATAATAATTATATATATATATATATACACACACAAAACAAGTGCTGCTTTACACACAAAACAAGTTATGCAAGTGCTTGCACCTGCTGATTGATGCCAGGTGAGACCTCAAGCAGTGACCACAATCTTCCCTGGCCAACTCTCCCAGTTTCTACTCTTCTGCATGATATCATATGTCCAGTTTCGGTCAGCTGTCCTGGTTCTGTCTCATCTCAGCTTCTTGTGCACCCACGGCCTCCTTGCTGGCGGGGCAATACGAGAAGGTGAAAAGTCCTTGACTGTACTGCTCAGCAACAACTAAAAACATCAGTGTATTATCAGCATTATTTTTTCTCCTAAATCCAAAACATGGCAACATGCCAGCCATGAAGAAAATTAACTCTATCTCAGATGAAGCTGGAACAGATTCTAGTAGAAATACTCGAGAGACAAAAGGAGCTCTTCCTTTTCAAAGACCTTTTTATCTCTGTAGTCATTAAATAAAGTGCAGTATTCACAGTAACAGGCCGTATTCTTTTTATTGAGCTAATGTCATAGGTATCAGGACCTGTCCTATCATGCTCATTTTCCCTGAAATTATCTTGTCTTGCTCATAACTTTATTTTCACTTACTTATCAAGAACAACATTTTTTTTCTAATAACCACACAGTCTTTACTGAGTTTGCTCTATCGATGTTTAACTTTGTACATTTTTGTGCTTTAATGTGTACTGTTTAAAAAAGTAAGAAAGTGTTTCTGGATGTTCAGACAGAACCCCTTGTATTGCACTTTGTTCCCATTGCCTCTGTCCTGTCACTAGGAACCACTAAAATAAGTGTCAGCCAAGGATTGACACATTTCATTCTTTGATATTTCTTTTTCCACCAGTGTTACTAGATATGAGCTGGTACATGCATACAGAGTTAGAACATTTATCCTGCTGTGTCTGCCTCTATTTTCTATGGTCTTTCAGAGAAGGCAATTCCTGTCCTGACCTTCTTCTACTGTATGGAGGGACATGACGCTTTTTTCTGGAAAGAGTTAATGATTAGAAGAAGGACTGGGAAGCACTAGAGGTAATCAGACAGTGTGTGAAAACAGAGAAGAAAAGATAATAGCTGTAGACTGGCACTATACAGATCAGAGAAATTCCACATCAGAACATTATGAAGATTAAGAGTTTAAAAATTAACAATTGTTGTTTCTTGAAGCAATTAACCAGAAAACTCAAAAAAAAAAAAAAAAAAAAAGAAGTACCTAAATTCATCTTGAAAAGCACCCAAAATCTAGTTCAAGCCGTTTAAATAAACAATCCACTTTACACTAAAGAAAAAATGTATATAAAATGGGAAAGCCAAAAATTCTACTCTAAAGATTAAGGGTACATTAGAAAAAAAATAAGCTGCTCACCTAAAAGAATAAAATGCTTATTCATTGCATGTGTAGAAGGATATTATACTAGAAGCTTAGGGCAAATGTAGATTGCTGTAGAAAATAGACTTTAAAAAGACCATATGAAAAAGAAAATAATTCTTTAACTTGGTTAGGCAACAGCCAAGAAGAGGCCATTAGTGATAATAAACACCCTTTCAAAGTAGAAGCTGTAGCAAAATGAGTAGAATAGAAAATAACCTTTTAGAGATTTTGAGAAAAAAAAATGCTTAAGGCATTAAAACTAATAATAAAATGTTTCAATTCATATTATGAAAACAGCTTTCCACAGGCAAGCACTAACATAGCATGTGGGTATATGGTTAGATGAAAAAGCAGCTATACTCAAAAAGAGTATGTACAGGAAAAGCCATCTTTGAGGAAGATTATTTCACTGTTTACTACAGTGAAATTTAAGGAGTTTTAACAGCAGAGAAACGATAAGAAATCTGAACTGCCTTAAAAGTGTCAGTAGAAGGGATTCAAATCTAGTAATTCAAATAATAATAACTTCCCACTGCTTGATTATATTCACTCAAGAAATGTTAAAACAACGTGAACTCACTGAACTGCAAACTATGATGTGCAAAATACCCTTTAAATTAGCTTCAAAATGAGAAGAACGGAATGTGATAAATAAAGTGAGTATTCATAAATATCTCCTGATATTTTCTGGAGAATTACAGACCAGCAATTTCCATGTGAAACCAACTGGCAGTTCTAGAATAAATGTAATTAGAAGACACAAGAGTAAATATTCTGAGGGGAGAATTTTCTTAATTTTTGCAAAGACCAGTTGTGCTTCAGAAATCAGTTATTTGAAGCAGGCGATAGGTTTGAATTATGACTCTACACTGTACTTTTGTATTTTCAGAAGATTTTAGCAAGGCCAAATGTCTAAACCTTAAAAACATCTTGATACCAAAAATACTAAATGTTGTGGATTAATAGACAATGAATAATAAGGAACAAATGACAAAAATAAAAGTCTGTTTTTTACAACAAAGTGATATTCATCTGGGGATCTGACAGAGATCTGAGTCAGCTTCTGTGTTGCCCAATATATTTAGGAAAATCAGTCATATCAAAGAAGGAATGTCTGCAGATAAATGTAATAAAGTTTTTCAGATCTAAAGCTCTGACACATTACTGAAAAAAAAGTCATTGAAACTGTATATGGGTGGGTGATAAGCACCAAACAGCAAAATAAATACACAAATAACAGTAAATATAAACATGTACTCAGGGGCTTTCCATTAATTGTTTCTGCTAATGAGAAAGGAAACAAACAAACTTTTGTAGAAGTCAGAATGCTTTGTTTTGGAAAACACAGTTCAAGAAATAGAGGGTGGGGAAATAAACCCAGAACACCAAACACTGTTATGAAAGTGAAAGAAAACAAACAAACAAACAAAAAAACCCTGAAGATAAATTTTTACAATTGTATAAACCCATGGGGTGTCCTCTATGGTGGTTTGACCCTGCTGGGCAGCTGAACTTCACCACAGCTGCTCTCTCACCCCCACCTCCTCAGATGAAGAGGGGGAGAAAATACAATGGAAAAGGGCTCAAGGGTTGAGAGAAGGACAGGTGGATCACTCACCAGTTACCATCACAGGCTAAACAGACTCAGCATAGGAAGATTAATATAACACATTGCCTATCACTAGAAGATTAGAAACTAGAAGTACTGAAAAACTAAAAGCAAGCTTAAAATACCTTTCCCCACTATCCACCCTCTTCTACATCCTTCCCCTGAGCACTGCAATGGGCTGGGGACTAAAGTCAGTCCATAACATTTCGTTTCCATCCCTCTGCCCCTCATGCTCTGCCCCTGCTCCTGTGTGGGGTCTCTCACAATGGATGCCGTCCTTCCTGAACTGATCCTATGTGGGGTTCCCACAGGCAGCAGCTCTTCAAGAACTGCTCCAGTATGTGTCCATAGGGTCTATCCATCAGGAGCAAACTGCTCCAACATGAGTAGCAGTACCTGTGAGATCATCTCCTCCTGTGTGTTCTCTCCATGCACCTCAGACTCCTTCATGTCAGATCCACCTGCTCCACCGGGGGCTCCTCTGTGGGCAGCAGCATGGAGATCCGCTCTGCCATGGGACCCATGGGCTGCAGGGGGACAGCCTGCTCCACCAGGGGCCTCTCCACAGGCTGCTCTGTGCCTGGAGCACCTCCTGCCCTCCTTCTGCACAGACGTTTTTGGTCTGCAGAGCTTTTTCTCACTCTTCTCTGCCTGTTGCCATTGTGCAGCAGTTTTTTCTTTCTTAAATCTGCCCTCACAGAGGTACAACCAATGTCAATTGCTTGTTTGGCTCTGGCCTTTTGGAGCCAGCTGGAACTGGATCTTATCTAACATGGGACAGCTGCTGAGATCTGCTCACAAAGGCCACACATGAAGACCCCTACTTCCAAACTCTTGCCATGTAAATTCAGTACACCCCCCCTTTTCAATAACGTGCAGAATTATCATAACCTCATTTACAAAAAGTAGAACTGAAAATTTATACATGCCTGTGGCAAAGATTAACAGAGACAGTAGTCAGGTAGTGATAAGTCTTTTCATATGAGAAGAAATTAAATTGTTTGGGGCTTCTCACTTTGAAAAATAATAACAATTAAAAGATAACAGAAAAATTATATACCAAAGGTTTATAAAAACACAAATAGTACAGAAAGAAGGGAATGATCATTTATTAACCATTTATTGACCATTTATTATTTCTCACAGATTAAGAACAGTGATCTGTTCAAAACAAAAAACAAAATACTATTCATGCATTACAAGGAAATTCCTGTATAACATTACTGAGGTTAAAAGCTCTGAAAGGAAGTAGAGTGATTAATAAATCTATCAGTAACTATTAGTCAGAAATATAGCTAAAGCCTCTGGTTCAGAATTTTTTCCCCCAGATCTTTTATTTTGCAAGAATATGGTTGGAAAAGAATCACATTATATATGTCCTGTTCCTTGTATGCTTTAGCTACTCATCCAGTATCAGCTACTGAAGAGAAAGAAGGCTGGTTTAAAAAAATGTTTTATCTGATTCATAATAATTATTTTTATGATGTTTTAGACTAAAATGCACTTAGGTCAAAATTTGCCTAGTTTGATGGGTGATAAAGTGGAGCATTGTGATGCATATAGATTTCTCACTTTAGGGTCAAAAGAATGTATATGTATATGATTCTATGATTCTATGACAAAAAAAAAAAATTCAAATATTTTCAGTCCCAATTAAATAGTAAAATAGAGATGATCTAAAAAATAAAAAATAAAAAAATCAACACAACTGAGGTTTACAATCTGGAGAAAAAAAGATGTGCCACTTTATGTTTATGAACTTGTAGTAATGTAGAAAGACTGATATATATATATATATATATATTGAGCCACATTAAAAAAATAGAGGATGAAAATTCTTCATCCTCTTCAGTATTTTCACTATGAAGGTGTATTAGAGCTACAGTACTGTAGAATATTAGTCAAAATCCTTAATTAAAAAACATTTCCAAGAGAAGTTTTTTTTTTTTTTTTTCCCCAGCTGCTCCAAGTAGCTGAAATCATACAGAATATGTTGCATATTACAGTATATTTTAACAATCCAAAGTGCCAGTTATAAGTGACAGGACAGTAGTGAAAATGAGACAAAAAAAAAAAAAAAAAAAAAAAAGAGGAGGGGCGGAGGTATAAAAAAAAAATAACTGAAAGAACCAGAGGTGGATTTTTCATTTTATTTTGCTACTCCTTGCAGCTGTGTATTTAATATGGCCCAAGGAGAACCTTTACAAAAGTGAATTTTACTAGAAAAAGAAACTCATTCTAATACTTGCATGTTCTTCTTGGGTAAGTCCAGAGGAGGGCCACAAAGATGATCAAGGTGCTGGAGCACCTTTCTTACTAAGACAGGCTGAGGAACTGGGGCTGTTCAGCCTGGAGAAGAAAAGGCTTCAGGGAGATCTTATAGCAGCCTTTCAGTACCTAAAACTTTTTCAGTACCTAAAACTTTTTCCTGGGGCCTGCAGGAAAGCTGGGGAGTAACTCATTTGTCAGTGGTTGTACTGATAAGACAAGTAGTAATGGCTTTATACTAACAGAGAGTAGGTTTTGATTAGATATTGGGAAGAAATTCTTTACTTAGTGGGTGGTGAGACACTGCAACAGGTTGCCCAGAGAAACTGAGGATGCCCCATCTCTGAAAGTGTTCAAGGGACTTGGAGCAATATGATCTAGTGAGAGGTGTGCATGCCCATTCAGGGGGCTTGGAATTAGATGATCTTTAAGGACTTTTCCAACCCAAACCATTCTATGTTTCTAATATTCATTTTTTTTTTTGATTATTATTATTATTTTTTTTATTAAGTAACCCCATCTTAGAAACTAACTTTTCCTATAGTGCATAGCTCTGTAAGAAACTGTCTAGTACTTGTCCTGCTCCTGCAGGCTGCTATTAGCAAGATGTCAAGGGTATAAATGTATGTAGCTAAAATTATATAATAATCTTAATCTTGAAAAACAATGCAGCTAGTGTTTCTCCAGCTGGAGTTCATTTTGCTGGTATTCTGTTGGCAGCAAGATCACATGGGATGGAAAACTGAAACAGCAAACTGCAAGCTATTTTATAGTCAAAGAAAATGCCTGCTTTCAAAATTAACATAAAATAAAGACTTCTGAGGAGTCTTTAGTCACATGGATGGGAGACACCCCCTCTTCTATATGTTAACATAATGAGCTGCATGCTTTCTGTATCAATGAAATGAAGAAAATTAATATACTCAACATTTTTTCTTATGAGAAACTAGCTTATTTCACTTCACAATACATGAAAAATAAAGGGGGGGGGGGCAGGAGATTAAGAGATAAAACAGAATGATGCACAAACTTTTTTTGGATGCATGCTTTTCCATAGCCACATTCATGTTTTGTTTTAAATTCTTCTTTACAAATAGAAACATTAGCCCAGATTAATTTCTAATGCATCTACATCTTTCCTTTCATATACGGTCTTGCCCAAGTTTTGCCTAAAGTTCTCCAGAAAGCAAAGCTTCTGTTATGTAGTAGCTGCTATGTTCTTTTGCAAATGAACAAAAGAATGTTGCTACCTCAATATTTTCACCTAAATTTCATTTCTGTATAAAGCTAATCACAAGTATAGTTTATCCTCTTGTCTCAGAAATAGATTTAAAAGTCTCATTCATGGTTTTATCCAAATTGTAAGTAACAACCAGATAAAAGCTAAGGTTAAAACAGTACTGTGAACTACTGACACCAAGCTAACAGAATAACAGAGAGAAATGAATATGTAGATATAGAAGTGCAAGACATTTTAATCTTCAGACATTCTTATAAGAAAAAGAATTTAATAGAGCTGTGAAAGGGTTTCATCCTTGGCTTTAACATTATTTAGAGTACTACAGAATCAAATAGAGGTAAAAAATAAAACTGTTGAAACAAATAAGATCATGCCAATTTGAACCAAGTAAAAAATCAGGCACCCAAATTTTTATCTGTTATTTACTTTTTCCTTGTTTGGTACTCCTGTAAGTCCTATGTTTTACATATGTATAAATATTCACTGAAATTCAGAAGCTGCAGAAATTCAGAAGGACTGCATCTTGCATAATTTGTTCGTTTATACTTGAAATAGATTAATATTTCCAGTGTACATTGCCACATTGGGTCAAAGTATGCTGAATCTTGAGATAAAAAGAGTCTAGAATTTGATTCCAGAATAATTAGTTTATTGGCAAAGTGATACATAGACTCAAGTGACATCCATAGGTTTCCTGACTGTTTCCTGACTTTCATATTTTCCAAACTACAGTTAGTGAAATACTATGGAGTAGTAATGAAGGTTGTTCAAGTTTAGTTATACTGTGTCAGTCTAAGCTAAAGACTGGTTTAAGTCTAAGCTAAAGCATGGTTTAAGCAAATCCTTTTTTAAAGGTTGGGAATGTTTACATAAGCAGCTAGCACACTTCCTTTAAATGACTTCTCTATTACTTCTTTGGTCAAGAATATTTCTTTTCCTTCCTAAGATCTACTAACTAAATCCCTTTGATTGTCTGATATGAAAACAGATATTTTTGACAGAAAGGTGAAGGTTTTAGCATTAAGTACATAGATATGTTCATCAATAGATATTAGCTCACTTCTTCCAGGAACAAATATATTTTAATGCAATGGCTTCCTGTACAATTGCTGCTTAGAGTATAGAATCTATGGACTACCACTTTTCAAACACCTGCTAAATAGGATGACAATTTTTCATAATTGTACTTACAGATTTTCCAGATTATTTTTTTTTTAATAGGTATTATTGTCTTTATGTATTACTGTTTTTTTATCCCATAGTGAATGGGGAAGGTATACCCATAATGAACCACATAATGCTGTGTTGTTACTAGATGGAACTTCTGGATGTTACTGGATGAAATACTCCTGTAAATTTCCCTGCAATGGCAGCAAGTACTTACCGCAAAGATAATTCTCAGACTTTCTTTTTCAGAATGCTTTGAGAAGCATTTTTCCTCTGATATTATCTCAGGTAATTATGATTACCAGTATCTTAACTTTCTACAAGACAAGCAGATATGAGGAAAAAACAAACAAACAGGATAAACCAACCAACCAACCACCAAAAACAAAACAAACAAAACAACAACAAAAACAAACAAAACAAACAAACAAAAAACAAACAAACAAAGAAAACCAACAGCAAATGGACATTGTTAATACATCACACTATTGAAAGTAATGCTTAGCTCATTTGAAAAGATATAGGCAAGGAAAGGATTGTATGTGACCTTCTTGTTGAAAAATATTTACTATTATATCCTCAGACACCCTGGAATCTTCTATTTAGTCATAACTACCACAACAGTATTCCAGGAAAGGCTAAACTTCTAATCAATTCTTTTCTGACATTAGGGTATTAACTTTGTGTCATGAGCCTCTGTGTTAAGTGTTAACGAGTTCTTCATTGTCAATTAAATTACAACTTTAGTACAATTCAAATGAAAGTTCAGTCAACCATGGATCATATATGATAGACAAGGTGTTATTATTACTAGAATTCTTTGATGTAGAAAGGCCTGTTAAGAACTTCAAGTATGTCAGGTAGTTTTCTCTTTTTCTAATGCATCAAAATTCCTAATGAAACACATTTTGTTCCTACTCTTACTATGGGATAAAATATTCACCTCTTGAAGTACTATCTTTACAGGAAATTTTACATTACACTGAGCCACTTGCTACTATTGGTTTCCACTTGCTATTTTTTTCCAAAGCCTACAGGAGATTAATCACCAAACCATAAGTGTTGTAATTTCTTCCATAGGAGCAAACACAGCAATGTGTGTAAGATCAATTTAATATAAACATACGTAATTCATCAAGCATTTGTGTTTATCTTCACAGAAACTAGTACTCACAAAAGTGGTTGTCATAGCAATTAATTGTCAGTATTTGTATGCAGAGGTGAACCAGGACTGGCATCTAAGAAATGTTTACAAATCAGAATTCTATATCACATTCTGGAGGAACTAATTGTAGGGTTTCAGTTTAAGTAAAGTTGATGCACTGGGTCTTTGTGTTTATGACTGCTGTGTCCAAGTAACAGCATCCATTAGCGCCTGGACAAGCTAGGTTTTCGATGAGTAAATGACAGAGATTATTTGGTCAATATACCTTCATTGAATTAGGGGAGAATCAATTTATATTTACTGAGTTGTGTTTTTTTTTTTAGTGTTTCATACAATATTCCAAAAATTTTACTTCTGTAGACATCATTTTATCTCATTATCAGTGGACTGCAATCTTCCACAATTTTGCGTACTTAATTAATTAACATGCTCAACTCTTCCTGAAGGTATTTAAACAAATCTCTAATTTTCAGAATGTTGATGACTTGGCTTCCTTCAAGACCTTTATGAGCTCGGCAACATTCTGCTTAAAACATGTGTAATTCTAGACATTATGCTGTGATGGATTCAAATACCCAGAACAAGAGTGGTATTTTGAGATTATGATTTCACTCTACTGGGGAAAAAAAAATAATAAAAAGTATATGTAGATTTCAGTGCCAATATACTTTTAGCCTGCATGTTTTGTTTGTTAGTTTGTTTGTTTGTTTGGTCTGATTTTTACATTTACCTTGATATCTGCCAATTAAGAGACATCACAAAGAGTTTAGATATGTGTCTTCCAACAAATTTTATTAGATTGACCAGAAATATTGAAGTTTACATTTAATTTTTAATAAAATATCAAATCTGAAGACTGAATTTAGATGGTCTTTGAAAATAAAGGATTCTTATTTCCTTCTTATTTCCTTACCTAAAAAAAAGGAAGAAAGAAAAAAAAACAACTCTCTAAAGATTAATATTATTTTATTACATTTCTTGTAAGACCTTAGAATTGAAGATTTAGTAGTCGCTTCATTGTTTCATGTAGACTTAACCATTTATCATATGAGATGTGTAAAATGCCTTTTTTTTTTTTTTTTTTTTTTAACCTCAGTCTCAACATTGTCTCAGCTTCTCAGAACAGATATGAGTTTGTCACTATCATAAGCACAATGCATCTTCTCTCAAAATATGTAGTTCCCTGCAAAATCGCATACTTAAAATATGTGGGAGAGGTCTCACTTACGGAAGATGAATGTACGTTGTCTTTGACATACATTGGCAAAATCCTGTAACTCGTTTTCTTATTTCTGTTGGTGTTATCATTCATTAGGAAAATACACTAAGCTGCAAAACACTGTAAATAGAGAAATTACATTGAAGCTAACTGGTGTCTTCAGAAAAGACAGATTTATGCATGCAGTCTGTCTCTGTTGTCTGCCCATACAGGAAACAAATTCTTCATAACATACCTTAAAATCCTCAGAAACTAGAAGTGATGTATACAGACCACAAACCATACACTGTAAAATAAAAAAGATTGTAGAATTTTAGTGCTTAGTTAGGCATTAATACTAATATTTCTTTCTTTCTTTATTGTCCTCTAAATGTTTAGAACTGTCTATGTCTCCTGGTGACTGGAATTATTGGACTGAAGTCTTTTTTTTTTTTTTTCCTAATTCTAGGCAGCAGGAATAACTAGTTTATTAATAAGCTTGACTGGGAATGAAGGTAAGGAAATGCATATAACTGTTGATTTTTCTGTGCATTAACAGGGTTTCCTTGTTAATAGTCCGCTGATAGTTTCTTGCCAGGTATGATTGGAGAAATTCTCTTCATGGGAGTGTTTAAATAGACCTATCACTAGCAAAAAATACAATCTCACAAAGTGATTTAGTAAAATTGAAATAAAAAAAAATACATTACTGGTACAAGTAATTTACTTTTTTTTTTTTTTTTTTTTCTTTTTGATACTTGCCTAGACTATCCCTTTTTATCTCCCATGTTGGTATTCCTTTATTGATATAGAAGACAGGGGAATAAGGAGAGGAATTTCAGCAGTCTTTTAAACTTTAAGGAGGAGTAATTATACTACCTTCTTCTTTGTGTCATAATAGTTCAAGAACAGCTGATACTAACATCATGAGATGATAAAGCAAAAAAAAATGCTTTCCAGATATACACATTTTTCTAAGAATTCTCCTAGGTCTGTCTTAAATATTCACAGTTCTTTTCAATACCCTAAACTCTGTAATTGGATCAATTATGAAGAAAGAGACAGAAAAGGTTATTTCATTTTCACTAGAATGATTTATCAGTATCCTATTATCAAGAATCACAGTGCTGTCCCAAGTTAAAAGCATCTGACAGGACAATACTTATGCTCTGCCTGCACTCTGGAGGACGTGTGTTCTCTTTGAATATATTTTCTTCATCAGCTGCCAAGGAAACCTAACTCATGGAATGTGATCCGCCTTGGTCGTTATATTCTTGATTTTTCCACAAGGTTAGGAGGGAAAAATAAATAACTAAATAAGTAGTGTAGTATTTATATATATATTTATAAATATAAATATATATATATACTCCACTATATTTACATATATTTATATATATTTATATATATATATTTATATAGTGGAGTGCAGTATTGTTTTGCACATCTGTTCAAGGTAGTTTCAACATATTTAATCATTTAGAATGTTTTTTTAAATTTATTTTTTATTTTTTATTTTCAAAAAATACTGATACCTAATTACTAATTTCCTAATAATATTCTGTTTTTACTTTGCCAACTCCTCACTGCACATCCATAAGAAAAAATTTACACTTCCTCATATGTATAAATGCATTTAAATCCAGAAATATTTTATTGTTTCAACAGGAAGAATATACATGTGGAATATACATATAGGATATACATATATATCTTTATATACATTCTCTGCAACTACCTGAAAAGTGGTTACACTGTGAATTGTATCAGTCACTTTTTTTTTTTTCGGATGACAAGTGATAAGATGATAAGGGGAGTTTTAGGAAGAATTTCTTCATGGAAAAAGTTGCCCTGAGATGTGGTGAAACTCTGATCCCTGCAGATATTCAAAAGATATGTGGACATGGCACTAAGGGACAAGATTTTGGGATCTATATAATTCTATGTTTCTGCGATATACCTTATTTTCAAACTGTTTTTACCCTCACTAAACACCAGTTAAATAATTTCTTTTGTGGATTAAGCGGGTTTTTGCTTCCTGCGCTATGTTTCTAGCTTGACTTTGGTTGATTTAGCCTCTCTTTGCTTCAACTCCAAGCTGTGAAGTGAACGGTATTTCTTTTTACAGTCTAAACTTTTCAATGCAATGACATTCATTCATTATGTTTAGTACATCTAAGAACATGGAGGTTCCTAGTCTGAGATATGTAATCTGAATGCTGACATATGGCAGCAACTTTTATTTAATTAATATTAATAATTTATTAATATTAATATTAATTTATTGATATTAATCATTAATAACCCACAAGAATAAATTATTACCAGTAAAAGTTATATATATATATAACATATATAACATATATGTAACTGTATAAGTAACTGTATATATGTAACTGTATATATATAACTCTAAAAGTTATATATATATATGTTATATATGTTGTATATATATATATAACTATTACAGGTAATAATTTAGTGTATATATGTATATAATTTAGTGTATATATATTATATATATATAATTTAGTATATATATATTATATATATATATATGATGATGGGAACAGAAATTACATGTGAGTTCAGAATAAGCATTGGGTAAATCTTTCATTTGTATCAAAATGCTAGTGAACCACTGGAAATAGTAGAAGACCTCAAATAAGTAACTTATTTTGTTTTGAAATCTGCAAATGATAAGAATAAATGCATTTACTTTCCTAATGGGAATCCTCTTTAATAAGTGCATGATTATATGATGCACATATAATGCAATATGTGATTGTGTTAATGTGATTACACCACTAAGAATCCCAGCAGGGCCTCTAGAAATATTATGGGGGATGCCAGTAGAAAGGAGTGTATGGATTAAAAGGTTCTAAACTAATCACACACTTATTAGTAATGGCTAAATTCCTGCTAACTCCTACATGAGGGAGAAAACAAACCAAAACTAATTACTAGTTGTACACATGGGGGAAGGTGTCTGTACTAGAAGAAGTATCATAAAATAGCTCTCTTGGTTATAATTACTTTTTCCATTATGTCTTTTTGAAGGAAAAAAAAAAAAAAAAAAAGTACTAGTAGCATAATAATATGAGGTGCTGATGGGCTATAACAACATAAAAATGAGTATCAAGATAGCAGCTGCAGGATATGCTACCTTCTGAAATAATCCTTATTTAGTTAAAAAAAAAAAAAGTTAGGATTTTTTCTTTCATAATATGAAAAAATATTTACTCTCCCACAGAAATAAATGTTAAAGGGAAAAATCTCTTTTGCAGAGGTTTTGCTGGTAATTTTCTGTATGGTCATGCAGCTTTCATATTTACACAGAATTTTTAAAGCAGAGTTTAAGCTTATTTTTCATCAAAATAAAGATACTGTGGTATAGGTTACTTAATAAAATCTTGTAATTTAAGTTTTCAGGAAGACTAGCTTAAAAACTTAGACGTCTAAAATAAGTTGTTTCTTTTATTCTATGTTACATATGCTTGATATTGGATAATTATGGAAGTCTAAAGACAAATTCTTAAATCATACTCTACAATTTCTAGATATAGTCTGATAACTTCTGTGATAAGGGTGGATCACTGCACCACAGCAATTTTAATATATCAGATTTAAAACTGCATATTACTGTAAGGAAATGCATAACAAAGCTTAAAAAACAAACAAACAAAAAACCACAAGAGTTGTATTTTCTTCTCAAAAAAGTCATTATATCATGTTCTAACTTTAACACCTGCAATTGCCTGAGAATAAAATCTCTGCTCCAATGGTATTCAGTAGGGTATCGGTTAGAATTTCTCTTTAGGTAACATAGCAAAGACCAGGACCAGTCATTAAAACATTTTAGCTAGTTGCCTTATTTTAGCTACTTAATTTAGTCTACAAATTTTTGGGGATTTGGTGCAGCCATAAATAATCTTTTGAAAATACTTATTAAAATAAGAAAACTGTCACATGAAGCTCTCTGTCTCAGGTCAACATAAAGCCTTTGATCTCCATCAATATTCAACACTGAAATTTAGACAGTTAACTAAAGAAAAAATAAGTATGTGAAAATAATAATGAAAATATATGCCTCCTCTCTTGTATGCCATTAACTGGATTGATTTTAAGCAAATATTTCTGAATTTCAGAGAAGAAAGGATGCATAAAATATGTAATTTGGGAAAACAAAAATAATTTAAAAAAAGTAAATTATTTAAAAATATTTTTATACATACAGATAAACCCCAAAGATTTTAGATGAATGATCTATTTTTTTCCATATTTCTTTTCCAATAATGAAGTATTCAATACACATATTAATCTAAAAAATAATGCCACTTACGACTTTTTTGGGGTATTTAAAATGGATCCTTTTTTAAATTAGAATGTAGGGAAAAAATGCATATATAAACACTGGAATAAAAACTATATATTCATTGTTGAAGCAAGACAGGAGTGTTTTTCTCTTTCCAAGCACACCGGTCTATACTGGCATGATGGTCTATACTGGTCTATACTGGATGATTTTGCTTTCATGTTTATCTCCTTTCTTTTATACTTCCTTTTATACTTCCATTTTAGCCTTTCAAAATCCTTGCTTTATAATAAATAAATTATTTAATTAAAAAGTATTAGAAAAAAAGATAGAATCCTGACTGATCACCAGATAAATTAATTTTCAGTTAACAGATTTAACTTAACAGGTTTCTGGGACAGCACCATAATTTCAGAATTCAGTCAATGTTGCTCTTTCATATACCATCTCTGTAAAGGAAGATGAACTAGTCTGTGTTTAAAAAAAGCTATACATGTTAACATGAGAAAAATAATTATGTATGGTATTCTTCAGCATTGGGTTAATTTTTATTGACTTGCTTCAAAATACATAGACATCAACTTACAAAAGAGAGTTATTGCAAGTTTGTTTGTTTTTTTTCCTAACAAACAATAAAAAAAAAAATCAAAAAACTCTAAGATGTATAAAGCAACTTTGTCCAATACATTAAGGATGCTTAAAGATACATGTTATATAAAGTTACCATAAGCAGCACAGCAGAATAGCAGAATAACTGCAATAATAAATTTGTGAGAACAGGCTGTAAGACAAACCCAAAGCAACAGCTGAAGCAATAACTAGACATAATATTAAACTGAATTGTTCCAACCCAAAAGCATTGTAACATACTGATTACCTAGAGCTTCTTCAGTTGAGAACAATGTGTTGAGCACGCATCTGACAGAGGACCATACTGGTAAAATGTTACTTCACAGGTAGCTGATCATAAGCTGCCATGTAATTTGTAGAAATAGCTAGGGAGTGAGAGACAAAAATGATCTTGTCCTAAGGGTTGCCAGAAAGGCAGAAGAGCAATACAGGCAAAGCAATATACATTGGGACCAAAAAAAACAATACATTTTCAATATTTTAGTTGCTTAATGTTCAGAAATTCTGTCATTGCCCAGTGACTTGAAAACAAATGTCCTGCAATAATGAAAAGGACCAAGGAAGTAAGTAGCACACAGATGTTCTTCCAAGTTTGTTCCCCCACTCCCACACCCCTTCCTTTCTCCCCTCCCCTTTTGTTTCTGACCATTTAGGTGGAGGAGATGTCTTAGTTTCTGAGATCAATTGACAGACCTGTCCACAACTACCACACACAGGCAGAGGTAGCTAGAGGACATCCCACATTCAACTCTTCATCGTGAAGGGTTGACTGGGTCCATTGTTTGTAAAAACAAGAAAAACCAACATTATGAGAATGGTACAGCCAGGCTACACAGATTAGACATGATTAGTGAACTTAATATGTAAAAAAAAAAAAACACACATTAAATAGAAAATTGCTGTTTATACATGTATATTTCCCTGCTGCTGCAGGGAAAGTTAACATCCCAGCCAGACCCAGTACAATGTCACCCTATCCCACAAGACTTTTACCTGACTTGAGATGCAGCAAGTAGCTTAAGATCAAAAAACCACTGGACTTCTTTTCCATAGCTCAACTGATTGTCTTATTTAATGAAGTTTAATATAAAACAGCATACAGCAGATGAAAAGCAAATATGTGTTATCAGTCACAGTTACTTAAAACTGCTCCTGGCCTGAAAGGCAGGAGAAACTTGAAAAAAATTGTGCTAATCCTGACTAACACTCTAAGTAAGATATTTTCTTCTAGTTCTCCTAATGCACTCAGTCCTGTGACAGACCTACTGTACCTGACAGAAGATAGTTACTCATACATTGCACTGCCATTTTCTACCTACTTTCTCATTTAAACCTAGGTAGTCAATGAAGTTGGAGAAAGGATATCCAACCAAAGGGTACACAAAGCTGTATCTCCCACATGCCAGTAATATCCCCAAATCCCGCTTTCAGCACTTGCTATCTCACTATTCCTGGCTCTTAGTAACTTTTTACTCACTGAATCACAGAATGAGTGAAGTTGGAAGGTGCTTCTGGAAGTCAGCTGTTCTAAACACTTCCTCAGGCATCTAGAGCAGGTTGTCCAGGACCATAGACAGATAACATTCGAATATCTGCAGGGATGGATATTCCACAACCTTTCGGGATATCCTGTTTCAACCATGATGATCATCTTGTATGCTGTTCTATGTGTCTTAAACATGATATATATGTGTACAGGTTTTGGCTGGAATGGGGTTAGTTATTTAATAGCAACTTGTATGTAGCCGTGTTTTGGATTTGTGACCAAAATGGTGTTGGTAGTACACTTATGTTTAAGCTATTGCTGAGCAGTGCTTGCAGTGCTCCAATGTATTTTCTGTTTCTCACAGTCCCCCACCAGTGAGTAGGCTGGGTGTGCACTAGAAATTTGGAGGAGACACAGCCAGTTCAGCTTACTCCAGCTGACCAAAAGTTTATCCCATATCGTGATTTGTAATGCTCAGCAATAAAAGCTGAAGGAAGAGGGGGAGGTTCAGAGTGATGGCATTTGTCTTCTCAAGAAACCATTCTGTGTGATGGAGCCCTGTTTTCCTGGAAGTGGCTGAACATCTGCCTGCTAATGGAAAGTAATTCATGATTTTTTTGTTTTATTTTGTTTACATACACAGATTCTGCTTTACCTATTAAACTGTCTTTGGAAGATATTCTTCACTGTGAAGGTGGTGAGATGCTGGAACAGGTTTCCCAGAGAAGCTGTAGATGCCTCTGCCCTGGAAGTGTTCAAGGCCAGGTTGGATGGAGCTTTGAGAAACCTGGTCTAGTTAGTGGGTAGCATCCATGCCCAGGGGAACTGGAACTATATGAACTTTAAGGTCCCTTACAACACAAACCATTATATGATTCTCTGATTTCAAACCACAAGTTTTCTCAGTTTTGCACTTCTGATTCTCTCCTGCATCCTACTTGGGGGAGGAGGGGGAGGTGGAGGGAGATGCTTACTAGGATTAAACTACACAACAGGCAGCACAAAATAGATCTCGTGCTGATTGCCACTATTTAAAAAAATAATACGGAATCCTTACTTTCTTCTTCTAAGCAATAAAAATATATACAATTAATTAAAAAGTCATTTGTTTGTTTCTGACTTTTCTTAAAATACAACATAAAACCAAATATAATTTCCTGTCAGGTTATGAAAAATTTATCTCAAAGTCTCTGCACCCTTTCCAAGGTGAATTATATCATCACACATTAAAAGGGAATATTTAAGAGATACTTATGCCTGACATTGTCCAGCTACAGACATATGAGATGATGACTAAGAAGCATATTACAAAGTATAAATTTAACAGCTGTACATAACATTACCTGTAAATATTGCAAACAATTTTTCAGTAAATTTACTTTTGGTGTCTTTGATTAGTGCAAACATCCATAAATTCATAGAATCACAGAATCACAGAATGGTTGAAGTTGGAGGGGACCTCTGGAAGCCATCTGATCCAAGCCTCCCTGCTCTAGCTTGGCCACAAATTTGAGCAGGGCCATGTCCATCCAGCTTTTGAATATCTCCAAGGAGGGAGACTTCACAGTCTTTCCAGGCAACCCGTGTAACTGTTCCATCACCCACAATAAATAAATGCTTCCTGATGCTTAGACAGACCTCCTGTATTCCACTTTGTGCCCATTGCCTCTTGTCCCAGCACTGGGTACCACTGAAAAGAACCTGGCTCCATTTCTTCAGGTATTTACATACATTGATTAGATCCTTCCTGAGCCTTCTCTCTTCAGGCTGAACAGCTTTTGCTCTCACAAGCCTTTCCCATTGGAGAGAGGAAATCCCCTTCATCATCTTGATAGCTTTCTGTTGGAATCTTTCCAGTATGATCATGTCTTTTGTACTAGAGGGAGAGAGGGGATGGGGGCATGGAGGGTGGGGGAGGGTGGGGAATGCAGAACTGGACACAGTACTCCAGGTCCAGACCCACAAATGCTGAGTAAAGGGGAAAGATCATCTTCCTTGAATTGATGACAATAATTTGTCTATTGCAGCCAAGAGTACTCTTAGCCTTCTCAGAGGAAAGAACACATTATTGACTCATGTTTAACTTGGTAACCACCAGGACCCCTAGGTCCTTTTCTGCAAAGCTACTTTCCACCTGGGTGGTCCCCAGTGTGTACTGGTTGAGTACACACTGGAGAAGCCTGAGGTTGCTTCTTCCCAGGTACAGGCTTTTGCACTTCTTGTTGAACTTCATGACAGCCTACCTCTCAAGTCTGTCGAGGTCCCCCTTCACAATCCCCTGGTGAGTCAGCCACTCCCTCAGTTTTGTGTCATTTGTGAATTTAGTGAGGGTGCACTCTACTCCACTGACATCATTAATGAACATGTTAAACAAGATTGGACCCAGTAGTGACACCTGGAGTACTCTACTCATTACTGACCTTCACCTAGACTTTTCACCACTGACCACTACACGCTGGGCCTAGCTATTCAGAAAGCTTTCAATCTACCTCACTGTTTGTTCGTCCAGACCATATTTCACCAGTTTCTCTATGAGGATCTTATGGGGGGCAGTGTCAAAGGACTTACTAAAGTCCAGGAAGACAATATCCACTGCTCCCCCATCATCCACCGAGCTAGTCATTTCATTATGGAAGCTTATGAAGTTGGTCAAACATGACTTCCCCTTGGTGAATCTATGCTGACTACTACCGATGATTTTCTTCTCCTTCATGTGCCTGGAAATGGTTCCCAGGATTAGCAGTTCCATCACCTTCCCAGTGACTGCGGTGAAGCTGACCAATCTATAGTTCCCTGGGTTCTTCTTCTTGCCCTTCTTGAGGATAGGAGTGACATTTGCTTTCCCCTAGTATTTGTGTGCTTTTCCCAACTGCCAAAATAGAGAAAATAATATTGAGAGTGGTTTCACAATCACATCTGCCAGCTCCCTCAGCATTCATGGGTGCATCCCAACAGGAAGCGTGGATTTATGACTGTCCAATTTGCTCAAATATTCCATGACTTGCTGATCTTCTTGGTAAAAAAACTTGCTGGTTTATCCATAAGAATGCAACATAGAATATTTCTTGAACGATTTCATGCGGAAAAGTTTTGATTGTAATATGTGGCTACATAGAAATGTTGTAAAAGTCATATAGTTTCTGACCTTCAAGGGCTTTTCATTTAAGCATAAACAGATGTCAGCACATAGTTCTGAATTTACTCCTGTGGGAGTTACATGATTACTCTTAAATAAATTAAACATGGATTTGTCCCTCCTGAACACCTTTTAAAAATGCTTTTCCCTGGAGTTGATTAATTGCTTACTTTTCAAGGAATTTAATGACTGGGAATATAACTGACTCAGAAAGCATACTGTAAGACACAATACCAGCTCTTTGTGAAATCTCACCTCTTCAGATTTCATTCAATAATGAAGACACTAATGAAGACATTAGTAGTTTTTGTTTTTCTTTGTTTTGTTTTGTCTTATATAATACCTCTTTTTATAACAGCCTTTCTGTATCTGGGTTTCCTATAGGATTGAGGTTGTAAACTGTTAAACACTGAGAGCTTTTGTAAAAAAACAAAACAAAACAAAACAAAAAAACAACAGTGTATTGAAACAGTTTGAAGAAGAGTTTTAAAATTTCATCAAATAGCACTTCTGTAGAAAACAATCTGTTAAGCAATAATGAACTATTCATTCCATCCAAGCAGAAAACATGTCAAACATACAGTATGACTCCCAAATTCAACCACTTTTTTTTTTTTTTTTTTTTTAGTTTCTTTTATTAAAGCCAATAGAGAATATGCTGAATTCAAAAGTGAAGAGCACAGAAATATTGGAAAATAGTCGTTTTCTTCCCAACCTTGTTGGCTTTCAAGTGCTATGGAGAATAAAATTATATATATATATATATATATATATCCCATCCTTCAATTAGAACTGATAAGAGAAAATCTATTACCTTACTCATATTAAATACTGTGTTCACTAGCAAACATTAGGCTGAACCAACTGGAAGGTAGCAGGGGCCTCAGGTCCAGTCTGGACTGTAAGGCAGGCGGGGGTTCGATGCTGGTATGCCAGGGGGGACTTGTGAATGTGGTAAGCCTGAGGGATGAATGTGTGAGTGTGTATGTGTGTGCAACTGTGCCAGTTTTACTCAGCTGTGAGGCTGAGCTTCACTGCAACTGCTCTTTCACTTTTCCTCCTCAAATGGAAAGGGGGAGAAAATATGAAAAGGGCTCAAGAGTAGACATAAGGACAAGTAGATCACTCAACAGTTATAGTCACAGGCAAAACAGACTCAGCATAGTAAGATTAATATAATTAATTACCTATTACTAACAAGCTAGAGAGGTGAGAAACTAAAACAAAATAAAAACACCTTCCCCCCATCCACCCTCTTCTGTGTCCTCTCTCCTGAGTGGCACAGAGAAATGGGTTGTGGTCATTGTGGTCAGCCCCTAACACTTCATCTCCCCTGTTCCTTCGTGGTCACTCTCTGCCCCTGTTCCAACTTGGGGTCCCTCACACGGGATGCTGTCCTTCCCGAACTGAGCCTGCATGGGCTTCCCACAGGCAGCAGCTCTTCAAGAACTGCTCCGACAGGAGTCTGTACCACGGGGTCCATCTGTCAGGAACAAACTGCTCCAGCACAGGTCCCCCAAGGGTGGCAGCTCCTGACAGATCATGTGCTCCACTGTGGGTTCTTTCACATACTGCAGCATGGAGATCTGCTCTGAGGTGGCACCCATGGGCTGCAGTGGGACAAACTGCTTCACAGTGGACCTCTCCACAGGCTGCCAGGGAGCTTCTGCTCCTGTGCCTGGAGCACCTCCTGCCCTCCTTCCTCACTGACCTTGGTGCCTGCAGGGATATTTCTCAGTCCTCACTCTACTAGCTGCTGTGGTGCAGCATTTTTTTTTTTTCCTTTTCTTAAATCTGATTTCACAGAGGCAAACAACATGGCTCACTGCCATGGCTCTGGCCAGCAACAGGCCCCTTTGGATCTGGCTGAAACTGGCTCTTATCTAGAGCAGGGCATCTTCATCATAGAATCATAGAATTATCGGGGTTGGAAAAGGTCTCTGAGATCATCTGGTCCAACCATCCCCCTACCACTAATGTCACCCACCAAACCATGTCCCTAAGCACCACGTCCGATTTTTTCTTGAACACCCCCAGGGACAGTGACTTTACAGCTTCCCCGGGCAACCTGTTCCAATGCCTGACTACTCTTTCTGAGAAGAAATGTCTCCTAATTTCCAACCTAAACATCCCCTGGATCAACTTGAAGCCATGCCCTCTAGTCCTATCACTAGTTATCTGCAAGAAGAGGCCAACACCCAGCTCCCCGCACCTTCCTTTCAGGTAGTTATAGAGAGCAATAAGGTCTCCCCTGAGCCTCCTCTTCTCCAGACTAAACAACCCCAGCTCCCTCAGCTGCTCCTCATCGGACTTGTGTTTCAGAACCTTCACCAGCTTTGTAGCCCTTCACTGGACATGTTCCAGGGCATCTATGTCTTTCTTGTACTGAGTGGTCCAAAACTGAACACAGTACTTGAGGTGTGGCCTGACCAGAGCAGACTGCAGAGGAATGATCACCTCCCTGGTCGTGGTGGCTATACTATTCCTGATACAAACCAGGATGACATTGTTTTTCTTGTCCACCTGGGTACACTGCTGTCTCATGTTCCGGAGCATCAACCAACACCCCAGATCCTTTCCTCTGCACAGCTTTTGAGCCACTCTCCCCCAAGCCTGTAGCATTGCATGGGGTTGTTGTGGCCAAAGTGCAGGACACACCACTTAGCCATGTTAAATCTCATCCCATTAGCCTCTGCTCATCCACCTATCCTGTCCAGGTCCCTCTGCAGGGTCTTCCTACCCTCCAGAAGATTGACACTTCCCCCAAACTTGGTGTCCTCTGCAAACTTACTTAATTCCCTCATCCAAATCACCAATAAAGATATTAAAAAGGATGGGCCCCAACACCTAACCCTGGGAAACACCACTGGTGACCAGTCACCAGCTGGATTTCACCATGTTCACCACTACTTTCTGAGCCCAGCAGTCCAGCCAGTTTTTAACCCATCAGAGTGTTCAAGTTGTGGGTTGCCAGTTTCTCCAGGAGAATACTATGGTAGACTGTGTCAAAAGCCTTGCTAAAGTCTACATAGACTACATCAACAGCCTTTCCCTCATCCACCAGGTGGGTCACCTGGTCAAAGAAGGAGATGAAGTTAGGCAGGACTTGTCTTTCATGAACCTGTGCTGACTGGGCCTGATCCTTCTGGACTCTTCTCACAGAGGCCACCCCTGCAGCTGCCTTGTACCTTAACCTCGCTATATAAACCCAATACAGCAGTGAACTTCAAGCTGGACTAGCCAGTGAGTAGTGGGGTCCTTGAATCCATACTGGAGTATCAGGCAGGCAGGAGGTCTGTGAAGATACACCCGAGAGGACTCGTTAATGTGGTGTATATGAGGGATGTGTGTGTGCATGCATACAGAGAACTTCAAGCTGGACCTGCAAATGGGTAGGTAATTTATGAAGGGTGTAAGAGGGCCCAGGACCTGGGCAGGGGTCCTGGGCAGACAAAGGGGTTGTGCAAATACTTGAGGATTTGGGCAGGTGTTGCTGGTTGGACAGAGAGCCATGTAAGGTACTCAAAGGATCAGTGAATGTGTGTGTGCTTGTGAATCTTGAGAGTTCTGTGTGTGTGTACCTTCACTGCTTCTACTAGCCAGAGCTCTCTCTTGTGTCTACATTTAAATAAGTCCTCTGTGTAAGTGTTGTGGAATGCAGCTATTTCTTGACTAAGACAGAATTTGTTGTCCGTTGTGTCTGAGTCCTGTCTCTGTCTGTGTGTGTATGTGTGTCTCTGACATACGTGCTCAGATTTGCTACTAGTTGTACCTGCAAAGGGGAAAGGGGCAACACTGGCAGATGCCATAGAAGCTGTATGTATGTGTAGTATCAAGAAGCTATAGCAATGCTTATTTCCAAGTGATGTTCATAAGGTTATCATTACAACTTATTCTGAACAATACTCAGTATTCTATCTATTTTAATTAATGCTTTCGATTTTTAACATTATTGTAATTCTGCATTATTTTACATATGGCATTTACACACTCTTCATTAATTGTGCCCTTGGTTTTGCATTAGTTTTTTTCCACTGTTCTAGTATGATTGACAAGCCGTAAAACCTACATAAAGCAGTGCCAAAATGTATTGCAGTGTCATTTCTTAGATATTTCTCACTGTTGAAATGGAAGATTGAGGCACGGAATATAGTCAACTAAATATTTGAAAATGTTTTGGATTGTTTTCTCTAGTTTCATAATTCCATGGTTGAAAATAAATAAAAAATAAAGCACAAGTCAAACACCAGTATTTTTGTCCCAAATTCTTATGTTTTAACAGAGTGAATATACAAACCCATGTGCTTCTTGCAGTCACAGCTGTGAACTCCAGTTACTTATGCTTTATCTGTAATTATCTATGTATATTGGATAAACTGCTCTTGCATACAAATAGGCATTTAAGCCTACATGTACCTGATTGACATATTCAATCAAGATAACTGATCTTGCAGAGTAGGTATGCAATTGCATGTCTAATATATCTAAAATGATGGTCTTTTAAATCCACTTAATTCTCAGTAATCTTTTGATGGTAGAAGCAATATGACCCTTTGTTCAATTACTATGCTGCCAAAAATAGAGTAGCTGAACTGTATTTTTCACATAGTTTTGTAAAGATAGGCTAAAAATTTTGTCCTTCAAAATTTTGCCCTGCAATCAAAAAGGTGAAATCAGAACTGTCCTAAAATCAATAGAAAACACTAGTAAAATCAGGAATTTACCTCTGTCCCGGTTACCTTACCTGAGGAACAATTTGTGTACCCACTCTTAACATTTTTCTACTAAACCATATGGTCAAAAAATCCTCAGGGAAATGTAGCACATTTATATTTTTCCCTTCACATCTTACTTCAGAGTGCTTGTATTCATTGTGCTTATAAAGGAAGTTGTAAATAAATGTGTTATAAATAAATTATAAATTACAATTATCAAATTATATCAAATTATAAATAAATGTGAATTTTTATCATTTATATCTGTGATAAAGAATAGTGTGAGCATTTCACTTGCAGTATATTATGAATAATTCAGATTTTCTTGATTCTTCACTGATAAAGACACACCATCAGTTCACACACATATCTTTTGTGACATACTACATACATGTACAATCAATAAATATGCTGTTTTCAATAATGCATTACAGAAGAGCACAAGAGAAAGAATCAAGAATAGCTACAGAAGAGTTTGTCCAGGGCGTATCAGGGTAATAATTTTTTAAATGTATCATTTAAAAGTATTTTTATGTTCTTTAGAAAGGAAGAATTACTACAGTCTGATGGTGCTTCTCCCCAAAAGCACATTTTTTATAGATGTTGTGTTCTTTGAATAGCATGTGTCAGTGGCTTGTTAGATCACGGGAGGAAAGGCAAAAGGAATGTGAAAATGTGACTTTTAGCTCACCTTTGCATTGCCTTCTGCTCTGAACAGACCACTTCACTTTTCTGCTCTTTCAATAACTTGAGAGCTCTTCCTTCTAATGCTGCAGGTGCAACTGGAAAGCATAAACACTGTTCAGAAACAGCATAGGATAAATGCAAACATACGCTACTTTTTCTCCAACTGGAATGCAACAGGAGTTAGATGAAAGCAATATGTAATCTATATGCTACTACCTGAAATGAAAAATGATAAATTTAGGGCAGTTAAGAATGCATAAATTTAAAGAAAATATAAGATATTCAGAATACTCTGGATACTGTGCATACACATCTAAGTCTTCCCACATTTCTTCTTCTTCCAGAAAATAAATAAATTAATAAATAAATTTCTGTATATATCAATGTGGTGCAGCTCTCTGTATTTTCTGAGATCTGTTCTGGACCTTTGATTGATCTTGATGGACCTTTGATTGCCTGGGGAACCAGGCAATAACCTAGAGCTTATGCGCTATGGTTATGTCTAGGCCTTCTGTACATGATCAGAGCTACTGTGTTATAAGAGAGGTAAAACAGAAATGTAATGAGTCTGAAGAATTAGTTTGTGGGAGGAACAACAAAGACAAGATACGTCTGCCAATGGACTTCCAGACAGAAATATGCCACCTCTAACCAGCAGGTTAACATTAAAAAAAAAAAAGACATATGACATTATGACACAATGGTTCAGCAGATCAGAGTCTGAATGTCTGTGGGCTCAATCATGTAATTCCATAACATTTATTTTCTTTGTATTCTACAGTGTATTAACTTCACAAAGAGTTATTCAGAACACCCCCTTTAAAAGCACTATTACTCAATAACATTAAAATTCTGCTCAAAAATGCACAGAGGAAAAACATCAAGACTGTTCCCCAGATCTCAGTTCAAGTCAGTACTGCAGCATTATACAAAACAAAAAATTCTTGCTATTGTTCCTTACCTCTACCTCAAGAAAACTCTAACTCATCTTACTGATGTCTTTCTCCAGGAGAGATTCACAAATGTGAAAACAGAGAACATTTATTTATTTTTTTTGGTCCTTTCCAACAGATGATTATAAAACCTATTTTTTCTCATCATAACCATCTTCCTCAAAGTTCTGATTTCTATGATTTTTTTTTATGAAAAGAAACTTTACATCATGTTTCTCCATGTAATATTGAAAGTACACAACTGGGGTGAAAATTCAGATAGATAGTAAAATGCCATTAAAACAGAATATTTTATTTTTTAATTGCCTTTCATGAATCACTGTTCCAATCTGACCCCACTCTTCACTCATGTGGAGACAGCAAGTCTTGCATTTATCTTGAATTAATATATCCACAATCAGATGACCCTTTTTGCATTAATAATGAATAAAATGGCTGATATTTCAGATAAATACTGAGAAGAACAAAATAAAAAAATAGAAATAGTTTGGCAGTGAAAGAAGCTTAATATTACTAATTACAAGCCAAGCATCCTAATAGTAAGCAGGGGGGAGGGGTGATACTTTTAGCTATGATTTTGGAGGCAATCACGGATCATAATAATATGATGATCTTTTGCTTGTCTCTTACATGGTAAATAAAGAACTGAAAAGGAAATATATTCGTACGTGAATAACAATTCATTTATTTTATAGAGTATTTCACTTTTTTTGTCAGCTAATTAAATTCTGTCACTGAACCAAATATGATTGATTGCTACCTACAGCTGTTCCCTGTAAATTTGTCTACAAATAGCTGCTCCGGGATAGTAAGCATTCTGACACTTTCTGAAACACAGTCAGCAACAGAAACAGACAACCATTGAAAATTTAATCTTAACAAGACTTGCACTGAACTCATGGGGATACCATTTTTAATTAGAAGAGAATACCAGACTGTGAGTAGCTCGCTTAGCAAAGTTCACTAAGTAACATCTGATTAAAAGACATAAGGTGGACAGCTTTATTTTCCCCCTAGGAAAGCCAATAGCTATAGACATGATTATTTCCTTCATAAGCCACATTTAGCCATCAAAATGACAGCCTTGTCAGACCATATAGGCATGTGGCAGATTTCTCTCTCTCTCTCTCTCTCTCTCTCTCTCTCTCTCATTTTATTTTAAGCTTGTGTTCTATTGATGTGTTGAAAAATAAAAGACACTGCCAGCCAGTGCATTTCACTGTGAGCAGGACTGAGATTTACCTACAGAGCTGAGGAACTGATGTGCACCATTTATGTGTATGATGGTGTGGTGGGACAGAATGTCCTCTCAGAAAGTCTGTAGTGAACCAATACTGGGAAGGGTGATTCACCACTGGTGGTGATGTCACTCAAGGTGACCTTGATAGGCTGTGGAAATGAGCAGATTGGAACCTTATGAAGTTGAACAAGGAGTACTGTGAAGTCCTGTACCTGGAGGGGAATAGCTCCTGTACAGGCCGGGGCTGACCATTTGGGAACCAGCTATGCAGAAAAAGACCTAGTGGTTCTGGTGGAAAGCAAGTTGAGTGTGAGCCAGAAATATGCCCTCATTGCAAAAAGACTAACCACATTCCAGGCTGCAGCAGGCAGAGAATTGCCAGCAGATCAAGGGAGGCGATCCTTTGTTGCTGCTCAGTGAGACACATCTGGGTGCTGTGTCCAGTTCTGGTCTCCCCAGTACCAATATGGTCATACTGCATTTTGTCCAAAGAATGGCCATACAGGTGGTAAAGGGACTGAATCACCCTTTAAAAAAAAAAAAAAAAAATTCAGATGTTGAAAACAGTTTATTCAATATAGAATGCAATATAAACCCTATTTATACTCCACTTCTACTACCAAAGACCTAATAATATAAGTAGCTCCAGTTATCTTCCAGGGAAATTCCAGGGAAATAAACCCATTTCCAAAATAAATAAATAAATAAATAAATAAAATTTACTCTAATGTACCTTCCAGAACAGGAATAAAATTGGAGAGTGAATATCTGTGCTGCTGGCACTTCATCCCTTACAGCTCTGAATGAAATAGAGCTTAAAAAAACTCATCAGCTCAACTGAAGTCATTAATTTATACTTGCTAAGCATCTTAGCAATAGTATCTGAGGACCTTGCACATATATGGTTCAGGGAAGAAGGGTAGTATTCTCTCCTGGTAGCTGGTAGTATACTCTCCAGGCTCATAGTAATTTGCTTTTATCCCCAAATAAAACAATGCACATACAGGCACCTCTGACTAAAATCTTCATATTTTCTGATCCCCTCTAGCAAAAGCAAGTTGTTCACATCAGTTCCTAATGAACCAGAATTCTGGAAGAGGCAGAGTAGTTTTGATCATGCTATTCACAGGTATTGTACCATAACATATTTTGGTCTCATCTCATCTTACTGCCATGATAGTTTCTGTGAAACTGGAAACAGAATTCAAACATGGACTACACTTTTCCCTCAAAATGCACCTTTTCTTTTAATTTTCACCAACCATCTATCTTCGTTCTGTGGCTATTTCTCTTTCTTATTGGGTTGAATGACTCTTTGGTTATATGTTAGATAGCCTTTTCCAGAACAGATTAGCTAACTATATGGAAAAACAAACAAACAAACAAAAACCTCTTATTGAGTCAGCTCCTTGCTACACCCTTTTCATCCAGTACTTACTTATTCAGAGGCAATTCAGTCTCAGAGCTTACTTATTAAATTTTACTTTACTGTCCATCTGAATCAGTGTTTAGCAGAGGTATTTTCAGATGCAAATTAACACTTTACAAAGGGAAAACTGAATCAGGCCCTTTGCTAATTTGCATGCTTCTTTTACAGAAAATGATTTTGGCTTCTATAAAGGTAATTGGCATTTATAATGTAACAAACACTTCTTTGCTCTCACTGAAACAGACAAATGCTCTGATGATTCTGTTTTCCATTTATGCAAGTGCATGTACATCTTTCTGTTTTTTTACATTCTTTTATAACATGTAGAGAAAATATGGATTTTAGCTCTTTCTAAATTCACTTTCATCTGTATTCCCTACAAAGCCTTTAAAATCACAGGCTAAAATAAAAGAAAGAAGAAATTAGAATGCTTATTTGAGGAATAAAATACTGAAATTTGTGTTTACACAATAATCAATGAACATTGTAGTTCAGTTAAAATGTTAAGCCAAACTCTGAGCTTGATTTATTGAAACATATTGTGGTTTAGTTTCTCTGGTCACTTTCATTTCTATTCTGGGAGCAACACAGAGCAGCTTTCTAGTGAGGCAAAAATGGTGTCCACCTGCAAAGCTGAGACTAAATAAAGTCGCCTAAGTCTGAAAGCTAGTTTCTATTTAAAATACATCTTCATTTTTTGTTGATGTTGTTTTTTTGTTTGTTTGTTTGATTGATTGATTGATACTTGTACCATAGACAACATGATAAACCAATCATTCCTCAGTCCTCAGTCTTGTTTATGTCTTGGTTTTGTGAAATAATTATACTCGTATGCATTTAAGCATCACTTTTTGTGGTATTTCACTGTGAAACAAAACAATTTTCTTTTGCAGAAACAAAGGAATAGAATAGCAAATTAACTCAAGACTCATTGTGACATTGGTTTTGATAGTCAGAAACTGCATATGCTATAGAAAAATAGTTTTATAATGAAGGGTAATAATAGGAGGACAGAACTGAATGCCAAAGGACTAAATTCTTCTACTGAAGATATAGGAAGTTAAGCTGAAACACTGATAATGAGAATGGAATATATACTGGAATTATAATGCTTAAGATTATACATAGATTGCAGATGATTTAAATGATTGAAATTATTGTGCACTTCTGTGCACACTTTTCTTACGGTTAAGTGAGAGGGTGCTTTGAGTTTGAATAGTCTAGTGTCTTTTCTCAGAGTAGCTTTTAATGCCACTCAAAGGGATAGGTATAAGTACTAATGACCTATTTTATTTAAAAAGTTCACCATCAGAGACTGAAGCGTTTATCCCAAGGACATATATTACATTTTAAGGCATTAGATAGTGACCTAATGTTCATTAAAGTGTCTAAGATGAAAGTGAATGTAAACTAAAATGGAAACACAGTTCAACACCATACCAAAGAAGTCTTCCTCAAATCATGACACTTTATGCAAAGATAGACGTGTTCACATTGTATGTATGTGATTTTTTTATTCAGCTCAATATGGTATGTAACTGTTTTAATTCCCACTGTTAAATATTGTCCCTGAGGACACTTGTATTTGTTGCATAAGCATTCAGCACATCCCGTGACCATGAGTCCATGCAGCAGTGGGCGGACTTCCAAAGGCCTATCCTATCCTGAAATACACTCCGTTTATTCATTATCTATTCTTTATCTTCATTAAGACTGAAATACCAAATGAGATAAGACTTTATTACGCATGTATCTAATTGCAGTTTTAAAGTCTAAAAGCACAAGTCAAAAAGACAATCACAGGGAAACAGAAGCAGAGAGCTGTGGAGTGATTTCTCTGAGATCACACAGCAAGTCACTGACAAAATTAAATTGTTAGGAGATCATAGATTTAGTGAATTGCAAGTGAGTAATCTGTTCGCTAGATAGAACAATGTTTAATTTTAAGCTCTGGGATGTGTTTTACAAGGACATATTTTGCAGTGGATGTGCCTAGGAAAAAAAAAAATCTCCTTTGGAGATTATCTACCTAAATCTAAAATTATCTACCTACTTCAAATGGCATTTCAAAATGCACACGTGTTCCTAATCCCTAAATTGTCTTTGGACAAAAAGGGAGAAACTATCCAACTGTTAACCAAAATTTTTTCTCAAATATTATGAATCTTCATGTTCTCTGAAACTTCTTGTTTTCCAGGGCAGCCGTAGTCATACATGAAGTATCTCAAACCAATGTGGCACAAATGACAGAGATTTTCAAATTCTGTATGAGGACTTTTGCTTTTTGAAACACCTATTAACTATTAAAACTGAAATTTGTCCTTCCAGTACTATGAAGAACTGAGTTAATGTTTAATTATACTCACTCAGTAACCATTTTTTTTTAATTTATTTAATTTTTTTTTTTCTGTCTTCTCGGTTGAAAGACAAAAAAACAGTCTACTCATTTTGGAATGAGTAGACTGACCGATATGAAAACAAAGTGGAACCTGATAGAACACACAGAAAAATGTATTTTTTAGGAATTTTGGGTGGCTCATGAACAAAAGTAGGCTAATTTTTTGAGGCTGTCTTAACTACAAGTTTTGATTCAAGACAAGAGAAATAGGAACCAGGTACACATATATATATGTATACATATATATATGTATATAAAGTATAATGTCATAGTACATGTAAAATTCACTATACAACAGTGTTGCAATAAACTAATATAAATAGAATATAAAGTTTTTTTTTTTTTTTTTTTTTTTTTTTTTTACAAATAATTAGAGAATTTCTGAAGTTGTATTGAAGTTGTTTGCTGTTGTTGAGAATTGTGTAGTCTCATTGACTACATAATCTAAAAAATCAAGAACATAAAGCTAAAAACAAAGGATAAAGGCCTTCCAAAACCAGAAGGAGATAGAGAAAAAGAGAGAGATGATCAGAAGTATGATTTATTATATTACCAGGGAATATTAAGTCCTGTTGTCAAATTAGGTTAGCAAAATGAAAGCAGAAGAGACTGTTATTTGCTAAAATGCATGCAGATGACTAACAGTGTGGAAATGTTTGGGGAAATAGAAAAGGATTAAAGCTAAAATGCAATTTTGTTAGATGAAGTAGGTATCACATAAGCTGGAAATCAGAAAAAAAAAATCTGAAATCTGGAGAAGAGAGATGTAAAGTAATTGTATTTATATTGTCAGCTTTTAGTGTATAAAATTATGGCCATCTCATTAGCTACTATCTGAAATAAGCAAGTAGTGCTAGACCTGGTAATCATTTAATTAATGATTACAATTAAAAATAGAATCAAATATTTGTGATATTCTAAAAATGCTCAGCTAAGAAATTTACACTTTTTCCAAGAGTACTGTACAATTTCTTACTTAATATAAATAAGAACTAAGTAAGAATTAAAACTATTTTTTAGCATAGTTTTGCCAATTTATGTGGGTTCTTTGCAATAGATAAGTTATCTAGTACAGAAGGCATAAAGATCTTCTCTTTGAATGTGTGTTAGCAATGACATTGCCTGGTTAGATATCTTCTGCTTGCTCACTCTACTTCTTTCTTTCTCTCCTTATTTATCTGTCTTTTCGTTTGTACATTGCAAGTTCTATCTTGTTCAGTATATTAGGAGAGAGAATGAAATCCCACTTGTTTTCTAATCTATCTTTGTTATGTTGGTAATTACTCATCTGGTTTGTTTTAATGCGTGTCTCCTCTGTGACCTTATTTTTATTTTCACTGAAAATGAGTTTATGATGAACTGATAAAATCAATATACACGTGCTGGCTTTCAGTTAACATCATGGTTTTACTATTAAGAAATTTATAGCATAACCATATTGCTCATTATTTGATATTTCTTTGTGTTGTACCCTATGTCATGTTATTTTACACAATTTCTTGTGTTTGTTTGTTTGTTTGTTTGTTTGTTTCAATTTAGATAAAAAATATTATCTTGTCTTAATTATCTTTGGTTACTGATAATTCTGCATTAAGTACAGGAAGCTTATACCTCCAACAAAGCAGGGAAACAAAAATAGAAGAACCAATCATTGGGCTCTATAAATTTATATTTTATATAGTCATTAATAATATAATATTTTATTTTGATTCACTGCAACAAAGTGTAACATATTAGTTTATAGGCAGCTGATAACTCAATCATGTTAGGTTCTGTATAGTACTACTACATCATGTGCTGGTGAAGTAAATATGCAGTTACAATAAAAAAAATAAGGGGGATGTAATAAATGAGAATTTCACAATATCAGATGTTTAGATGCAATCAAAATAATTCTTCTACTACTATTATTTTCAAAATTCAACTCAAGAAGTTTTATGTAAAAGTTTCAAAAGCAAAATGAAAATTGTTTTGACTTATCATAGAATCACAGAATCATAGAATGGCTTGGGTTGAAAGGGACCTTAAGATCATCTAGTTCCAACCTCCTCTCCCCCCACTATCTCAGGTTGTCCAAAGCCCCATCCAAACTGGCTTTGAACACCTCCAGGGATGTAGCATCCACAACTTCTCTTGGCAACATGTGCCAATGCCTCACTACTACTATTCAGTGAAGAATTTATTCCTAATGTCTAATCTAAATCTATCCTCTTTTAGTGTAAGACTATTCCCCCTTGTCCTATCATTATCTACCTAAGTAAAGAGTTCTTCTCTATCCTTTTTATAAGACCCCTTTAAGTATTTAAAAGCCACAGTGATGTCTGTCTGAAGCCTTTTCTTCTCCATGCTGAACAGCCCCATCTCTCTCAGCCTTTCTTCATAGGAGAGGTGCTCCAACCCTCTAATCATCTTTGTAGACCTCCTCTGGGCTCACTCTAACAGGTCCACATCTTTCTTGTGCTGGGGGCCCCAAACCTGGATGCAGTACTCCAGGTGAAACCTCATAAGGGCAGAACAGAGGGGAACAGTCACCTCCCTTGACCTGCTAGTCACACCTGTTTTGATGCAACCCAAGATGCAGTTGGCCTTCCAGGTTGCAAGCACACACTGCTGGCTCATGTCATGCCTTTCATCCACCAGAACCCAGAAGTTTCTCTCCACAGGGCTGCTCTCAATGAGTTTTTCTCCCAGTCTGTACTTATGTCTGGGATTGCCCTAACCCAGGTATAGCACCTTGTACTTGGACTTGTTGAACCTCATGCAGTTCACACAGGCTCACTTCTCCAGCCTTTCCAGGTCCCTTTGAATGGCATCTCTTCTTTCTTTGGTATCAATTGCACCACTCAGTTTGGTGTCATCTGCAAACTTGCTGAGGGTGTACTCAATCCCATCGTCTATGTTATTGATGAAGATATTGAAAAATACTGATCCCAGGACAGACCCCTGAGGGATACCGCTCATCACCGGCTTCCACCTGGACATAGAACCATTGATCATAACTCTCTGAGTGCAGTCACTGAGCCAATTCCTTACCACTGGATAGTCCACCCTTCAAATCCATACATTTCAAATATAGAGATTAGGACATCGTATAGGACCATGTCAAAAGCCTCGCAGAAATACAAGTAGATGACATCAGCTGGTCTTCCCTTGTTGACTGATGAAGTCACTCCATTGTAGAAGACCACCAGATTGGTCAGGCATGATTTTCCCTTGGTGAAACCATGCTGGCTGTCCCAAATCACCTCCATGTCCTGCATGTGTCTTAATGTTGCCTCAAGGAAGATTCATTCCATGATCTTGCTAGGCATAGAGGTGAGGTTCAATGGTCTGTATTTCCCTAGGTCTTTTTTCCTACATTTTTTAAAAATGGAGTGATGTTTCCCTTTTTCCAGTCTCCAGGGATTTTGCCTAACTGACATAATTTTTCAAATATGATGGAGATAGTGGCTTGGTGACTACATCAGCCAATTCCCTCAGTACCCTAGGATACATGTCATCAGGGCCCATGGACTTGTAGTTGTTAAGTTGCGTCAGGAGGTCCCAAACTTGCTCTTCACTTACAGTGGGAGGGACTCTGTTCCCCCAGACCCTGCTAAGAATTTTGGGGACTGAAGAAATGTAGGAAGCCTGATCACCAGTGAAGATCAAAGCAAAGAAGCTGTTAAGTACCTCTGCCTTTTGCACATCTTTTGTTACCAGTTCTCTGTCTGGAAAGCATGACTTACGAAGAGCGGCTGAGGACACTTGGGTTGTCTAGTTTGGAGAAAAGGAAGCTGAGAGGGAACGTCATTGCTCTCTACAGCTTCCTGAGGGGAAGGAAGTGGAGAGGGAAATCCTGGTCTCTTCTGCCTGGTAAAGAATTATAGGACATGGGAAAGACACAAAACTGAGTCTGGGGATGTTCAGACTGGATATTAGGAAAAAAAAAAATCTTTCCCCTGATCATGGTCAAACACTGGAAAAGGCCTGCTAGAGAGGTGTGCCTAACATGCCTAACAGTGTTCAAGAGATGTTTGGACAATGCCCTCAATGTTATGTTTTAACTGAACTATTCTATTCTATTCTATTCCTTTCAACTGAACTATTCTATTCTATTCTATTCTATTCTATTCTATTCTATTCTATTCTATTCTATTCTATTCTATTCTATTCTATTCTATTCTATTAGTTTCGACATCAAAATTAAAAAGTACCACATTTTTTAAATGAGAAGTACAGATTGTCTCTCTTTTGTATAACCAGAATTTTTATCTTATGGTAGGATAGCTTCTTAAACTAATTTAATAGCAGTCTCAATACAAAAGCAAATCTTGAGAAAAAAAAAAAAAAAAAAAAGACACCCCCCCATTATATTATCAAATTGCTCTAAAAATCAAATTGCTCTAAAAAACGTTTTCTTCTTAAAGTACTAACTAAAGTACTAACTTAGATCAATGTTCCTAACTCCATTGCTGATACTTTTAAAAAGTGCTAAGTAACTTCTCTGAACTTTTTAGTTCACCTCACGTTCTTCAGTGAGTCTTGCAGAAGGAAGACAAGGGACATTCAAGGTAGGTGGGATGAATTTACATATATAATTGTGTTTCAAATAAATTGGTAATCATTATCATTAATTCTCTTATTTTTAAGTGTAACAATAATACTAATTTGCTATTAAAAATAATAATAATATTTAAAAAACAAAACAAAACAAAACAAAACAAAAAAAAACAGAAGAGATAGTTTTGATTTAATGTGCAACCAGGGGACATTCTCCTTTTTTTTCCCTGAAAATAAGACTTTGCATATATTGAGCCCTGAATAACTCGTGCACTTAGGTAACTCAAAACTCATACTATTCTCTATTTTGCATTGTATTCCTTACTGTATGTCTTAGCTGTATATAATGCTGTATGGCTGGAAAATAAAATACTTGAGAAAAGGGTTGTGGACCATGTGGAGAGGTGAATAAAAGAAAGAAAGGAAAAAAAATAAACGACTGCAGGGCTTTGACAAAGCAAGGGTAACTAGCAATGGGGACTCTACCATAAATTTCCTTTTTTTTTGCTACATGAACTTACACATTACCTGTAGTGGTACTAAATTGAAATTTTTATTCATAAGTTTACTTTAATCAGATTTTTTTTTTCCCACTAAATATGTGTATGAAAATGCTGTAACCATGCTCTGGAGTTAAGGCAATCATGGTAGGTTTAAGATATGCTTTCTTTGATTTGAATGATGTTATTGTTCTTTATCATCTTCAACATCGACTATGTAGCTAATTTTTGGGGAAAACAACAACAACAACAACAGAAAAAACAGATTGCAGTTTAAATTTCAAAGTACTAACATAAATAAATTAAGTTCTATATAAATGAATCTCTTTAAAATAATTGCAGCAATTATTAAATTGTTCCTGGAAAATCAAAAGCAGATTTCTGTAAACAAGCAATGTATTTTAATATTAATGTAATTCAGTCTGAGCTAAAGAAAAGATTCTTTTTTTCCCTAACAGAGTCAGATTCATTAAAATTATACAGTGATATGAAAGAAACTTATATTATGAGGGCATTTATGTTTTTTAAAAGTTTATGTTGATTTTTCTGAGATACCTTGTTTGACACTTTTGTAGGTTTGGCACCTATCCTTGTAAAATATTGTGTTTACATTATGTGAATATTTAATACAATTGTTTTTGTTTTCTTGTAAGAAAGATGAATCATCTAGATTTTGACTTAGGACCTGGAAGCTACTTTAAATATTCAACTATTTTCTTCAAGTCACTGCTGTAGGTAAGAGAAGACACATCTGTGCCCTAGTAACTGGAAAGGATTCAATAAGTAAGACTTTATAAAGCTATATTTATTTTAATGATTTGCATGAGATTTGCCTACAAAAGAATAGAAACATTTGCTGGAAGTTATTTAAAACAAACAAACAAGAGAGTTGCAACAAAATAATTTGAAAAGATCAAAGAAAGCATGCTTGAAGTGAAACAATATATATATATATTTTGCTTCTATCACCATTGCATTACTGTTATTATTAGTAGTAATAGTAGCAGGTGGTGGTGGTAGTGGTGGTTTTGTGGGAAATAAGAAAAATCAAAATATTTCTATTTTTGATTGGTGTTACAGTCAGGAAAACTAAAAGCCATAAGGCTTGCACATAATTAAAGACAAAAGTGAATATTGGTTTAAAAAAAAATAATCAATGACTTATGATCAGAAATATTCAAAACACAAAATTTACAGTGATATGTTTGTGGCTTAGCAGAGGCAGTAATAAGCCCATCCAGCGTCTGGTAAAGATAGGATGACTTTGTTCTTTGGACTTGTTACTGTTCTCCTTGTTCTGTCCTTGTTACTGTTCTCCCACTGATTTTGTAATAATCATTATCAGAGTCAGGAAACAGAGGAATTAAGATTTACATAGATTAATAATAATGATTAAAGTCTAGTTCTGTGATTTCATCCTTTTTGATAATTGGACTAGATAAGAAAAAAGTGAGAAAGATGAGTTTTCAACAACTGTGCTGTCCCAACACATACCTGAATGATGTTATGCAACCTTTCAGCAACAGTTCAGATGAACATTCAGAATTCACATCACAGACAAAATAAACCCTATCCTGCCAAATGTTAGTAGCAAAAAGAATTACAGGAGTGTACAGAGGCTCTAAGCTAAATTGGGATCCTTTATGCTAAATGTCGTACATAGTATGAACCAATAGTTAGTTACCAGTTTACTGTCTAACTAGCTGGGAGACGAGAAACAAGGGCACAGAAGGGTCCAATGACCAGCTGATTCCTCACAGATGGATGTAAAAAGAGAGGAGGTGTGTCCTGAGCCCAGTCAGAGAGATACATACCAGTTTCTGCTCAGAAGATACTTAACTGTATATACGTAACTGTATAGCTTTGTTAGTGGTAGGGCTGGGTTATTACAGCTCTCAAAATGTCTCTGTGGCTTCTAGCCTGTAGGTAGCTCACACTGAACCACTGTGGGGACAAGCAGCTTCTCTATGTTACACATATATTTCTGCTAGTGATGCAATAACCTCATACCATTTCCCCTTAGCTTTTAAATAACAGATTGTAGTGGCCAAAACCACAGAAACTGATGCTGTAGTTCAGTGCACTGATTTGAAATATCTTAATTGGCCTAATCATTGCAGACTTACAGACCTTAGTGACTGATCAAAATTTAAACATTTTACAGAATGACAGAATCACAGAATAGTTGAAGGGACCTCTGGAGTCCATCTGGTCTAACTCCCTTGCTCAAGCAAGGACACCTAGAACAGGTTCCCCAAGACTGTGACCAGATGTCTTTTGTAGATCTCCAAAGAGGAAGATTCCATAACCTCTGGAAAATTTATTCCAGTGTTCCAGTTTTTTCCCATGTTACAGGTTGTGCCCATTGTCTCTTATCCTGGTGCTGGGCACCACTGAAAAGAGCCTGGCTGCATCCTCTTTGTACCCTCCCTTCAGGTATGTATACACATTGATAAGATTTTAATTGAGCCTCCTCTTCTCCAGGATAAACAGGTCCAGATCTATCAGGCTCACCTTATAGGAGAGATGCCCCAGTCTTTTGTCATCTTGGTGGCCCTACGATGGATTCTTTCCAGCCAGTCCATGTCTCATATTGGGGACTCCAGAATCGGATACAGCACTCCATGTGCAGACTCACCAATACTGAGTAGAGGGAAGTACAGCATATTGCTTAATAGGAATAAGCAATAAGAATACTGTTAGACTTGTGGATGAACTATTAGAAATTAATTAATTTTTGTTAAATGTATTCAGGCAAATTGCTTCTAATTGCAGGCATTTTGATTTTATTTTATTCATTTTTCTCAGAATTTTAATCTTCAGTAAGTACTGTCCGAAAGGTTTAAGCTATAAATGTTTTGGATTCCTGTGGTTTAATATTTAGTTCTGTCATCTATCTCAATATAGTAGATGGGAAAACAACATATGAAATGTTTTACTGTTGAGAAAATTGATGTACAGAAAGAAAGATAATAATTTGGGGGTGGTGGGTTTGATTTCTTTTAATCTAAGGAAACAAAGTTTATGTCTACAGAATTGCTAGTTTATCATACTTGGTGAAGCTGTGATATCTTCAGTCTTCATAAAATGAAAATTGGATAATAGAACTCCCATGAAAATATTTAAAATGCATGTTCAGGAATTGCCTATTTAAAAAAACAAACAAACAAACAAACAAACAAAAAAACTGTTATGAAAAGCTATGCTTACTGTTTTCAATATTTATTGACTTTTTAAGTAAACAAAAATGCAATGTTTATTCTTGAAATACAGCTCTTTTTACATTCCAGATGGGTTTGTAAATCCATTATGTACATATATTGACTATACATGATCTTTATAAACAGCGTTAAGGGAATTAAAAGTGATACACAAATTTATGGGTATTGTGATACCTTTTAACAAAACGTCACTGAGTAAAACAAATCTAACTGCAAATTATAGCTCCACATTAACATGTATTCAAACCAAGAAATATCTTTATGATTTCATGAAGAATTGCACTTAAGGTTATTCAGTTTAACCAGGAGTCCCTTGGTGGTACAGTTTGGAAACTTTCCTATTCATATCTTCAAATCCATAATAGTGAGAATACCAATTTATTTACCTATTTTGATTTCAGTGAATTTGGAAAGTCCTGAAAGCTTCTCAGCAATATTACTTTTACCAAAGACACTGCACTAAATTTTAAATACATATAATTTCCACATTTTATTCCAGGAACTGCTTGTTATTCAGTGCTGACATTACAATTTTTCTGTTTTGTCTTATTCGCTATGGAATCCATAATTACCATCTGAAGGTCAAGTGAATCTGTTATATCATTTGATTCTACTTTTGTGACAGAACACAATTTTGCTTGCTTTATTTCATTGGTTATGTAGTGCAAATAGCATGTAGTGAAAAATTGACCAAAATAATAAAATTTCAAATGCTACTCCATCCTAGTTTAAATTTGTATGCATTTTAATATGGACTGTTTTACTTGTGAGCAATATTTAAGAAAATAATCCTTAGAATTATTCATTTCTGTAACAAGGATTACATTGGTTATATATATAGGACCTTTTAAAATGATATCCTTAGTATTTTCTTCTAAGCAAATATGCAGTGGGATTACAGTTATGAGGAGTTATATCAGACAACTTTCCCTCTGAAATCAAATAATACATTCAAAGTTCCTTTAAACTTAATTATAAATGAATTTAATTTAAACTGTGATAGTATTTGGTAAATGATTTATTATACTGCTAGAATGCATTCTTCTCCATAGTATAACAATTTTCCACTTCATTGCTGCCATTTGCAAATGACATCAAAACTTGGTTCACTTATGGTCTTTTCTTGTTAATGATTTATTGTCAAAGTAGCAAAGCATTTCACAAGCTAATACAGTTTCCTCTTTCATCAGTACAGTTAAAAAACACCTTGCTGGTTTCTCAGTTTATGATAAATAACTATTATTTGTCTTTTTAAGCTGTAATTGCTATTGTTTATCTGGACAGTACTGGAAGATTCACTTTGATGTCTATGATGGAGTTCCAAAATGCAACATTAATTTTCTCTTAATCCTTGGATACAACTGTTGGGTCCATCAGAAATTACAATCCTTTTTAATGACGGAAAATAAACAGCATAAGAGAAAACAGCAATAAAGAGCAGGGATTGGTCACACCTTCAAGTCACAGAGAAGCCTTAGATTCTAAACTCAAGCAAATATCTGCCTAAGTATTAACAATAACCTCCAGAGATGCAGCTGGCAGAAGTAGTCTAGTCCACTGCTTAACTATCCTAGTGTTAGTCCAAAGTTCTAACCATAAAAATTTTTTCTACAAATTAACCTTTACACTGAGTCCAATCCACAGGACACACGAACAGTCATCTCTTGTAAAAAGTGAAATTAATCTGTGGAAAAGCATGAATTTTCTTTGTTAATTGTTTTGTTTATTTCACATCTGAGACCAGCTTCGTAATAATGAGCTAATACTGCATTCACATTCACATCTGCAAAAACTGACAACAGACAATTGGCAACATAGACTATAGTTTGAATACTTACATTGAAAAAAAATAACAAAGAATTTTCCTGGTACCCTTTCAAACAACTACAACAAGAAAAAAGATACATTTTATGCACATTAATATTTTAATATTATATTATTTAATATTTATTAAAATTGAGTGTGGAGTATATGGAATATGATGCCTATGTCCCATATAATTATGTGGTTCTTACAGAAATGAGCATGACAGAAAATGAAGTTATGTTGAACTTCATCATTCTGAAGACCAGCCTGAATATTTTTTTGTATTATACAATCTACAAAATATAGGGTTAAATATTTGGAGATAAGAAGCTTTTTCATAAGGAATATGCATGAAAAAAGGTCAGATTGAGAGGGGAAGGAAGGAGAGGGAATGTAGAGCTATTTTTCTGCTCTGTGCTCCTCCATCAGTGAAATGTTGTACGATTAATGTCAGCTTTGTAAAGTACTGGATATCACACCCTTCAAGATCACTAACTCGTTCTTTAATTAAAAATTAAGATTAGTTACTGCTGAATGATGGCATTATTTTTCTTGAAGACTGAAGATTCAATGTTGTCCCTGAATTACTCCTGGATTTCTTCCAGAGCAAAGACCAACATATCAGGACTGGGACCCATGCCATAAATGTCTGCCTGGCAAACAGTAATTTACTTGCAAATGAAAGAAGAAATAATCATATGATTATTGATAGCTGCTTAATCTTGCTGGAAGCATTCCCCCAGTATTCAGATACTTTGGTTCCTTTACAATATTAATTGTATTGACATGGTCAGCAAAAAATGTATTTAAGTAGTTCAGAATATCTCTTAATACCCTAGACTTTCAAACTGAGCACTGTGGTAAAGGATCCTAAAGTCAGACATGGAGTGGAACAGTCAAAAGAGCTACCTGTTAGTGTACAGCTTATGAAACCAGCACCAAAATCCTTTTGTACTAATAAATGAAATAAATTCCATGATGTTAGTTATAAATTAGTCTTAGTTAGAGAATCGAACAAGATGGTTCGGGAACAATTAATCTGCAGAGGCAGATATTTTCACTTAGAGCTTGACTGTATTTAAAGTAAACATAAGAAATACAATTAGAAATGTTACGCCTGTTGTTTAAAATTAATAAAACTTCATTAAAAAGTGTTAATCAGTAAGCACTTATGTTACTTACATTTTACTTTGTGAAAAGGCTTTCTGCCTGTGTAGAAGGCCAAACTGCCTGAAGAGGATCTCTTGGACTGAACAAAGGGAAAAAGCACTAGGAAAATTATTATTATTATTATTATTATTATTATTATTATTATTATTATTATTATTATTATTATTGTTATTGTTATTATTATTATTATTATTATTATTATTACTGGAATACACTGATACATATGTTAATATAAGAGTGAATAGCATATATAAATCCTGATCTTACTAAAGAGTAACAAGTTCACTGCTCTTGAGCACTGTGGAAAACTGCAATGAAGCAGACACTTTTTTTGTTGTTGTTGTCACATCATTCAGAGTCTAGACACAAAGCAACTGCTATAATCTTGCAGTTTGACCTCTGACATAACTGAGGACTAATGAGTTTCCTGATTTAATTTGTAAGTCCTACAGCTGGTGCTAAACTAAAGCATACTTTAGCTAAACATTCAGTCTTGCTATAAATGTTCCCAACAACTTAGAAGCCACCAGAATTCTTGAGCTCTTGTTTCAATGTCTCAGAAAAGTCCATTGAAATCATGCTTAGTCTGAATATCTTCAACTTTATTTGAAGTCATAGGATACTGTTATAACTTTGTCTCCTGAATGAAGAACTTTCTATTAATAAATGTTCAAACCCCCTATTGACATTTACAGGTTTGTGATCATGATGTCACCTCTTAGACTTCTCTTAGATTAACAAAGTAGGTTAAACATCTTAAACTTTTCATTAATCTTCATAGTTTGAAAACCTTTTATCATTTTAATTTTTACAAACTCTTTGACCCATCTGAAAAATGTGATAAAAACACTTATATTTGTTAAGTAATGCACATATTTGACAAGATATTTGAAATCTGCTAATCAATAGATAACACATCAAAATATTACTGTTATGGAAAGTACTATTTGGTAATACATATTACAATAATTAAATGATTGTCATAGTTTAATTATCAATTAAAAGCACAGAGAAGGAGAACCAGTTGAAGCTATAAAAAAATACAAACACACATACACTTGCTTTTCTTTTCAATCTCCTTTAAAGTATAATTCCATACTCTTCTACCTTCAGCATACTTCATATAATGTCACTAAGTATAGACACTGTTCTGGTGATTTTGAGTCATTTGTGGACTGGGCTAGAGATAGAAGCAGTTCATTAACAGTCTGTGTGGCTTTAGTTAAAGGTATCATGTATATTGACCTCTTATCACCTTCCAGAACTTGACTCACTCCTATGGCCTTATTTTTTTCCCTCACTCTTTCATATAAGTCTTGAAATATTTCCACTTACTCATTTTCATGTGTACCTCTTCTATATTTTAATTCATGCCAGAGGTATTACTGTTATTGCCATCCTGTGGCACCAGGCAATATCATATCTTCTGGGGTCAGAAGCCCAGACTAGACAACTTGGCTCCATGTGTGGATGAGACCATTCAAACTTCCCCCACTGCATGTTTTCGACTGAAAAAGCATTGGCTGTACTTGCTCCCTTAAAGATTAGACACATTTATTTATTTATTTATTTATTTTTATTTTTTCCCCAGGGCTATTTTCGCCCTGCTGATCTGATGATTTTATTTATTTATTTATTTATTTATTCTTTACATATTGAGATATTGACAAAGACATCATGTGGAATGTTCGTAAATTAATGACTCCTTTAACTGTGAAGAGGTAACAGACAGAAGGACTCAGAAAACGTGCCAGAGACATCCATAGAGAAAAAATTGTGTTACAGCATAACAGCAAATCTGGAAATTGGACCTCAAACACCACTTTTAGAAGACTAATGTGGGAACTTGACAAGAGTTGCAACACTGAAGGAAATCAGTTTTATTTTGCAGAAGCGTATTTATAATCTGAATTATCCATATCTGGACTTTCTGCTTCTGCTGTGCTACAATATGAAACTTTTCCTTGTTTGTTTGTTTGTTTAGAAAATTGATATTCCTGATTATATCCTGAACAAAAATGCCTGATGTGAGATTAAATGAGTTCTTTCTGTCTGTGTGTTAGGGGAAGGGTACCAATTTTACTATTATTAGACAGCATGCAGAACAAGGATATAATTTAAAACATATTAGAACATGGATATTTCCCAATCTTTCACTGAGCTGTCTGCTAATGGAAGTGTACTGTGTAATAACCCCTTTCACTTGCTTGTGCTCCGTGTGACATGGCAAATCACACAGTGCTTTAAGGTGAGTCCTATCTGATAATAATTTAGAATACATTCAACTCCTTTGATAGGTAGTTTAGTGAAACTGTGATAGAACATGACAGTTATGAAGGATGCTTTACTGTATGGAAAAAAAAAAAAGTTTACTTAGCATGTAGAATAATCTAAGTTTAAGTTTGGGAATATTGCTTGTTGATTAGATAAACTTCACGAAGTCCTACAGCTCGGGAAAAATCAGGGAATCTGGACCCTTTACAGCAAAATATTTGTATCTACTAAGCATTTTCAAGGTTCTTTCTACATCTAGTCATCTAGACAGAAATGACTGTCCTAGCAATGTCTACCACTGTTTGGTTTGTTCTTTGAATTACAGGTTGTATTTAAACAATTATTTGGAATATCACAGAATCACAGAATTGTCTAGGTTGGAAGAGACCTTCAAGATCACCTAGTTCAACCTCTGACCTAACACAAAACAGTCCTCCACTAAACCATATCGCTAAGTTCAACATCTAAATGTCTTTTAAAGCCCTCCAGGGATGGTGACTCCACCACTTCCCTGGGCAGCCTGTTCCAATACCTCACAACCCTTTCAGTAAAGAAGTTCTTCCTAACATCCAACCTAAAATACCCCTACCACAACTTTAGCCCATTCTCCCTCGTCCTGTCACCAGGTACGTGGGAGAATAGACCAATCCCCACCTCACTACAGCCTCCTCTAATGTACTTATAAAGAGCGATAAGGTCACCCCTGATCCTCCTTTTCTCCAGGCTGAACAAGCCCTGCTCCCTCAGCCGCTCCTCGTAGGACTTGTTCTCCAGGCCCCTCACCAGCTTTGTCGCCCTTCTCTGGGCTCTTTCGAGCACCTCGATGTCCTTCTTGTAGCGAGGGGCCCAAAACTGAACACTGTACTCGAAGTGCGGCCTCACCAGAGCCGAGTGCAGGGGGACAATCACTTCCCTAGTCCTGTTTCTTATACCATTTCTTATACAAGCCAGGATGCCATTGGCCTTTTTGGACACCTGAGCACACTGCTGGCTCATGTTCAACCGACTATCCACCAATACTCCCAGGTTCTTCTCTGCCTGGCAGCTCTCCAACCACTCCTCTCCCAGCCTGTAGCTCTGCTTGGGGTTGTTGTGCCCCAGGTGCAGGACCCGGCACTTGGCCTTGTTGAACTACATAGAGTTGGCCCATCGGTGCAGCCTATCCAGATCCTCCTGCAGAGCCTTCCTAACCTCAAGCAGATCGACACACGCACCTAGTTTGGTGTCATCTGCAAACTTACTGAGGGTGCACTCGATTCCCTCATCCAGATCGTTAGTAAAGATATAAAGAGGACTTGCCCCAGTACCGAGCCCTGGGGAACACAACTAGTGACTGGCTCCCAGCTGGATTTGACTCCATTCACCACGACTCTTTGGGCCTGGTTATTCAGCACGTTTTTAACCAATGAAGTGTATGCCAGTCCAAGCTACAAGGAGCCAGTTTCTTGAGGAGACTGTTATGGGGAATGGTGTCAAAGGCCTTACTAAAGTCAAGGTAAACCACATCCACAGCCTTTCCCTCATCCACCCAGCGCGTCACTTTGTCATAGAAGGAGATCAGGTTCGTCAAGCAGGATCTGCCTTTCATAAACCCAAGCTGACTGGGCCTGATCACCTGCTTGCCCTGTAAGTGCTATATGAAGACACTCAAGATAATCTGCTCCATGAGCTTCCTTGGCACTGAGGTCAATCAAACAGGCCTATAGTTACCCAGGTCTACCCTCCAGCCCTTCTTGTAGATGGGTGTCACGTTTGCTAGCTGCCAGTCGACTGGGACCTCCTCTGATAGCCAGGACTGTTGATAAATGATGGAAAGCAGCTTGGCCAGCTCCTTCACCAGTTCTCTCAGTATCCTCGGGTGGATCCCATCTGGCCCCATCAACTTGCGTACATCCAAGTGCCGTAGCAGGTCGCCAACCATTGCCTGGTGGATTATGAGGGCCACGTTTTGCTCCCCATCCCCTTCCACCAGCTCAGGGCACTGGGTATCCAGAGAGCAACTGGTTTTGCTGCTAAAGACTGAGGCAAAGAAGCATTAATCACTTCTGCCTTTTCCTCATCTTTTGTAACTAAGTTTCCCCCTGCATCCAGTAAAGGCTGGAGATTCTCCTTAGTCCTCTGTTTTGCACTGATGAATTTGTAAAAACATTTTTTGTTGTCTTTGACGGCAGTAGCCAGATTGAGCTCCAGATGAGCTTTGGCCTTTCTAATTTTGTCCCTTCACTGCCTCGCAACATCCTTATAGTCCTCCCGTGTGGCCCGCCCCCTTTTCCAAAGATTGTAAACCCTCTTTTTTCTCCTAAGATCAAGCCACAATTCTCTGTTCAGCCAGGCCGGTCTTCTTCCCTGCCAGCTCGTCTTTGGGCACGTGGGGACAGACCATTCCTGCGCCACCAAGATTTCCTTCTCGAAGAGCACCCAGCCAGGTAACTTTTGTCAGCTGCCTGTAGAACTCCTCATCAGTCTCCTCATCCTGGTTCAGCAGTCTATAACAGACCCCCACCAGGATGCTTGCCTTGTTGGTCTTCCTGCTTAACCCATAGGGACTCAACCTTATCATTCCCAGCCTCAAGTGCCATGACATCAAAACTCTCTCCTATATAGAGAGCCACACCACCACCCCTTCCATGCTGCCTGTCCCTTCTGAAGAGCCTATAGGTGGGACCCATCTGCAGCCATCAGGCCGGGTGTCGAGTAAAGCACCCCATGGTTAAAAAAAAAAACACAAAATTTCTGTGTTTTCAATAATATATGGCTGTCACAAAGCAACACTTATTACTTCATTGACTGCATCTTGTAACCATCAAATCTGTCTGAGCAATCCATGCATTCTTTTCTCTTACTGTTATGACTATTAATTCTAACAGTGCTATCATAAATGAAGATTGATGAAGATTGATGGGTTTTCCTAAAGGCCCCATTCTCACATGAAATCCAGACTCTGCTTTTAAAAATATACACTACCTCCAAATTACCTTAAATTTTATTAATAATAGTATTTAAAATCTCAGAATTCTGTTACCAAATATCTCAGCCCCATAACCATTCTTTTCAGATGCTGTTTGTCTCTTTCAGTGATTTCTTCAATGAATAACAATTTTCCTAAGCTTCAAAGTCAGTGGAATTTTAACACCTACCTCTCTTTGAGACTTTGAGGCTTTATATTCAGCCCAAAGAAATGATGAAAGTCTGTAGCAGGAAAAAGTCACAGGATTTTAGTTCAGGTCAGAGATTTAATTACAAAGCAGAAGAATAGAAATACATGGAGCTAATATATGTAAAGTTATAATTTGATAGTTTGAAAATTCTGAAAAAAAAATCTACTGAGTATGTGTATTTCTGTTTCTGCATGCATGAATTCTAGTTTTGCACAGGTCGAATTTGATGAAAAATTCCGTGATGGAAGAGAATAAAACTAATAAGCAAACAAGTTATCCTCACTATTTTAGGCCTGTATGTAAAGTGGGCTGGATTCTGATCATTTGGTGAAACTAAAAGGAAGCTTTCTTTATGCAAAATTATACTGATCTATCCTAGATTGCTAAGAGGTTTTATATAATCTTTTAACTTCCCTGGACCCAATGAAGGCACTTTTTTTTTTTTTTTTAAAAAAAAGCTATTTATTAGTGTTTTCTTTTGTTGTTTGTTTGTTTGTTTCACTCACAACTTATTTGAAGAGAATAGGCTCTTGTAGCTTTTCCTTCCCTTCCTTTTTGCATGTTACTTGAAACCAATGTCTCACCTCACTCAGAAACAACTTTTTTTTTTTTTTTTTTTATATATATATATATATATATATATATATATATATATATATGGCACATATCAAAAAATAACAAAATTACAATTAAAGTGAAGTTCAACAATTCTGATTTTTAAAATATATTTTTAATAAATTATAGCTTTTAAATTTCTCCCAACACATATCCTTGCATTTAAATATACATAAGTATTGCTATGCAAGTCTAAGTAGATGCTATTTTTAGAAACCTGCTTATACAACAGCCATCCTTTAATATTAATCATGCAAATTATAATGATGTTCTTCAATAGAATTCAAATTTTAGTCTTTTAATGACCTTTATAAACATTTTTGTGTCAGCAGCAATCATCTGTACATAAAGTTAAACTGTATCTGCTTAAGGAAACTTTATAAGATCTTACCATTTAAATTTACATGAAATCATCAATTGTAACTTGACTAATATCAATCTAACGTTATAATGCAGTGGCAATTTGTTCTCTCTTGCTGCTGCTGGCAGACCTAAGCAGCACAAAAATTATTGAGACAGATGCACAAGTAATCAGTTATGTCACTTTATTGATGCATTCCTGATTATCCCTTAATGAGACAGAATTTCTGAAGAGGCAGTACTTGTCCCTAATGAATGTTTCTTCAGATGCCAGATTTGTTTGGCTTATACACACCTGCTTCCCTTACATGACCTGTTATTCTTAATTACTATTTATATGTAGAGTGGAAAAGAAAAAATCTTGGAAAAAACAATGGGTCACAGATTGTACTTTTCCTTATAATTGAAAGAGACCTTGTGATAAAATATAGAGTGAGATTCTGAGATGTAAGTGAGATCTTAACTCAAGATAAACAGAGAGAAAATGGGGCAAAAAATACAATAGAGGGTTTTCACACAAAATAAAGGAATTAGTGCAGCTGCACACTGATGGCAGCTGAACAACTTATTTCTTGTTGTTTTTTCTCTTCAGCTCAAAAGCTGGAGTATAAAAAAATTATCTCAGGTGAAACCAGGACACTTGTAATTAAAAGCATGGTTTATCTAAAACCAGGAATAAGAAACCCTAAAGGAAAAGCATTTTTTTAAAATCAGATTTATAATATACCTATGAAGATAGTATAGATTTATATTTAAGTTAAAAAAAAACAGTTTACCTTTCTTCACAAGCAAATGAATTCTGTTGCTCTGTTAGTACCAAATCTGGTAATTGTAATCTTAAAATACAGTAAATTAGCATCTTGTAGCTGCGAATTCATAGCTAAAAAGAGGATTTTAAGATTTATGTAGAAATATATGTATGTCTCTTTATGTAGAAAGAGATCAATTTGGTCTTCTGTCGTTATGTGTTAGTAAAACTGTATTTAACAGTACAATATCACTGACATAAAGTGTCTTTCTTCTTTTGTGTAAAGACCATTTGTCTTATTTGTGTCAACTGGGGACTTTCATACTTGCTGTTTTCAAGTCTGTGCCAAGTACATGATTGCTTCATTTGCAGTCAAAAGCATCTTCTCTGCAGGAATAAACCAGAATATTCCATATGTTTATGGGCCAGTTCCTTGCCACTTCCATAAGAACTACAGATGAATTCAGGCTCTTAATAAGGAATGCCCTTGAGAGCCATGCAACTGGGAAAAAATCAGGGGCAACTACTACTGTATTCAGTATGTGTATATCTATACCACAGTGCATGTGTAAATCTTGTATATTCCAGAAAGGAAGAACAGGCAAGGACTCTTATTTACCTGAGAGATGGGTATAACAAGGGTGACCAAAGTAGTAGGAAAGTGCTTGTGACAGATAACAGATCCCTGAATACCTGTCTTTGGGCTTTGAGCAACTTGGTCTAGTGGGTGGTATCCCAGCCAATGGCAGGGTGTTGGAACGAGATGATCTTTAAAGGTCCCTTCTAAGCCAAACAATTCTATGATTTTATGTTTCAGGATGGTATCATTGAGCCTAGAGCCCTGCTGAGAAGTATCAATTGCCTCCTTCCACCTTTTCAATTCAATGACCTAACATGCTCTCCTGACAATAACCTATCCCGGACTGTAGTTCGCAATAAGATCCCTTGAGGATAAATAGGTTTACTTGATACAATAAGACGATGTATGTTTAATGCTTGCAATGTTTCTATGAAATTTAGTTCTCAGAAGTTACAAATTTATAGAATTAGACTCTACAAATGAAAGAAGCTATTTCAAGGACCTTCTTTAGCTAATAAATGGGAAGCAGTGGCTAATAAATGGGAAACAGAGAGAACTCATTCTGGAAAAAAAAACTCTTTATGAGGTATCTTGGAATCTCCTTTTGCTTTACCTTGTGCTGTGGAGAAGATGTGTTTGTTTTGAAAGAAAAATAATAATTCAGTACTCTACAAATATAGGTTTGACAATTCAGCTAGAATTAGCTGACCTTCTCAAATTCAAATTTTATGAACCATGCTACTTGAAAATTCTTTTCTCTAGTGATTGCCTTCCTCCCTTAAAACTTTCCAGAGAAATATATAAAACGTATTAAGTTACTATTTTGTTTACACTTTGTGAAAACCAACAATTGATCAAACACCCTAGAATATGCCATTCTGAACGGCATATCTAATCTAATCTAATCTAATCTAATCTAATCTAATCTAATCTAATCTAATCTAATCTAATCATATATCAAGTCATATCTAATCTAATCTAATCACCCAAATCTAAAAGACAACTTTTTTTTTTTTTTTCATATCTAAGCTAATAATTAAAAAAATGAAAATAAAACAATAAAAAAGAATTCCAACATTGTCCTGGTATCACACTGAATTAAAAAATTTTTGGGTTTGGTTCAGTTATGTAACAATCAACGTTTATATATACAAATATATGTTGTTGTGTCATTTAATAGTAACATATTATAATAACTATTATAAACGCTTTTGTACCTTATGAACAAACACTGGAGTAAAGGGCAATAAAAAAAAAAAAAATAAGAAATTGAGACCTTTCAATTTTTTTTCCTCTATCTTTTCCCCCTGTGTTGAGAAGCTGCCTTCACTGAAATCTATTCTTTACTTCCCATTGAGCCTGGTGGGTTCAGAATTTAGCTCTTGAATGGTTCCAATATTGTTTTTCTAGTGGTTATCCATAAAAGCTCTTATTAGATTCAGAAGGGGAAAAAAAAAGTATAGAACAAAATATTTAGAAAAAATAGAAAAATATAGAAAAAAAAAACAGCCCTGTAGCCCTCATGAATGAGTCTGATCTGAGTTTGCTGAAGTAGAAAAAAAAAATGAATTCATCAACAGTAACGGCATTGGAAAGCTTTCAAAAAAGTCCCCAAATAAATTATTAGCAGTAGGTGAAAGTTTCAATTTTAGCAAATCTATCCAATGATTAAGCCACATAAGTAAAAATCTAACTAGAAATTCAGCATTCCGTGTCTGGCTAATATTCTTAGATTTGAAACTAACTAGCCAATTACAGGTCCTGTATCAACAATCTGTTTACCATTTATGATCCACTTGTAAATGAGTTGTTATTCAATTTACAGTAATAACTGGGAGTAGTTGTGTGAAAAAAAAACAAAGAAAATGGTCATATATTTTAGGTCCCAACATTTCAGATAAAATCCACAAAATGCAAATAGTAATGGCTGAAATTCAGCTATGCTTGCATGTCTGCTCTGAAGTCTGACAGGTATTTGAATCCCAGTGTTCCTTCATTTACAAAAAAAAAAAAAAAATACTCTCAAGGCTTTTCTCAGCCTTGAGAGTATTTTAAGGTTTACAACTTGTTCTTGATTTAAAAAACTAAATTCTGCCGTTAAGTGAACACCCTGAGTAGACATAATTTCACTTCATTCTTTGGGATTCCCAGGGGAAGACCTTACTTTATAGCATTTCACTAAATTTGGAAAAGTTATGAACTAGAAATGAACAAAAAGATCTATTTCTAAATGTTCTAAGCAATAGAGTTTAATTAACTTTTACCCTTGCAGTAACTGTGTGAGTAAGAAATTATATGCGCTTTCAGTTCTACTTTGCACAAATGCATCTATAATAAAGGGATACCTAAACAGTATATCAGAGCTTTTTTCAAGTCCAAAGAAAAAAATAAAAGTTTGTGTCAAACAATCAAGACTTGATTTGGAAAACATAAAACTTCAAAGAACTTAGAAAAAAAGTGTTTGCATTACATTAGTAATATTTATTAACTTTTTCACAAGAATGGCTCTTTAAGGCTTACGTTTTATTGGTAGGTTTAAACTTTTGTGATTCAAAGAGAAATTTTTGTAGCATTTAAGAAATTATGGTTGTTTTCCCATTTATATATTTCACTAAATATATATATATATATAAATGCTAAGGTAAATGACAAGTAGTGTGTTACCAAATTAGTCATAATCATGACTACTAAATGATGATTACATTTCTTTTTCAGAGTGATAGAAATTTCAGAGTAGTATAAGCAACTATATTAACCCAAAGAGCACTGTTGATCCCTCTTGTTCATGAAGTTCATAAATATGTGAGACTGCATGCGCAATTGGAGAGACATATTAAGCACCTGTACTAAATAAATGGACAAAAACTCATGAACAGAAAACTTAAGAGGGAAAAAAGGGAACATATATATATTTTCATTATTGTTCTTATCATTAGTTTATTTATTTATTTATTTATTTGTTATAGGTGCTTCAGCACTGATCGATGCTTGTAATAACTGTCTCTTGCAGTCTGGATGTACAAAAATTTGGTGGGACAGCTGCCTGCCTGAAGCTGTATGTAGTGGGTTTACGTGGTGAGGTTTTGGTAGTGGGGGCCATAGGGATGGTGTCTGTGAGAAGAATCCAGAAGTTGCCGTATCTTAGTTAACAGCCTAACTGCTGGCCAGAGCTGAGCCAATAAGCGACGTTGTTCTTACCACTGTGAGAGCATATTTAAGAAAGGAAAAAGGAACTGCTGCTGCACAGCTGGGAGTGAGAGGAGTGAGAAACAGCTTTGCAGGCGCCAAGGTCAGTGTAGAAGGAGAGGGAGAGGTGTTCCAGGCACTGGAGCAGAATTTCCCCTGCAGCCTGTGGTAAGGACCATGGTGAAGCAGGATGTCCCCCTGCAGCCCATAGAGTACCAGAGTGGAGCAGGGTTCCATGCTGCAGCCCATGGAGGAGACCACGGTGGAGCAGGTGGACCTGCACCAATGGAGGCTGCCACCTGTGGAAGACCCCTGCCGGAGCAGATTCCAGGCCGGACCTGTAGCCCATGGAGAAGAGCCCATGCAGGAGCAGGTGACCTGGCAGGAGCTGCTGCCTGTGGGGGAGCCAGGTTGGAGCAGTTTTCTCCTGCGGGATAGACCCCGCGGTACAAACCCATATCTGGAGCAGTTCTGGAAGAGCTGCTGCCTGTGGGAAGCCCACGCCGGATCAGTTCATCAAGGACTGTATCCTGTGGGAGAGACCCCACAGGACAGGGGAAGAAAGTGACTGAGAAGGAGCGGTGGAGATGAAGTGACTGACCATAACACCCATTCCCTTGTTCCCCTGCACTGCTCGGGGGGAAGAGGTGGAAGTGGGTGAAATGGGGGGAATTTGGTTTCTTTTTTGTTTGTTTCTTTCCTTTCTTTCTTGCTTTTCTAGCTTGTTAGTAATAGGCAATAGATCTTACTATCTGCCTATGCTGAGTCTGTTTTGCCCATCATGGTAACTTTAGTGTGATCTCCCTGTCCTTATCTCAACCCTTGAGTCCATCGCATCATATTTTCTCTCTGATCCTCTTTGGGGAGGGGGAGTGAGAGAGCGGCAGTGGTGGAACTTGACTGCCCACCCGAGTAAAAACACCACACTGTGATAGAGTACAGAGCCTGTAAGAATAAGACATTTCTTTTTCTTTGTTGAGTTGAATGATATCATTCCTCCACATATCTGCACACTTGTGTGATCATGGCTCTTCCAGCTTCTTCTATAACTTATCTTAAGCAACATACTTTTTAGGTCATAGATGACTGTCTCACACCATTTAGAACCAGATAAAGTTACTCTAGACTTCCCAGGGATTTATTTATTTATTTATTTATTTTTAAGATTTCCTGATGATTTCTTCCTTGGTGAGTGGAAGGACATTGTGTTTTGTGTTTGTTTGGCAAGGTAGTAGTGACAGTAGATTCTAACATAGCTCTGTGACCAGCCATATGAAGAAAAACAACACTGTGAGTGAAATAACATCTATTGGTTGCTTATCTGTCCCAGAAATCATTCATTTGTGAGAGTTAAGACATAAAAGTAGACATGAACATTATCAAAATCTAATATGAACATTTCTTGCAGAAGCTAAAGGGAGACTGCGTAACTGTACACTACTTATATAGTTGGAAAACTGATGATGTCTGGCCATAAAGCTAAATGTTAAAAATTGTCAAAATGTTTTGCCTATAAATGGCAAAACACACTGCAACACTGTAAACAAACAAACAAAAAAAGAATACAAATTCTTTACATGTAAATACAGTAAGAACATATGTAGATGATGTTCATGTTTGCATTTAAAATTTTAATGTATCACAGAATCATCTAGGTTGGAAGAGACCTCAAGATCATCGAGTCTAACCTCTGATCTAACACTAACAAGTCCTCCAATAAAACATATCACTAAGCTCTACATCTAAATATCTTTTAAAGACCTCCAGGGATGGTGACTCAGCCACCTCCCCAGGCAGCCCATTCCAATGCCTAACAACCCTCTCAGTACAATTTTTTTCCTAATATCCAACCTAAACCTCCCCTGGCACAACTTTAGCCCATTCCCCCTCGTCCTGTCACCAGGCACATGGGAGAATAGACCAATCTCCACCTCGCTACAGCCTCCTTTAAGGTACCTGTAGACAGCAATAAGGTCGCCCCTGAGCCTCCTCTTTTCCAGACTAAAAAACCCCATCTCCCTCAGCTGCTCCCCATAAGACTTGTTTTCCAGACCCCTCACCAGCTTTGTTGCCCTTATTTGCACACGCTTGAGCACCTCCATGTCCTTCTTGTAGCAAGGGGCCCAAAACTGAACACAGTACTCGAGGTGCAGCCTCACCAGAGCCGAGTACAGGGGGACAATCACTTCCTTATCCCTGCTGGCCACACTGCTTCTTATACAAGCCAGGATGCTGTTGGCCTTCTTGGACACCTGAGCACACTGCTGGCTCATATTTAACCGACTATCAACCAATACTCCCAGGTCCTTCTCCGCCTGGCAGCTTTCCAACCACTCATCTCCCAGCCATCTCCCAACCCCACTGCTTGGGGTTGTTGTGCCCCCGGTGCAGGACCCGGCACTTGGCCTTGTTTAACTTAAATGTATCTGCTAGCAGCTTTCTATCAGAGAAAGATGTGCTCTTTTTATAAAAATATCCAAATTTAATATTTAAAATCTCTAAGAAGTATTTGTGAAAAGTACTTTATATTTTTTTGTATATATTTAATAAAATTTAATTAATTTACAAAGCCAGGAACCAAAAAGTCATTTGACTTGCTTTGTATTGTATTTTATTTATAATAATAATTATTGTTGTTGTTATTGATATTATTAGTATGCCCATGTTGGAGACAGATTGCTTGTAATAACACTTTTTTTTGTTCATTTTGGTTGATCATTTTATCTTAGTCTTTTTATTGGTTAAAACAGAAGAGCTAATCCTAGTGATGTTGTACTGCTATACAGGTCTTATCGGTTTGGGGACTGTAATTCAGTAAGGTGCATTCTTACTTTAATTTACAAACATAGTCTTCAACTGTTTCCAGAAGGTGAAATCTGACACCCTCAGAAAGGTGTCTCCAAAAACGGTACTCCCCAAAATCTAAGAATCTAGCTGTTATTATTGAATATGTTGAAGATTTAAGATGTTATTACAGTTTAAATATAATTGTTTGTAATTATTGTCTTTATATATTGCTATAGGATGCATAACCGAGAGGAGAATTCTGTGGTCCTGGGCAGCCATCTCTAAATGACCCTGCCCGACCAATGAGGTTGGACCAGATAAGCTCCAGATGTCCCTTCCAAGTTCAACTATTCTGTGATTCTGTGAAATAACTTTTCTTTATTCATTTTTGGGGAATAAAAAATAAAGGAAATTAAATACAGTTTAACTTTTGTTTGAAAAGCCTGTTCAGCAATTATTATGTCATTGTTATTGTAACGATTCATTTCATGATTTTATGTTTAAAAAAATATTCATGTTAAAAAAGAGTATTTATGTGAAGATTTAATGAAGGTAGCAACAATTCATATTCCAGTTCAAGGCAATAGGAAGATATTATCTAATTACCTAATTATACCTAATAATGAATTATACTTCATGAATGAATGGACAACTAATAAATTTATCTTACAGATAATTTGACAGCTTTCATATTAAAGTATATGTAGACAGAGGAAGTCGTTGCATTGTTGGAGGAAAAATACATAGATGAGATAAAGGCATTCTAATACTTTTATTTGTAGTAACCTGTAGAATTATAAAAATATTGGTTTGACCTCAGAGGATCTGATCTGAATGGTAGGTCACTCAGCTTTGGTTCTGGCTTTTTTTAGCCGCCTTCTGGAAAACCTCCAAGGATGGAAAGTTTGAACTGCTTCTGTCCAATCTTTTCCAGTGCTGCATTCCAGAATGCTTACTTACCATTTTTATTTTTGTTTTTTTATTTTTATTTCTACGTTTATTTTTATTTCTATGTTTATTTTTATTTTTTCTTCTGGTGTAATCTGAACTTCTCAAGCCACATTACATGACTTCTTGCCCTTGTTATATTGCTTACCATAAATTTCCATGAAAATCTGCCCTAAAAATCAGCTTCAGCTTTGCAATATACACATAACATTTCTTAACTTAAACGGGTAAACACTAAGAAAGAATTAAACCCTTAGTTTTGCACACTATTTTATTTATTTATTTATTTGTTTTATTTATTTTACTTAATTTCATTTCACCTCATTTCATGTCATTTATTTTTAATAGCCATCAGGCAGAATTGTTTGTTGCTCCCCATATCAACAAGAGCATTTTGAAAGTAAAAGCACAGTAGCAGTAGGGTGTAAAATCCCATTACTGCCTCTCAGGAATTTGCCTTCCACTGGAAGTAAACTTCCACACCGTCCTCAGCAAGTTCCTTGTGTATCAGCTAAGAAATTCATGCCAGTGCTTATTAGCAATTAGTATGCACCTGCTGACATAGCCCTGGTAATTCATTACAGCAAGTTTTCATCAAAATTATGGCATGCTGATGACATTAACTTTCATACATTACCAATGGACCGGTGAACTGATGATATATTACAGTAGTATATCAGAAAAATGCCAAATGTAGAATGTTTGTTTGTTTGTCAAAATAACATAACCTTATATTGAAGAAAGGCACTAGCAAAAGCATTATGCTATTGACATTCTTCATCATTAGCTAACACTTGTGGCAAAGTCAGGAGAGCAGGACACATTGAATTACAGAATCTAATGAAAATTCTAGTCAAACTTTCCAAGTTTATCTTCCAAATGCCTTTGTGTCATTAGTGTCTTTATTTGAGACACTTGCAGTTAAGAGAGTGAAGTTAAAAATATTAAAAGAGATTTTTTCAGAAATTTATCCACAAACTGAATTCATTCAATAAGTACTTTTTTCTGTAATATAGGGCCAGTTATGAACCTGAATATTGGAAAGTAAAACATGTGAAGCAAGTATTTAATTCTGGAAAATTAAACCATTGGAAGAGAATCTAATATTCATTCTACTCTCCTGTCAGAAATATTTTACTTCATGTTTTGAAAAACGTCTTAGCAACTTGAAATAAGTTAACAAGTTTTGGTTTTTACAAGTCGAAGTGCACATAATGAAATGTTCCCTCTTAATAGTCCCTCTCTAATAATCCTTGTCTTCCTAAGATATCAATAAATCAATCTCCAAGAAACCACCTAAGTCAACAAAAGTAAGACTGGATTGATACATTGTGGAACCTTCAAACTCCATACCTATCATGTCATATCTATTTTGCATTACTTTGTAATTTTGAGGCTCAAGACTCTGTTTATGGACAAAGCAGAAGCATACTGTAGATAGATAAACAGATAGACAAAGATATATAGATGGAAGGATGGATAGATGGATGGATGGATGGATGGATGGATGGATGGATGGATGGATGGATGGATGGATACAAAGCCAAGATTTTTTTTTAATATAAATAAAATCTTAACAACCTCATTCAGGAACTGTTAGTAGTCCAGATTTAATTGCAGAAAAAGAAAGAATAAAAATATAGATAAAATAAATCTATACAGAAAAAGTCTCAGTAATGATAATAATATAATTAAAATAGTAGCATATATTCTTAGTTTCTGTCCCTTCCACAGTGTCATGCTCACCCTTCCATTGCGTGTCTATGTCAGTGATTTCACTGTGGTGGTGTTGAGGGTATTACAATGAGCATCTAGAATCAGTCACTGGGAAGAAGATGATGTTTATGGTGATGTTTCCTTGCATTTTCCTTGCTACAGTATACACATTTGCTGACACACTTCCTTACACATTTGTTCTTTGTTGATCTGCAGCTCCATCTTACATCCAAATTCATTTATTTTTTTATTTTTTTTTTACCATAAAAACTTTGTTATTTATTTGTTATATCTGTTATCCCCAAACCCATTTTGTCCAGATCTATATCAGCAATTGTTTAAATGACCATGGGTGAGTTGTCAAATCAATATCCTTTGTCTCCACTTCTCAAGGACTTTGATATTGTGCTAAGAAGTTACTTCTCTAAACTGTATCCTTATATTAGAATTGAAAATATCCTATTCTACATATGGTAAGTGCTTGCTTCTGCTTTCTATATAAAATTATAGTTGTACCACACAAAGAAAACAAAATTTAAAAAGAATTTGCCCATGGCTAACTAGCACACGGTCATTTAGAACAATTGTTGTCACAGCTAAATGAAGTAAAACAAAACTGTAAGCAAGTCAAGAAAGTTCAGACAGAGCATGAGAGGCAAGCCTCAGGCCTAAAGTCTTAACAAACTCATTCCAAAGCTTATGGCCTGTCATGCCAATACCATCTTGTAGGGTTACACAGTCACAAAATGCAGTATTCCTGTAAAGCTAACTGGGTTTATAACAGTGTTATTTTGAATTAAGTCTAATACAATAGTGCCTCATCAGCATGGCATTTATTTCTGCAATGGAGTAGGGAATTCGAATACCAAACATAAAAAAAGAGGAGCTGCTTCTGAAATTCATTCTGTTTTTAGCTCATGATATTGCATTGCAGTATAACAGCTCATGATCATACAAAATAGATTGCAACAGTTTCATTATATTTTCAAGTTGTTATGCCTTAAAGCAACAACATTTGTGATCCTCTTTCTTCTCTAAGAGGAAAAGGGTAATAGATTAATATCAAGCATGAAAGACTACTGGTCTTAGCAGTTGTATTTATGTATTCAGTAAATTACAAAATATAAAGTGAAAAAATTAAAGGACTCCTTATTTCAGTACTATGAACCGTACTATGAAAGGACTATTATCAGTTTTCAAGAAATAATTTAGTCTGGACTATGCTACTGCAAGTTGAACACATATCATTATAGAAATTAATTGGGAAAATAAACAATTATAATTCCTTGAAATTCAGTATTGGAAAATTAAAGTAAAGTCAAAATACTAGAGGGCATATTGACTGTACAGAGGCCCACTTAAATATAATTCCTGTATGAATAGGTTAATATTCTATGTTGAGTATCATCCAGAACAAAGCCAAAGAATCAAGAAAATCAGAGAAAAAGTGTTTTGTGCATTACCAGGCAAAAGATCCTCACTAAATATAACAGGATTTGAAGAATGTACGGATTGTCTATGTTTCCTAACACTGCCAATGAAACTTTAGAAATATTACATTTTTCAGAACACTTTTGAAATACTTAAAAATACCATCCTTTTTAACAGCAAATATACTGTTTTCTGTGGGTATCTGCTGCTCTTCCAGGGAAAACATTTGCTGATAGTCTAAAAACATCAGCCTTGTCCATATCCAATCATGCACATTTATGTCCAAGAAATAAAACCATATTTCCTATAAGAATGGAGACAGAAATTTCCTTAAATCTTTCCTCAGTATCTGAATGTGGTGCAGGAAGAATCAAGACATCTGAGCAGGTTCTGCTGGTACTGAAGACGTGACCTACTAGGAAGTACATCAGTGTTCTCCTGTCTGTGACAGAACATTGCACACTGATATGTGCAGTACTGTATGTCAATTTCTCCATCAGCAAGAAAAGAAAAGTAAAATTCATTCCTAGTTTCCACTTCAGCTTTAATATATAAAATCTTTATTTCTATTTACCTTGTTTTTGCAGACAACAGTATTACATGGAGAACCACTCAACAGCCTCTTTAAAGCCAATTACATAGTTCTCATTCTTCATTGAGACTAAGGCTTCATCTGAAAATGGGAACAATTCAGATGAATTATTTATGAAGGATATTCATCTATAAAAAGTTAGAGGATAGGGGAATGATTCTGTATACCAACTTTAAGAACCCTAGCCAGTTAAAAGGACAGCCATTTAGTAAACATTAATTCTGGTTAATGAACCATCTTGTTTGTATCTAACCACCAAAACAGTTGTTAAAATAGACTTTAAATTGCCCAAGACTTCAGTAGCAGATAATGCTTCCTAAGAAATCTAGAAATGAAAATGAAGCAATTTGATAGATAGTTTTACAAGCTCAGTTGTTCTGACTGAAACCACAGAACTTAAATATTCTTTATCTAATAGAAGTGTCTGGAAAATGTAGAATAAGGTATGGGAAAATGTAAAATAATGAGAGTGTCATAATCTCTGTAAAAGATCTTACACATTTAATGTTGAAAAGATCAGCCTGTGGTCCCAGTATGAAACCGAAGTCCAGTTACAAAAAGTCAATAAGTGTGCATAAAAAAAACTTACAGGAGCTCTCTAGAAGACAGTTGAATTAGTTTAAGCTCAAATTAAACCATTTGTGTTTTATTGGGGATTACATTCAGGAATAAATTAAATTAAAGTAAAATGAACCCAGCCTGGCATGCAGCAATACAATGTGATTTCTTAAACATAGAATTTTTTTGTAAATACTGACGAGTAAAAATGCTGGTGTTAGAGTACTTAAGTTAATTTTTTTTTCTTGTTTGTTTGTATATTTAGTTTGTTTTGATTTAGGGGGAGCAATATTTCTCATGAATAACAACATTATTTTACCTACAGAATTTATAATTCTCCCATTTTATTCCAGTACACTGCTGGTGAATACATTGGACCTCTGGTTTGGAGAACTAAAAAGAGGTCTTGGGGGCACTCTACTGTTCTCAAAAGTCTGTTTTGTTTAAACTAAGTAAGTAGCAGTCAACAAATGTTATATTAATAAGAAATGCAAAATTATTCTTTAAGTGTGGTATTGTAGGTTAAAATCACTATGGTCAAAATATAATTTCTCACAAGGTTAAGACCATTTGCTTTAAGTCAATAACAGGAAAACTGCAGCAAGACCTTTGAATAAAGTTTAAAGATGATTGTTCTCTATTCTATATGTATTCCTTTTTTAAAAAAAAAAAAAAATCTGCTCAGATTAACAGTACAAAAGTTATACAATACTTACTGTAAAAGTACATAAAAATTGAATGATTTATGATATACAAAATATAGTCTTTATTTAAGTAAATTCAGAATGCTGCATTGGTCTTACATGGCAGCACTTTGGCAGTGGGGGAACACAGGGGTGGCCTTTGTGAAAACAGACCATAAACTGCCCCATGTCAGATTAAGAGCCAGTTCCGAACAGCATGAAAATGGACCTGTCTGTAGTGGGTTTATGTGGCAAGGTTTTGGTAGCAGGGGGCCATAGGGGTGGTTTCTGTGAGAAGGATCTAGAAGCTGCCCCATGTTTGGTAAGGGTCCCATTGTTGACCTGAGCCGAGCCAATAAGCGATGTTGTTTTGCACCTCTGTGAGAGCATATTTAAGACAGGGGAAAAAAAATGCTGTGCCACATAGCAGCTGGGAGAGTGAGAGGAGTGAGGAACAGCCTTGCAGGCACCAAGGTCAGTGAAGGAGGGGAAGACGTGCTCCAGACGCCGGAGCAGAAGTCCCCTGCGGCCTGTGGTAAGGACCATGGTGAAGCAGGATGTCCCCCTGCAGCCCATAGAGTACCACGGTGGAGCAGGATTCCATGCTGCAGCCCATGGAGGAGACCACGGTGGAGCAGGTGGACCTGCACCAATGGAGGCTGCCACCTGTGGAAGACCCCTGCCGGAGCAGATTCCAGGCCGGACCTGTAGCCCATGGAGAGGAGCCCACGCAGGAGCAGGTGACCTGGCAGGAGCTGCTGCCTGTGGGGGAGCCAGGTTGGAGCAGTTTTCTCCTGCGGGATGGACCCCACGGTACAAACCCATATCTGGAGCAGTTCTGGAAGAGCTGCTGCCTGTGGGAAGCCCACGCCGGATCAGTTGATCAAGGACTGTGTCCCGTGGGAGGGACCCCACAGCACAGGGGACGAGAGTGACCGAGAAGGAGCAGCAGAGAAGAAGTGCTGTAGACTGACCATAACCCCCATTCCCCCGTTCCCCTGCGCCGCTCAGGGGGAGGAGATGGAAGAGGGTAGATGGGGGGAGAAGGTGCTTTTGGTTTCTTTCCTTTGTTTCTCACTTCTCTAGCTTGTTAGTAATAAGCAATAAATCTTACTATCTCTTTATGCTGAGTCAGTTTTGCCCGTTACAATAACTACTGCCTGATTTTCTCGTCCTTATCTCAATCTTTGAGCCCTTTTCATATATTTTCTCTCCATTTCTCTTTGAGGAGGGGGAGTGAGAGAGTGGCTGTGGTGGAGCTTGGCTGCCCACTTGAGCGGAACCACAACACTGTCACTGGCCAAGCTGAGCACTCGTTGTACCTCTGGGAGAGCAGATTTAAGAAAGGGGAAAACAAACACACACACAAACAAACAAACAAACAAATATAAACTCTGATGTTCAATAGAAACTGGGAAAAAGGAGTAAGAAAATGTAGACAGAGGCAACCCTAAAGTCACCAAAGTCGAGGAAGAAGGAGGTAAAGGTGCTCCAGGTGGAAAAGTTCCCCTGAGGCCTGTGGAGAAGCCCCTGGTGGAGCAAGCTGTCCCCCTGGCGCCCATGCGTTCCACAGTGGAGCAGATCTCCACAATGCAGCCTATGGTGGAGCCACCGGTGGAGCAGGCAGATATGGCCTGGAAGAGGCTGCAGACTGTGGAGAGCCCACACAGGAGCAGAGTCTTGGCTGGAGCTGCAGACTGTGGAGACAAGCCCATGGTGGAGCTGATGGTCTGGTGGGAACTGCAGCCTGGTGGAAGACTCATGCTGGAGTAGTCCATCCCTCAAAGACTGCAACCTGTGGCATATTGGAGCAGTTCCTTAGGAACTGTAACTTGTGGGAGGCCCACATAGGATCAGTTCAGGAAGGATGGCATCCCATGGGAAGAACTGAAGTAGGGGAAGGGAGTGAGGAAAAAGGAGTGGCAGGGTTGAAATGTTATGGACTAACTGCAACCAGTGATTTTTGTTTGCTTTCAGTTTCTCACTGCTCTATTCTGTTAGTAACGGACATTTATACTAGTTTCCCCATGCTGAGTCTGTTTTGCCCATTACTGTAATGGGTGAGTGATCTCCCTGTCCTTATCTCAACCCTTGACCCCTTTTTCATCATATTTTCTCCCCCCATTCCTTTGAGGAGTGGGAGTGAGACCCTAGTAGAGTTTAGCTGTCCATCAGATACAAGTTTAGTTGTCCACCACAAATACAAACAGATCTGTGAAAAATGTGAAGAAAATAAGTTCATTGGTTTTAAACTCAGGTGATGGGAAAATCATAATTCACTGGGTGAACTTACTTTTATGACTGATTATTTCCTTAACTTCTAAGGTCCCATTCTGCACATAAGATTATAAAAATTTACTTTGTCACAATAAGTTAAAATATCTTTGATTTGTGTGTGTGTGTATTTTTCTTCTACTTTAGTATTCTAGACATTTGTCTACAATTTAGTCAACACCAATTACATAAATGAAGACAGATGTCTGTGGCAGTCTGCTGCCTGAAACCTCATCATTCTTCAATTTTCTTCAGTGCTTCAACGTTAAACAAAACTTTTCTGGTCTTTCTCAATTGCAAATGTTGTATCCCAGAAGGTAAACACTATCCCTCTGATCCAGATAGGGAGAATGTTTTGAATGGCATATCAGCATATGTATCCTCATAAACTTGTTTTTTGTTTGCACATACTCTTTAGATATTATATTGATCATAGGTACTAAAAAGAAACAAATATAATACACTGTTGTTACAGTGTTGTTGGCTACATTTTGGGGGTTTGAGACAGGAAAAAAGATACCATAGAACATTCTACATTTTTATTTTAAATCAAATTGTCACTTTGTCAGTTTTCTTCATCTGATTTCAAGTCACTTCTTTTGCATCTCTAGCATGTTTTTTCATGATAATACCTAACTTCCTTACAGGACTTCATTTCCTTTATCCCAAAAACTCAACTATAATCTCATGACTGTCAGTACAGAATACATCTGTATTAAGAATAACTGAAAGTTCCCATCCTACAAGATGCTTCAAGCCTCTTACACATATATTTTAATGAGTAGACTGATGAAAGAATGGACTTTGGATTGAAAAGTTACTTTCTCATTAAAAAAAAAAAAAAGCTAGCATTTATCATTTGCCTTTTCTAAAAGTATGGTTGTGTTTTCTAAGAATGTTATATTAAAAAGTCAGGAAGAGACAGACAACAATATAAATAAATTTGATAAATATAGGTTAATGGAGATACACATTTTTTCTTTGTTTTCAACACATAAAACAAGAAAGATGAGGGATGTAAAATATTCAGGAAGAGGGTTGCTTGTTCATTCAGTTTTACGCTTTCCTTGTGAGTTTCAATTCTAACAACCTCAGTTTTCTTCTGAAACTCATATAAAATAAAAGTGAAGTATATTTTAAGTATTTTTAATACACACATATATATGTATATATATACGTATATATATATGTATTCAGGGACAGATGAGTGGGAGAGTCTGAGAAGTGATACACACCTTGAGACATTTTTTTCCTTTTTTTGATTTTTTTTCTTGTCTTTTAAAGGACTTCAGTCCCCTCCACATTTCTTCTTTCCTTTGTAAGAACATCTAAGAAGTGTTCATCATCCATCTCCTTCTGTCACATTCTCTCCCAGTTGGAGTATTTTGGATTTCTTTAGAAGAGTGGTTTAGTGAATGGACCAGTATGGAAATAGCTTTTGTGGGGACTACTGGGATTTCTTATACACAATATTGTACTCTCTCATAGAAAGGCTATTTTTTATTAACCAGTATAAATATATATTAATTAGAATGAAGCAACTGTGACTTTGAAATAGCCTAAGGCAATGAAGTGCTTTGTGACTACTTGGGATGTGAGAGGTTGCATATGCAGATTGAGAAGTGGGAACACTCTGGTTTCCCTGAGGAATCAGTGCCTGAAGAATCGACCTTCACAACTCTTAGTTCTGTTGTTACTATGTATTATACTGCAACGTAGAGCAGCTATTTTCAAGGTTTCTTGAGAAGCATCTTAACTCATATTATCCCCATGAAAAGGGGTTCAGCTCATATAAAAGAATGAAATTTATTGTCATTGCCTAATATTGATTCAGAATTAAAAGTCAGAAGCAATATATAGATCTTTTTTTTTCGTACAGCGTCTCATATCTTTTGCTGTAAGAACCAAAAGGTACGAAAGACACAGCAATTTTACTGAATGCCAGATACAAACTTGGGAGATATTTGCAGACCACTCTCATCCTGTTTTCTGTCTGAACATGTGAGTGGATGAAAATAATGGTTTTGAAAGTTGCTTCTATAGCCTGAAGGCAACTAAGCTCTCACAATTATATATATTTTTTTTATTTTTGTTTTTAATTTTTTCTCCTTCATGGAAACTTAATTACATTAAAACATATGTGTGAGGAGTATGTGTGTATACCATATAAGTGTAAAAATTCATATTTAGATATTTGTGTGTATACATATATATACAAATGTCTAAATACTATATTATAAAGAATAATTGTTTATTCATATTTTTATTAGGTTATGGTTATAAGGATTGAAATGTGAATATTTTCATCTATTTTTCACTCTTACTGATTATAAACACTGCAAAATGAACTGCAGTACTATGCAGTACTATGTAGTACTATGCAGTACAGTAACTGAGTGGAATTCAGTGTCCAGGACTACTCGTAAATCTTTTTCACAAAATGTTTTTTCACACACGAAGTGTACCAAATAGGATGATGTAAACACATGTACATTTGTGTGTATGTACATATACTAATGTATCTCTATTTCTTTCTTCAGAATTGCAAGAATCCCTCATTTAACCAAAACCCATGTTAGTAATATAAAATACATTTTCCAAAGGTGACTTCAGTTCAACTAATAGTAGGTCTCTCACAGCAATGTGTTGAACAAATATTTTTTTGTAGTCACACAGAAAAGAAAAGGAAAGCCTTAGAGGCTTTTTGGAAGAGCTCCTATTGAGCAGAGGAAGACATGACAGTCATCATCTTTTTTTCTTGAGTGTCAGTGTTTTTATGCCCAAGGAAATGAGGCTATGACTGGGCCTTGTCTGGAAAGCTAGTCACATGGTGACATACATGTCATTTCTGATAGACTAATACTAAGCAACATTGTTTTCTGAATTTTCTAAGCAAGACATGTCATGTCAAATCCTATTAATCAATCACGCCTCTTGTCGTTGCAAAGTCATATATGATATATATAAATAAAAGCTTAAATAAAAGGCAGAAAATTTTCTGTGGTATGTACATACCTTCAGTTATGAAACTCTTGAATAAAGGGGGTATAGCTCCAACATTTTGTGTATCTTATGTTAAAAAAAAAAAAAAAAAAAAAAAAAGAATCACCATGCTTTTTAGGGAGAGTACAAAGCAAAAATGGGTATTACATACATTTAAGCGTAAAAGCAGGTTCAAGAATATTCATTGGAAAAAAATACGTATTTGGAGGTAAAATTTTTTAGAGGTTTAGGTTTTAAAAAAGATGATTGATGAAATGTAATGGAGGGGGAAATCATGTCAAATGTCATTGAATATTTTTATTGTGTCATAAAATATTCAATACAACTGGAATCAATGTAGGCTGACTTCAGTTTAGAGTAACACACCTGTTTACAGGGTATGCTTGTGTCAATAATTTTCAGAGTGTATTTACTTAGCATTTTACTTGTTCTTGAATATTTTCAAAGGAAAATATATTTAGGCAATATATCCTTATTTCCTTTATTTATGTATTTATTGAACAGGAGAAAGGATATGGAGAATGCCAAGCGAAGGACTAATATTTTCTTCTCTGCTGAAATAAATTGCTAGTGAATTTATTTTTATATTTCACAGAAACACAGAATAGTCTAGGTTGGAAGAGACCTTCAAGATCACCTAGTTCAACCTCTGACCTAACACTAATAGTCCTCCAATAAAACTTATCGCTAAGCTCTACATCTAAATGTCTTTTAAAGACCTCCAGGAATGGTGACTCCACCACTTCCCTGGGCAGCCCGTTCCAATGTCTAACAACCCTTTCAGTAAAGAAGTTCTTCCTAACATCCAACCTAAAACTCCCCTGGCACAACTTTAGCCCATTCCTCCTTGTCCTGTCACCAGGCACGTGGAAGAACAGACCAACCACCACCTCACTACAGCCTCCTTTAAGGTACCTGTAGAGAGCAATATGGTCGCCCCTGAGCCTCCTTTTCTCCAGGCTGAACAAGCCCAGCTCCCTCAGCCGCTCCTCGTAGGACTTGTTCTCCAGGCCCCTCACCAGCTTTGTCGCCCTTCTCTGGGCTCTTTCGAGCACCTCGATGTCCTTCTTGTAGCGAGGGGCCCAAAACTGAACACAGTACTCGAAGTGCGGCCTCACCAGAGCCGAGTGCAGGGGGACAATCACTTCCCTAGACCTGCTGGCCACACTGCTTCTTATACAAGCCAGGATGCCATTGGCCTTTTTGGACACCTGAGCACACTGCTGGCTCATGTTCAACCGACTATCCACCAATACTCCCAGGTCCTTCTCTGCCTGGCAGCTCTCCAACCACTCATCTCCCAGCCTGTAGCTCTGCTTGGGGTTATTGCGCCCCAGGTGCAGGACCCGGCACTTGGCCTTGTTGAACTTCATGCAGTTGACCTCAACCCATCGGTGCAGCTTATCCAGATCCTCCTGCAGAGCCTTCCTAACCTCTAGCAGATCGACACAGGCGCATAGCTTGGTGTCATCTGCAAACTTACTGAGGGTGCACTCAATGCCCTCATCCAGATCATCAATGAAGATATTAAAGAGGACCGGCCCCAGCACCGAGCCCTGGGGAACTCCACTAGTGACTGGCTCCCAGCTGGATTTGACTCCATTCACCATGACTCTTTGGGCCTGGTTATTCAGCACGTTTTTAACCAATGAAGTATATGCCAGTCCAAGCTACAAGGAGCCAGTTTCTTGAGGAGACTGTTATGGGGAATGGTGTCAAAGGCCTTACTAAAGTCAAGGTAAACCACATCCACAGCCTTTCCCTCATCCACCCAGCGCGTCACTTTGTCATAGAAGGAGATCAGGTTCGTCAAGCAGGATCTGCCTTTCATAAACCCAAGCTGACTGGGCCTGATCACCTGCTTGCCCTGTAAGTGCTATGTGAAGACACTCAAGATAATCTGCTCCATGAGCTTCCTTGGCACTGAGGTCAATCAAACAGGCCTATAGTTACCCAGGTCTACCCTCCAGCCCTTCTTGTAGATGGGCATCACGTTTGCTAGCCGCCAGTCGACTGGGACCTCCTCTGATAGCCAGGACTGTTGATAAATGATGGAAAGCAGCTTGGCCAGCTCCTTCACCAGTTCTCTCAGTATCCTCGGGTGGATCCCATCTGGCCCCATCAACTTGCGTACATCCAAGTGCCGTAGCAGGTCGCCAGCCATTGCCTGGTGGATTATGAGGGCCACGTTTTGCTCCCCATCCCCTTCCACCAGCTCAGGGCACTGGGTATCCAGAGAGCAACTGGTTTTGCTGCTAAAGACTGAGGCAAAGAAGCATTAATCACTTCCGCCTTTTCCTCATCTTTTGTAACTAAGTTCCCCCCTGCATCCAGTAAAGGCTGGAGATTCTCCTTAGTCCTCTGTTTTGCACTGATGAATTTGTAAAAACATTTTTTGTTGTCTTTGACGGCAGTAGCCAGATTGAGCTCCAGATGAGCTTTGGCCTTTCTAATTTTGTCCCTTCACTGCCTCGCAACATCCTTATAGTCCTCCCGTGTGGCCCGCCCCCTTTTCCAAAGATTGTAAACCCTCTTTTTTCTCCTAAGATCAAGCCACAATTCTCTGTTCAGCCAGGCCGGTCTTCTTCCTTGTCAGCTCATTTTTGGGCACGTGGGGACAGACCACTCCTGCGCCACCAAGATTTCCTTCTCGAAGAGCACCCAGCCTTCCTGGACTCCTCTGCCCTTCAGAACCGCCTCCCAAGGGACTCTACCAACCAGTGTCCTGAACAGTTCAAAGTCAGCTCTATGGAAGTCCAATATAGCGGTTTTACTGATCCCCCTCCTGACTTTGCCAAGAATGGAGAACTCTACCATCTCATGGTCACTCTGCCCAAGACAGCTCCCGACCACCACATCTCGACCAGTCCTTCTCTGTTTGTTAAGAGAAGGTCGAGCAGGGCACCTCCCTGGGTAGGCTCACTGACCAGCCGCATAAGGAAGTTATCTTCCACACTCTCCAGAAACAGAAATCACAGAAATCACAGAAATCACAGAATTTTCTAGGTTGGAAGAGACCTCAAGATCATCGAGTCCAACCTCTGACCTAACGCTAACAGTCCCCACTAAACCATTTCCCTAAGCTCTACATCTAAACGTCTTTTGAAGACTTCCAGGGATAAACCTCCTAGACTGCTTCCTCTGGGCTGTGTTGTGCTTCCAGGATATGTCTGGGAAGTTGAAGTCTCCGACAAGAACAAGTGCTGACGATTTTGCAGCTTTTTGTCAGCTCCTCATCAGTCTCCTCATCCTGGTTCAGCAGTCTATAACAGACCCCCACCAGGATGCTTGCCTTGTTGGCCTTCCCGCTGATCCTAACCCATAGGGACTCAACCTTATCATTCCCAGCCTCAAGTTCCACAACATCAAAACTCTCTCTGATATAGAAAGCCACACCACCACCCCTTCCATGCTGCCTGTCCTTTCTGAAGAGCCTATAGCCAGACATTGCAGCACTCCAGTCATGAGACTGGTCCCACCACATTTCCATGATGGCAACCAAGTCGTAGCCTGTCTGCCACAAGATGGCTTCCAGCTCCTCCTGTTTGTTACCCATGCTGCGTGCATTGGTGTAGATGCACTTCAGTTGGGCCATTGCCTTCTCCCCTGGCCTAGCCATTGTTCCCCCAGAACACCTCCAACAAGACTTATTCCAGCTTCATCCCCCTTCTTACCTAGTTTAAAGCCCTTTCAATGCGCCCCACCAGCTCCTGGCCTAGGATCTGTTTTCCCCTTAGAGATAGGTGGGTCCCATCTGCAGCCATCAGGCCGGGTGCCGAGTAAAGCACCCCATGGTCAAAAATAAAATTTCTGTGTTGGCACCAGCCTCTGAGCCACGTGTTTATCAGGTGGGCTTTCCGTATCCTCCCTGTACACCTCCCTGCCACCGTAGGGATGGATGAAAACACCAGCTGTACCACCGCTCCATCCACTACTCGTCCCAGTCCCCTAAAGTCTCATTTGGTAGCCTTCAGGTTTCTCTCTTCAATATTATCACTGCCAGCCTGGACTATTAAAAGAGGATAGAAATCAGAGGGGCAAACCAGGTTGGGAAGTTTTCTGGCAATGTCCCTGACCCTGGCCCCAGGGAGGCAGCAGACTTCCTTATGGGTAGGGTCAGGCCGACAAATAGGTCTCTCTGTGCCGCTGAGAAGGGAGTCGCCTACAATGATTACCTTTCTATCTTTCTTGGTGGAGGCAGTCTTGAGGCGTGGAGTCAACTTCCTCACACTAGGCATCCTCCTGGGTACACTTTCTACCTCAGCCTCACCCACCGGTCTCTCAAGCTCCGGGGCCTCAAATCTGTTATGTAAAGGCACCTGGGAAGGTGGGGTCGGTAGGGTTGGTATGGGGGGGGCGGGAGGGCGCTGCTTGCAAATTCGAGAACAGACCTGTTTCCATTCCTCCTCAGCTCCCAGGTCCCCTGCCTCTGCCTGACAGCAACAGAGCAGGGGGTCCGCCCCCATTTGGGGTGTCTCACCCCGATACCTCTCCTTCAGGCCTGTTAGGGAGTTGCTCCATCAGTCTGTCTCCCGCTCATACTCCCTGATGGCCCTCAACCTCTCAACCTCCTCCTTGATCTCTGCTACCAGGCTGACCAGGTAATCCACCTGTTCACACCTCACACAAACAGTGTCTCCACTGCCCTCAGAGGGCAGCAACAGGCTCAGGCATTTCCTGAATCCCAAGACCTGAACTGCCACATTTTTGAGTGGGCAGTCAGTCTTGGTGGATGCAGACTTCCTAGGGAGAGCTCTCTGCCTGCTGTAGACCATTGTGGCCTAGCTAGGGGAAGACAGCCATTAGAAGATCTGTTCTTAGGGGCAGGGGACCCTCCCTGCTCAAACTGCTGCATCCTGCCCTGTTTGCCCATCCTGGTCATCACGCTCCCTAGGGCCTGCTTTTGAACGTCAGGGTAGAGGGGCGCTGCTGGCTCTGCCTACACCTCGTCAGCCTCCCTCCCGAGGGCTGTTGGGCCCTGGCAGTTCCCTCTGCTGCCTCGAGTGGCCTCAATGCCGAAAAAAAAGCCCTGCCTGTCCCGATCCCTGCTCCGTTGCGGAACGCGTCTGCCTCAGTCAATCGCCTTGGCAAGTGGAATACATCTTATACAAAATCTCAAAAAGTCTAATGAAGCAAGAAGTATGACTTTTTTATGGAGCTGGGAAGTGAAACAGAAAGAGAGGATAAAGAAATGAGAAAAGGAAAATGCAAATGAGTTAATGAAGAAAAAGGAAGGAAACGGGTGCTTTGGGATCAATAGAATCACTTAGAAGTGGAAAGTTGTATAGTTTTTTGTTGTTGTTTATTATTGTTTGCTTTCTTTTTACAAAGATCATTGGATCAAAGCCTCAGAGACTGAGGGTTAAGTGTTATATACGAGAATGATTTTGAGTAAAATGTATACACTGTATAAACACTTCCTTACTGTTACAGACTCTTATACAGCAGGACTGAAAACCAACAAAAGTAATCCATGGAAATATATGTCTATTATTTAACTTGGGGAAAACAGATTAAACTCTCAATTTAACAATTAGTTTCAAGTAGTGTAAGAATTTATTCATTTCAAATAAAATGTCTATTAGTCAGAAAAAAAAAAAAAGAAAAAAAAAGAAAAAAGATAAGAGCTTAGTTTTTAGGCATAATAAGGAGTTATATCTGGAAGCACTGTTGTCACTGATATTAATCTTTTCATTAACTTATTTAGCATGAATTCATAATCTTGCTGACATTTTAAGTAAGGGTCTCCACTGTATCTGAAATAATCAGTTAGTTCTGCATGGCAAAACTGTTTATTCTTGTTATGTTAAAATGAATCACATTAGGAGAATTTGACTTCAGCTGGCAGTTAATTGAGATAGGGGATACAACACTGGTAATCATTTTACAAATGAGTGCCCTGTTTACATTCAGTTCTGACACATAGCTCCTAACAACATTGTGTTCGTTAATAGGTCCTTATCAACAGAATTCTTTACAACACATCCCTGGGTTAAAAATTAAAACATGTCTTTTCGTACACTTATTTTATGAAATGTTTTTGAAATTCAAGATACATAGTGTATACGCTTGACCTGAGATAAAACTGTATTATTTTAATAGTATTTTAACATTAAGACAAAAGCATAGTTTGCATTTGGTTTTGCCAGACTTATATATATAATATATAGAGAGAGAGAGTTCATATATTCAGTTTCTGATTCATAAAACAGACACTTGACTTTTTGGAAACACTGTGGGTAAAACATGTTATCACAAGGGGAAGCTCTTGGGACCATCTTGTAGTTATTTCAGCTAACACAGAGCCCTTATGTATTACTTTGAATTTTAAAAGAAAGTCAGTAACATTGACCAATCTGGAGAGAAAAGACATACAAGATTGATCACACATTCCATTACATGTACATTAATTTTGGATTTCTTGTCAGTATGGGTCTGCAAGGGAAGAATTTTACAATAAATGCCAATATTTTGAGTATTACAGTTGAAGAAGTCCTGGCAGATCACACTAATAATTCAAAATTTTTCTTTATGCAGAGCATAAATACATTTTAAGTACAATGATATTTACATTCATTTATCTTTATCTGTTGCCTAGTATGATGCATAGCAATGAAAAAAAGGGTTTCTGTGTCTAGCCACTTCCTGATGTTTAAAAATGCTGATTTCTCTTAAAAAGTTGTATTTAAAATAATTTATCAAAAAGTAACTTTTTTTTTTTTTCTTTTCTAAAATTATTTTATTGTGCTGAAATAATTTCAAAGGTTTAAAACAAAATATAAATACTGTCATTTGTCTGGTCAGCTCAGTTCCTTGGGGCTTCTTAAAATACAACATTTTTCAAACATTTCACAGAATATAAAAAGTTACATCCTTTTGCAAAGTACATAAATCAAATAGTTTTATCTGGCTTATTTCCACTTATAGGTAGTACAGGTATTCTTTAACTCTTGTTTCATAACAGTTATTTTCTTTAAAATTCCTACATTTTCACAGCATAACACCAAAGAAACCAACTAACCAACCAACCAAAAACCCCACCTCTATTCACATATTAATAAAAAGAAAATAGCTATAAATATCTTTGTCTTCTTGTGATTAATGCTGAATATATGCTTATAAACATAATATTTCTGTTTTTGAGAAAGACTGCTCAGTGGGCAATTTTTCACCGTGTTATGAAAATACATGTGGATGGCTTTGATGTTTGCCAGGAATGCTAAAGGAGATATATAATGCAGTGGTCTAGGTCAGTTTCAGACAATTATCAAATGTACTCAAAATGTTAGTGTAGCTATACCCTCCCAGAGATGAGACAGTTAGATGTAGCTATTATTACTCATTATTAATAAAATCAAACTAACAAAACAAAAATCCCTGAAATGTGTAACTGAATATATACACCTTCGGAAATTCAGATTTACACAATGGTGCCAAGTATGGACATGGTGAGAAGAATAGTGCAATGCTTTTCACTCCAAAATCACACATTTATATATAATTGGCAACTCTAGCAATAGTTGTTCTACTACTCATTGTCAATACTTGGAAGATATGTACTATAAACCTGGTGCAATTAGTTGCCTGAAAGGCATCCATGAAATGTAAACAAAGCATTTATTTGTTATTTTGGTCCATCTCTACATTCCATACAATCTCTCTACTTCATTGAGTATGACAGTTTGTATACAAGTATGAAGACATGCTGGCACCATCAGCAAGTAGCAGAAGAGGCAGTACTAAGAAAGAATAGCTTTTTTATTGCTGTGTTTTCATGAAAGACATATTCCTTGGGTTTGTATCTTTGTAACATAAATTGTAAGGGAAGTAAAAAGCACGTTTGTTAAGATTGAAAAAATCATGCAGAATTGGCAAATTTAAAATAAGGAAAAGAATAAAAATAATTTCAGATATATTTGCATGTAATTTAAATTTATCATTTTCTTCATGAAAAGGAAAATCAAAATTATATACATTGTTTTCTTTTTCTAATAATGACACAGATTTTAACCTTAATTTTTAGCTCCATGCACTTTTCTGTCATTTTTTAGCTTCAGAAGTTAAATTGATAAAATGATATTAAATAAAAAAAATACATTTTGATATATAGTAGGAGGGAAATGTAGAAATTGCCAAAACAAGAAAACTGCCTTAAGATCAGCTTTTCCAAATATATCATTTATCAAGACAATACCCCTCTGTTCCTGAGTATTTCATTAGCAAAGGATCAAAGATAAGAATGATCCTGAAACAATCTGTTGTAGAACCAAGAGCAAAACTGATAATTTTTTTTTCTTTCTTTCAGTAATTTCATCTTTGCTGCACAAACACAACTGAAAAGCTTATGAGCAAAATGGAACTACCTTCCCTTCAGACTAGAAGAAAGTGAAAGTGGGAGAAGGATTGCTATTTTTCATTCTGCCTTTTAATAAGCAGTTTATGCTCTGAAACTGTGGCAGCCTGAATGAGGAAAGTAAGACAGAAAAAAGGTAAAGAGAATCTCAGAGAGCTACTTTAACACTGAGAGGAAAGGCAATCCAGATTGTGTTTGCCTTTGTCTACATCCCCAGAAGAGAGAAATTGAAGACTGTATTAGGACTTATTTTCTACCCAGCTTCTATGCAGTATAAGAGAGCATTAGCATGGAACTTTCCAAGCATTTACATGCCAATTTTTCTCTTCATCTTATTATCTATTGAGTCAGTGAACTTTTTATAACAGAAATCATCTCTTATTACATACCTGCTGGTACAGAAGGCTTTCCAGGACTCTGCCAGATCTGTTACAAGCCTGTATTGCTGCTAGTAGCCATTCTTGAATAGAGGTTACAATTTGCTGCTTACTTGGGCTTGAGCTATTTTCATCCAAATCACCTGTCCTGGTTTACCTGTGTCTCACTGCAGTTGCACAAATATAACATTTTGGCAATGAAATGAACACAAATTTTCAACTATCTTTCATGTTTTGCTCCCACCAGAACAGGTGCTTTCTTTCTTAACTGAGACCCAGACTTAAATCTGGTTTTCTGTTTAGGAGAGAGTAGGACTGGAGGAGTAGAGTGTGTCTGCGAAGAGAAACTGTTGCTACACTGCAGTCAAGCCCATGGTACAATAATGCTATTCTTGGGAGCAGGACTAATTTTCTACTAATTCTGCTTTCTCATTTGTATCCTCAAGTTCCAGGTGATAACATCTCCATTTAATGAATGAATTAGATTCCTTTCTGAGCTAGCACAGTGGCTGTGTGGAATGAAGTGCAAACTAAAGACCTTGTTTAACTTGGGCTATGGCATACCCATCTGAACTACAAATCAGGTAAAAAATTAAGGTACTAAATGTATTTATTTATTTGCTTTTTTATTTATTTTTACTCAATCAGACTTTTTTAGTATAATAAGCTCTTCATCGGATTTTACATTTATTTTGGAACACGAAATCTTTCATAAGGAACTTATATCCAAGGTAGTTATGTTTCTTCCACAAAACAGTTGGACATCTTAGTATTTTATGCACAGTTTAGGAAAATTAAGCAATAAAAAATAATGGTCCAGCTGTAAGTGGCACTGGCTATATACTGCATAACACTAGCAATGTCTCTGTATGAAAAGTAATGTTGATTGCCCTCTACACAAGTCTTTTCTATCTTTCCTTGCTGTGACAGAATTAATAATGTAAAGAATCTCTCAGATTGGTTTATGTGTTCACCAGAACAATATGACTGTAACCATCTTTCTCCTGCCTCATTTCTTCTTTTCAAAGAGATTATGAGGTTAGCATAGAGAGACAAACTGTATAAACTTACCTGCACCACAGCTTAAAAAAAAAAAAAAAGCTATTAGCTTTTTCCTGTTGTTTGATATCCCCTCAAATTAAGAGTTCTAAAGTAGTAAAATGAATACAGACTTGCTATAAAAATATTAATTTAAACTCCTGTGAGTCTCAGCTTCCATCAGCCTCTGCTCCCAGCTGCTCCCTAGGCTTTCTACATGAGAAAGTGCTTTTCCCTTGCCTACTTTGTTTCCAAGCATAGGAGTATGCTGTCACTGCATACTTATTAAAATAATAATAATTCTTTTGTAGTGTCATCCTGCTCTAACACTAGAACAAGTAGAATAGCAACAAAGTAGCAGTATGAATTACAAGTATGTTCTTTCTACCATCTGTGATTGATCAGTGAATGTCTACAACAGAAGACAGGCCTGAGGAGGAAAGATTAACTTTATGTGAAGTACTGGGTCTATCTGGGATGGAGTAAACCTTTCCCAGAACAGCCTATAGTGGTGTTTTTACTCTGCTGGTCAGCTGAAGTCCACCACAACCACTCTTTCACTCCCCCTCCTCAGAATAGGAAAGAATGCTGGAAAGAAAAAATAGGCTCATGTGTTGAGATAAGTACAATTCAATTAAAGGGAAAAGGAAGAAAGAAAAAACAAGCAAAGGCCACATGGAAGTACAGAGAGAGAAAAAACATATAATTCTCTACTTCCAATCAACAAGCAATGTTTGGCCACACCCTGGGAAGCAGGGCTTCAATATGAGTAGCAGCTGTTTGGAGGACAAATGTCTTCATAATGAGAGCCCTGCCCTTTCCCTTTCTCATATTTTATTGCTGAGTGTCATATCACATGGTATGGAATATCCCTTTGGTCGGTTTAGGTCAGCTGCCCTGATGATGTCCCCTTCCCATCTCTTGTCCACCCTCAGCCTACTGGCTCTTGGTGGAGTTTGGAGGAAGTCCTGATGCTGTGCCAGCACTGCTCAGCAATAGACACAACTCTGGTGTGATAACAGTGTTGTTCTAGCTACAAGTGCAGAGCACACCAGCGTATGGTCTGCTGCAGGGAAAGTTAACTCCATCACACACAGACCCAATATGTCTGTATAGTGTTGTGCTTTGCACTTGTAGCTAGAAGAGCACTGATATCACAATATTTTGTTTATTTCCGAGCAGTGCTGGCACAGCAGAAAGACCATCTCCTCTCCAACTCTGCCCCACCAAAAGGACAGCAGTCTGGGGGTAGGCATGGGGAGGGGACATCAGGAGGACGGCTCGCCTAAGTTGACAAAGGGATATTCCATACCATATCATGTCACAGTAAAGCTGGGGGGAGGTCAAAAGGGTAGGGGGTAGGTGGTCTGGGGGAAGAGGGAACTCTTGTTATAGAAACATTTGTCTTACCAAGAAACTTCTGCTCATATTGAGGCCCTGCTTCTCAAAAAGTGGCTGAATATCATTTGCTGATGGGAATTTATTGTGGTTTAACCTGGTCGGCAGCTAAACACCACACAGCCGTTCACTCACCCTCCCCCCTCCCTCTCTGGGATGGGGGAGAGAAATGGGAAAGTGAAGCCTGTGAGTTGAGATAAAGACAGATTATTAAGACAGGAAAATAATAATAACAACAATAATAATAATAACAATAATGATGATAATAGTACTACTAATAATAATGTGTACAAAACAAGTGATGCACAATGCAATTGCTCACCACCCGCTGAACGATGCCCAGCCTATCCCCGAGTAGCCCAGCCCTCCTCCCCCTGGCTAGCCATCCCTATATATTGTTTAACATGACATCAGATGATATGGAATACCACTTTGGCTAGTTTGGGTCAGCTGTTCTGGGTCTGTCCCCTCCCAGCTCTTGCTGCATCCCCAGCCTGCCCGTTGGCAGGACAGAGTGAGAAGCTGAAACGTCCTTGGCTTGGCGTAAGCACTGCTCTGCAACAATTAAAACATCAGCGTATTATCAGCGCTATTCTCATCCTAAGCCAAAACATAGCATTCTACCAGCTACTAGGAAGAAAATTAACTCTGTCCTAACTGAAACCAGGACAGAATGAGAGAACAGATTTCCTCCCGCTTTTGTGTGGTCTTTGCTTTTTTTTTTTTTTCTTTTTTCTCCTTTCATTAAACTTCTCCTTTTATTTATTTTTTTTCCTACCCCCTGTACAAAATGAGCATAATTTATACTTGCATTGTGATATATGTATCTGTATCACTCTACCAGCTCAAAATCCCATATAGCACCAACTAACATTAAGTCCTTCACATGCGTAACGCCTCAAAGAACCTGCTCAGATAATACTGGACTCTGATACTTGCTTGTTTCCAGTGGTGACTATTGCTGCTACAACTAGATAATCAAAAATAAGTACTGAACCTGGAGAGGACAGAACAGATCACATCCAGTTTATAAGAAATAAACAGAAAAAAAAAATCTTTAACATATTTTTAACAGTATCTAATTGAAACTGAATTATCATATGATCACATGCAATGACAGTAGGAGTGCACTGTGTAGTAACAGTGTTAATAATCAACATAAAGTAGGATAGATTATATTAATGCTAACAAAATATTAGCTACAGGTTTTAAACCATGGACAGATATGGAATTCAGCTACTTAAATCAATTTATCATTTACCTTCTTACATGTAACAAAATATTTTATAATGATTGGATTAGACAAGTGAAAATGGTGCTAAATGGAACATGACAGCATCTGCAGAAGCAGTACAAAACCTTTAACCTAGCTTTACGGTAGAGTATTTCTTCGTTTGACTTAGCAGTATCAGCAAGAATAGCAATAGCTAAAATCCTGTTTACATTGTCATACTATTTATTTTCTGTATTTTTCTGTATATCTTCCTGTTCCCCAGTACTTATATCACTGACTGATTAAAAGGGACACTAAAATAAAAGAACAGGGATAATATGACTAATCTCTTTGTCTGATTAATATTCTCACTACTCAAGCCAAATTTTTTATTGCTGTATATATTATGTGTCTGATTTGATTTATTTCATAGACGCTTCACAGGCAAAGAAAGTGTAGTTTTTGTCTGGATTTTATCTGTCTACCACTGTGTCCTCCATTAATATGGCTCCCATTTTTACAGCTTAGGAAGTATCTTTCTTGTAGTTAATCAACTCATTGGAGACAATGGAGTCAGTTCAAATTGTACTACATTGCAGATGGAGACAAGATTGAGCAGAATTTGTGAGTCTAAACTCAGGAGATGATTCAGATTACCTACTGTTCACATCTGCCAGATCCTTCAGAATCAGAAGTCTCAGGCTGAGCTGCCAGTGCCTAAAGCTTCTTTGCAATTCTTAAGTGGGTAAAGAATTCACTCCCTTTCACAGAAGGCCTCAAGAGATTTAGTGCATTTGGTGTATACAGACTGTTCATTGACAGGTAAACACTGAATTCAGACCAATATTCAATCTAAACTATTTGTTGAAAATAAATGTGTGTGCATATCTATAGGACTTGCTACTAGTGAGTGATTACACAGCTCTAGTATTCTTTGCACTTTCTCAGAGATGGGCAGTGCTGTGGCATTTTATGCATACGTGCAAATCTGTATGTTTATATATAAAATAGATGTGTATATATATAATGATAATTATAAAACATAAATTCTTCTGTGTGATATTATTTAACACACTGACAAGTGACTCTGATTCTTTTGGCTGTGATAAAAATATCAGACCAGTTCTTACTTATATCCATAAGCTCTTTATAATTCATTCTCATTATACAAAGTTATATAAGAGACATTAAATGCAAGACTGGTCATTCCATTTAATATTTTTAGAATTTCTATATTTGAATGAGCTTCTTTTACATCCCAGTTACAGTTTATGCTCTTGTATTTGCTTCTACTCCACTGCATTTCACAAACATGACAGATATGATATTTATACTCCATTTATTGAAAATTTAGCTTTCATGAATTCTGTAGTTTCTTTCTTGGGAAGTTCCTTTCTGGACTTCAAACACGTACTTTTTAATTGTCTATGAAAGCCTTGGCAAAGTATTTATTTTGACTAACTTCACTTTTTTTTTTTTTTTTTTTCTTTCCCCTAAAACCTGGATATTTCCTAAGCATATGCTAAAGGCTTTATCACTGCTCATTCTCCCTGATTTTACCATTTCTTTTATCACTGCAATATTGTAATATCTATAAATCTAGCCTATTTTGATTTATTTGTGTTTAATTTCTAGTTGTTCATCTGCTTAACAAGTATATATATATATATATGGCCTTATTTAATGTAAGATCCACCTCTCTTTTGGTTTATACACAACATGATTTATTATTATTATTATTATTGTTGTTGTTGTTGTTGTTGTTGTTATGCCCAGAAACAAAACAATCTAGTCTTTAATTAGGTGTTTGTTTTTTCTCTCACAAATTCTTCTTTCTTTTTCCTAAAATACCCTTTAAGCACTACTTTTATCTATACAAGGACTTGTTTCTCATAAACTCTACCATTTTAGTGAGATAGATACAACAGAGACATAAACAATGCTTCTGGATCTGCCACTTGTATTGGGCTTCTGTGTGTATTGGGTTTATGTGGCAAGGGTTTGGTAGCAGGGGCACTGTAGGGGTGGTCTCTGTGAGCAGAGCCCAGCTACTGCCCCACATCAGAGCACAGCCAGCTCCAAAAGAGAAGCACTGCTGGCCTCAGCCAAGCCAGGGAACGATGCTGGTTGGGCCTCCGGGAGAGAAGATTGAAGAAAGGGAAAAAAATAAATAAATAAATTCTGAGCAACAGCAACTGGGAGAGAGAGAAGTGAGAACCAGCCCTGCAGACACCAAGGCCAGTGTAGAAGGAGGGCAGGAGGTGCTCCAGGCGCCACAGCAGAAGTTCCCCTGTGGCCTGTGGAGGGGCCCCTGATGGAACAGGCTATGATGTGGCATGCCAGAGCAGATAGCTGTGCTACAGCCCATGGATACCCCCGCATAGGAGCAGGTGGATGTGTCCTGGAAGAGGCTCTGGCCCATGGAGAGCCCCCGCAGGAGCAGGCCCCGGGCCGGAGCTGCAGCCCATGGTGAGGAGCCCACACAGGAGCTTGGGGTGTGGGGGGAGTTTCTGCCTGTGGGAGACCCATGTTGGAGCATTTTGCTCCTGACGGATGGACCCCATGGTATGGAGCCATGTGGGAGCAGTTCTTGAAGAGCTAGTGCCTGTGAGCAGCCCCTGCAGGCTCAGTTCAGGAAGGATGGCATCCCATGGGAGGGACCCTACATGGAGCAGGGGCAGAGAATGACCGTGAAGTGGAGATGAAGCACAGACTGACAAGAGCCCCCATTCCCCATTCTCCTATGTGGCTCAGAGGGAGGAGGTAGAAGAGGGCAGATGGGGGGAAGGTGTTTTTAGTTTGCTTTTAGATTCTTACTGTTCTAGTGTGCCGGTTATAGGCAATAAATCATATAAATCTTCTCTGAGTGAGTCTGTTTTGCCTGGGACAATAACTGTTGAATGATCTCCCTGTCCTTATCTCAATCTTTGGGACCTTTCAATCATATTCCCCCCCTCCGGAAGCTTATACATACTTTTGGAGTATATGCAGTGAGAGAGAGGGTCTGGTGGAGTTCAGCTTCCACCACAGTGTGGTGGAAGTAGCAAGGGTTTGTAGCAAGGGTTTGTAGGGGTGGTGTCTGTGAGGAGTCCATAAGCTGCTGCATGTTAGATAAGAGGTAGTTCCAGCCCCTCCAAAAAGGGACCCACTGCTGGCCAAAGCTGAGTCAATGAGTGATACTTGTTGCATCTCTGTGAGAGCAGATTTAAGAAAAAGAAAAGTGCTGTAAAACAGTAAGTAAGAAAAAGTAAAGAGAAACAACCCTTCAGATACCAAAGTCATTGCAGAAGGAGGCCAGGAAGTGCTCCAGGCACCTCAGCAGAAGTTCCTCCACAGCCCATGGAGAGGATCACGGTGGAGCAGGCTGTCCACGTGCAGCCCATTGGGTTATCTTCACGTGTCTAGTAGATAAAAAAATTAAGGGAACTCATTCAACATCTGCACTACAGGTTGCAGTCCAAGCATGTATAGTAAATATCTCAAATGATATGAAGATTTTGGCAGCTGACTACATCACAGAGTTTAATCCATGTATGCATATTTTCAGACAAATAGCCTGTAAAAAGAGAGGTCCAGTTACGAACTCTGATTTAAAGTGCTTCATAGTACAAATGGTAAAACCTCAGTTAAGAAATGTTACTTCTATTTTCACAATAACATGCCCTTTGAAATGATACCTAACCTTGACTTAAAAGGCTGAAACTGATGAGAATACATTATGGCACTAGATCAGTTATACAATGATTTATTGCTGCCATGTTAAAAACCTACTGATAGTAATTTTATTTTGTCCAGTTTCAGCATCTAACTATCAAATCTCACTATGTCTATTTCTGCCTATTTAAAGGACCACCTGTCAACAACAACAACATCAACAAAATCTGCAGCCTATTTATTTTTAGGCCATCATCCTGTCATTTCAAACTTCCACGCATAAAGAAAAATGATTTTCATCCAGAAATGTGCTGGACTGTTCATACCTTGAAGGAAAACACTTTGCATAGTGCTTACTCAGATTTTCTACTTCACTCTTATCTAGACATCAAGATTGTACATTAGCATCAACAGTGGAAATATATTTAGGACAAATAACAGATTACGTGCTGCATTAAGCAATCAGGATAAGAAGCAATACATAACATGAAACTATTTTTTTTTTTCACTAAAAATAATCTCCATAAAAGTTCTTTACATTGCTCCCTTTGAGGGGGAAAAACAAACAAACAAACAAAAAGACAAACGCTATTTCAACAAGCTTTCATTCATTTTTAGAAGTGCAAAGGAATGAGGGATTAAAAACAAATTGGTCAGAACTAATACAACAGTTTAAACACAAATGCCACAAGTTTGCCTTCGGGGTCTTGGGATCTAACTAATGCTTAATTACATTACATAAGATATCAATGGAACCTTCCAAGGTGATAAAGACCAGAGCAATCCATTATATTTCTTCCATGTTACTGCAAACACATTCAGATGTATAGTCCTGTTAGGACTTCACTTACTAGAAGAAAAGCAGTCTGTTACAAATATTTGGCAGTTTGGGAATACGACAGAAAACAAAAAACAAAACAAAACAAAACAAACAAACAAAAACAAAACAAAACAAAACAAAACAACAACAACAACAACAACAACAACAAAACAGATGGAGAAAGACCAATAAATGCATGGTGGCACTGAGGAAATGACAGAAAAAAAAAAAAAAAAAAAGTAATTACAGTTAGCATGGCCTTCACAACGTCAATGTGGACACATATACCTTACTTAATATGCAATGCCATGGCCTACAGACAAGATATTGTATAAAAAGTGTTTTATTTCAGTTTTTAAAGCAAAATATATATGTAAATATATATATATATATTTTATTATTTTAAGTAAAAAGTGAGCAATAGCATTGTACTTAAATAGTTTACACTTATGAAGACAATCCTAGTGTTTAAGCAGTTGATTGCTAAATAACTATTTTGAACAGTTTGAGGTGACATGTTGGCATCTGCCACGCTGATCCTCGGGGAAGAAATCTTCACTTAAGAAGAATGTTGTTGTTGCTGTTGTTTTTCATCTCCGAAAGTCATAATGATACAATTTTGAATAATTTTCACAAAGCAGAAACTATTTGGAAATAATCTAAAGTTGAGACATACTTCACAATAACAAAATTATATGTTCCATCAAATTCCTAAATTTTAAAATTTAAATTGTACCTTTTTGAAGGCACAAGCACCTTGTATATAAATACACGTGCAAGTCTAAGTAGAGGCACAAATCAAATAGTTGTTGTCATAAAATTTGCTATAATCAGCAAAATGAAATAAAATATACTGCGATATTTGCATTGTAATTATTATAAGTGTAATATTATAATAAGGATTTATAACAAAGTCAACTGTTTTTCATTGTAATGGGTATAGGAAAATGTGATTGTTTATTTGCTTTTGCAGACAGTAATTTATATCACTTGTATTTTACCTTTTTTCCAATGACATTGATTTCAAATGGCACAGAAGCTATTCTATAGCTTCTCTTTGATATCTTCATCGATGATCTGGACGAGGGCAGTGAGTGCACCCTCAGTAAGTTTGCAGATGACACCAAGTCAGGTGCATGTGTCGATCTGCTCGAGGTTAGGAAGGCTCTGCAGGAGGATCTGGATAGGCTGCACCGATGGGCTGAGGTCAACTGTATGAAGTTCAACAAGGCCAAGTGCCAGGTCCTGCACCTGGAGGACTTTAAAAGACGTTTAGATGTAGAGCTTAGGGATATGGTTTAGTGGAGGACTGTTAGTGTTAGGTCAGAGGTTGGACTCGATGATCTTGAGGTCTCTTCCAACCTAGAAATTCAGTGATTCTGTGATTCTGTGATATAATAGGGATTTTTCATATTTATATACCTTAATTTTGATGCTAAAAAAAAAAATCATACTTTTAGGAGCTACACTGTGAACACCATGATAACCATTAGGAAGCATGTAGCTATGGGGTGGTCCCATTTCTACATGCCTGCATTTCCCCTTGTTTCCTGTCTATCAACATTTCTCTAAAGAGAAAAAATAGTAAGTCTGTTTTTCCAAGAACAGGACAAATGATCAACTCTAAGATCTAAGATCAACTCTAACTCAGCATACCCACTAGAAAGTAATAACATCCAAATTTGGAGTCAGACTACTTTAGGATGTGCTAAGTGCTAAGGATATTTTTAACTTATTCTTAATTTGCCTTTCATGAACACATGCTGACTGGGCCTGATCCTCCAGTTGTCCTGCATGATAAAGTAAAATGGTACAAGTAAAGCAAAATAAAAGGTATTGTTATAATATTAACAGATTAAGACTGTTCATAAAGGAGGGATTATTCACAGGTTGAAGACACAAAACTGGCACAACAGAGCAGAAAAAACATCTGTACAGATGTCACAAAAAGCCAAGACACATTCTAAATTTTAGAAAGAAGAAATTATTTCTTTTATACATAGAATTTTTGTGAAAATCATGGAGACATCAGTGACTTTGAAGATGGCTAATCTGTCTCAATTTTCCTATGTTTATTTACTAAAGCACACAAATACTTGTAACAAGTATAATCCTCACCATGGGTGTGAAACTAAGGATTTCTACCTCACTCGAAAAGGGTGTAAATGGATAAATTTATAGGTACTATTGGAAAGTAAGAAAACACTTTATACAGAGTACTTTCATAAGTAAAATTTCTACAGACTTGTCTCGTTACCTTTTTTCACAATCTAGCATGGTCAATGAACAAATACACTCAAAACATTTATATTACCATGGAAATTTAAATACAAAAATAACTTCCATGAAGCAAATAAATTGCTCAAAAGCAAAACTGTAGACTATTATAAGTAGGAATGTAAAGAATTTTACCTCACATGCATGTCTTCCTTAAAAGTTTTGGGAGACAAAACAACAAAAAACAACCTTCTGGTAACAAAGTAGCATTGTCTGCCAATTAAAGAAAAAAATAAATTGTAAGCACTCAGGGTTCTTGACCTGAGGTTCTGCATGAGTAAAAGATTCTTCTTATGACAGACAATGAAATATTTAGGACAATAATAAAATAAAAGGGTTGTTTTTAGTAGGTTTTGCCTTTGTTCCCAGACCTTCTCTTCATCTTTGTGAGATACCTAGGGTCAACCCAGATGCAAAGGAGTTGTGATAATTAATAATAGTGGAGCAATAGTAATTATTAATAGTAAATAATATATATAGTTAAAAATTATAATATCCGGACTCCTTAAGTAGCATCAATCACCAACACTGAAGGGGGTGGAGATGACTCAAATAAGTATGTTCAATGAGTTAAACTACTGGAGCACAGAAAACAATAAAACTGGAAACTAAATAACTATATAGGTCTGTTCTGAGTAAAGTCATAATTTTAGTTAAATATCTAAAATTGCAGGATGACTGTATGTTTTTATGATATACTTAATAGGATACAATCTATCTAAAAGAAAAAAATAAAGCTAAAATATTTCCCAGGATGCGCAGTTATAACTCCACTTTATCTCAAAGGAATTTAAAGCATAAATATTTATCAGAGTTTATCCCCCTACTTCTTGATAAACAGCTACTGCATAGTTACTTGAAACGAGTATTAGAATTGTGTAAAACATGAATTACAGCCAAGATTAACTACAATTTATATCAAAGATGTTGATTAATATAAATGCATAGAAATAAATTAATGTGGACTGAGTAAAATACATTGAGCGAGTCTTCTTCTGAATTATTTTAATTGTTCCTTTTACTTAATATTTGATAAAACAAAATGAAATATTCCATATATTCAAATAAGTTTTCAGATGTCAGGATCAATTAAATACTCTCTCTCTCTCTCTCTTTTTTTTTGTTTTCTCATGTTATTTCCTTTTTTTTTTTTTTTTTTCTTTCATATTTTCATGTGAGAATTGAGAAATTATGACTTTTAAATCATTTTATTAAAAAACACTTGTGGGAAAAACAAAAACAAAACCAAAACCAAACCCTCACAATCTCTAATTTTCTATGAAGTAAAAATCAACCTTAAGAAGGAGCAGGACAGAATATTGATCCAATCCACAGGAAAGAGGAGTAGAGAAGTGACTAATGACATAATGGAGAGGTGAAGATAAGTCCACTGATAAGGCCAAACAAATATAGCTTTTTATTCATTCATCTATTTTTAAATCTTACAATCCTGTTCTCCACATCACTAGATGTTTTACATTTTTCCATTTACAAAACAACAGTTTTACATTTACAAAGACTTTTGACTTCATACTTTCCAACAAGTTTATAACCAGTTTAACTCATCATGGTATTCCTAGATGAAAGTGCTAGACAGGGAATGAAATAGCTGTTTAACACAGCATCATTTCTAAAGTTGGGATATAATTAAACCAAAAAAGAACTTGGGGATTCAATTCTGGAAAGCAATAAGTTATTTTTAAAAACTCATGGATATTCAGGGAAGTGCAGCTGAAAGACACTGCATGATAATCCTTATGAAGTGATTTGAACACTTTGGAAGTTCTAAGACTGTATTTAGTAATTGTGAATAGTTTTTTTTTGGAACTCTTTTCCAAGGATTCATATAGACTGTTTACTTCCAACTTGAAACAGAACTTCTCAAACACCATTAATAATTTGTGGGGACTCTGCTGCCCAGAAGAGGCAATACAGAGATCATTAAAATCCAAAATAATTGTGCAATGCTGGATTAGTTTTCAAAATGTTTTAAATGTAATATAATATATTACATATGTAAACATGTAATCCATATAATCATGGGATTTTTGAAGTTGGAAGAAGTCTGATATCACCTAGTTCAATACCCCCTATGTCTGCATCCTGGGTTTTGAACATCTTATTGGATAGAGACCCCACAACCCCACTTTGTGCAGTGCTTTGTCACCCTCACATGGAAAAAATGTTTTCTTGTGTAAAGATGGAATTTTATGTTTTCATTTTATGTGTTTGTTTGTTTTTGTTTTGTTTAATTTGTGACCATTGTCTCTTCTTCTGTCACTAGGCATTGCTGAAAAGAGCCTGGCTCTGTCTTTGAAGTCTTCAAGTATTTACATACATTTACATTTACATACATTGATCAGATGCCTCTGAGCCTTCTCTTCTTGAGGCTGAACATTCACAGCATTCTCATCCTTTCATGATATGACAGAAGCTCCAATCTCTTTGTGGCATTTTGATGGACTCCATATCTTTCTGGTTCAGGGTAGTCCAACACTAGAGAGTATTTTTTATATAACATCTGTAATTTAAACAAACCACTAAAAACAAACAAACAAACAAACAAAAACAAACAACATACCAGCCAGCCAACAATAAAAAAATATACATAATTAACATACTAATTTCTATGTCTTGAAAGCCTAGATTTATTACTGTTTTATTACTAGCTTTATTTTTTCCTTCTTCTTTTCACAAGTCTCAACAGGTAGGATTAAATGTTGACTCTAATTTAGAGCATTTTTCTTTGGCTCTTAAAGGTTACTTAAACATGTCTCGAATGCCCTCTTCTTTTCAGAACTTATTGAATGTCTTAGAATATCTTAAATGTCAAGAAGATCTAAGTTTTCTCACTAAGCAGAATTGGAAACATCACACCCTGCTGATATTATTTGTCTGTATATTATTTTGAGTTATTGTTTGGTAGGTCATGTTTGATATATACACTTAGATATAGCTCTCTTAAAAAGGTGTTGACTCTTATCACCAACTCTTGTCTCTGTGACACTTAAATAGACAAGTGAAAATCCTTTTTGCTCTTAAAGTACTGTAGTTGACGGTGAAAGCTTGAAAGAGTAATGTTGGAATGTTGTAATAAAAACTTGAGAAAATAGATTACTTTGTGCATAGATCACTTCACACTTGCCAGAAGTCCTGGTCTTCTGTCTGAGAAACCTTAATCATCGTAAATATGTGCAGGCATATTGGACACATGAACATATTAAACCTAATAAACCTGCATTAGGCATCCCTAATGTGTGGGATCACATCATAATAAGCTGAATAGTTTGAATAAATGCAAACTATTTCCATTAAGGACATAAATTTTGTGGAAAAGTATATTTCCTCTTGTATGCATGCTCTGAAACAATATATGGCTCCAAATTCCAATATTGTGAAATTCCAATCTTAGCTGTATCATAATGGTTTTCCAATATATGACATATTGCAAGGGTTTTCCAGTATCATATTTCCAATAGTATTAAATCATCTAATCATTTTGACTGTAGATATTATCAAGTGTATCAACTAGAACATTTAGCATTTTAATTTATATTTCCTGGTTTTGGGTAGTACTGTAAATATTTTTGATGCAAACATAACAGGGAGAAAAGCAGACAACATTCTTGTCAAATTCCAGCCATTCCTAATTTGAAATGGCAAAGCCATAAATCCCTTTTAACCAACATTTTCTGGTGAAAAGCATAGCAACCTGTTAGCTACAACAGCCTTTGTAGGTAGCATTCAATATCTTCAATCACTGTAAAATGCTGCCATCTACTGGAAAATATTTAATTAAATATTAAAGCCAGCATTGTGATTTCCCAGAAAAAAAAATAAAAAAAATCCTGCTATCATCATGAAAAATAGTCTTCTGATACTTTATGATGCCTGTCATTGGTCCTTGAGATCAATAATTAAACAGTTGGCATAGGACAAATGATTTCTGTTTTTAGAATGGCAAAAGGTGATGAACTAAAGGAAAACTTTACATTTTTTGCAGATCATCATTTAACATTAAATGTGATGCCTTTATTAGGAAATTGTTTAATGCCAGTTAAGTTATAACTTTATTTAAACTGAAAGACATATATCCACCTTTTATAAAGGCAACTGAATCACTGTGATTTTCCATGAATTATTTAAGTAAGATAATGAGAATCAGTGTCTTGCAGAAATTTTTGAAAATTATGTTTTATAAAAGTTGGATGTCATTAAGCAGAGAATATATGGACTTTTTAAAGATAACATTGACATAGGTATGGCATTAAACTGGTTCACCTGAATGTGGTACATCATTGTTTCCTTCCTCCGAAGAAAAAGTGTGTATATGCTCCAAGTCAGCTCATAAGGGAGGCAGTTGTACCATGCTGTCAGCTTGGTCCATTTTCTGAATGTATCATTTCACTGATTCCCTGGAGCTGTTAAGGAATGATGTTTGGTTCTTCCCTGTCATACCCTGGTTGCGTCAACAGGGCAAAGCAACCACATTTTATTCCATGTCATTACAGTCCTTATATTGCTCTGGGAATAAATAAATAAATAAACAAACAAATAAATAAATAAATAAATGTATTTCTATATAATAAAATAAATAATTAAAAAGAAGAATCCCTAGACATTCATATGCACATACAAAGATAAAGGTAAAAAATAAGAACCTTGTGGATCAGATTCCACATAGTTGTTCATAACCATCTGCCTTAAAACTGCAGTTATCACAAATTTTCAATCGATGTTTTCTTTTGCTAGAGCAACTAGACATTTAATCTTGAATAAAATTAAGTTTAGAAATCACATGCAATTTTATTAATTTGTAGTGTATATTATTAATGACTTTAAGAAGGATTTTTTTGTTAGATGTTCATTAGCCTGTAAGATGTTACATTTAACTACTTAATGCAGTGTCAATTAATTACTTATTAAATGTCAATCAAAATTTAACAATTAAGTTAAATTTACCCAAGCATTATGGACTATAATATCTAAGAACAGCAAAACTAAATTTCAAATAGAAACTGACTGTGTAACCAGTCCATTTGCTCAAGAAAAGGATAGTTGGGAATGACTAATGAAAGATTGGATTTAGGTTTTAGAGTTAGATCACATTAGGAAAATCCTCAGTTCTGGTGTTCTAGTTTTCTATTTTATTTTCTTGGTAGTAAAAAGCTATGTGATTATGTGTAAGATCCCCTAAATATTAAGTTGGGATCTGACCATTTTCTTTATTGGGAAATCCTGTAATGCTATGTTATGTTTAGACCATGAAATATGTAGATGAGTTGATTTTATTATTTGATTTAATAACACAGAAGTTTGTTTTTTCAACCATAAGCAAAAGACATACCAATAATTTAATTCCTGCCTTTGAAAGAACATAGTAGTTGTTCCCACAACTTATGAAACAAGCTTAAATATTCACCTTGAAAAGGTGCAAAAAGATAAGGAAAAAAAAAGCAGTGTAGCAAGGTTTTGTCAGATAGTTTTTGAATTGGAACATGCTTACCTACATTTTCTAAATTTAGTCATCTTAATAAAGCCCTAGAAAGGGGAAATTTACATGCAGATGGGGGAAAAAAAAATATGGGGAGAAGGACCAAATTCTTATCCAAAGTCACAGTGTCAAAGTATCTATTAATAATAATAATAATGATGATGATGATAACAATAAAATAGGGGGAGGTGAAAATGGAGAAATAATTAAAAATTCAGTTGTATTTCTAATTAACTTAAAGCAGTCATTCCCTTATTTATCTGAAAAGCACGTGGTCAGTAAAGTACCTTTGCAGGAGACATTGATCAGATTTCTGCTATTTTGAAAGCAAGCTTGTAAGTAGTTGAAAGCATTAAAGGAACTAGTTTACTCCAGTTGCATACTATGTCTCAGGGTAGTCTCACATAGATATGTGTTAGAGTAAAATATTGATCATTATGTCAAATAGAACTGACTGAAAATTCTGCATTATTTGGTCAAATTAAAAAAAAATAGACTGCAAGGTCTTAAGAAAAGCAAGAGTTGCAAATCCTTGCTTTTAATAAGTGGTAGTTTTCACACATCTAAGAACAGAATAAGCCTCAAATAGAGATGTCTATACATTTTCTGTCTAAAAGCAGAGATCTTACATCTGGAAATGTTGAAGTGAATGTGAGAAGGGGACAATGCGTGTATGTTTGATTCTCTCACCACCTAGTCATAGAAATTCCTTCTGAAGAAATCTTGGACAGTTAAATGTAAGAAAGAATAGTAAGAAGCAAACAAGAAGCACAGAGGCAAGTGAGAAAGCTGTTTTGGAAAAAGAAAGTTTGTAAATTATGCTTTAAAATTTGCAGAGGTGTGCGGAAGTGACTGGAAACCACAGAGAGCCATGCTGTCAGGCTCTCAGCCTCCCTGCTGACATGGAGAGTGCTGACATGTGACATGTTACATGTGCCTTAATATTTAAAACTCTCATCTCTTCTGGATATTGATTTGGAGAGTAACTCATGCAACACAGATATATTCTGTAGAAGCTTGCTGAAGAGGTCTGCACACCATGTGGAAAATGTGGCTCCCTTGTTGCTAACTAACTGACACTGGTGACTGTGAGAGACTGATAAGATTTGCTATAGGGAAAGAAGAATTATTATACCAAAATAATAGTATTCTATTGTTGCCTTGCTTGAGTCCTCTTACCCAGCCTTGACAGCAGTAGCTTAACAGAGTTTATAAACAATTTGTTCTATTTCTCACAAAGGGGAGATGCACTTCATGGGCTGATCTATCCTGAATAACATGCAACAAATGCAACTAGATTCAGATGCTGCTGCTACTGCATTATGCTAGGGAGTTATTGACCTTTTTCATCCTATTCAGGATTAGGTAACTCAGCCCAAGGAAATAAAGCCTAGGTTTGTTCTAGTATTTCAGTACTATTTCAGTACTTCTGGTCTTCATATAAAGAAGTCACCATCTTTGTTTGTTTATTTGTTTGCATTGGGCAGAAATATATTACCTGGAAATACTACATAGCTTATCAAAAACAGCTCAGTGATAGCTACATTGTTCTATTTAGTAAACAAGTCAAAATATATTTGAATGATATTCTAGGACATTTTACAGACATATTCTTTCCAAATTCTTCTTATTTGACAAGACTTAAAATGCACAGGAAAAACAAACAAACAAACAAACAAACAAAACACATATGAGGTCTGCTGTTCTCTGCTGATCTTTAGTTACCAGCAATGCTAAACACCTAAGGCACAAGTCTTCCTTTGTACACCAGATATGACAGTAACCAAACGAATCTCTTCTATTTTAAGATAATAGGATTTTCAAAATCACTTCACATATATCCTAGTTAACTCTGCCACACTTTACGCAGGCAAAATACTAGTCAGTAACACCAAATTCATCTATTTGGACACTGGAACACTGGAACTAGCTCCCTAGGGATGTGGTCAGGGCAGCAAGCCTGTCAGAATTAAAAAAAAAATCAAAATTCAGAATTCAAAAAAAAAAAAAGAAAGAAGTCTGTACTACATTCTCAGATATATGGTTTGATTTTGGGGTCATCCTGTGTGGAGCCAGGAGTTGTGCTCATTGATCATTGTGGGTCTCTTCCAACTTGGGGTATTCTATGATTCTGTTCTCTGTTTTTTGTTTGTTTGATTGTGTGTTGGGGGTGGCAGTGGGGGTTCTGTGGTGGTGGAGGAGGAGAATTCAAAACAATTTGTCTTTTTCTAAACATTTTCTCTTCTTCTCTCCCTTGTGCAAGTATCACTGACTGGCTCTTCAAGCATTCTGAAGTTAGTGTTTATGCGACTGTTCAAGCATACTGAAGTTAGTGTTTATGGATACTTTCATAAGCTAAATTCAAACCCCTTAGAACGGTCATATTCCTGATTATATACTTAACTGGTGAATTAATTGTACATCTGACAATTATTTCTGAGCTGCTTTGTAAAAGCTCTGTACAGCAAACAGGCAAAGTGATAGTCCTTTAAAATTGTATTACAAAATGTATAGTAACCTTAGTATTTTTATATACAAAATTTCCTTAAAAAATAAACATCCTCAGAAAGTAAAAAGAAAGCCATAAAAATCTACAGAAAACTGAAACCATGAGGCAACCCCAAGCATAAATGCAGGCTGGGTGGAGAATGGGTTGAGAGCAGCTCTGAGGAGAAGGACCTGGGAGAAGCTTAACATGAACCAGCTATGTATTACTGCAGCCCAGAAAGCTGACCGTATTCTGGGCTGCATCAAAAGAAGCATGGCTAACAGGTTGACGAAGGTGATTCATTCCCTCTAGTCCACCATTGTGAGACCCCCACCTGGAGTATTGCATCCATCTCTAAGGTACCTTAAAGATCATCTAATTGCAACACCCCCTGACATGGCCAGAGACACCTCCCACTAGATCAGGTTGTCTAAAGCCCCATCAAACCCACATCCAGTGATGGGGCATCCACAACTTCTCTGGGAAACTTCTTCCAGTGCCTCACCGCTCTCTGCGTGAAAAATTTCTGCCAAATATCTAATCTAAAATCTATCCTCTTCCAGTTTAAAACCATTATTTCACTTCCCATTACTACAGTCCCTAATATCTTTCTTATTAGCCACCTTTATTTATTGAAAGGCTGCAGTAAGGTCTCCCTGGAACCTTCTCTTCTCTAGGCTGAACAACCCCAACTTCCTTGGCCTGTCTTCATAGGAGATGTGCTCCAGACCTCTTGTCATCGTCATGGTCCTCCTCTGGACCCCCTCTAGCAGGTTCATATCTTATGCTGTGTCTCCCAAAGGTGAGCACGGTACTCTAGGTGAGGATCTTACAAGAGCAGAGGTGTAGAATAATGTCCCTCAGCCTGCTGGTCATGCTTCTTTTGATGCAGTCCAAGATATGATTGGCTTTCTGAGCTTCCAGTGTACACTGCTGGCTCATGTCAAGTTTTTCATCCAGAAGTACCCCCAGTCCTCCTGCTCTCTATTCTCCATCCACCCTGTATTGATACTGGGGATTGCCATGACATTGCATGCAGACTTGTACTCAGACCTTCATGAGATTCACATAGGCCTACTCCTCAAGGTATGGCATCCCTTCCCTGTAGCATATAGAATCATAGAATATCCCAAGTTGGAAGGGACCCATAAGGATCATTGAGTCCAATTCCTGGCACCACACAGGTCAACCCAAGAATTCAGACCATGTGACTAAGTGCACAGTCCAAGCATTTAAACTCCGACAGGCTTGGTGCAGTGACTACTTTCCTGGGGATCCTGTTCCAGCGTGTGACAACCCTCTCAGTGAAGAACCTCTTCCTGATGTGTAGCGTGAACCTTCTTGCCACAGCTTGACACTATTCCTGCAGGATGATCACTAAAGAGAATATCAAATCCAATAGCAAAACATCAGCTGAATGAAAGAAACATAGCCAAAGGGCTTTACTAATAATTGTGACATATCTTATTTTGTGTCAAAATGACAAAAATAATGCAAATTTCCTTTAAATTTGGAAAATTTCACAATTCTGCTTTTACAGTCCTCCAATCATTGGAATTATTTGAAGGAATTTTCCCTATGAATATTGCAACAGTAATTGTTAGATTGATAGATTTTTCTTAATAAAAAAAATCCATTAAAATTAGATTGATTAAACAGATTAGATTAGATACATTAGATTAGATTAGATAGATTAGATTGTTCTTAACATTTTCATTGATGATATAGAGAAGAACAATACATGGAATATTAACTGGCTAACATATTATATTAAATTTGGACTTGTTGTAAATAACACCAAGACATAAAAAGATCATAATTATTTATAGACCAGAAGAAAATGAGCTGGAAAGAAAAAATAAATTGGGAAATGTTAAGAAAAAATGAAAAAAAAAATATATTTACATATTTCTGTTGGTACAGTAAAAACAGCCTACTAAATAAATAAATAAATAAATAAATAAATTGGCATGTATTGACCACTTAAGATTGATCAGATAGTTCAAATTAGTCATATGATTTCAGAGTGGTTTTACAAACAGACAAATCCATCAACATTTACTAATGTGTCCAACAATTTTTGGTTACTTTGAGTAGAATCAAACACACAAAGTAAAATGAAAGCATATAGTCAGTCTGAGATTACTAGAGATTAAAGTAACAAAATAAATATGATCTAGTTAAACTATTTAATCTGCTGATAAAATTTACCGTACGCTTTATCTTTCTTGGAAGTTAAAGCACATAGATGTAATCTCTATTTTATTAAACTAATGAAAGTGTGAGAAAGTCCAGAGAAAAATAATAGCCTCTAACAAAGCAGCATTGGTAATATATATATATATATATTTTATATATATATATATATATATATATTATATATTTTATATATATATATATATATTTTATAAACATTTTCTAAGATGTGTGATGTGTTGGAAGGGTTAATAGAATTAGTAAGGGTAGTCCTGAAAAACAAAACAAAAAAAAAAAAAAAACATTTTGGTAACATTTATCTGGATAGCATTTGTTAACAGAAAGGGTAATGTTTAAATGTGTATTGATTGTATGAGGCCAGAGTGAAAAATAATGCAAGTAATGTTCACAGTTCATTTTCAAGGTTAATTTTCAAAGCTCATGTTCAAGATCAACTGGGCTGCCTGTAGTCAAGAGCAAATTACTTTTGAACAATATTCCTCATTTTTGATATGCCTGTTAATTGATGAAGCAAGTTTCACTACCACTAACTCTTCCTGACAAACAGTTGCTTTAAATCAAACCAAGCCATTACTGCCTGACTTGAACAGGCTGTGAAACATTTTTTACTCTCATGGCAAAGCTGAGAGTCCATTTCAGAAGCCAAAAAAGACCTAGGGTGAATTTGTTCATTTTAATATTATTTATTCAGAACCCGCTTTATTGTGTTCACATACATTACTGTATTTGTCCTCTCAATAAAACTTGCAAGCAAACATATTCTCAATTTGTTAAACAATTTTCTGAATTCTGCAAAAGTATCACATATAGAAGGATGTCCACAGGAAAAGTCTTGTAGACCTATGAACATAGCCAGACTCTGCTGTATCTTTAACTACAAGGCCTATAAAGCTAGAAGAGCCTCCATGAGCTGTCTCTTCACAGTATACCATAGTAATTCTTGTGGAACATATTATTCCCTTTACAGTGGCAGCTTTCTACATGATTGAAGATCCATTCTCTTTTGCAATGATATTCCTATACCTTCCTGACTTTATTTTTCCTTAGGTGGCAAAGATGAAATGCAATCAGTTTCAAGTCATTTTCAATGAAATCAGTGCCAGTGAAATCAGTTGGGCTTTTTCTGAGTACAGAGGTATGAGCCGTATCAATTAGATTTTGATCAGGCAGTTTTCCTCCTAACCACGTTAATTAGTCAGGGCAAATAATGTTTTGTAGCGTACTAGAAACCAGAAATGAGCTTATATTTCATCAAATTTATGTTCCAACTTTAAAATAAAGAGCTTCTTATCATTCAGAAAATAAGATTTTTGTGAGAAGTCTTTCTTTCTAATTTTTATGAATACACATCTTTATTTTCACATTTTTCCCCTGACATTTCTGCCTAAGTTTTCCCCCTTTTTCCCTTTTTCCCTCTGACATGCTTGCCAAGTAGCTATAAGTAGATGGTAATATATATATACCATATATATATATACACCATACATATATATAAGTTATATATTACATATATATATATTACATATATATATGTTACATATATATATATATACAAGTTAAAAATAAAATAATATTTTTGTTTGGAAATAAGGGAGTGAGTTTAACTGTTGAAGTCACAGTAAAATTAAATGCAAGCTTTTTTTTTTTTTTTTTTTTTTTTTTTTCCCTTCTTCTTTTTCAATGCTACATTTTTTGAACTACAAAGCATTCCTGGGACCTCAAGGAATAACAGACTTTCAGAGCTGTTATGTTTACTTAGATACTTACGGTCATCTCTTGGCTCCCAGTGACTAGGAGTGAAAACTGCAGCACAGCAGGCACAATGTGGAGGAAGGACAAACAAGTTCAGAACGTGAGAATCATATACACCAGGTTCCTGGGGAGTGTTCGTAGCTGCATCATTTCCAGGAGATCGATTAACTGTGAGAAATGATAAAGTGCCTGGAAAAGTGCATGCTGTAGAGGAAGGATTTTCAAAGCTACATTTATGACACCAAAGAGTCTACCTTACCAAAGCAGAGTATTGCAGGTCCAAAGAAAGGAAATAGTTCTGTTTGAAGATCATATACACACAGTTTTGTTCTTGACAAAACAAAGTGATCAGTCTATGGCCAGACAATCAATCTGTGTCTTCTTGCCATTTCTGGTTTTGCCTTTTTATCAGAACCTCATTATTTCAGAGAAGCATCAGCTATGTTATTTAGGCTGACAGTCTACACATTTCTCAATCCAGGTAGACCAGAAGTGCTGATTGGATAATGGAAAAAAAAAGGAAAAGAATTTTGTCTTTCAGTTGTAAGACCTTCTCCTTTCTGTGTAATCAAGGAGTAATAGTGGCGTTTCAGTTTTTATTTAAAATAATTGGATAGCCACTGAGGATCCTAGTTCATTTTATCTCTTATACTGTAATTTCTCTTTCTATTTCTAGCTTTCAATGCCTTGTATAAACTATTTTTTTTTAGTGGTTCCTGGATATAAAAACTGTGATGCACACCATATGGTGCTATGTTGTGTACACAGCAGAATGTAATAATTTCCCTTATTAATAATGCTAATATTTAATATAACATTTATTATTAGTATTAATAAAATATCATTTGTTATAATCATTACTAATTACATTTAGACACAAATTTTGAGAAACTGTATTTCTGTAATGTTCTAATTTACTTATCTGATTATGTTTTAATCCAAATAATGTATTAATTTATCAATAATAATTATTAATAATAAGAGTTCCTATTAATAAAATAAATAGAATAAAATTAGAGACAAATCGCTAAACTAACAGTCTATAAATGAACTCCAGTGTTTTAACACATAGATTGTTTGTTTTTATGCTTCTTAATTTTATTTTGCAGTTCTAAGACCAGTTAAAGCCTCCTAAAGAAACCAGGATTGTTCAAAGAGAAGTAAAGTTAAATACAAGGCAAAACAAAAACAAACAAACAAAAGAAATCATTATATCAGTAACCAAACCAGTTTAAACGTGTTGCTCACTATTCTTATAATTTCTTGTATTAAATCATCATCATAGTTATAGACAGCTGTTGAGCAGCTCCCCTATATTTTGCTATTGTCTATCATTTATAATATAAGCCTTCGGAAAATGTTTTACATCAAAAACTCATATTATTAAAAAAATAATAATAGTAATCAAGTCATAGGTTGAAGATTTTCAAATATCATTGGCTAGAAACTGTAGAACGACAAAATATTTTGGAATTAATACACTATTCGCTATTTATATTGCAGATTTTATTGCAACATGAAAGTAATAAAGTATTTCTAGGTAGAGATTTTTTTCTCTCTTAATTTATGGAGAAAATGTTCTTTTAAACACAGATTTTTTCTTTCTTTTAACCACTTTAATTTGAATTAGTGCTTTAGGTAAGTTATTTTATAAACATGAGACTAAATCTTTGTTTGGAACTTTAATAGCTTTTCACAGAACAATGCAATGAATTATGATAAATTTCTATTAAGAATGTCAGCATTAAACTATTATAAAACCAAGTCAATTATGTTTTTTCGTAAACTCTATGATTAACCATGTTTAACCTTTTTGACTAAAAACTGATTAAATATTAGCAATTATCTAGCAGCATTACATTTTAAAATTATAAATTTCTGTCTTGCTTTATAAAAATGTTCTACATAACTAGCTGGTTCAGTAGAAAACAAACTGAAGTAAAACCTAGATAACCTACAAAATCCTAATATTATGCACTGATCTTAGTTTATAAGCAGTTTATAAGCTACCCTTAGCTCAGAAACAAGGTAAATAGTGCATGTATGTGTCTCATATTGTCTCTGTATAGTTTCTTACTTAAGTAGCTCTTTTAAAGGGAAGAGAAAATGAAGCTGGAGTTCATCTCAGGAACACAGAGTGACACTAACTTATTACTCCTTTACTCCCTCCCATCATTCATCACATCTTTAGTTGCATAACAGCTGTAATCTCACTTGGACACAGATTTAAAGTAACTACATTTCTAGAAAGTCCTAATTTACTTGTCTGGTTAGGTTTTAATCCAAACGATACATTTATTTAGAAAATATAGAATGGCATTTTTAGCATACAGATTATCAACATCCATCTATATCTATGTTGTACAAAAAGTTATCTATATTACATAGTGAGCAACTGAAAGTAAGAATATTGTGACAAAAAGTAATGACTAATAAGGATTTTATTCTTCTGAAATTCTTTGCAAGAATTTCTTTATATTTATTGAGTATATATCTTAGGCCTATAAAAATAGGCCTATAAGATTATACAGGATAAAATTGTAAATTTAGGCCTTATGAAATCAGGTTGTTTGTCCAAGTGAGAGAGGAAAAAGAAAAAGAGTACAGTCACCTTACCTATTAACTTAATATATATTACCACATGGAGAGGAATGTACGGAGAGGAATGTATATAGGACAGATCCTTACCTAGTATAAGGATTACCAGGGGGAACTGCGTGTCTAGGAAATAAAGCTATGAAAACAAATTGAAAATCTTACTATAACACCAATATTGTACAGTCATACCATACATTTTGATACTGCTTTGTATTAATGACCTGTTTTTCTCATGTCCTTTTTTATGCCTTTTTTATTTTTTATATTTTTCTCTCTTTTTCTTTTTTTCTTTTAATATATTTTTCTCTTCTCACCTCTAAAAAAATTACATATAGGTATCTCTTGAAAATTATTTTAGGGGAAGTAAAAAAAAAAGTGCTAACCAAAATAAAAGAACAGCTGACTTATAAATCACATTATGTCATGTTTAAACATGATTGCCAAGAAAAATCTTATTTAGGTTAAAAACACTTTGCAACAATTTATTATAATGTTTGCATAAAACAAAAATTGAGGGAAATTGTGCTATTTATTATTTAGTATAATTAACCGGTACCTCAGTATGGTCAATTTATATTACAAAACCAAAGAAAAGGGTACTGTTTATACAGACTAAAAGTTACTGCTCTGCAAGTACTGTAGAAATACTATAGTGTTCTTTGTTGTGCTTCATTTCTTTGGATGGCTCAATAGCTGGAAACATTTCAGAGAAGAGTAAGGAACAATTAAGTGTTTTAACACAGTTTATAGTTAGACAGTTCAGACAGACAGAATTCAGTCAGACAACTGATTTACATAGCAAAGAAGAACTTGTCAGGTGGCTTAATTACAGATTACAAACACTTTTTTATGGGGAAGTGAAATGCATTTAAAGAGCTCTTTAATTAACAAGCGTATAAGAAATTCAAGGTTATAGAAACACATTCAGTCTAGAATTAAAGTTTTATCAGTAGGATATGAAAAAGCCGATCCAAAGTACACAGATATATTTATTCAAATATTTGTAAAAGTTATGTGATATAGTATTTTACTGGATTTAAATAATAATAGTGACAATAATGTTGATATTAATGAATAATAATAACAATAATAATAACAACAACAACACTAGTTAATGCTCTCACATCTCATTACCTGTATTAGAAAAGAGCTCACGCAAGAAGATGATAACCATTCCCTCTGGCTTTAAATCATTTCCAAAGGTAGAGAATACCTGACCCAATGAAGTAAATAAATGTAAATCATCAATATTTTTTGCATCTCAAACTAAATGTTTAAAAGCATGTAAACTGCTAAAATTATGTGATGATACAAATTGCTAAAATTATGTGATGATACAAATTGCTAAAATTACATTATTGTAAAAGAAAATAAATAACAAAGACTTTTTTCATAACTCTTTTTTTTTCCATAAAACCCAGCAAGGTTCAGACCAAAGACAGAATGAGCTAGAAAAAGCCTGCAGTCATTACATAATGCTGCATTGTCTCAAACTAAGCAGTAAGCATCATAGTTATATTATCACTTTGATAATATAGTTTTTGAAAACATAATTTCAGAATTTTTCTTACAGCAAGTTGTATTGAAATGAGGATCTTTCCCTGGTATTTTTGATGCAACTAAAATTTTTACTTGAAAGTATTTGACCTTTTTACAGCTTTTTCAATGAACATTTTTATTCCCAAGTTGGGAAATAGAGCCAGAGAGGTATTTTAACGGCCACCTACTCTATCATCAATGCCACCTTACTAACTGGAAAGCCATTTTGCCAGGCCACACATGTTTATTGGGTACTACAAGGCATAGTTCTATGAATTACAGTTAGTAGACTTTACTGTGCTGCCCTTTTCTCATGGAAAACTTGAGTAGGGAACATGCTGCCTCTGCTAATTCCATTATTTCCTGAACCTTCATCTACAGATAATGGCACAGGTGATAGATAAGACTGACTTTTTGCACTCTACCATGTGGGAGAACAACTCAGCATGGCCTCTTTTAATAGCAAAGATTATTTATTATTACTTTGGAAGTGCTATTTCTAAAGCTACCACAGATTGAATATATATGTTATATTTATTTGACATTGCTGTAATGTTCGTATATATTTAAGTAGTTTTAAGTAAGTTTTATTTAAATTTAGAAACTGAAATGAACATGAACTAAAATAGGAAGGTAATTATTGACAGTACAACCCTCCAGTTGCTTGTTAGGCAGCAGTCCCACTGAGTTAGAATGAGGAACAGAACCTTTAGTTATTTCCTTTAAAGATCCTCTTAAAAAGCACTATCTCCTCCTTCCAGTTCCATTATTTTTAATGAAATAGTGATGAGAAATTTACTTTAGAAATGACATTTTTTAAAGCTTAATAAGACTTGTAGAAATAGTTCTTTCATGTGTTCAATCTGAAAAAATAATCTTTGATTATAGATGTTAAAAGATTGACTCATGAGTATTACATAATGACTTAAGAAAATTAATTGCTTTGACAATTAAAATATATTGCATACATGTACTGCTAATTGTGTGTATATTTTGTGTTTTTAAGAATTTTATTCATGTATAAAAGGAGACAATTTCAAAAGGAGTCAATTACTTATTTGCACGATGCTTCACTTCAATGCAAGATAGTTTTTTTTTGTTTGTTTGTTTTTCTTCTGCTGATAAAGTTTGACCTGATTATGTCAAAACCTCCATGATTTTTATAATTTGCTACATATATTGATTTTGAAGGTATCAGTTTTACCTTGCTGAATTAATTCATCCTTTTAGCTTGAGCAAGACCATATCTTCCCACATAAATAACTCAAGAAATGTGGAACTTAACAATTGTTAAGAATTAAGAGCACTGTCTAATGTTTGAAATAAGACCATTAACTTATTTTTCTGTTTTAAGCTAGAGCCTTTTATTTCATAGAATATGCATAGAGTGCAGTCACTATTAAATATCACGGGTGCTCTTTAGAGAGAGATTGAAGACCTCCCCAGAGTAATACAACACAAATTTCAGAGTTCTTCTGTTTCATCCAGACTATAAACAAGGCTCAAGGGTGTGGTACTAGACCAAACACCTCATAATTTATGAGAGCTAAAAAAGCACACCTATGAAAAAACAAGAATCTGGTCTAATTAATATCTTCACAATATTATGCAGGATTAACTAAAAATCAAACTAACACAATAATAACACAGGGCAAATTATCCGACTATTATAGATCATTCCCAACAGCACTACACTCAAATATGATATGCAGAATTATATTTTTATATTATTACATAGTTATTATTATTACAATATTATTATTATTATAAAGGAAAATACACCTTTCTTTAGTTTTACAGTTTTCCTTTCACTGCTCCTCAATGTCCTAAGGTCTGTGGTGACAACTTTTTTCTCAGGAAGAAGTTTTGAGGTTTATGAGTCAGCACCCCAACATCTTGACTAGGAGGGTCATGATGTTGGGAGTGTTTCCTCCTCTTGTATGTTCTCTTCAGGTTACTTTTATACATTTATTGATACATGACACCTACTCATTCTTTCCTTGCTGTTTCTTAATGTGCATGTAATATTAAATTTTTACTATTTATGGTCAATTTTACTTAGGTTGGATAGTTTTTCCTTGCTCCCTTTCTAATGCTCAAAATCAGTTTTCTCACTGGTAAAATGCCTAATTGACTCCTGATGATTTGTGTTTATACCTCTGAAATGCTAGTGTCATTTGGTGTTTGTCCTTTCAAGACATCTATTTTCAACCTTAAAGATATGACTTCCTGAGAATGTTATGTTATTAATAAAATCTAGTTATGTATACGTGCATATATATGTAACTTAATTATTTGTGATTAGTTAAGGTAATATCACTGCTACATTATCAAAATTTCTGGGACCTAAACTAGTCAAAAGATAGCTTAGAGTCATGTAGTCAAATGCTTTTTATAATGCTGGATTTACCTCACTGGCTTGGCAGAAGAACTGTGCTTGAATATATATTACTGGATAATCACCAGAAAAGTAAGATGTAAGATAACAAATCCTCTTAAGGTTGACATTGCCAAGTCATTCTGAGATCTCTAAGCATGGCCAGACCAGTTCCACCCATTATTCCATGGAAACTTTTGTGAGTTTTGTTGATTGGGCACTGAGTTTCCACATCTTTCACTCTCTATGACAAAAGTCAGCTGACTTCTGATTACCAACTATATAAAAGTTTTGGTAGACATCTGCTGTGGATTAACCCCACTGGGAAGCTAAACACCACAAAGCCACTCAGTGATTCCCCTTCTTCTTCTACCTCATGAGATGGAAGAAGAGGAAAGGAAGAGGAAAAGCAAGAAAACTTGTTGGCTGAGAAAAAAAAAAAAAAAAAGTTTAATAAATGAAGGAGAAATGGAAGAAGAGAGAAGGAACGTAAACCAAAACAAATGATGCAAAAACTCACCACTTCTCACAGACTGGTGTCCAGCCATATCTCAAAGAAAAGATGGCTAGCCTTCCTAAAATCCCTCCTTTCTGTCTTATTGCTGAGCATGACATTACATGGAATGGAATATCTCTTTGGTTAGTTTGGGGAATCTATCTCGTTATGACCCCTCTCAATCTCTTGTGCATCAGCCAGTCTATTCACTGATGGGGGCAGACTGAGAAACAGGGAAGGACTTGACATTGTGCAAGAACTACTAATCCATAGCTAAAACATCCATGTGTCTTCAGTGTTGTTTTGGACACAAATGTGTGTTTAAAGCGCAGCACCACAACAGTTACTATGAAGAAAATTATCTCCATCCCAGACAGACCCATACTATATAATAAAGAATGACTGGTTCTTTTTCTAATCAGTAATTGAGATACCCTCCCCAAATTAAGAATGCGACACACTGTTAATTTTCTGCAGAATAGTCTCTCCAGTTAGGTTCATGAAGAAGAGATTCCATAAGTACCAACTTCTTACCTTCATTAAGATGCTTCTTTCAGTACGTGACATCACAAAACCTACATTTTCAATACAAATAAGAATGAATAAAGGTAAATGCAATGTTCAAAACATAGTCTAAAAGAACATAGCAATTTTATCAGTTTATTGATTGAAAGTCTCCTGAACATTTCAAGTCCTCTTTTAAAAATTTGTAACTCAACTGGAAGAGCACGACAGATGTTTGTGGAAAATTGGAATAGCAGGTTTAATGACAAAAGCCTGCCCAAGTAGCTGTGAGTTGTGCACACATACTTTTTACTCTACTTTCCTCTTGTTCTATTTATTCTTCTTTCTAATACTGTGACAGTCTATTTATATCAAAGTTTTAAGTGTTGTGTTTACATTAAATATTTAAATCTGACTATATCAAGCAAACTCAACTTGACCTTCCATTTACTAAGCACCTACAATTTCAGTGGAGTTGCTGGTATTCAGTGTCTTTGAAAACAGTAAAATATTAAAATCGAGGAATTTAAATTAATAATGACTGACTGTTATTGACTCTTCTAACTTCTCTAGTACTTATCCATTTGCATTTTCATTATTCATTTATTACTTGTATTGCAACTGAACCCACTGTTTCTCGTTTTTTATTCCCAAAGATATCGTGTACTAGTTTATGAATTTTCTATATCTTCATTTTGTATTATGATACAGATACTTTTTTTCTCTTAATATTTCTAATTTCTATACATTGTTACACTATTTTGTCTGAATATTTTGTCTTGCTACATTAAAATAGCTACAAAGAAAAGTTTTTAAGATAAATGAAAATCTTTTTTTTTTTTTTTTTTTTTTTTTTAAGAACATCGTTTCAGAAACTGCAATAGAATTATTACCAAAGCTATGCTATTTGATGCAGTGGTATTTTGTTTTATAATTCAAACTTGCACAATAAGTGCATACTAAGTGCATTTTCTGTAAAAGTAGAACTTTAGCCAGAGACAAATTAAAAAGTGTTACATAACCTCTTAAGCAATGATTAATGTAATACTTTAAGCCTGTATGAAATAATTGAGTTATCAAGACAGTAGTACAAGAGTAGTAAAGAGAAATGAAAACACAAAAACAGTTTCTGAAAGAAGTAGCTGAAAACTCTGAGACATAATATAGAGATGGATTAAAAGGGACAGATAGGAAAAAACAAAACAAAACAAAACAAAAAAACCTCTCATATTACTTTTATTCCAGTGGCAATAAAATAACAAGAAATACTTTTGTCTCAAAACTGAAACATTTGGAATATTGAAGTTCCTATTGGTGGCATAATTCCAGAGTTTTACCTTATGAGGTAAATGAGGGAACCAAAATTATTATCATAGACAATGCTATTTCCTTACCCTTTCCATTTGCAAAAATTGCGCAGACTAGTAAAGTTTGTGACTGAAAGCCTTTTGTAGTTCGCCAACACTTTTATTTTCTTGTCAACTAGATTAAGGAAATCATATACATAATGCGTAGTACTAGTGTTTAAGATATGTGACAACAGAATAACATTTGCAACAGTCAGTATTCAATGTGTGTCAATGCTAGATGTTTAATCAATATCAGTATGGATCAGCGTTTGTAATTGTACTAAAATAATACAATTCCTTCTCTCTCTCTCTCTCTGTTTTTTTGTTTGTTTGTTTGTTTGTTTTTTATTTTTTCTTTGTGTGTGTGCATGTGGGAGTATCATAGATGTTCTCCTGTGATGTTCTTTTAAAATGTTCTTAATATTCTTCACTGATTTACCTTCCCAACATCACAAAATATCAGTTGACATTTTTTGTTCACATGCCAGGTCTGTTAATTTTGAAAAAAAAAAAAAATATATATATATTTTTTAAATGTAATTATCTGGAAAAATGTAATAATGTTTCTAATAAACATATTTTGGTTACAGTGAAGTTTCAAAATACTGATATTGAAAACAAAATGTTTTCATTTTAGCATGGTTAATTTAACATTTAATTTTAGCTAAAATTGTCTAGTTAAACATTCACAATATTATGTAATGTTTCAAACACTACAAGGGTAATCTCATATAACACCAACTTTTACCGATGAAACTCTAGAACTAGCTGGGATGACTATTAATTTGTAATGAGATATTTTAATCTGTAATTCTAATTATCATATGTAAAAGTTTCTATATAAGAAAAATATGCTGCTGAACACAGAGAAAGTATAGAAAGATATGGAGACCTAATGCTTTCTTATTTCATCCACTGCCCACCAGATGGTTATATGAATATAACCAGTCAGAGTTTATCAGTTTACTTGGTAAATGAAAAGATGAGGACAAATTTAAATTAACTACAACGCAAAATAGCTTAGGAAAAATTGCTCATTGTAACAAGTCATGTCTCATGGCCAAATCAATGTAATGTACAAAGCGATAACTCAGGACAGAATTCCAGTAAGGCCAAAACAGCAGAGAACCTGCTTTTAACAGACCTGTTTTTGATGTGCTTGTCCATGACTTTTGAAATCCCTTTCTGCCACCTTATTGAGTTTCTTTACTTCTAACACCCAGGCAGTTACTTTTTTTTTTTTTTACATCACTTGTTTTACTTTGTTTTATTTTGTAGTCAAGAATTTTCTCACTTCAGATTCTCTCACCCATCTTCCTGGGACAGAGTGAGTGAGCAACCGTCTGTTACTTAGCCGCTTAGTGCATTAAACCACAACGTAGTCTTAAGGAAGGTTTACTGACATATGACATACTGCAAGACATGTGAAACAGCACCATATGATGTATGATAATTTCTCCACATCTGACCATAATTGACTGGTGTTTGGAAGTTCCTGATCTACACCCTCAGATGGTGATCTACAAAGATCATCCATATGGTTAAACTGAACTCTCACCACAAATTTAACTGTTTTCCCATGGAAGGTTACTGTTTTCTTTACTGTGATAACATTTCAATGTTGTGAACCATATATTTTCCCAAACATTCTGACCTCCCATGAATCATTCTTTTTTTTAAAAAAAAACATATTAATAATGTTTTTGTGTGTTTGTTTGTCTGTTTGGTTTTTAAATGTGGTTCAAGGAAGACCTAGTAAATTCTTTGTCATATATAATTCCTACTCTATGGTTCCAAAATTCAAGAATGGGTGAAAGAATTTATATACATTATATGTAATATATATGAAAGAATAAATGTAAAAATATAATATGTAATACTTAAGAATATTATATATATTCATGATATAACATATATATATATGAAAGAATATTTTTTCCAATATATCTTCAAAAAATATGTGAAACTTTTTTTTTTTTTTTTTTTACTACTTGTTACTAACATTTATTTAGTAACAGTAGTGTTATTTGTAAATATTTTTCACTCTTCCTTTTCTTCCTTTTTTTTTTTTTTTTACAATAAGCCCATGGAAGCTGCTGAAGTTGGAAATTTTCTGAACACCAGAACTGTTGATTAATGTTCCTAGGGCAACCTTTAAACTTCTAATAGGCAATCAACAATTTAAAGCAATGATACTACTCTAATGCTTAGAATTTTCGGAACTGGTTATCTACAACTTTTTTTTTTTTTTTTTTTTTTTTTTGTGTGTCTGTGTGTCTGTCTGTGTGTGGTCTGTCATTGCATCTTCAATTATGCACTCCATGTCAAAAAAAAAAAATCATTCTTGTTAATCTTTTCATACATTTACAATAAAAATTAGAATAGACTTCTTCATTCCTTCTATGTACATATTTGGAAGTCCTTGTTATTTTATGCAAAGTATTGTTCATTGTTTCCATTTTTATTACTTCCGTTTCACCTCTTTAAATTTCATGTTCACTCCTATATATTCCATATTTACAAGTTCAACATCAGTAATTTCTCACAGGTATTTTGAGTACTGTTAACTATAATCTAGAAATATCAATAAAAACAGAATAAACTGGTGAACTTAAAAACAAGAAAAAAGTTTTCACATTAAAATGACAAAGCCCCCACATTGTTCTACTACTATTGCAATCACTATTACTATATTGGAGACACTGCACTCCTTCACCTAAAATAAGATTCTCCTCTCCTCTCCTCTCCTCTCCTCTCCTCTCCTCTCCTCTCCTCTCCTCTCCTCTCCTCTCCTCTCCTCTCCTCTCCTCTCCTCTCCTCTCCTCTCCTCTCCTCTCCTCTCCTCTCCTCTCCTCTCCTCTCCTCTCCTCTCCTCTCCTCTCCTCTCCTCTCCTCTCCTCTCCTCTCCTCTCCTCTCCTCTCCTCTCCTCTGCCACAGGTGGTCCTGTTGTACTTGGTCTGGCTGGGGTGGACTTAACTTTCCCTGCAGCAGTCCACATAGTGCTGTGCTCTGCACTTGTAACTAGAACAGCATTAGTATCACACCAGCGTTTTGCCTGTTTGCCTGATTTTGATAGGATTTTGATAGGATTTTGACCAGGACTCCCCTGCCAGGACTCCCAGAACTTCCAGGACTCCCCTCCCCTCCATCTCTTTCTCTCTCTCTCTCTCTCTCATTTTTTTTGTTTTCCACTTGAAAGCTTTATTTCTCACTTGAAAATAACTCAACCATTTTTTTCTTTGACATTTTTCACCTGTAGTTCATATTCCTGTGATCTACATACTAGAACAATTTAACACACAGACTAAGTACATACCATCAACAGAATTAGAAAATAAACTATTATGAGGGCTGAGAAGGACTGCAATGGTAATATCAGAATACACAGTTCACTCAGTATTCTTTCTTCATGCACGCACTATATACTATATACAGTATATATACTATATACTGGACTACTCAGGAAGAATACAAATGTTTCTCACATTTCAGTTAGTTACAATGTAATCATGTCTGATTTATATTCAATCATCTGATTTTAATTCTTTCAATCAGAACTGAGATGATGTGTTTTTAAATAAGCATATACTTCATAAATAAAACTGAAAGATACTGACTAATCATCATTGGTAAGAATACCAAGTTTTAAAATATAATTCAGTCATACACAGGGAGATTTATTATCCATTATAATGGATGAGATTCAGTGCATATTTGACACTTCTAGGAATCTAAATGTAGATATCTATTTCTGAGATTAGCAAATCTGTTCATTGTCTACATAAAGTTACTTAGCATTATTTGAGATTGTTTTGAGTATTTCAGATTTTTGGAAACTTGTGCCCATCTGGGCTGTTAGCTGAAGTCTGGTACTTCCAATGAAAACAGATGCCTACCCTTCATCAACAAAGACTGAACCTAAGGGAGGAACCACAGCCTCCAGTTCTCCAAAGAGTAGAGTTCATGCCAGTTACATAAATAGAAACATAAGGTGTAACTGTAGAAACAGCAGAGTATTCAAGCCATCCATAGACATGGCAAATGTGATACAAAAAAAAACAGAGAAAAATACTAGAGAAACATCTGCCATTTTGGACATGCAGTTAAAGGCCAGACAGAACAGCTTGTAACAGTTTAAATAATGCTACATTCCTGATTTTGAAAAACTGAGTCTTCCCATTCAAAGAAATTTAGCTCATTGTAAAATACACATCATCTGGCTGGTCATTCCAAATTCCAGCCTTGATTAGCTGCATTTAGAACCACTGAATTACCAATAGAATCAACCAGCATTCCCTTCACCAGTATGTTCTTCAAGGAGGTGGGCAAGACATCCACACACTAAGGCAAGTTACCTCTTTTTGTTAACAATGCCCCCTTCAAATAATACATTGAGTGACTTACTACATCACCTAAGGTGAGATGTTATCAATAACTGCAGAATTTATCAAATTTAATCTATGCTTACTATAAATAAGATAGGCATTGCTTAAATGAAATTTGATCAGCTTTTATAGCCTGCTAAGGGGCAGTCCAGGCTTTCAAGTTGTTTTTCAGTCATGATGTTCATTAATTCTGCACTATTCCTTGCTGATTTTAGATTAGGATTTTTTTTTTTCTTCTGTTTTCTTCTTTCCATAATCTTTCTCATACACAGTCACTCTTTGTAAGCTCTTAAAATGCAAAACAAATTTATTCTATTTGACTTTATCACATCCACCAAATGCATGTTATCCTTACAACACATTCTCTCCTACTTGCTATGGTCTTCAATATTGCCTTAACCTAATTTATGTTCTCCCTAAATTAGATTATATGCAAGTAAAACAGTCTTTATTATAAGGTCTAAGGTCAGCTTTCTCTCTCTCTCTTTGTTTTGTTTGGTTTTGTTTTGTTTTCTACCTTGTTTAGCCTGGTGGATGTTGGTCACTACCATCTGAATAACAATGCCTTGCACTAATTATGCGGAGCACATCCATAGTTAATGAGGTGTTGCAATCTTTCTGTAATAACCTTCTACATTGATTTTGGCAGATTAGGTGGTCAGCACATGTTTATCATTAGTCAAATTTCTCTTGGTGCATATGTCCATTCAAAGCAATATTTTAATTGGTGCATATGTCCACTCAAAACAATATTTTAATTGGTTGGATAACAAGATAGCTTTCCGATCAGAACTTATCAAGACATTTTTATTTTCAAAATATAGAAAATTTGTTATACAACTCATTCCAGAGATAGTATTTGAAAATAATATTGTAAATGATTCAATGCCTGGATTTTTTTGTCAATTTTAAAGGAAAATATTTTCTATGGCTATTTTCATATTAAATTACCTTTTCTAATCTGTTAATGTATTCATAAAATGAGTGTCAAAAAATAGAACAACACAGAAGACAATCAACCTTCAGAATATAGTTAAAACAATCATAATTAAGGAAAATTAACGTGAGATAGTGGAGTTATGACAAAAGATTTATGTTCCTGAACATAAATGAAAAAAAGTATTATCTTAAAAAGTGTGAGTAAAAACAAATCTCAAGATAACAGAGTGAAAATATTTAATACTTTAATATATTTTCATATATACCCATATATACTAATTTAATATATACCTCTAAAGAAGCAAAAATTTTTACTTGCTTTTGCAATGTCTCAGGTAAATCACTCAAGACAAAAGAACTCTTTACAGTCTTCAAAAAGATGGTCATGAATGATTAAAAAAAAAAAAAAAGAAAAGAAAAACAACAACAACAACACATATTTTGAAATACCATCTCTCTATTGACTCATTCAGGGATGTTCCTTTTTTAATCTATGAAAAGATATAAAGATATCGGCAGGACAAACTCCAGGCAGTCTGTGAGTTTTCAATTTGTTTGTCCACAGTAGCTAGTATGGGAGCACTTTGATATTCAAGCACTGATGCAAAATAAAAGAAGGAAACACAAATGCTTCAACGTTTTCTTTTGGTCTATATAGGTATATACAGACCTGCTCAATAACCTATGCTGTACAAGCCACAACTCTATATTTTAACCTACAACAAAACAAAACAAAACAAAACAAAAACAAACAACAACAACAACAAAACACCACAGCAAAAGCAGATAGTCAAAAGGATTAATGAGACTGAAATATATGATAACATTCATCAATAGTAAGTCTATTTTTAAAATCTGCTGTCATCTTTTATATTGTATGAACAGCCAATATTATCAGGATGCATTTTCTGAAGAAATCAAGTCCAGGAAGAAACACCAGTTTATCTTACTCATAGACTATCTTACCCATAGACATTAGGAGCAATAGAGGAGAGAAGTCAAAGAAGCAAAGATAACAGGACTGCATTTTTGTAGAAAGTTTCTGTAGTTAAAGAAATAAATAAAATATGGACTATTATAAACAAATTATTAAAAATTTAAAATAATTGGCTATTTCAAAGAATGATAGTTTATATAACAGATAACTTTGATAACACCACCTACTATGAACCCAAGGAAAAATTAGTACTCACTGAATTCTGTATTGTTGTGTACATAACCTAATTATTTTTTTTTTAATTGAAAGTTTCACCTTATTCTTTGACCTGATGTCTTAAAATCTCCTGGAGCTGAGCTTGAGCAGCTTATTTCTTTGATTATTTCTCTATTTATATAAGTGACTCTAGAAATATATCAGGATTTCTTTTCATAGAAGGTGTTGATTTTATTGATTTAATTGGTTGATTTATGCCTGTGCAATGGAAGCAATAAGAATGTTCTGCTATGTTATTATTGTTATTCAAGCTTTTATTTTGGGAGTGAAGAGTAATGAGATAGCTTAATTCTGTGTGCTGTTTAACATGTTCTGGAAACTGCATGCAACCCACAGGGCTGAGAAGCAGATAGAGAATCATAACAACGTGTGTGTTTGGAGGGGAAGTAGTATTTGAGTTATTGTTGGGGTTTCTTCTTATCTGAATTTTAGACGTTATTTTGGGTTTAACATTATTCATGTGTTTTATATTCCAGACTAGTGGAATACAGTTCATACTGTAATATATTCTTGTTTCTTTACTTTACGGTATGTTTGAACTGGGTTAAATTGCAAAGATGTAGGCTGTTCATTTAATCTAGTCCATTTAGAATAAGTAAATTTTAACTTGTATAATACAGAATTTTGATAACACGATTATCCTCTTCATGTCTTTTAATTTCTCTGCGGTCCTGTAGATCCTAACAAGGACTTTTATTTTCTTTTTTATTTTTCTCAATTATGACTAAATTAAATATTCCCTGAAGAGTTGCTATATATAGCGAAGTCGTTTAAGCAAATTTCAGCCATTTAAATCAATGATTTCAGAAGACATCATTTCCATCATTCTCATTAAAGTCTCAATTTGGTATGGATTAAAATGTGCCATGAAAAACTAAACAATACGGTTACTTTTACAGTCTCTAGAACTGTCATTTGTAAAACAAATCCTAAAGTTACTAGTATCAACAAATATATGAATATGGGAAGTTTACCATACTATCATGTTTGTATTCCGCTTCAAGTTCTAATAGGGTAAGAACTACCATATCTGCTCCAAGATGCGGTATCTGTTAAAAATGTGCCTAACTACATGTTTTCAGAATTTTTCACTGAGGGTGGAGGAGAAGACAAAGAAGAATGAATATGAAGTGTCAGATTTTTGTAAGACAGTAAAAATCAAACAAGCAGGGGAAAAAAAAAAAAAAAAGTAAGTTCTGAAAACTCGGTTATAAAATATATCATAGAATGAATCAAATTTCCTAATCAGATATGTTGTGGTTAATGCTGTCCCAAATTATAACTAGGTTTTACTTTTTCTTTATTGCCAGTGAAATTATTGTCCTTTTGCCTTGTTTCTCCTGATCTCCTCACCCAATTTTATACTGTCAAGTTCCTTATATTAATATATTTTATTTTCACAGAACAGCCAGGATTAGTTTGCAACTCTAAAATGCAGAAGACTGTTTATATTTCTCATTAATTTACTCTAAATATACAAATGATATTTTTATAATTCAATGGAACAAAAAGCTAACAGAAAATAAAATAAAAATATATCAATAAATTGTACTTACATAGTTTATTTTATATTAGGGTTTTCTCTTAAGGAAAATATTGTTTTAATCTAATATTTGTCTTTGACATTTTTTCATTGTTATCTGATATCCTTATTTCAAATTAGTGGCATCTCTAGTTTAGTTTTGTTAACAGTTGTGTTTTTTTGGAGACAGTAAACTTGAAGAAACATCAAAAGTAAAGAAACTCCTGAAGAAGAGAAAAAACTCTCAGTGAGATTGAAGACCAAATAACACTACGTTCCAGAAGATTGTTCAGAAAATTGTTAATTCTTCCTAATTCACTTGTTTTACAGAGTTGGCACATTCCTTGATGTATAATGGTTTTTACTCCTTCCCAAAATTTTGGGTTTGATGAACCCTTAGTACAATTTAGCATGACAATGATGTCTTAGTTAGTTTCACGTGTTTAGCTTGTTTTTTTTTTTTGTTTGTTTGTTTTTATCTGCCTCAATTTTTCTACCTTCTGATGTTATTGAATAACCACAAGTTCTCGTATTATGAATTAATGTGAATAGTAACACTCCGTATTTTTCATCCCCTTAATTGTGTAATGATGCCTGTTTTCTGTTGTTTATGCGCTCCCTTTTCTTTTTCAGCATGACTGAAATCTTAAGCCTTCAATTCAAACAGAAGATCTCAATATTGCACTCACTGGGATTTTGTATATGTTCTCCTTATTAAAAGCAGGTAAAAAAAAAAAAAAAAAAAAAAAAGTTAATGAATTCACACATTAAGTAAAAAGAGTCAAAAAATTATCACTATGTGATTCCATAGTGCTTTAAGATGCAACAGCTGTAAGAGGAAAATGTTTATATATTATCTTCAGTTAAAGAAGTTGAATAAACCTCAGTAATCTGCTGCCTGATTTTCAGCAAGAGACATTCAATGCAAATGAGAATGAAATTAAAAAGAAAGTGTATTACCAGACTTTACCTGTACAGAATCTTCAAATTTCATCAAGCCGCACTGCTGTTATAACAAAATGAGCACAAATCTTGGGACAGTACCCAAAGCCCTGAGAACAATTGTGCATCACGTTAACACAAAAGCAATATACAAGAGATATTTATCACCTTCTCACATTACTCCACATGAAAGTTGTTTCTGTCTTTACCATGGGTGCAATGGGTGCAGGGTGATGGCTAGTAGAGTGATGATGAGATGAGAAAGAAGCAAGAACTTGCAGAGGTCACCCGTCAGACATGTTGCTATTAAATGTTACATATTTGAATGTGCAATGTCTCATGTATATTGAGTGCTGAATAGGTGAGGTGAGAAGGAAGGATAACAAAGAATAAAGTCTGGAACTGTGAAGGAATATCTGAGTAAGGAAACTGCTCCTCAATGTACGGAAAAGCAATCAAGATAAATCCTGCTAAAACTGGTATGCACATCATCACATAGTGGTGGTGACAGTAGGCCATAGGGTGCCATTCCCCATTGAAAAATGCAGTTCCCAGTTCAAAAAGTAGAGTAATTTTTTACATAGATTTGGTATTATATTATATATAATAAATATTATACTATAAGCATTTGGATGATAAAAGTAGGATTCCTCTTTCAAGAAGATGATCTTCCACAGAGATATATGTAAGATTTTTACAAGAAGACATTTCTAACTGAGATAGTCACAACAACTTCCTACTAGTCAGAGAGAAATGGGCACGTCTGGGACATAATTCAAGTCAGACTAATAAAAATGTCTGAACAAGGTCAGAGTAATTGTCACCTAAACATAAGCTCATCGTCCATAAGCATTTCTTGCTCATTTATTTTAAGTAAAGTTTTGCTGGCTAGAAAGGAGAGAGGGGAGACTAGTCTGATTTCTGTGATGCCTCAGTTTCACTGTTGTTTATAATCACCAGAAATCTTCAGCTATGTATAGTGATTTCTCATACATTCTTCAAGGGAGTAAAGGACATTCTTTACCATGCTATGTTTTATTAATATCTAAAAGAGAAAGATAAGATAATGATAAATATAATCAGATAAATTAATCTATGATTCTATCATGCTATAATTCTAACCTGAATAAACTGTGTTTAGATCAGTTCAAAAATTTAGGAATATTTAAGTTTACAATAACTGTATATTAGAATAATCACATATATCTACATCTTGTTACTTTCACAGCTCCATTAGATCAATATTAAAATGTTCAGAATCCTGTGAAAAATGTTAATGTTAAAATTTCTCTCTGCGTCATTTTATTTAGTCTGGCAATCCAATGCTCATTAGTTTTTTTGTTATTGTTGTTTGTTTGTTTGTTTGTTTTGGAGGCTTTAATTAAAAAAAAAAAAAAAAAAGTTAATCATGCTTTAAGAACAATAACTGTCACATTCTGATAGCGTTTCAATGCTAAGTGCTGTTAACTTCAGCAACTGGAATCTTCCAAATGATTATGTATATGATGACAACTATAAGACAATCCTATCTGCAAGACCTGAACTGTTATTCCACATGCCAAAGCAAGACTGAACTGCTAGCTCTTCCACTGAAACACAGGTGCTTTCTTCTCTGCCTGTGGATGTTGTGCATGACAGATGAACCATTATTGTAAAAAGGCAAATTCTGAACTTTGAGAGTACATGGTGAGTATGGGAGTATATGGTGAAGATTGCTAAACAGGCAACTGCTTTATCTGCAACTGCTTTATCTGCAACTGCTTTAACACTGTTTAAAGGTTTTAAGTCAAGAATGATGTTGTGTTGCAAATATAGACTCAAATGAGGGACTGTTACATAACTGAGGGGTAGCTTTGCAAAACCACTTGCTCAAATCAAGACGTATGCTATCTGGTTGGTGTCTTGTACTTGTTATTGGGTATACCATCAAAATAAAGACTGCTTTGAGCAAGGAAGTACCATACTGATTTATAAGTCTTAACTTATTGTTAAGGTTTTGTATTTCACAGATAATTTATTGCATCTTGCCATTTTCATTAGCCCAAAGTCTGAGATCTCATTCCAAGAAGAATCTGCAAAAAGTATTTATCTGATGTATGTGGGGAAAAAAAAAAATGTTATCATTAATCTAGTAATAATTCTGTGTAATAAGTAATATATAAGTAATCTAGTAATAATTATTTTCTTAAGGAGTTCTTTTCTTTTCTTTTCTTTTCTTTTCTTTTCTTTTCTTTTCTTTTCTTTTCTTTTCTTTTCTTTTCTTTTCTTTTCTTTTCTTTTCTTTTCTTTTCTTTTCTTTTCTTTTCTTTTCTTTTCTTTTCTTTTCTTTTCTTTTCTTTTCTTTTCTTTTCTTTTTATTATTATTTTTTTTTTCTCTGTCACCAGTGTCAGTAGAGAAGGTTTTCTTTTCCTTCTTGCTAATCAGCTCTGGTCGTTGGTAATGTTAGAAGCAAAGTTCTTATTGAAAGTTCTCTGTCTTGGCCTATCTTTATAGAGATATAAATTTAAAATTTAAATTACAGATCTAAAGTTTAATGTTCCAGATATTAGTTGTTCTTTAATGAACTATATAATATTAAAGGAACATTTGAATGGACTAGCTTCTTTCTGAAAATAGCTATAAAGTATAATTTTCATAAGAATATTGTGACACTAGTGAAATGTCTGGTTAGCTCACACTCCCATTTTTTTAACAATTGTCTGCTAAACTTCTCAGATACCTAAGTTGTCTATGCCCCTCTGCATATACACACTTTGGTCTGTGTTAAGGTAACTGAAGTGACAGAGACTTAAAACCACAAGATCCAACATATTAGGCTTGTTTCATCAGAGTCCTGCATAGTAAAAATGTAAGAAACATTGGAAATCTCTTTTCATACTAAGAAAATAATAAAATATCAAGTGCACATCACAGGATCATGCTATACATGTACAGTCTTATTTTTGATCATGTTAACATCCACAAAACTCACTTATTTATTCATTATTTAGGCAGACCTAAGTGAGATTTTTACCTTCTTATTTTTGCTTATGAAAAGTCACAAGCAACATATTTCAGTGTGTATTTTGTGTATATGTATCACTGTTTATTTTCTCATGTAAGTCTTTAAGTCAAAACCTAGATCAAATACGGATCAATACATGTTTTTCCAAAGCTTTCAAAATGTGTGTGACATATGTAAATCAAATGTAAAGGTGAGAACAGAACAAACCAACACATAATCTTTTAAAAATATTTTCAGGTATTCTATTATCCAAGGTGACCTGAACAGGCTTTAAAAGTGGTCCCTCAAGAACCTTCGGAGGTTCAACAAGTTCATGTGCAAGGTGCTACATCTGAGTCACAGCAATCCCAGACACGAGCATAGACTGGGAGCAGAACTCATTGAGAGCAGCCCTGCAAAGAAGGCTTCTGCTGGATGGAAAGCTTGACATGAGTCAGCAACGTGTGTTTGCAGCCCAGAACTGCTTGCAGACCAGCAAACTGCATCCTGGGCTGCATAAATAGAGGAGTGGCCAGCAGGTCACACAGAAAGTGATTGTCCCCCTCTGCTATGCCCTGAAGAAGCTCCACTTGGAGTGCTGCATCCAGGTCTGGGGCCAACCAGCACAAGAAATTTGGGATCTTGTTAAAGTGTTTTTTGTTTTGTTTTGTTTTGTTTGATCACATAATAAATAACTTATATAAATTGAAAGAAAGTATCTTGGAATAATCTACCAAAAGCATCTTTTTATTTGGACGAAAATGTTCAACTTTTAAATTTCAAGACAGTGAATTCTGATGCTATTCATGTTTAGTCCAATTTTTACCACTGTATAAATCCATTGAAGGACAAAAGACTTTACATCATTCTCTTCTTGGTTTTAAGATTGACTGTTAATTGTTAAATCATTGACAATTTATTTAATATTAATCATCCTTATCTTTATCAGTAAGTGAGTTGAATTATTAATTGATGTTTCACTAGGAGTACTTTGCCTTGACTGAATTTCCTTTGAGAATAAAGTATTGGAAATTATCATGCTTTACTTTTCCATAAATATTAGAAAATATAAAAATAGAAAATCTTCTGAATTATTGTAAATGAAATTATGATGTCACTTCCAAATGCTACATGAGTGCTTTCAAATGAATACACACACACACACACACACACAAAAAAAAAAAAAAAAAAAAAGATTACTTACAACATTACAACATACAAACAACAATATCCTTATATTTAGGAATTTCATTAATCCATGAACTATTATGTTGACACTGCCATAGAATTTAATTCTTGATATATACAGATTTTTTTGTTTCATAATTTCATCTAATATTTAAGACATTTTGTTCTGGAATTCCCTTGTTGTCGTGGTTTAACCCGGCTGGCAGCTAAATACCACGCAGCCGTTCGCTCACCCTCCCCCCTCCCTCTCTGGGACGGGGGAGAGAAATGGAAAGTGAAGCCCGTGAGTTGAGATAAAGACAGTTTAATAAGACAGGAAAATAATAATAACAAAATAATAATAACAATAATAACAATAATGTTACAATTATGATAATAGGAAAGTAATAATAATATGTACAAACAAGTGATGCACAATGCAATTGCTCACCACCCGCTGACCGATGCCCAGCCTAACCCCGAGCAGTCCGGCCCCCTCCCCCCGGCTAGCCACCCCTATATATTGTTTAGCATGACGTCAGATGGTATGGAATACCCCTTTGGCTAGTTTGGGTCACCTGTCCTGGGTCTGTCCCCTCCCAGCTCTTACTGCACCCCCAGCCTGCCTGTTGGCAGGACAGAGCAAAAGGCTGAGATGTCCTTGGCTTGGTATAAGCACTGCTCTGCAACAATTAAAACATCGGGGTGTTATCAGCACTCTTCTCATCCTAAGCCAAAACACAGCATTCCACCAGCTACTAGGAAGAAAATTAATTCTGTTCTAACTAAAACCAGGACACTTGTTTTTGTTTTTGTTTTTGTTTTTTGTAGAGATAACATGTAGATCAGAGATCTATACTGATTTTACTGGTTATCAATCAATTACAGAATCAAATTCAAGTTTTCCTTTTAAAAGTTCCACTAGATAGTATGGCACAGTAATGACAATCTAAGTAAAGTAATGACAATCTAAGTAAAGTGTCTCAAGTATCTACAAAAAGTCCATCACTTTAGCTGTTCTGAAAACCCTCATAAAATTTCATAGATATCCTTTTTTCCCTTTGTAATTGGAAGGATTTTGCTAAATTAATTTTGCATTCACATTTACCTGAATAGATTCAGTTTTGCCCTCATAGAATATATTTCGGTTTTCAGCATTGATTATTTGTCTATGCTACTTGTTTATACTTACACTTGTTTTCATATCATTTTCATTGGATGTTACTTTTAGAACTGCTTCATAGTTCTTGGATCTGCATATGAAAAGTGCTGAATGAAAATGACCGGTTACATACAAAATGACGGGACCTGAGAGTTTCTGAGATGTAATCCAAATGTAGATGAGAAAGCATCTGTTTTGCAATCTTTAAAGTTGTCAACAGACTTACAGGTGCAAAGCATAGAATACACAAGTGTATCATGGTTACTTCCTGAGATACACTATCTAGAAAGAAAAATCATTCTCTTTCACAATACTGTAGAATATTTTATATGTGGAAATAACAGTAAGGTACTATTTGTAAGGTTCACAACATTCTTCCTTTCTTGAGATATTTTTATCATATTTTCTTGCTTTTAGGTGGAGCATGAGTGTTTTTAGTCATACATACCTTTTTTATGATTGATATTAATCTTTTTTGACTTTTACTTTATAGGTATAGGCTTAGAGAAATTCAGAGTGTATGCTCAGTGAGGGGTGGTCACACATTGGATGTAGGTAGCCTTTGTGATGGATGTGTGTTTTGGTATTATAATGAATTTATAATGAGAAAAGGAGGATATGAGGATATGAGAAAAGGAGGATATATCAGAGGATATGATTTTGCTATCAGCTTGGCTCAGGGCTGGCCATGCAGTCTATCAGTTCCATAGTACCATCAAATTCCACATCCCTGTGGTGATATCATGGAGCCTGGATGCAATGTCTTCACTCTGCTCCACCCTTCATGCTATTTCTCTTGAGTCAGAACACCAAGATCCAATTGTGTTACCAATATCTAAGGCTGTAAGTTATGTTGTCAAAAGGACTATCATGGTACAGATTCCTTGCCTGTCTACCCCATTTCACACTGGAAATTTCTTCAATGCTGAACCTTCTTTTAAATTGTGGACATACTGTTAGTGTCAATAATTCAGCTCAAGCAATTATTCCACATAGCCCTAAAGGCAACTTCTAGCTTGAAAATATTTTGTCTCAGATGTGACCCAGAGCTGGAAACAGTTCAGTAGGTATTCACATATGTCCTGGTTTCAGTTAGAACAGAAGTTTCAGATAGAACAGAATTAATTTTCTTCCTAGTAGCTGGTGGAATGCTGTGTTTTGGCTTAGGATGAGAAGAGTGCTGATAACACCCCAATGTTTTAATTGTTGCAGAGCAGTGCTTATACCAAGCCAAGGACATCTCAGCCTTTTGCTCTGTCCTGCCAACAGGCAGGCTGGGGGTGCAGTAAGAGCTGGGAGGGGACAGACCCAGGACAGGTGACCCAAACTAGCCAAAGGGGTATTCCATACCATCTGACGTCATGCTAAACAATATATAGGGGTGGCTAGCCGGGGGGAGGGGGCCGGACTGCTCGGTTAGGCTGGGCATCGGTCAGCGGGTGGTGAGCAATTGCATTGTGCATCACTTGTTTGTACATATTATTATTATTATTTTCCTATTATCACCATTGTATTATTATTATTATTTTGTTATTATTGTTATTATTACTTTTGTTATTATTACTTTTGTTATTATTATTTTCCTGTCTTATTAAACTGTCTTTATCTCAACTCACGGGCTTCACTTTCCATTTCTCTCCCCCGTCCCAGAGAGGGAGGGGGAGGGTGAGCGAACGGCTGCGTGGTGTTTAGCTGCCGGCCGGGTTAAACCACGACAACATAGTAATAAAAGTTCAAGTTCCTTGAGGTGGTATTTCTTTTAATGAATCCTTTACTATATGAGGATTAGGAATAACTAATGTTCAAATTCCTTGGATGATCAACAAGAGGAGAGACTCCAGAGGGAAATTAATTAATCTTGGAAGAGACCTACCCTTGTTTCCAGGAAAATCTGGCACTACAGTGTTGGCATCAGGTATCCTAAATTGTGGTTAAGCACATATGTTCCTTAGTAAATATACGCAATTGGTTTTAATTGATACACAGATCTTTCACACCAAATTCCATGTGCAGAAATGGGCGGATGTGCGTGTTCATACTTCACTTCTGCCTCTAGCAGGCAGAAGTGCTCACGTAAAATTCAAAGGATCTTCACATATGCATAATTACAAGCACCTATGTAGTATATGATGTTCGGAAATTTCTATAAACTCTAAGAACTACTCTGAAAATACAGTCCTTCACTCTCTTTATACACATAATTAAAATATTTCTCAAGCTGTTATGGCTATAAAAGCATGTACTCTAGAATGCTCAGTCTAAAATAGTAGACACTTCTGAGCAGTCCTACATGACCCATGCCAGTTAGAGCAGCTTGTTCTCTTCATCCTCAGCTTGGAGATGCTATGATGGGGAAGTTGAGTTGAGCATCACATATTTCTTTATAAACCTTATATGAGGCTTAAAACTGTGATTATCTGTTGGTTAGAAATCTGCTTGTGAACCAACATACAAAGGCTTGAAAGTTAATGGAACAGAAAATGAAACTGCAAGAGGCTAATGCAAAAAATGTCTATATTTAACATCCTGTTCTCTTCCTTTCCAGTACCACATAATTTTACCTCTAATTGTGTATTACAAATCTCAAATACAAAATTACCTAATATCAAGTGAACTACAAAGAAACAACCCTCTAAAATCCACTATATATTCATTCCCAAGTAATTTTTCATAACACATTGTCAATCACTCTGTTCTAAACCTTGCTGGTTTTAATGGACTTCTTAAATTTTCTCCTTATCAGATTATTTTCCTTAATGGTTCTCTAGAATGCAATTCTAGAATTATATGTAATAAAGACAACATGACCATTACCTATGTTAAAAAGAAACTACAGGAGTTTGTCTAGTTTCTAATTTGACTACAGAACAAAACCAAAAAAAAATGGCATTGTAAAGTACATAATAAATGTTAAACTTTTTTTTTTTTTTTTGAAAACATGATAACAGACAGATTTTGGAAAAAAAAAAAAAAAAAAAAAAAAAAAGCTTAATAGAAAGGTGGTATTAGCAAAGAAAAGGTTTGTTTAGACTGCTGACTAACTAGCTAACTTACCTCACACCAAAAAAGGAGATGAGAGAAAATTACTGGTCTGCCCCACAGAAATCCACCCCTGGTGCAGACAGGCAACTTAATAAAATCAGCCATGACTACAGAGACCATCTAAAAAGGTTCACTCTAAAAGTATAAAGCTGCCTTGAGATATTTGCCATTGTACAAATTTCTATACTTTTACATTACAGGCGTTGGATTTAAACATCATGTTCATAAATGATGTGTTATATGTGCCAGTTTTCCTGAAGGCAACCTTCCAAGGAGAGTAGTTCAAGCCTCATTGGTTAACTACTTCATTTTTGGAGTGAGAAACAGCATAAGTAGGTAATAACTGGTCAAAGGGACTATCAAAAGGTCCCTACTAGTAGGTAACAACTGGTCACCAGGACTATCAGGGAGGACCTCTTCAGCTCTTATATAGTACCTTGCCAGGACAAACACTAATAGCATACTGGATTTAATCAAAAAGAATGTGACCAACATGTCTTGAGTCATTCTTTCCCTTCATACAGCACTAGCAAGGCTATATCTGGAATATCAGATCCTGTTTAGGGCTGCTTTGTACAAGACAGATGTTGACAAGTCTGGAGAAAGTCCAGTGAAAATCCATTAAGATTTTAAGGGAGCACATGCCAAGACAAGAGGTTGAAGGAACCGATCCAACTTGGAAATTAAACCTTCTTTGAGCAGAAGACCAGACTAAATGACCTTTGGAGTTTTTGTCCAGGCTGAATTTTAATGTGATCCCATGATTCCACAAATCAAATTCAAATGGAAGAGCTTCTATTTGAATAAAATAGAAGAGCCCTGGAGAAAAAGTAGAGTGCCTTAGGGAGAACATATACAGATAAATGTATTTCATAAACTCTCAAAAGGGCAATTCTCCCTTTTTCAAGGCAAGGATCACCAGCTTAGAGAGACTGCAAGTATTGTATTTTGTGCGGTTCATGCTAATGAAATACTTCTTCTACAAGTCAGTTAAGCATACCAAAGTGTACTTAGTTTTGCTATGATTTCCACCATTGACAAGTGCTCATATATTTCTCTTCTTACTTTCTTTGTGCCCCTTATTTTCTTTGTGTTATTCATTTTTGTATCTGACTTAGCCAGGCTGGCAACTCTGACAGTCTGAGCGCATACAGTCCAAAGCTAGCAAGTGAAGCTTATCAGAAGATGCCCTTTCTTTTTGCCTCTCATCAGAGAACTTGAACTTTGGTCCTTTTATCTTTTATAAAAACAAACTTTCAAATACTTTGATGTACAGCAGCCTCAAGAGTGCTGGTATCAGTTTTTCTCAATCATACATGACCACAGACATTTTCTCACTGCTTCTTTGTGCATGTTATGAAGAAGCACTGCTTGAATGAGACAAATAGGAAAATGTTACAATACCCTTTTACAGCAAATATATAAAAAGGAAAGAGTCTGCTGAGACCAGAAAGTTTGCAGCACTTGAAAGGATGCCTTGAATGATTTAAGAATAGCCAGGCTGGTATTATGGATACAGTACAATTCAAAGATGAACCGAAGTAGGAAATTTAATGTAACCTTTATCCGAACTGTGAAAAGGTTCTTTTGGATGAAATCTGTTGTTTCATTTGGAGTGTACCTGGTGTTTAAAATTGCATATATTTTCCTTTATTTAGGGTCTCATCTTTCAGGATATGCTGTCAGGCAAGATCTGTAATTCTGAGGTGAGGAAGAACTGCTCACTATTTTTCACAGCATTCAGCATCTTAAAGAATTGTACGGTGCACTACTTCTGGTAGTGTTCTCTCTTTTGATGAATGGGAAAAAATATTATCATTAATGTAGAATAAAAAGTTGCACCAATCATGTTTGCTAATATTTAGTGCACACAAAAAACAAACAAGCAAACAAACAAACAAACATGATTGGTGGCTGGCTATTAAAAAATAAATAAATAAATCTTATGGGCACCTAAAATATGGTATATCTGTTGAAAATCCAGACTGATAAAAGTGCAAAGGGAAAAAAAAAATATATATATATATATGACTAGCAATGTATGCCAATTGAACAGCGGGGGTGGGTAGGGGAAACAGTATATGCTTTATATGCTTTACTGTGCCTTCCAGCTGAAGGATACATGAAGACATTTTTTTGTGCTACAAGAGCAGAACTGCAAACATCCTAGTGAGATAGATTACAATAGAATTATCCACTAATGAGCAGCTTGTAAAATTTTGTCAGGGATTATAAATATGTGGAATACAAAATAAAAAAAAAAATAAAAAATTACTGTCATTTGATATAGATATCATAGAATGCTATTGGTACAATTCCTGCTTGATTTTAAGAGCCAACATGTAATGAGTCTGTGCTTCTGAGAAAAAGTTTCATTCTGGGTTCTAGTAGATGTGGGAGTAGAATTTGACTTCTAAATGAGTAGAAATTTGAATGCATCCAGTAAAATATTGAAAAACTATTTTATCACTTACGGCTTTTTGGATTTTTGTTTGTTTGTTTGTTTGTTTGCTTGCTTCCTGACAATGCATTTAAATATTGATAGCTTCTGTTCTAGTGAGAGCTATGTATAAATTATAGAAAACACATTTTTGAATACTACTATTGGATTTTTGTTCTATTGGCCTTGTTAAAACAGCACATTAATTAAATTAAAACAGCACAACAGCAACAATCACAATTTTTATGTCTGTAAGATGCCTATTTATTTTCAATATTTCAAAGTGGGTCAAAGCTGATACAAGAAATTTCCAGAAACAAGATTTCCAGTACAAGCTTTAATATACTCTAGTTGATTTGATGGGATATAGAAAAAAAAAAAATATATATATATATATATATTTATCAGATTATAACAGAACTAATTATAACAGAACTAAGAACTAATTATAACAGAACTAATACTTAAATTTGACCATTTAAGTTCCAAAGGGACTAGTCTGCTACAATTAATGTTTAAGGCAGACGAGCAGCATCCAGGGAAAAACAATAATTCCAGAAAAAATATGTCTCCTTGCATGCAGATAATTCAAGGGAAATATTAAACCTTCTGCTTACCCAGTGTAAGTCAATTAATCTATGTTAACATTGTAGTTTATTCAGTATTTAAGGGGTAGTGTTAAAATTTTACAAGAAATCCTCTGCAAGGCATAATTTACCATCTAAACCACTGACGTTCTCATGATGGCTCAGTTCTTATATTGAGTCTTTTCTCACTTCCTAGTCATCCCATTCATATGCTCTTTCGTACCTTGTTGCAGAAGGCTGAGGAACATCTTATAGGAAAAGGGAAGAATATGTGTTCACATGTGCATGACATATTTATCTTTCATACCCAAAATATTGAAATTCACACAAGAAAAGCAGCCTCTGTCTGTGCAAGTGTTCCATTCTAGTAATTTGCAAATTCTTAACCCATTTCACGGCTCATTCTAACTATGATCACACAACAAAATACCCGGCATCTGCGCTTGCAGGAAGTAGGCTGGGTACCTTAGCTATTTCAATAGTCACATAATAAAATATAACTTTCTATTATTTTAAAGTAAAATGATTTTATCTAAAACTAAGATGAGCCAAAATATAACTACATTTTTAATTTGCTATATATTTCTGCATAGTCTAAAGTCTGATCAAAGTTCATTTTAGTCTAACACAACTAAATATGGCACATAAAAACAAAACAAAACAAAAGAGGAGAAAAGGAGAGGGAGAGAGAACTAGGTGAAGTAATAAGGCCCAGAGGAAAAAGAATGTTATGATTTCTTCAATGAGCATTTCACCTCTTGAGGATAATTTTACCTGTGGCACTATTTGCATCTACTTCTATTCTTTTTTTTTTTTTTTTTTTTTTTTTTTTTTTTTGTCCATGTCTGTGGGCTCAGTGAAGTAGCAGAGCATTTTGTAAATCTCCAGATCTATTCAATAAATAATAAAAGTCAGAAGAAAAATGACTTTATTTAAAATCAATTTACTGAGGTCCACAAATATTAAGTTTTATTGTAGGCATTTGTGAACATTCTTGAGAATTTAGAAAGATGTTAAAAAAAGTCTCTGCAGAAAGATGTTAAAAAAAGTCTTGTCACGGATAACTCATGTAATCAGGACTGAGTACTCAATGAAGGGAGTGAAATCTGTACGCAGTCCATTGTCATTACCTGTAATATGTTCCTCTGATGTCTTATCACATTCAGAAAACAAGATGAATGTCTTAAATGATTGAAAATGCAACGGAGAAGCTTACAATACTAGATGATTAGTTCAGATATCTCAAAGTGGGACATAAGACATCTCCACAGTTGCTCAGAAATAGCATAGAAAGTCAGTGGTATTTTGTTCATTTTGTTCATTGTTTATTAGTGCAACTAGAGTTTGAAAAGACAGAAAACTGCCAGGTGTGAGACCCTCCGATTAACGGCACTGGGAAGCAAGTGATCGACTCAATATGAGTGGTAATACAAGCTTCAACTTTATTGCGCAGATATCCATATATTTACACACACCGCTATAATTATGCCTACTGGTCACTATCCTATTGGCTAAGCCTAAAAGTGTTGCAAAAAATACTGTTTCTCCTACTTGCGGTTACAGCGCATCTTACAGCACATCTACTCCCTCATCTTCCAAGGCCTCAGATCCACCTGTTTATCTCCCTCTCAAGGACAGACTACTCCTTGCATATTTTCACAAGAATGTTTCTCATCCGGCCTACTCCATGGCTATAAACTCTGCATTTTCTTTGCCTTGCTTGTACAATTCCTCTAGGGACCCGTGCCCTTTCTCTTTGAGCCATTCTTCAACAGAAAACCACTCAATGTTAACTTTCAGCAAGTGCTTCCATTTACATATAAATAAATAAATAAAAGTGGACTGAAATCCATATTTAAGAGAAATAAGATTATAGAATAAAATCCAGTAGTCTGAGCCTACACTCATATGCAGATAACCCAAAAAACACACAAAAAAGAGCTAGCTGCTTTCTGTTTTTGCTGATATTATGACCAGATGTGAAGTCTGAAAATTGAGCCTTAAGTATTTCAACGAAATCTGCTCAGAAGAACTTAACACATTAATTTTTAGGTGTCAGTCATGAATCAGCATTTAAGTGTGGGTCAATAATTCATATTAGAGTTAAGCATGTGTGTCAGAGAGTACAGGGTTCGCTGCCACCAGTCTTCTATGTTACTTGCATCCCTCATTGTCCATGTTAAATATGTATAGCATACTGATACTCTTAGTGATAACTGAAGTATCACAGCTTCTAATAAAAAATAACATTAGAATCTATATTATATATATCATACATATTTATGTCAACACACACACACATATTATTGCTTAGGTATATGATTAGGTAATCTATGAGAAGTTTCTGAATAGATTAATCCCACACAAGATTAAACAGTATGTCTGTTTTAAAAGAATAGTAACCTTTGACCTCTAGTGGTTGCTGATCATTTAAGCAATAGAACCTTGTGTGCTGGGTAAAATCAAATACAGGGAGAGTAATGAAAACAAAGAATAAATATTCAATGTATGTAGAACATACTTGTATATTAATTTTCCTGAGTGATGTAGAATTGAAGAGCAGTGAAGCAAGAGCAAGGCAGAGTATGATAGAAAAAATACAAACCTGAAGTTTGGAGGAAGAAACTCAGCCGTCAGCTTTATATTTCACCCAGCAAAGTACAGGACAAAGTTCAAGGAACTGTTGGAACTTTCCCTAAAATATTTCCATGTGATGAAATTCATTTTGAATTCTGTGCCTGTCCATAAACAATGATGCTTTAATACTTATAAAAGTATTCATCAATCTCTTTTACCATACATGTATACATGTATGTACATGCATACATGTACCATAAAATGTTTGTAGGTATAAATTAATAAACTACTCTTTTTCCAGTATGATCAACTAAGAATTTCTGCTATGAGGAATTATGAATTCCTATAGTATGAATCAGTCATTCCAACAAAGGGAGGGCTTATGATTTATATTAACGCTTAAAGGAAATTTAAAGTATGAATAGGCCTACTCAAGGCAGTAGTGCAGCGTAAAGCTAAGAATAAGGTCTGTAGCTTCTGCACTTAAAAAAAATGTTTCATCCACTGAATAATCACCCAAACAATAGGGTTAAAAAAGTCATCTGAGTTTTAGCCTGGGCTTCTGTTATCTCCACAATTAAATTATCAGGAGCAAGACTAAACAATCAGTCAAAAGAAAGATCATGATTAAGCACCAAACAACTGTGGTATTTAGCAGAGATTTAATATCTTTGTTCTCAAAAACTTGTTCAAAAAAACAGGAGATAGAAGTTATTTAGTGCAGTTCCCATCTTACAGAATCACCATGCAGGCAAATGTGCTTATTGTTTAATTAAATGTTTGTACTGTACAGCTAAAAATGAAAAGTAATTATATTTGATTAATTTTAAATTAATGGCCTGAGGAAATTCAACTTTGTTTAGACTACAGTATTATGAAAATAAAAAATATTTTCTAAAAATGATTGCTTTCTTGAACATAGAAAATGGAAAAATATCTCATAATTTGAAGATGAAGGACAGAGTAGTATTGCATTGAATCACACAGAATCACAGAATCACAGAATCACAGAATTTCTAGGTTGGAAGAGACCTCAAGGTCATCGAGTCCAACCTCTGACCTAACGCTAGCAGTCCCCACTAAACCATATCCCTAAGCTCTACATCTAAACGTCTTTTGAAGACTTCCAGGGATGGTGACTCCACCACTTCCCTGGGCAGCCTGTTCCAATGCCTCACAACCCTTTCAGTGAAGAAGTTCTTCCTAACATCTAACCTAAAACTCCCCTGGCTCAACTTAAGCCCATTCCCCCTCATCCTGTCACCAGGCACGTGGGAGAACAGACCAACCCCCACCTCGCTGCAGCCTCCCTTGAGGTACCTATAGAGAGCGATAAGGTCACCCCTGAGCCTCCTTTTCTCCAGGCTGAACAAGCCCAGCTCCCTCAGCCGCTCCTCGTAGGACTTGTTCTCCAGGCCCCTCACCAGCTTCGTCGCCCTTCTCTGCACCCGCTCAAGCACCTCGATGTCCTTCTTGTAGCGAGGGGCCCAAAACTGAACACAGTACTCAAGGTGCAGCCTCACCAGAGCCGACTACAGGGGGACGATCACCTCCCTAGCCCTGCTGGTCACACTGTTCCTGATACAAGCCAGGATGCCGTTGGCCTTCTTGGCCAGCTGAGCACACTGCTGGCTCATATTCAGCCGACTATCCACCATCACTCCCAGGTCCTTCTCTGCCTGGCAGCTCTCCAACCATTCCTCTCCCAGCCTATAGCTCTGCTTGGGGTTATTGCGCCCCAGGTGCAGAACCCGGCACTTGGCCTTGTTGAACTTCATGCAGTTGACCTCAGCCCATCGGTGCAGCCTATCCAGATCCTCCTGCAGAGCTTTCCTACCCTCAAGCAGATCGACACATGCGCATAGCTTGGTGTAATCTGCAAACTTACTGAGGGTGCACTCAATGCTCTCGTCCAGATCATCGATGAAGATATTAAAGAGGACCGGCCCCAGCACCGAGCCCTGGGGGACGCCACTAGTGACTGGCCTCCAACTGGACTTGGCTCCATTCACCACGACTCTTTGGGCCCACCTATCCAGCCAGTTTCTAACCCAATGAAGCGTGCGCCAGTCCAAGCCAAGAGCAGCCGGTTTCTTGAGGAGAATGCTGTGGGAGACGGTGTCAAAAGCCTTGCTGAAGTCAAGGTAGACCACATCCACAGCCTTTCCCTCATCCACCCAGCGCGTCACTTTGTCATAGAAGGAGATCAGGTTCGTCAAGCAGGACCTGCCTTTCATAAACCCATGCTGACTGGGCCTGATCGCCTGCTTGCCCTGCAAGTGCTGCGTGATGACTCTCAAGAGGATCTGCTCCATGAGCTTCCCTGGCACTGAGGTCAAACTGACAGGCCTGTAGTTTCCCGGGTCAGTCCTCCGGCCCTTCTTGTAGATGGGCGTCACATTTGCTAGCCACCAGTCAACTGGGACCTCCCCCGATAGCCAGGACTGCTGATAAATGATGGATAGTGGCTTGGCCAGCTCCTCTGCCAGTTCTCTCAGTACCCTTGGGTGGATCCCATCCGGCCCCATCGACTTGTGCACATCTAAGTGCCGTAGCAGGTCACCAACCAGTTCTTCATGGATAGTGAGGGCCACATCCTGCTCCCCATCCCCTTCCACCAGCTCAGGGTACTGAGTATCCAGAGAACAACCGGTATTGCCGCTAAAGACTGAGGCAAAGAAGGCATTGAGCACCTCCGCCTTTTCCTCATCTTTTGTAACTAAGTTTCCCCCCGCATCCAGTAAAGGATGGAGATTCTCCTTAGTCCTCCTTTTTGTGTTGATGTATTTATAGAAACGTTTTTTGTTATCTTTAATGGCAGTAGCCAGATTGAGCTCCAGATGAGCTTTAGCCTTCCTAATTTTGTCCCTGCACAGCCTCGCTACATCCTTAAAGTCCTCCCGTGTGGCCTGCCCACTTTTCCAAAGCTTATAAACCCTCTTTTTTCTCCTAAGATCAAGCCACTATTCTCTGTTCAGCTAGGCCGGTCTTCTTCCCCGCCAGCTCATCTTTGGGCACTTGGGGACAGACCATTCCTGCGCCATTAAGATTTCTCTCTTGAAGAGTGCCCAGCCTTCCTGGACCCCTCTGCCCTTCAGAACTGCCTCCCAAGGGACTCCACCAACCAGTGTCCTGAGCAGCTCAAAGTCAGCCCTCCGAAAGTCCAATACAGCGGTTTTACTGGTCCCCTTCCTGGCCTCGCCAAGAATAGTGAACTCCACCATTGCGTGGTCACTCTGCCCAAGACAGCTCCCGACAATCACATCCTCCACCAGTCCTTCTCTGTTTGTGAAGAGAAGGTCTAGCGGGGCACCACCCCTGGTAGGTTCACTAACCAGCTGCGTCAGGAAGCTATCTTCCACGCTCTCCAGAAACCTCCTAGACTGCTTTCTCAGGGCTGTGTTGTGCTTCCAGGATATGTCAGGGAAGTTGAAGTCCCCCACGAGTACAAGAGCTGACGATTTTGCAACTTCTGTCAGCTGCCTGTAGAGTTCCTCATCCGTCTCCTCATCCTGGTTCGGCAGTCTATAGCAGACCCCGACCAGGACACTAGCCTTGTTGTCCCTGCCGATCCTAACCCAAAGGGACTCGACCTTGTCGTTCCCAGCCTCGAGTTCTACAACCTCGAAAGACTCTCTAATATAGAGAGCCACACCACCACCCCTTCTGTGCTGCCTGTCCCTTCTAAAGAGCTTATAGCGAGGCATTGCAGCACTCCAGTCATGAGACTGGTCCCACCACGTCTCCGTGATGGCAACCAAGTCGTAGCCTGCCTGCCGCACGATGGCTTCCAGCTCCTCCTGTTTGTTACCCATGCTGCATGCATTGGTGTAGATGCACTTCAGCTGGGCCATTGCCTTATCCTTCGGCCTTGCCATCGTTCCCCCTGGCACAGCCCCAACAATCCTAGCTTCAGCCCCATCCCCCTTCCTACCTAGTTTAAAGCCCTCTCAATGAGCCCTGCCAGTTCCTGGCCCAGGATCCTTTTTCCCCTAAAAGATAGGGACCCGTCTGCGGCCATCAGGCCAGGTGCTGAGTAAAGTGCCCCATGATCAAAAAAACCAAGATTTCTGCGTTGGCACCAGCCCCTGAGCCACGTGTTTAACAGGTGGGCTTTCCGTGTCCTCTCTGAACCCCTCCCTGCCACCGTAGGGATGGATGAAAACACCACCTGCACTCCCGCTCCATCCACTAACCGACCCAGTCCCCTAAAGTCTCGTTTGATAGCCTTCAGGCTTCTCTCTTCGATGTTGTCACTGCCCGCCTGGACTATCAAAAGAGGGTAATAGTCAGAGGGGCGTACCAGGTTGGGAAGCTTCCTGGCAACATCCCTGACCCTGGCCCCAGGGAGACAGCAGACTTCCCTACGGGTAGGGTCAGGCCGACAAATAGGGCCCTCTGTTCCCCTAAGAATTGAGTCTCCAACAACAATAACCCTCCTGTCTTTCCTGGTGGAGGCAGTCCTGAGGCGTGGAGTCGACCTCCTCGCCCTAGGCATCCTCCTGGGAACACTTGCTACCTCTTCCTCACCCATGGGTCTCTCAATCTCCAGGGCCTCAAACCTGTTGCGTAAGGGCACCTGGGAAGGTGGGGCCGGAAGGGGAGGGCGTCGCCTGCGATGTCGACCAGGGACCTGTTTCCATTCCTCCTCAGCTCCCAGATCCCCTCCCTCTGCCCGACGGGGACAGGGCAGGGGGTCCACCCCCATTTGAGGAGTCTCACCTCGGTACCTCCCCTTGAGGCCCTGCAGGGAGTTACTCCAGAAGCCTATCTCTCGCTCACACTCCCTGATGGCCCTCAACCTCTCCACCTCCTCCTTGAGCTCCGCCACCATGCGGACCAGGTCATCCACCTGCTCGCACCTCACGCACGCAGTTTCTCTGCCTCCCGCCAATGGCAGCAACAGGCTCAGACACTCCTTGCATACGGTGACCTGAACTGCGGCATTTTTTAACGGGTAGTCGGTCTGGGTGTGTACCGACTTTCTGGAGAGCGCGCCGTGCCTGGTGGCGATCATTATCACCTAGCTACGGCTGTTGTTAAGGAGGTGTTGTTTGTGTGTAGGGGGAGCGCTCTGCCCTTCCTGGGTGCCCTGCCTGCGCAAACTGCCGCGCTAACTGCCGCGCCACTCCCTTCTGACGCGCCACGCCCTGTTTGCCCGCCCTGTTCGCCGCGCTCCTGGTCGCTCGTGCTCCCTAGGGGCAGCTTTTGAACGGCTGGGAAGGGGGCGCTGCTGGCTCCGCCTTCGCCTTGTCAGCCTCCCTCACGAGGGCTGCTGGGTCCTGGCGGCTCCCTCAAGTAGGCTCGATGCCGGAAAAATTAGCCCTGCCTGGCCCGATCCCCCGCTCCGCTGCAGAACGCGTCTGCCCCGAAGCCTATCGCCTTGAACTGCAAAGCAAGTCTGGTGGTGTATGTAGTGGTGGTGTACGCAGTGACAGAGACTCACTGGTTCTAGCAGTTTTGATATCAGTCAGAAATCTTTAGAGAAAATTAATTAAGGAAAAATCATTAATAAAGACATAATGTCACTGATCTTCATTACACGTGATCCAAACAAAAGGGCTCACTTAATTTGATAAATTTTACTATTAATATGGAAACAAAAAATAATGTTTGAATAATAAAGGTATATTTTACCAGTTGCTGTCAGCATCTTTAGAAATTACTGTTGCAACCTGGAAATGGAGCAAATTATGGAAATTAAAATTACCTAAATTGAGCTAATTTGCAAAGAAGAGAGAATATGTAGGCTTTCTACCCCAGTTTGTTTCTTATCAATGTGAATATTACACAAATATTTTTCTCATTCAAGTGTGCTTCTTGTTTTTTTCATTGACTTATGTTGACACATTTTGGTTACACTATAACAACTGTCTCTTAAGTCTTTGTTGTCTTAGAACAAGACTTTATTCATCTTCAAAGTAACAAATAGAATATAATTTATTTCCCCTTTCTTCAGAAATCTTGACCTGACAAAATAGGAGGAAAGTCACCTGTAACACTTAACCTGCTTAATATAGTAACCTAGAATGGGGGTAATAATCATGTAGCCACATGATCTGTAAGAAAGCACATCACAGTTTTGGTCTCTGTTCTGGGACAAGAACAAAGGTGATAAAAACCTGATTTCCTAAATTATGAATAATTAGCTTGTAAACAATACCACAATTTTCCCAAAACATGAATCGAGGCATAGTAGGACTAATACACAGGACTTTCTGAAGATTATTATTATTATTATTTCTTTTATGTACTTCATTCTAACTTTTGAACAAAATAATCAAATTTTCAATTTCCCATTGGAAAAAACTATACACCAGGAAGTACTGTATTAAACCAGAACCAGAAGAAAGGTTGCAGAACCACTGTAAAAGCTAAGGCTATTTTATAGGTTTTATAATTTAAATAGCATTGCAGTATGATTTATCACTTCACAAAAAGAAAAGAAAACATAAATAAAAAGACATTGTTGACATCAACTCTAATATTATAATCTAACATATGTTGCTATTTTTATTCAATAATAAGTGCTAGCAAATAGTTCACAATTTTAAGTTTACATATATTCATTTTGTTTTAAAAACTTCAGAGGGAGACAGAACGAAGATCACATTTTAAATTTTCCCTTCTTTGAAATTCTCTTCCCATCACTTTTCATTGTATTTAGTTTTAAAGAAATTAATACTGGTTTTGTTGTTGTTGTTTTTCTGTTGTTGTTGTTACCTTTATTTATTTATTGTAATCAGACTTTTCCCAGCTTATCATGCAGGTGAATACAGGGCCTTCAAAAATTTTTTCTGTCTCAGGGATGAAAGAATCCTTCACTTCAGTGGCAGTAAATAAAGGAAATTAATTTTCAGAAAGACTTACTTCTTGGGTTTTAAATGGCAAAGTGAGTATGACGGAGCAGTACAGTGGCATAATAGGGCCCCTGAAGAGGGCAGCTTATGTGCTGCTTAGTTGTGTACTATTGTAGTTCAAGTTGTGATTTTTGTATATCCTCTGAACCATATTAAGAAGCTGACATAAAATCTTTCCTTGCAGTAAGCCTACCTCAAAAAATATAATGTGCACAACAAAGGTCTCCAGGCTTGTGATGATTTGAGCCACACAGTGCAGGTCTACTAAAGCTGGACTTTATAATTACATGGGATCCCCCTGACAAGGTCCAGACAGCATTTCACAACACCAGATGAATTTACCTGCGGTTCCACTCCCTGGGGTATTTCTATGTTTACTGAAGAAAAGAGAAGTCTTTTTTTTTTTTCTTTTTTTTTTTTCTTTTTTTTTTTTTTTCCTTCTATGAGACTGTAACACAACCACACACACACACACAAAAGCTGATTTCACCCAAAACACCAAAACATTACTAATGTACTTTGAATTATTGTGACTGTACATACAGATGAATTCTGATAGCTATTACCTGCACAAATACACTCATAAGCTGATGATGTCCGCATGTATTTGTTCCTTCCTTCTTCTTATGAGACTAGAATTGAGTCTGAAGCATGAGCCTGCCTCATGTAGTCTTATCCTGGTACAATTACTGAGTTTAACATTGCCTTTTACATACAAATGTTTATGGGAACACATAAGGTGCACACTCCCTGCCCAAGGTGAAGCTTGACATCACTGTGAAAACAGATGCTGATTATCTGAATGTTAACTTTGTTTTTTCATTTTTTAACCCTTCTCCATACGGTTAGAGGTTCCAGTGTCACATCTGTCCATCTGGTACCTCTCATGAGCTCATTTTTCTTCATAGGACAGTAAAATGTAACGTAAAAAAAAAACAGTAAAATGTAATGCTAAATGTTACTCAGTGAATTAATTATTCATCCTGTTGGACAGAACTGGTATTTCGCAGAGATTTACATGGTTCTTGTAAACTATGTGTAATTGTAGAACAGACTGAGAATATGAAGAAACTATAAATTGTATCTAACTCTAACAGACGCACACATACAAGTAAACAATCTCCTAATATGTATAAAGAATTAGTATTCATTATTTTGGGCTATATTTTATACATGTATATACAGTTGTTTAATGTTTATATCCCATTAGGATATAAATCAGATATCATAAAGTATTAATGGCATTTTATGTGGGTTGGAAAATGTATTGGGCTTATGTGGCAAGGTCTTGGTAGTGGGGGAGCTGCAAGGAGAACTCTGTCAGAAGAGTCCAGAAGCTGCCTTATGTTAGATAAGATCCAGTTGCAGAAAACTTGAAAAAGAGAAATGAGCCAATGTGTGATGCTGGTAGTGCTCTATGAGACAATATTTCAGAAAAGGAAAAAATGCCATGCAGTAGCACCCTGGAAAGAAGAGTGAGAATATGTAGTGAGAACCAGCCCTGCAGACACCAAGGTCAGAGCAGGAGAGCAGGAGGTTCTCCAGGCACCACAGCTCCTCTGTGGCCAGTGGAGAGGCCCATGGTGGAGCAGGCTGTTCCCCTGCTGCCCATGGAGGATGCTACAGCAGCTCACGGAGAGCAGTACATGAAGAACTGCAGATTGTGGACAGCCTGTGTCAGATCAGTTAGGTTAGTCTCCCGTGGGAGGGACCGCATGCTAGAGAAGGGAAGAAGTGGCAGAGAGAAAATTCTCTTCCCCATTCCTCTGTACTACTTGGGGGGGAGGGAGGTAGAAGAGGGTGGATGAGGTGGGAGGAAGTAAGATTTTTTAGCTTGCTTTTAGTTCTTACTATTGCAGTCTGTTATCAGTAGACAATAAATTCCATCAATCTCTCTTATGCTGAGTCTGTTTTGCCTGTGATTGCAATTGGTGAGTGATCTTTCAGTTCTTATCTTGACCCATGATTTTATTTATTTTTTTTATTTAGTTATTTATTTTCCCATCATATTTTCTCCCCTCTTTCTTTTGAGGAAGGGGAGTGAGAGAGAGAGGCATGGTAGTGCTTAGCTGTCCATCAGTGTTAAACCACCACAAAACTGTGGCATCATATGTTTTTCACCTATAGTAGCAGATCTTCCTACTGATATTTGATGATGAGCACAACAATGACCAGACATCTCTGTGCAAAACGAAACATATACAAATGTGTATGCATTTAAACTTGTGTAGCAGAAGAAAAAGAGAATTGCTAAAGAAATACTGTGCAAATGTTGCCTTTAAGTCAATACTGCCTGAAAAGGGAGAATTCTCTAACTTTCCTTTTATTTTCTTGATTGGTAACAGAGGGTGTTTTTGTTCTCATTCCTGATAGGAATGCTTTCATTAATATCTAATATCTGTTTCAGTAAGGAAAACACAAAACTTTCCTGGATAACATTTCTACATCTTTCTTCCCATTACTATATAAAGAATTAAGATGTTTAAGACCTGCTTCTGAGCTCCTCTAGGAGCCTCAAAATGAGTATCAGAGCTCATCTTTGGTTCTAGCCCAATTTGACTTGCCTAGTACCTCATGGAAGCACATAGCAGCACAGCTAAGTAACACAAGCTCAGACACAGCATACATGCTTCTTTCTGTGAAAGTGAATTGTTTTGCATATAGTGTGAACAAGAGTGAATAGCAGCTTCTTCACAAAGCTGTTTATTTCCAGACATCAATTGCTTCCTTATTGAATTTATAAGTTCACTTCCACTTTGTGTTTAAGCTTTGTTCTCAGTACAAGCATCTAGATATTACCAGTGTTTATGATGGGTTTTGTTCTCTGGATGTGCAAATACAGGTGATACTGGTGTGAGGGAAAGCACCTCTGGATGTTGCACTGGCTGGAATTATCCTTTCAGTTTTTCTGTGGATTTATTTATTTATTTATTTATATTTCATGAGTAGGTAGAAATTCCTCTTTCATCTTACCAAAATATATTAATATTGCCAGTAAGGGATTGGTATGGACATTTTCACTTTTGAAAGGAGGTGCTAATGCACACAAGTACCCAAATCAAAATAGAAACTTTAGACATCCAAAATTAAATTTGGCATTTTACATACAAACAAGTTTACCAAGGAATCTTGAAGAAACCAAAATGGAAATTTAGTAAAATATATATATATATATTGTTTCCTCCTATTGTCCTACAAATAAAATAAAATAAAATAAAAAAGCCAATGAATAAATATATTAATGAAACAGGCAAGACTCCTTTTTCTTTACTATATCAATAAAAATATTTATAGCTTGTAATACATAGATATATATTTAAGGTGTGCCTGTAATAAAGTACCAACATGAGAATGTGTCTAACCACATATGGGAAGAATATAGTCTTGGTGTTCAGAGCAACTGAAGAATATTTTGCAGAAGAGAATATTATATCTACTTTGTTTTTATATTCAGTGAAATTTCAATCTATTTTTGTTTTATTTAGTTTTGTTCTGTTTTGGCTGCACACTTCTGCTTTCCAGACATACAAATAGTCTCTGGACTAGATTATACAGTCAGTTTGTTCAATTAGTCATTATTCCATTAGGAAACATGCAGCTCATTTGACAAGCATAAGGAACTTCTGTTTAAAAATATTTCTGCATAAGAAAGTTCTGGAAAAAAAACAACAACAACAAAAAAGCATTTCTTAAAGACACTACATCCTCATAAGACATAATGTTTAATTTTGCACTTTTTTAGGCACTGTTAAGAAATTCAGATATATGAAAATACTGATTAGGTGTTCCGAGTCTACATATTTAATTTTGTACTCAAGTATATGTACACATTGTCATGTTGGTACTTTATCACAGGTGGTTTAACACCTTCTGTCAAAAGTGTAAGAGATAAATTTCAGATATATAATACATGGTGCCAAATAGAGACAAATAGTAGGTTGAATGCTCATAGAATAACCAAAGGTTAACCTCTCATTCTCTAGTTCTACTTTATAAGTGCTCACATAATCAAAACAAATATTGGTACCTTCACCCAAAGCTCATCTTTCTTCTCTCACCTATTGCAGGGAAAATAATAATAATAACAATAACAACAACAACAATAATAATAATAATCTTGATTTTATTTTACCATATAATTTCAGTATCAAAAAGGTTTCAAAGGGTAATGCAATGAGAAAGTTAATATTTTAGACTAAGGTTGTTCACTCTAATCTCTTCAGATGTGATGTGATGAGAAAGCTAAAAAATAGGAAGAAGCAAGATAACTGCCATACTAACATAAAAAAGGATTGTTTAGCAAATCCATTTGCAACTGAGATTTTTTTTTCTTAAATAAGAATAAATAAAAACAATAACAATGTTTTCACTGATTAATATTTTAAAGCATCAGAAGTTTCTCTTAAAGGTAGAAAGAAATAAGAGGAAAGGAAACATTTAATGTATGTAATGTAAATTATATACATTTTTACATGTAATGTAAAGGCATTTATTATGCAAGAACAAGCTAGAACATGAAAATATGGATCTAGTCAGGAGAGCAAGAAGCAAACTGGATTACAAAGTGGCATGATATTCTTCATGAAAGAGAAGGGAAGGAAACATGATTAGACAAGAAGACAATTTAGATGAGAACAAGAACACTAAATGTAAACATGACATAAGGAAATGCAGAAGAGAGAATTAAAAAAAAAAAGACATTTTTACTTCAGAATAAATGCATTGAAGACTGCAAAGAAGAGTTTTTTTTCATTTCTTTGTTAGTTTAATTCTATCTTAATCTTTTTATCTGTTAAGGTAGTGAATACTACCATCCGTCCAGTGAAACTATTTGCAGATATCCAAGTGTAATTGGTGATTCTTCTAAATTTTCTGTTTATTGACAGTGATGCCACAGGCTATAATATTAATAAGTCAAGTGGTTTTGGTGTGAATTGCTTTTTTTTTTTGCTTTTTTTTTTTTTTCTGTGTTAAATCCCTGTTGATACCTCAGAACTGTTCCTTTTCTCAGAGTGTTATTGCTCTGTTCATGATTTCCCTATTTCTTTCTGGGAAAGAAACAAAGGTAGTTGAATGTACAGTGACATTGCTGTGCTCATGCACTTTGAGAGCATAAGCTCTTTGTTCTCCCAAACCCATTAAGTATGTACTCGTATGTACGAGTCTGGTTAAATGAGAATATTTTAGTTGGTTGGTCTTTTAGAGAATCCATTAACAAGGTCTCGCACGCTTCCAAACTAGTGTCTAGGCAGGCATGTCAATCCAGTCTGTTTTATGCACTTTCATCCATTATAGGTCCTCACAAAATGTTGCATTTATTTCTGGTTTAACATCATCAATAAAATAACTAAATAAGTAAGTAAATGGATAAATAGATAAATAAATAAATAAACAGAAAGTAAGAAAACAATCTTAGGAAAGAAATTTAACAATCACCCAGGTTAGTGAAGAGGGAATTTTATGCTGCTGCTTCTTTTTCTCTTAGTGTCATAATAAGTTGCAAGACCAGCTTGTGTACTTGGAAAGCTTAATTGATAACAATTGCTCAACGACTTATATTTTCTTGCGCTAATTGTCTACAGTCAAATTACTGTCTATTTTTACAAGTGGCCCAAAGTAAAAACATGTATGTCTAAGGGAAGACTTTGGCTTTCTTGAATAATAGAAGTAATATTTTATAGTTTTTTTGAAGCAAGGAACATATTTAAGATCTGAAAGCTGAGAAAAGGAATTTCTGAAACTAATCCTTACATGTTCCAAACCTGAAGAAATGTTCTTTAATTAATATAAAACAACTGAAATATTCACAGAAATTAACTATGAAAGCCACTGAAACACACTGGAAAGTCCCCCCAGAATGATTTTTTTTTAAACCCTACTGTTTTTTAGGGAAAATCAAACAAATCCACTACCCCTTAAAACAAATCTTTATTAGGAGCTTTGATAGAGATCCGAAGTTCAATTACTCCACTCCCAAAACTCACACGCAGAGTTAGTATTTCATTAGCCCTGATATTTGTGAGCAGAGCATTTAAATAACAGCAGATGCATTTCTCAGGGTGATGACTACATCTTAGGAAGATGGATAGAAAACAGAAATAGACAGGTAAAGTCTAAATTGTTACAACTTTCCAAATGAAACTCTGTGTTTAACAGTAAAAACAGCTAATTGCTCCTTGCTATCCCAGCATGAAAATTAATCCAGCAGATCAATTCTGGATGTAAGTAATAGAGAGCTGAATTATTGACTGAAGCTGAAGACACCCTCTTTAAGTACAACCATACTCACTGATGAAAGTGTGATTTGTTCTGCTCAAGTGGCAAATGAGAACAGGCTCTCTGCTCTTCCTCAGCCTTTAGAAAAAGACTGAAAGGATATAATTAGAACCAAAACAAGCACAAGATGACTTAGATGCTGTAGTTATACTCTTAGCTTTAATAAAGGATAAGATTTAAATCCATAACAGGGAAGACTTTATGTTATGTTCTGACACTTATAATTAAGAACATAACAGCATTTTTATAGGCTTTTAATAAAGAATTTATTTTATTCATGCACTGCTTCTTGCTATTGCTTTCTCTGCATCTTCATAGCTCAGCTACTGAGTCTAAATCTTGAAAATCCTTCCTAGAAAAAAAAAAAAAAAAAAAAGTTTAACTTATTCTATCTTGTGTGACTTAGAAGTATTTTGTTTGTTTGTTTGTTTGTTTTTAAACACAGAATACGTCTCTCCCTAAGAGATCTAAAATGTTTTCTTCCCCTTTCTGAGTCCAAAATTTGTCATCATTTCAGTCTTTCCTACCTTTTTCTTCCATGGATCTTTCTGTGTTCTGATCAATAAATGGTCTCCTTGCCATATACTTGCCTGGTATTATTTTATTATCCTTGCTGCCTGGTATTATTTTATTATCCTTGTTCACCTATGCAATGATTTTTTTTTTTTTTTTTCTATGTAGATGAGACATTGGCTAAAAGTTGTCAAAGGTAGAAGTCTCAAACCCTGTCTGCATGGCTTCTTTTAAGAGCTACTAAATCTGTTGTGGGGTGACAGCTATATGCAAAGTCATTTCTCTCAGGTAAACCTGTACTTTGGTTACAAAGCTACATTAGTTCTGCCTAAGTCTGAGTTGCTACCACAAGTGAAACCTGTTCCTCCTTGATCATAGAATAATGATATTCAGGGAACGTCTCTGATTGAAAATGTACCTTAATTTTGCAGTTATGTTCTGGAACCCAAGTATACCTGACTTCTACAGAAAATATTTCTTTTGAAAAAGCTCCAAATCGTGGAAAGGTGTGTAAAACCTTCAGTTCGGCACACAAGGGCTGCATGTTACAGTGGTTGTGACTGCTTAGGCTAGTTTTCCCCGTAAGTGTCTTGTAGACACATTACATAGTTGATATTAATTTGAACATAGGTTGCCGATCTACTAGGATCTTACAGGTAACTCAATGACAAATGTCTCCCTTATTATTACAAAGAAATGTAGAATCTTGGAATGGTTTGGGTTGGAATAGACCTTAAAGATGATCTAATTCCAACACCCCCTATCATGAGCAGGGACACCTTCCACTAGACCAGGGTGCCTGAAGCCCCACCAACCTTCCCTTAAACACTTCCAGAGATAGGCAACCACAACTTTTCTGAGACCTGTTCCAGTGCCTCACCACCCTCAGAGTAAAGAATTCCTTCCCAATATATAATATAATTCCACTCTCTTTTAGTTTAAAAACTACTCCTAGTATCACTACACTCCTTGATAAAGAGTCCTCCCCAGATTTCCTGTAGGCCTCCTTTTAGATGTAGAGTTTAGGGATATGGTTTAGTGGGGACTGTTAGTGTTAGGTCAGAGGTTGGACTCGATGATCTTGAGGTCTCTTCCAACCTAGAAATTCTGTGATTCTGTGTGGAAGGCCACTTTTAGGTCTTCTCCAGATTGAGAAATCCCATCTCCCTCATCCTGTCTTCACAGGAGAGGTGTTCCAGCCCTCTGATCATCCTCATGGCCTTCCTGTAGACTCACTCTAATACATCCATGTCCTTGTATTGGTTCTCTAGAATTGAAGGCACCCAGGGTACTCCAAGTACGGTCTCATGAGAGCAGATTGGAAGGGGAGAATCACCTCCCTCAACCTGCTGGTAATAATTATTCTGATGCAGCCCAGGATATAGTTGGCTTTCTGGGCTGAAAGCCCACATTGACATCTCCTGTTGAGCTTCTCATCAATCAACGCTCTCAAAATTTTCTTCTCAGAGCTGCTCTCAATCCATTCTTTGCCCAGCCTCTATTTGTGCTTGGGATTGCCTTGGCCCAGATGCAGGACTTTGCACTTGGCCTTGTTGAACTTCATGGTGTTCACACAGGTCCACCTCTCAAGCTTGTCAGGGTCCCTCTGGATGCCATCCCTTCTCTCCAGCATGTCAACTACACTACAGAGTTTGATGTCATTGGCAAACCTGTTGAGGGTGCACTCAATTCCACTGTCCCGTTAAACAGTGCTGGTCCCAGTACTGACCCTTGAGGAATACCACTCATCACTGATCTCCACTTGGCCACTGAACCGTTGACCATGACTCTTGGAGTCTGACCATACAGCCAATCCCTTACCCACTGAGTGGCCAATCCATCAAATCTATGTCTCTCATATTTAAAGAGAAGGATAGCATTGGGGACAGGGTCAAATGCTTTGCTTTCAAATGCTTTCAAAAGTCCAGGTAGATGATGTCAGTTGCTCTTCACTTAACCACCAGTGCTGTAACCCCATCCCAGAAGGTCTCCAGACTGGACAGGCACAATCTGTCCTTAGTGAAGCCATGTTGGCTATTACCAATCACCTCCTTATTTTCCTACTGCCTGATCAGAGTTTCCAGGAAAATCTGCTCCTTGATCTTGCTGGGTACAGAGGTGAGACTGACTGGCCTGTAGTTCCACGGGTCTTCCTTTTTTCGCTTTTGAAAAATGATGGACAGTGGCTTAGCAACTTCATCTGTCAGTTCACTCAGGACCGATGGATTCCTCTCATCAGGTCCTATGAACCTGTGCACCTTTGGGTTCTTTAGATGGTCTTGAAAATAATCCTCTGCAGTGGGTAGTTCTTCATTCTCCAGTCCCTGCCTCTGCCTTCTGGGACTTGGGCTATGTGGCTAGAGCTTTTGTTGATGAAGACTTAGTCAAAAAAAAAAAGTCAGAGAACCTCTGCCTTTTCTATATGCTGTATAACCATGTCTTCTGTTTACTTCCTTACTGTAACATGGATAAGAGATGCAAAAATCAGAGATTATACAATAAAAAAAAAAATCATTATTAAAAACAAGGTTGATATCTTTGGTTAATAGGACTCTGTACATGGGACATAGCTGTCACAGATTGAGGAGGAAATATCTTCTCCCATCACTGTTGGTTATGTAGCTAAGTAATCTTAACTTTCCCTAATGGTCCTCATCCCCTTGGCTACTCCCTGGCACCCAGGGAATGGTGAATTGACAAGCAAAGAACTGATTAAGAAAAAAAAAAAAAATCTTGAAGAGACTAGACATATTAAAACAGCTTTAAAAATTGCTTTCTATTTCACATCAGTCTAAACTCCAACATGCTACACGACTGTCTCCTACACAAGTGTCTATTTACTACTACTACTACTACAGTTACTACTAATTGAAGTGTTTACTGAAGTCTTATTTATTTATTTATTTTTAAAGTGTGATGAAATAAGATACACATTTGTTCTGTGTGCATAGGTATTCAACAACTAAATGTTGTTAGCAGAACGTAATCACAGAACGTCCGAGGTTGGAAAGGACCTCCAAATTTCATCTGGTCCAATACCCCTGCCAAGCAGAGTCACCTAGAGCACATTGTGCAGGATAACATCCAGGTGGGTTTTGAATATCTCCAGAGAAGGAGACTTCACAACCTCTCTGGGCAACCTGTTCCAGGGCTCTGTCACCCTCACAGTAAAGAAGTGCTCTCTCATATTCAATCAGAACTTCCTGTGCTTCAGTTTGTGCCTTTTGCCTCTTGTCCTGTCATTGAGCACAACTGAAAAGAGACTGGCTCCATTCTCTCGGCACCCTCCCCTCAGATATTTACGTACATTAATGAGGTCTCAACTCAGTCTTCTCTTATCCAGGCTAAACAGACCCAGATCTCTCAGCCTGTCCTTGTACAAGAGGTGCTCCAGTCCTCTAATTGTCTTCATAGCCCTCCTCTGGACTTGTTCCAGTAGTTCTATGACCCTCTTATACTGGAGAGCCCAGAACTGGATACAATATTCCATTTAACAGGACGGGATTAATAGTCAGGTATATCTTTTCATTCCATAGGTCTTTCTTGGAAAATGTTCATAAGAACTGTTGATGATTAGGTCTTCATCTGCCAAAGTGGCCACTCAGGGCAGGTGGAGTTGGATGTCTGGACACCAGCACCAGCTTAGCTCAAGTCCTTGTTGCACTGCCCAGCTCCTTGCAAAGTTGACCTGTCGTTGATCCTGCAGCGTCTTCCTACAACATATAACTTAGATTACAGATTAGTTTTCTCTCAATGTCAAATCTCCTTGTGGCACACACTTGATATCCCCATTCTTTTGCATGACCCACCAGGTATACCCTGGTCCTTGGGCGAAGACAATCCCACGAGTGGGTTGCTCCTGCAACCCACACTGCCTTCCCCATCCATCTTCCTACACACACTACGGGAACTTTAGCTCCTTTCACGGTGTGTAGGATTTTTATTTCGGCAGGACCAGCACGGCTGTCAGACCCCCTATTGCTAACTAGCCAAGTGGCTTCTGGTAGATTTGTGTCCCATTGTTTCCACGTCCCAGCACCTAATGCTTGTAACATAGTCTTTAACAGTCCATTGTACCTCTCAACCTTCCCAGAGGCTTGTGGGTGATAAGGGATGTGGTACACCCACTCCATACCATGCCTCTTGGCCCAGGAGGTAACAAGATTGTTTCGGAAATGACTCCCATTGTCAGACTCAATTCTCTCTGGTGTACCATGACGCTACAATACTTGTCTTTCCAGGCCCAAGATAGTGTTTCGGGCCACGGCATGGTTTACAGGGTATGTTTCCAGCCACCCAGTAGTTGCTTCTACCTTGGTGAGTATGTACCGTTTGCCTTGGCGGGTTTGTGGGAGTGGTCCGATATAGTCAATTTGCCAGGCCTCACCATATTGAAACCCTAACCATCTCCCCCTGTTCCAGGGAGATTTTACCTTCATGGCTTTCTTGATTGCAGCACAGGTCTCACACTCATGGGTAACCTGTGTGATGGCCTCAATGGTCAAGTCCACCCCTCGATCACGAGCCCATCTGTAAGTGGCATCCCTCCCCAGGTGTCTTGATGTTTCATGGGCCCATCAAGCTACAAAGAGCTCACCCTTACGTTCCCAGTCTAGGTCCACCTGAGCCACTTCAATTTTCGAAGCTCGATCCACTTCTTCGTTGTTCTGATGTTCTTCAGTAGCGCGACTCTTGGGCATGTGGGCATCTACGTGACATACTTTAACATCCAGGTTTTCTACCCGGGCAGCAATATCTTGCTACAGGGTAGCAGCCCAGATAGGTTTACCTCTGCGCTGCCAGTTGCTCTGTTTTCATTGTTTTGACTTGACTATGGGGGCGACTGATACCATAGTCAGTTGGTCCTCTGGGTCAGCCACAGCATGTTACCTGGTCATCAGACTCAGAGACTTCCTTCCTCTCTTCAAGGTGCTGGATGATGTTAAACAGTGTTTGATAGGAATAAGCCAGGACCCAGCGCAATGCTGCAAGCTGTCATTCTCTGGCATTATCAGGGTCAGGACATACAACTCTCAAACATTCTACCAGGTTTTTAGGATTTTGCACTTGCTCAGGGGTGAAGTTCAAAACTATTGGAGGAGACACCCGTGACAGGTATCTGCCAACATCATCCCACACACCTTGCCACTCGCCACAAGACTGTTTCGAGACAGATTCCCAAGTAAGCTTTCTAAACAATCGACTAATCTTAAAGATGAAACCTGTTATTCAGAATTAGAAATAGCAATACATGGGTTACACATGGATCTTCAAAATACTCCCAAACAGTTGTAATTAGCCCACTGTGAAAGAAGGAAAAGGTACCATTCCTGATATTATTAATAAACTGGTATCCAGATGAGGAAAGGAAGGCAGTGTAGTTCTGAATATTCTCTAAAAGACAGTTTCCACGAGATCCAAATGATAACAGCGCAGAGCCTGAATTCCAGATTAAACTCAAGGCCAGTGCTTGGCAGCACAGTGAATTAAAAAAAAATGAACAGAGATTGTAGCACTTTGTCGGATCGGATATATAGGAAAAAGGAGAATATGACACGGATTGCATGACATATGATCAAAGCCATTATTAACAGGACACTGAACATGGTTACTAGCAAGTAAGTGTGTTAGTTGTACGTGTTTTAATCAATTCTATTGTTATCTCAACCGTTTGTGCCCCACGTTGGGTGCCAAAAAGGACTGTGGTGGTTTTACCATGCTGGGCAGCTAAACCCCACAACCACTCTCTCACTCCCCCTCTTTAGATGAGGAGGGGGAGAAGTACAGCAAGGAACAACTCACGGGTTGAGATAAAGATAATTTAATTAAAGGGAAATAATTATAATAAATAAAGAAAGATTATTATGAACTAAACAATTTAACTAAAGGGAAATAAAAAGGGAAAGGGGAAAAGGGAAGGGGAAAGGGAAAATTAAAAAAAAAAAGGGAGGAAAACAAACAAATAAAACAAATGAAGGCCATGTGGAAGTGCAGAGGAAAGAAATTACTCTCTACTTCCCACAAATGAGCGATGATTGACCACGTCCTTGAAGCAGGGCTTCAACGCACGTAGCCGGTGTTCGGGAGGAAAACCAATGTTTTCACAATGAGACCCCACCCCTCCCCTCTTCTTCCTGTTTCCACCTTTTATTGCTGAGTGTGACATCACATGGTATGGAATATCCCTTTGGTTGGTTTAGGTCAGCTGCCCTGGTGATGTTTCTCTTCTCACTTTTTGCCCACCCCCTAGGAGGGTTAGAGAGAGGCTCGATGCTGTGCCAGCACTGCTCAGCAGTAGACACAACACTTGTGTGATAACACTGCTGTTCCAGCTACAACTGCAGAGTACGGCACTGTATGGGCTGCTGCAGAGAAAGTTAACATTCCAGCTAGACCCAGTACAGTGTGGCTTCACCAGAGCTGAGTAGAGGAGGAGGATCACCTCCCTTGACCTGCTGGCAACACTCTTCTGAATGCAACCCAGGATACTGTCAGACTTCTTGGCCACAAGGTCACACTGCAGGCTCATTGTCAGCCTGCTGTCCCCAGGACTCCCAGCTCCCTCTCTGAAGAGCTGCTTTCCAGCAGATGAGCCCCTAGTATGTATTGGTGCTTGGAGTTATTCCTCCCTAGGTGCAGAACTCTGCACTTGCCCTTGTTGCCTTTGTTGAACTTCATGATGTTCCTCTTGGCCGAACTCTCCAGCCTGCCAAGGTCCCTCTGAGTGGCAGCACAGCATTCTGTGGTATCATCCACTCCTCGGAGCTTTGTGCCATCAGCAAACTTGCTGAGGGTGCACTCATCACACTATCGTCCAGATCATTGATGAATAAGTTGAACAAGATTTGACCCAGTACTGACTGATGAGGGAAACAGCTAGCTACTGGCCCCCAGTTAGACTCCTCACCACTAAGCACAACCCTCTGAGCTCTGACATCCCACCAATTAACAATACACTTCCCTGTCCACTGATCTAGCCTGTGCTTGTCTATGAAGCTATTATGGAAGACATTGTCAAAAGCCTTGCTGATATCAAGTTAGACCACATTCACCGCTCTTTCCTCATCTACCTGAATAGTCATCTCATCATACAAGGATATCACATTGGTTAAACATCATTTCCCCTTGGTGAATCCATGCTGACTATTCCTGAACTGTCTAACCTTGACTAATCAATGGTAGCACTGATTAAAATCTGTGGTATTTTGCTAAAATCCTTCACTTGATTCAAATTTAGAATTCCACTTAAAATATAAATAGGTAATTTATATAAAATTATATAATTATATAAATATCAATATGATTTTACTACAGAATGTTCAATAGTGTGCAAGTATTTCAGTGGTCTACAGTTCTTCATGTGATTTTTGTAGATGCATATCTGATTCATGAAAAGAAACATGGAGCTCTGTTTTATAAATCTTCATCTTCTAGTACAGAACAGACAACTAGGATCTGAAATAAAATATGAAATAAAATAAAATAAATAAATAAAATAAAATAAAATAAAATAAAATATAGTTTTCTAATAAATAAACACAGCTCTGTGAGAAATTTGCACTTAAATTTAACTACACTTAATAGCTGTTTTTGAAATTTTCTTACATATATTTGAACTGCCACCTTGATAATAAATTGAAGTGAAACGTGTAACTATATTTAGTGGCACATTGTTAAGACTAGAAAAATAATACAATAAATGCTTTCATCGCTATTCAGAAAGCTGTGAATCCAAGGCTGTCTTTACGGGTATTACTATTATATCAAAATACTTAAAAATGAGACACAGATGTTACTGTGACAGCAGACATAAAGAAAAAAATATCTGTTCATCACCTTGTTACTGTTTAAGTATGCATACATTAAAAAAAAAAAAGTACATTTTGACCCAATTTTCTATATGAGGAACTAAGGTTAAGAAATTTGTTTTTCTGCTCTTGTATCAGTATATTCTTATACATTTGTTTCACTCCAAATGTAACCTGAAGAGTAATTATTTATTTAAAATTATTTAAGGGTAATTTTATGGCAAATTTTAGGTGTTATTTTATTTATTAAATATCTGAATAATATATACCCACAATGAAAGATGCTGAATAATTACATATAATGAAAAATAATATCATACACTGAACTGCACCTACACAACAGTTATTATTCACTTTTCTAGACATTAAGTAATTTGAAATCATAATATAATTAGGTGTATGTTTATACTTATATGATAGTAGCAAAGTGTATCTGTCAAGCCCCTTACTTCCAAAAGATTTATTTTAATCAGCCTGCTTTGTTAAATCAATAGAAATATTTTCAGTTTGAAATGAATCCGGCTACATTTTTTGATTGTTACTCACATAGTATTAATTATCTTCTGAATCTTCCTCTTACTTTTCAGAATGGCAATGGCTTCATTTCCTCAAAAGAGTATAAACTACAAAGCTACACTTTAATGATGTCCAGTATAGATTTGTAGATCTTCAGAGAATCTTTGATCAATTACTGTAAGTGGAGATGTTCTCAGAAAACCTATATAAGAAAAATTTATAAAGAAATAAGAAAAAAAATCAAAGTTTATTTATTTATTTATTTACTTACTTATTTATTTATTTTAGGCAGCAAGAATCAATGGCATAGCTGGGAGGATTTTGTTAGCAGGAAGCTGAATGTGTGACCTGAATTGGAAGAAGTCAGAAGCTGCCCCGTGCTGGTTGCAGCTCGTTCCAGCTGGCTCTGCAGTGACACCTACTCACCACAAACCAAAACTGGAATCAGTCAGAAGATCCCCTGGAACCTGTGCAAACATATTTAAGAAGCAGAGGTACACACTAGTACACAAAACAAAACAAAACAAAAAAAAAACAAAAACACAGGAGATGTGGGAGGAGGTACCAGGAGTGGATGATGTGAGAACACATAAAAAGAAACAAAAAGGGTGGTTAGAGGATGGAATGTGTGAGGATGCCTGTGAGGGCAATAGGAGGTAAATATCTGAGGGGATTTCAGCCTGCAGTGAACCCACACCAGAACTCTCCCATAAGGGTATTTCAGACTCTGGGTTACCCACACCAGAGCAGATGAAGTATGAGAAAGAAGAAACAGGGGGAAGAAAAGAGGAAGAAATGAGGAATGTTAGCAAGTTGTGCCTCGAATCCCTCCTCTTGCCCTGTCTATGGCCTTACTGAACAGACTGAATGCAGTGTGTGGCAAAAACAAAGGAATCAAGGACGGCCAGGAAACTGTCTGGAGTGAATTGAAGACAGACAAATGAAAAGGAAAAGTGTTTTCTAAAAGTGTTCGTTTAATCTTTTGTCTTTATTGTATCTCAGTAACTGAAACAGTAATTAAATGTTAGAGCAATTGAAAATAAATTAAAATTCAGAGAAATTCCCTGAGCCACAACCATTTTGTCCATGACAGTGTCCTATATTTATTATTTTTTTTCAATGCTTAACTTCAGGAAAACTTAATAAAAAGCACAGTTTCACATTTATCCTTATTATTATTTAGTTACAATATCACAAATCAAGTCATGAATTGTTGTGAAGTATTTTTCTACTCTGCAATGTACACAAAACATAAACAACAACAACAACAACACAAGTTAGTCCCTGATTCAACATTTGTATTAATGCACATCTTGCAACAATTTTATTTTCTCTGTGTCTTTGAGTGACTTTGATTTATTCAGTTAATGTACTAACCAGGGAACCCCACAATATCAATTAATAATGGTCTAAGGGAAAAAAAAATTAGACATTCTGAAAATAAAATATAGTCATGGTTAAAATAATTCTGGCAAGCTTAATTTTAAAATATGGGGAAAAAAAAAGTGAATGTAGTTGACAGCTGACTGAAAAGTTCATTGAAATGAGCTTTTACAAGAAAATGACAGCTTATAGAAACATGAAGTAAAAAGGAGAAGTTCTTTTTTAGTTTTGGTTTGAGCATGGTGGCTCACACTACTTCATATAAATGCAGAGTAATATAAAGGTTTCTGCTTCTCTGAAGTCTCACTATATATATATACACATATATAGTATACTATATATATATATACTATATATATAGTATATATATATATATATAGTATACTATATAGTATATATAGTATATATACTATATATGTGTGTGTACATATATATATATATATAAATCATAGAATCACAGAATCATTAAGGTTGGAAAAAACCTCCAAGATCATCTGGTTCAACCGTCCCCCTACCACCAATGTCACCCACTAACCCACGGTCCTAAGCACCACGTCCATCCTTTCCTTATCACCCCTGGGGACAATGACTCCACCACTTCCCTGGTCAACAGTACTTTCTCTTCTGGACGTATTTTTGAAAAAAATTGCATTTTAAATGCCCATAAATTATTGTGTTTGATATAGCAAGGATGATCAAAGCCCTTTTTGAAGCCTATGTATGTTTAACACTAAAGTATATGTAATCCATTCTTTTAAAATCTTGTAAGTAATTATTCCTTATCACAATAATGGTTTGTTACAATTTTAAAGCTTCAAATACAAGGTTCAGTGCAAAACACAAACATTGTCCTTGACACAGCTGAAGAAAAAAATTATCTGTTTTCATTTGTTTCAAGGATACTTTTCTATTTTGAGCATGTTAAAAACATCAGATCTGTCATGTGACTTTTGTGTTTCCAATCTGTATTTTGCAGTTCATGTCAGATTATCCTAGCAAATAGCAGGGTATGAACCTCTTCAATATTGTTCCTGCTGTCAGATTGAGTGGCTTGGCTGTCAGATTGATGCTTTTAGCCAGAGTAGTTGATAAGAATGCAGAATTACTAGTATGTGGTTTTTTTTTTTTTTTTTTTTTTTTTTTTTTTTCCCCAGAAGTAATCAGAATTGTCTACTTTTATTTCTATTTTTAAAGTAGACTGTTTTATACTGATATAAAAGGATCGGTGTATATTGATATGTAGAAATTATTAACAAAATTTAACCTTTTTTAAAAATTGTTTTTTAAAATGCCAAAATCTATCAATATTATTTAATGTGCACACCACTATGTTCCTTAAGTAGACTCACTATGCCATGAACAGCTGCTGGGTTTTCAGTACTGCTGAAAAATCAAGTTACTTGCAACCTACTGGTTTTAGAATTTCCATCTGTAAATGCATTTCATGTCCTTTTGTCCTGGTATCAGCTAGGGTAGAGTTAATTTTCCTCATAGTAGCTGGTATAATACTGCGTCTTGGATTTAGGATGAGAATAATGCTGATAACACCCTGATGTTTTAGTTGTTGCAGAGCAGTGCTCATGCTATTCAAGGACTTTTCAGATTCTCACACCACCCTACCAATGAGGAATCTGGGGGTACACTATAAGCTGGGAGGGGACAGGACCAGGACAGGTGACCCATATTGGCCAAAGAGATATTCCATATCATGTGATGTCATGCTCATCAATGAATATGGGGTGGCTGTCCAGAGATAGGGGGAGACCACTTCCTGGGGACAGGCTGGGCATCAGTCAGCAGGTGGTAAGAAATTGCATTGTGCATCACTTGCTTTGCACTTATTATTATTACTATTTATCTTCCATATCTGTCCTATTAAACTGTATCTTAACCCACAAGCTTTTACTTTTTTATCCCCTCAGTTGTCTCCCTTGTCCCACAAGGGTGGAGGGCATGGTGCTTAACTGTATGGTGCTTAACTGCCTTCTGGGTTAAAGCATAACATCCATCAACTAGAAGTGAAAATCTTTCAGCTGAGTTTATAAGCAGATTTATGCTCTGAACACTGAAAAATAAAACACAATGGAAGCATACACAATTATTTTGAGAAATAATTTTCCTATCTGAAGATGGTTCTTCTGAAAGTGTTCTAGCTTTATCATTCCTGCCTGTCTGGCTGTATCTTTGGGAAATGCAGCACAACTTCTAGAAGATGACTTTAAGCTTCTGTTCATATAAATTGTGGTCATTATCTTCTTTTAAGAGTTATGATGAACACTCAGCTCTGTGGACACGCCTCTAAAGTTTCTTACAAGACACTGAGAAGACATTCAGTGCTTGTCAGAAAAAAAGTAGCATAATTCAAAACATGAGATCTTATTGGACTGAAAGTGAAAAATAAAGGAAAAAATAATCTTCAAAACCAGCTTACAGAATTATGGTTCATAATACAGTTCATATATATATATACATATATACATTTATTGAAAGTAGGAGTAAAGGAGCCTTGAGAAGACAAAGCATTTCAACTGGAGAAATGTAAAAGTTGATGTGACCCTGACTCAGTTTTCCAAAAGCTCAAAGTTAAAAATGTTTTCAAAAATGGTGTAGAATTATTTTAACAGAGCAGGTATTCCTATAAGTCCTGTTAATTGCAGGAAGTTTTTCTGGTTTTCAATGAAATAAACTTAATAAAATTAATTATATCTGGAAATAATGGAACAAGAATCCTCAAAAAAGTTGAAACCAACTATAGAATATCCAGAGCTTATTGGGACAATGCAAAATTTATTACTGTATTACGTTTTTATTTTATTTTTTTCTTGAATAGCCCTTTTCAGGAAGTCCATTGTACTTTAGGTCAAAATCTTTAATAAAATCTAATAGAAATAATCCTTAGAAAAATTAATAGAAAAGTCACTTTAAGTTTGTGGTTGGTCTTACTCGTTTCCTGGAGATAAAGTTACTCAGCATTTTATTTAGGAAGTACAGTGGAAATTCAGAAGGCTCGTGGTGCTTATACAGCTCATAAATACACAAGAATAAAAAATTCTTCCACACTGCAACATTATAATGGCTAAGATTTCTATATATGCCAATAGCATCAAGGAAGACTAGTTCAACATTTTCACAACCTTTTTTTCTGTAAGACATCTGGCTAGTGTAAAGGTTTGTAGTGGGTTTACATGGCAAGGTTTTGTTAGCGGCTGGGGCCATCAGGATGGCTTCTGAGAGAAGAATCCACAAGCTGCCTCATGTTAGATAAGAGGCCCATCGCTGGCCAGAGCCAGGCCAATAAGCAATATTGTTATGGGAAGTCCACACAGGATCAGGTCAGGAAGGATTGCATACCACGGGAGGGACCCCACAAGGAGCAAAGGAAGAGAGTGACAAAGAAGGAGCAGTGGAGATGATGTGCTATAGACTGACTGCAGCCCCCTGATGGGGTGCACCTCTCTCAGAGGGGGAAAAAGATTTTTACACAGGAGTTAGTGGGACTGATCGATATGGATTTAAACTAGAGTTGAAGGGGCAAAGGGATAAAACCGGGTTCACCAGTGATAAGCTAAGGGATGATGCGCTAGAATCAGAGGGACTGTGTGTTAATGAAGTCTTTTGGTCTGATCCACGAGGTGCTGCATACAATGAGGCACATTTGAACTGATTCTACACAAATGCATGCAGTATGAGGAATAAACTGGATGAGCTAGAAGTCTTGGCCCAGGACCAGAGCTACAACACCATCGGCATAAGAGAAACCTGGTGGGATGAGTCTTGTGACTGGTGTGTTGCAATAGATGGTTACAGGCCCCTCAGGAGGGACAGGCAGGGCAGGTGAGGTGGTGGGGTGGTGATATACATGAAGGAGGGGCTGGACTGTGTGGACCTAGCAGTGGGCGATGGCAAAGTTTAGAGCCTTTGGGTAAGGGTTAAGGTATGAATAAATAAAGGGGATATCTTTGTGGAAGTATTACAGACCACCCGGCCACGATGACAACACTGATGAATTAATCTTTGAGAAACTAAAAACTACCTTGAGATCAACTGCCCTTGTCCTTATGAGGGACTTCAATTTGCCAGAGATCAACTGGAATTACCACATGGATGACACAAGCAGGTCCAGAAAGTTCCTAAATCAGGGATCCAGCTAGGAAAGGTACCCTCCTAGATCTGTTGCTGGAGAACAGAGAGGATCTTGTGGGGGATGTGGCAATTGGCGGACAAGTCGGTCATAGTGGCCATGAAGTGGTTGAGTTTAAAATTTTTGGTGACAGAAGGAAAACTGCCACTAAAACTTCAGTCCTGGATATGGGGAGAGCAGACTTCAGGCTGCTCAAGGAACTAGTCAGCAAGGTCCCCTGGGAAACTGCTTTTGAAAGTGTTGGTGTCCATCAGTGCTGGTCAGTCTTTAAGCACTGCCTCCTAAAAGCACAGGATCAGGCAATTCCAAAATACCGGAAGTCAAGCAGGTGGGGCAAAAGGCTGGCTTGGCTGATCAGGGATCTTCTTCTGGAGCTTAGGCAGAGAAACAAAGTGTGTGTCTTCTGGAAGCAGGGTCAGGCAACGTGGAAGGACTACAGAGTTGCTGTTTGCATTTGTAGGGAGAAAATTCCTGTGACCAAAGCCCATTTACAGTTGAAGCTGGTCAGGTCTGTGGGAGATAATAAAAAGTGGTTTGTTTTTTGTTTATTTGTTTGTTTGTTTGTTTTGTTTTGTTTTGTTTTAATATATGAATAGAAAAAGGAGGACCAGAGAAAACATAGGTCCATTACTTGATGGGGAAGGTCACCTCACAGAAAAGGACATAGGCAAAGCAAAGATGGTTAGTGCCTTGTTTGCCTCTGTCTTCAATGGTGATGATGGGCTTCTGGACCCTGGGTATCTTGAGCTGGAGGACCATGATGGTGGGAATGATAAACTCCCAACTGTTCGTGAACGTGTGTGGGATTTGCTGCTCTACCTGGATCCATACAAGTCCATAGGTCTAGATGGGATTCATCCCAGGGTGCTTAGAGTGCTGGCTGACAACATCATGGGATCTCTCTCCATTATTTTTCAACAGCCTTAGGAATCTGGAGAGGTCCCAGTAGACTGGAAGCCAACTGATGTGATCTTTTTGTATTTCAGTAAAGCTTTTGACACAGTTTCAACAATTGGCTAATGGGTAGAGCTCAAAAGGTTGTGGTAAATGGGTCCACATAAGGCTGGTGGCTGGTCACTAGTGGGGTCCCCCAAGGCTCCATTTTAGGGCCAGTTCTCTTCAGTGATTTTATAAATGATTTGGATGTAGGACTAGAAGGTGTTTAGAGCAAATTTGCTGATGATACTACACTTGCAGGAGTTGTTGACTTTATTGAGGGTGGAAAGGCCTTGCAGAGAGATCTGGACAGACTGGAGAGCTGGGCAATCACCAACCACATTAAATTTAAGAGGAGCAACTGCCAGGTCCTGCACCTGGGACAGGGCAACCTGGCTATACATTCAGATCGGGCAATGAGAAGCTGAACAGCAGCCCCAGAGAGTGATTCAGGGGTTTTGGTTGATAGCAAGGTAAATATGAACCAGAAGCATGCTCTGGCAGCCAGGAGAGCCAACCGTATCCTGGCAGTATATCAGGAAGAGGTTCTTCACTGAGCGGGTTGTCACACACTAGAACACGCTCCCCAGGAATGTAGTCACTGCACTAAGCCTGTCAGAATTTAAGTGTTTGGACTGTGCTCTTAGTCATATGGTCTGAATTTTTTGGTAGACCTGTGTGGAGCCAGGAGTTGGACTTGATGATCCTTATGGGTCCCTTCCAACTCGTGATATTCTATGATATCTATATCATAGAATTAATATTCAATTGTGATATTGTGATATGTTGTGATATTGCTCTTGGTGCCTACATGAAATAAAAGTAAAACTTTCCCAGCTGTCTTTGAAGGTTATTCTTCACTGACTTGTTATTTACAGTACTAGGGATGTGACTATTTTTGATTTTACTTTAGAAGAAAAAAAAGAAAAAAGAAAAAATAAAACCAAACAAAACCCAGCATACACAAAAATTGTTTCCCAAGCAGTATTTCACACTTCAGCCAGGTTTCATGTTTCTCTCTCAATAGATCATAACATCTAACCACAGAATAGCTCCAGCTCTTTAGATATCACTTGTGAATATTACTTGTTGGCTAAATCTAAACTTCTAAATTGAACTTCAGCAGGGAACCTCACTGGACATTGGAACTCAACTCTCCTTATAGTCAAATTGTCAAATAGTCCCTCAGAATCATGGTTCATCTCTTTCAGAAAATTCTCCCACTCAATGTGAGCACACTCAGGAATAGGCATGGGCACAATAAGAAATAAGCACCATTCTGCATAGTGAATTTAGATGTGAGTATACTGCTACAGGCCATAAGAGAATATAAAACCATGGATGTGGGCCACGTTGTGCCAGTCGGTCTTAGTGTCATAAGTCATTCCCAGCACACGTAATTTACAGGTGCACAGATGAAGATTCAGCTTCTTTGTATTTCAAGAATGTTAGCACTTAATCTGTCCAGAGAAATCCACACAAGAGATTCCTAGCCAGGAATCAATCTACCTGCAACTCCTGCCATCACTGGATCGGTATGATTCTGTTCTGGTGTCAGCTTGATGTTGCTGCTGATGTCCACCAGCATTTACCTGCCAGGTCTGCATATGGAAATACAGCTAAGAAAAGCTAAACTTATAACTCATGGAAATTAAGTTACAAATGAGCTTGTTATATCCTTTTTACTTCTCCCTCTCTCCTTCTCTCTCTCATACACATTGAAGGAACTGAGTTTTATCCTTCTGTGCTAGCCCTATAGTCTGAATGTTGATTTTTCACATACATGTAGTTGCTTAATCCACACTTAGCCATGAAAATCTTTCCTTTCTGCTTAGAGCCTGCCCTTTGTCTGCACCCACTGCAAAAGACTGGAGCTTTGCCATTGGCTAAAGAAGGAGTTGGTTTGTGCCCCAAATCAATTAATTACTGCAAAAGAGATTTTTTATTTTTTATTTTTATAATTTAGTTCATGAAAGTCTGTCAGTCAGCATAATGTTTATGTATTAGATTTAAATTACCTTTTTATTCTGATGTCCTTATCTATCTACTTTGATTTCATGTTATAATACATTTACTTATTTATATATAAAATATTTTCTTAAAAAAAAAAAAAAAAAAACTGTTCTGACTTTTCCGTCAGTCAAATTTCAGCTTTTTCTATTTTTTTTTTCCACTAATGGAAAGGTTCTTTATTCATGCTAATGGATGGTGACATCTCAGCAAATACAGAAATCTCACAGTACCTTGACCTCTTTGCAAAATTGAAAGGTCTGAACAAAATTTGACTAAACTTCTGTGGGAACTGACCTTGTCTGGTGCTACTTGATATATTCTATGATGACAGCTCTAATTATTCCTGAGATACAGACATCTGAAAATTGCCATTTTGCATTGTGTACAAGAATAAGCCTTTCTGCATTGCAACTCTCATCACAGTGTGCCAAGTACTCCAGCTGTTTTATATTGCCATATTTTTACCTGAATCTATATTTGGTTTCAACTAAGTTAAAGAATATCCATTAGCTGTGTCCTCATAAATGATTCCTACTTATTATTGCAGCAATATAGTGTGGCACAGTAAAAGGAAAAGGTATAGAGCATGAATATACAGATTGAGTAGTTAAAATACAGACAGAACATGTTCGGGATTCTAAATATGTATTTAGCATCAAATTCTACACCGACTTGCTCTGATTTCAGCATGACTGCTCTAAATATAAAATAAAGCTGAATTTATCTGTTAAGATGAGTTTAACCACCAGTCACTCAAGAAAACAAAAAAGTCAAAAATCCTGATTGGAGCATCATATGGAAATTGATGGAGGAGTTGCATAATGGATGAGCAGGACTGTTTGAATGTCAGTTTCAGGATTTATTTTATTTTATTTTATTTTATTTTATTTTATTTTATTTTATTTTATTTTATTTTATTTTATTTTGTTATTTTATTATTTTTTTTTCAGTCCATAAGTGTAATACACTGTCTTGAAACGTAGCTATAAAATCTTATTCACTGTATTTCAATTTTCTGTAGTCTTTTACTGTACCTCCTGTGCTAAAATAGCTTTAATATTTAAACATAAATAAATGATTGGAGGCACTTGCTAGAGATCATTGTTTTAAGTATATTTAAAATTTATGATTACTTTTGTTTTAATTTTTGTTTTTCTTGGCTAGTTTGAATATGTTACAGTACAGAAGTCTGTTAAATAAGGATAATTCATGTACATACACAGAGCTCATCTGAGACTAGAGATATAATTTGCAAAACAAACCACAGTTAAAACAAAACTTTTACTCTGTATTAAAACAAGAAATGAAAGAAACTTGATCAGAAAAACTGATTTCTGTATTAAAATTACATATCTCTTTACTTTTGTTATTACTTGACAAAGTTCACTCTTTTTCTTTTCTTTCCTTTTCTTTCCTTTTCTTTCCTTTTCTTTTCTTTTCTTTTCTTTTCTTTTCTTTTCTTTTCTTTTCTTTTCTTTTCTTTTCTTGTCTTGTCTTGTCTTGTCTTGTCTTGTCTTGTCTTGTCTTGTCTTGTCTTGCCTTGCCTTGCCTTGTCTTTTTTTTTTTTTTTTTTCTTCTTGTTTTACAATTTTTAATACTCTTTTCAAATATTTCACTTCCAGCTGTCTTATGACTAGGCTACTGGATGCTACCAGATTGGCACTTCTTTTTTTTTTTTTTTTAATATTTTTAAATCCATGCTAGGTTATTATTTAATCAATTTTGATTATAAGCAGAAAAACATATTTTTATGAATGCAAACATAAACTACAACTCTTGTCTTTCAGTTAAGACATACATGCTTTCATCAATCTTTTAATTTATCAGGCTGACATATACATGTGAAATTGTAAAGAAGCTCAAAAGTGAAAGAGCCTTTTTTGGCAGTGTGAAAGTTAGTATTCTGAAATGCAGAATTGATGCAAACTAAAATAAAATATTGCAGGATAGACTTCAAATAGAGGGGTTTTATTTTTCTGTAACCTGTTGGTAAATGGCAAAATGTTCCAATATTTCCTGATTTCCTTTTTCTTTTTTTTCTTTTTTTTTTTTTTTTCTTTCTCCTCCCCCCCATTAAAGTTATGCTCCCAGAATCATGCAGTAAATCTCTATTAATTTGAGAATATGATTTGGTATATTTAAGAATTTCTTTCTGTTCTATCCATTAATGACTTCTATCTAGTCTTAAATTCACAGTTGTTAATAGTTCGTTGAAAACTATAGGAATATTAATCACGGTATAAAATGCAGAAACATTGTAAAGTACTGGCAATATATTACTCAAGATATTTTCAGATTGTTTTTCTCTAATGTAAAACTAATATACAGTACTCTAGAAAGATTCGTCTTTGGGTGATGCTTGCAGAAGACTTGCCAAAAAATCCAAATATATTCCAGTCTTGATGGGTTCTGTGTATAGGACCACAATATCTTTTTTTTTTGTTTTGTTTCATGAAAACTGTTTCAAGTAGACAAATGTCTGTGTGGAGAGACTTGGTTGAAGTTCAAAAACAATTTACTTTTGTACTACTGTATGGAGAGGACCGGAGATCTGCCTCTGTGATCTTGTGCAACTATTCTAATTCATGCTGTGGGCTATCTTTCTTGCAGACCTTTGACAGTATAAGGAATCTAAAGTGTATTTGTAAGCTTAAATATGAATCACTTATCAACAAAGTAAAAAGACTGCTTCTTAACAAGAAGAACAAACAGGAAATGAATAGACAGTATGCAAGAGTAAAAATCTGTTAGTAATGCTAATAGATTTTTATTTTCTAGACATAAAAATCATTCACAGGTTTTAGGCTTTAGCCCAAATTAGGTTAACAAGAGACATCAAATTAGTATAAAAGGTAACAGGCATCAACGAGGGCCTTGATATGCTGTAACTTCATTTTGAGCAGGATCATAGAATGGGATCAGACAAGTTAAGAACGGTGTAAGAGCTAGATTCAAATTTAGTTTCCCTGGAGACAGAGTGACAAATTACATACATCCGCTTGTTCTATTTATAGTATTATGGTTTCATATTAACAACAAGAACAAGCTCTTGACCTAAAGCAAGTTTTCTCTGGCAGTGACCTCTCTTATATAACAATATTCTCACCTGAGGGTATGACAAAGTCCTCAATCTCTTGTAACTTTGTAACAAGAAAACAAGAACAAAGTTACTTCTTGTAACTTTGAAGCTTGGACTAAGTTTATTCTTAAAAGACTTATTACTTCATTTCTCAACACCTTTAATCCTCTACATAACAATATTTAAACTATCGTTCTTTACCTGTCAAAATACAAAGCCTACCTGAAAGCACCAATAAGACAAATGAGACCTGGTGCACATTAGCCACCTGATGATTAGATTACTCCAGCATGTAGTGAAAAAACATAGAAGCATGGATGAGTTTTGTTGAATACCTGATGCCAGATTTACATTCTTCTTAGTCATTCTGTATGGAGATTAATGGATGATAGGTAACATGCAAATTGTTTTTATATAATATGAAAATAATATGAATAATTATATGAAAAATAATATAAATATTATTTATATAATATGAAAAATAATATGAATGATATGAAAATATATAAATAATATGAAAATAAGAGAGATCAGCCTGAACCTACCTAACTAATAAATCCATTTGTAGTTTATGCACATAATCTGATTTTTAAAAAGCAGTAAACCATTGAGACAGTAGCCCTGTGTGGGAGAACATATCTGTTTGACATTTGACACTATAATGAAATCTGAGTCCAAGATGGAACTAGTACATACAGGAGTTAGACCAACAACCAGGACTGGGACACATCAAATAATTGAAGGAAGTGTCCTGTTCCACTCAGTCCATGACACTGGTCACAAGTGAATGGAGAAGCTTGGCACTTGAATGACATATGAAGTATGTGAGTAGAATCAAATAAGCTTAATGGAAGTAAACACAAAGTCCTGCACCTGAGAGGAATAACCTCATGCACTATTATTAAACACTGTGGCCAACCAACTGGAAAGTAGCTTTTCAGAAAATACCCTGGTGGTCCTGAAGGGCAACAAGCTGAACTTGAGTCAGCAATCTGCCCTTGTGATAGAGAAGGCCATAGAATGTAGTAGTCTTTCAGCAACAGTAAAGGCAGCATGTGGAGAAGAGTAATGTTGCCTTCTCACCACTGGTGATACCATATCTATAATGCTGTGTCCAGTTTTGAGCTTTCCAACACAAGAGACATAGATGTGTTGGAGCAAAGCAGTAAAAATTCAAGGCCATGATTAATGAACTGGAGTATCTTTCATAGGACAGACTGGGAGAGCTGGTCTTGTTCAGTCCAAAGAGTAGAAGGCTCAGGGGGAATCTTATGCACCAGTGTAAATATCTGGTGAGAGGGAGCAAAAAGATGGAATCAGACTCTTCTGGTGCCTATTGAGAGAACAAGGGGTAATGGTGTGGTGTAATTGCCTGAAGTAACTAGCAAAATAAAACTGACATTCGTATTTTAAAGAAAACGTACAGCATTGAAGATGCTTTCTGGGTAGGGCATAGCTGCATTACTTGAGCATTCCCTAGGCTTACAACCTTAGACGCTATCGCACTGGAGAAACCCGGTGTGCTAGCTCTAAGGAACAGTACAGAATCACAGAATCACACAGAATTTCTAGGTTGGAAGAGACCTCAAGATCGTCGAGTCCAACCTCTGACCTAGCGCTAACAGTCCCCACTAAACCATATCCCTAAGCTTTACATCTAAACATCTTTTAAAGACTTCCAGGGATGGTGACTAAACCACTTCCCTGGGCAGCCTGTTCCAATGCCTAACAACCCTCTCAGTAAAGAAGTTCTTCCTAACATCCAACCTAAAACTCCCCTGGCTCAACTTAAGCCCATTCCCCCTCGTCCTGTCACCAGGCACGTGGGAGAACAGACCAACCCCCACCTCTCTACAGCCTCCTTTAAGGTACCTGTAGAGAGCAATAAGGTCTCCCCTGAGCCTCCTTTTCTCCAGGCTGAACAAGCCCAGCTCCCTCAGCCGCTCCTCGTAGGACTTGTTCTCCAGGCCCCTCACCAGCTTCGTCGCTCTTCTCTGGACTCGCTCGAGCACCTCGATGTCCTTCTTGTAGCGAGGGGCCCAAAACTGAACACAGTACTCAACGTGCAGCCTCACGAGAGCCGACTACAGGGGGACGATCACCTCCCTAGCCCTGCTGGTCACATGTGGTACGGAGCATAGAGTGAAGTGGAGACACCACGGCTAGGCTCTGTAACCAGGTGGGGGCTTAATTGTTCTTGTGCACACCGAGACAGATAAGCTGCACTTTTTGCTACCCTGAGCCAAGGACCTGTCATGTTTTGCCAAATGCTGTACCCTAGTGTATTTTTTGCTCTTTATAATATCATTATAATACCAAAACACACCTCCATCCCAAAAGCTACCCACCTCCAAGGTGCGACCACCCCTCACTGAGCATGCGCCCTGAATTTCTCGGAGCCTATTACTTTAAACGGAGACGAGAGAACTTTTCACCAATCATAACTAAGACATGCTTGACTAGAGCCACTCAAGCTCCACCTAAAAGATAGAAAATAATAAAAATTGGCCTAAGAGAGAGGGGATGTTAGGATACCACCATCAGGGGAGATACCATCCCAAGGGAATACAACTTCCTTAGGACCTCCTGACTCCTGGGACCAGTTGACAGGCTGAGCCTCTCTTCCCACCCCCCCCCCCCATTGGGATGCCTTTGGGTGAGATTTGAATACTTGGTTATAAATCTTTCTAGAGTCTTCGATCCTTTTAACACATTAATTTCTAGGCTGTGCACCTGTAACACCTGTAACACCTGTGTATTTCATGCATGCTAGCTTGCTTTTGCAGACAGTCACTATCACTGGCAATCCAAAGAAGCTGTGTACCTGTTGCTGTAATAAATCACACTTGATTGCATTGTTATAGCTCTCATTAAGCGCGACTAGGATAAGGGTGGTTATACGTTATTGGTGAATCTGTGACCGTGATAGTTCAGTGTTCTGAATCCAACCAGACCCCTAACATGTTAACATGTTATTGGTGAATATCCAACTGGACCCCTAACGGTTGATGTGTTATTGGTGAATCCGACTGGACCCCTAACAGTTAATGCGTTATTGGTGAAATCTGTGATTGTGATAGTTCAGTACCCTGAATCTGACCGGGCCCATAACGGTTAATCAGCTACACACCTTAACACAACAAATGGATACAAAGAAAAATTCAGGAAAAGTTATTTCAATATAAGAAAAAGTTTTCTTATTGTGAGGGTGTTTGAGCTGTGGAACAGGTAGTCCAGGAAAGCTGTGGAGTTGTGGACCTTGGAGACCTGACACAATACAGCCCTGAATTGACCCAGTTCTGAGCAGCAAGGTGATCTGCAGGGTTACCTTCCAACCTCAAAAATTCTGTGATTCTATGAACAGAAATAAAAATAGATTTTTACCTCAAATAGAAACTATCACTATCAGCTCACTTTTTCCCTCTTGCTGAGTATACAACTTTTAGGTTGTATATTACAAGATGGTTTGAACCTCCTCTTGTAGCTGTGCTACACAAAATCCTCCTTAACAGTATTTGGCAATGAATAAATCCATAAACATTCATTTAGAATGAATGATATTGTTATTATTAATTTTTATTATTGGAACTGGTCACTTAAGAATTCTCTTAGTTTCTAAGTCATGCCTGGAGGAAGTTTAATAATTACTCTTGCAAAAATTGAATTGCAAATTGCTTTACTTATGAGATTCATAGAATCAGATAATCATAGAAGGGCTTAGGTTGGAAGAGACCTTAAAGATCATTCCAACACCCCCTGTCATGGGAAGAGACACCTTCCACTAGACCAGGGTGCCTGAAGCCCCACCAACCTCGCTTTAACACTTCCAGAGATGCGTATCCAAAACTTCTCTGAGAAACCTGTTCCAGTGCCTCACCACCCTCAAAGTAAAGAATTCCTTCCAAATTGCTAATCTAAATGTACTCTCTTTTCATAGAATCAAAAAATAATTAAGGTTGGAAAAGACTTCCGAGATCATCTGGTCCAACCTTCACCCTACTACCAATGTCACCCACTAAACCACGTCCCTAGCACCATGTCCAACCTTTCCTTAAACAGCCCCAGGGATGGTGACAACACCAGTTCCCTGGACAACCTGTTCCAATGCCTGACTACTCTTTCTGAGAAAAAATGTCTCCTAACGTCTAACCTAAATATCCCCTGGAACAACCTGAGGCCATTCCCTCCAGTCCTATGGTTAGTTATCTGCAAGAAGAGGCCAATGCCCAGACCCCCCAAAAGTCCTTTCAGGTAGTTGTAGAGAGCACTAAGGTCTCCCCTGAGCCTCCTCTTCTCCAGACTAAACAACCCCAGTTCCCTCAGCTGCTCCTCATAAGACTTGTGTTTCAGACCCTTCACCATCTTCGCAGCCCTTCTCTGGCTAGGCTACATCAGCAAACTTTCCCTCAACCATTGAGTGGGTTACCTGGTCATAGAAGGAGAAGAGGCTGGTCAGGCAGGACTTGCCTTTCATGAACCCATGCTGACTGATCTCCTGATCCCCTGGTTGTCGCACATATGCTGCATAATTGTATTTAACATGACCTGTTCCATCACCTTTTTCCTGGCACTGAGGTCAGGCCGACAGGCCTGTAGTTTCCCAGGTCCTCCTTATGATCCTTCTAATATATGGGTGCATTAGCACATCTCCAGTCATCCAGAACCTCTCCAGATGACCAAGACAGCTAATAGATGATGGAAAGCAGCCCAACAATCACATCTGCCAACTCCCTCAGCACCCTTGCATGGATCACATCTGGCCCCATGGACTTGTGACAGTCCAGGTGGGGCAACTCTAACTGTTTCCACCTGAACTGTGGGGGTTTTCTTCTGCTCCTTGTGGGCTTTGGCCTTCCTGATTTTTCTTCTCTGCATATGCTGGCAACTTCCTTATACTCTTCCCAAGCTGCCTGCTTCTTCTTCCACTGGATATAAACTATTTTTCTCCTGTACACTCAGCAAAAGTTCCCTGTTCAGCCAAACTGGACTTCTTCCCCACAGGCTCATTTTATGGCACACATGGACAGCCTGCTCCTGCACCTTTAAGACTTCCTTCTTGAGGAGTGTCCATCCTTCCTCTGCCCTTCCAGGACTGAGTCCCAAGGGACCCTCCCTACCAGTGTCCTGAATTCAAAGACAACCCTCCAGAAGCCCAAGGTACCAGTTTTACTGAACCCCCTCCTGACTTAACCGAGAATAGGGAACTCTACCATTTCATGGCCACTCTGGCCAAGACAACTCCCTACCACCATATCCCATATCTCCCATCACCAGGATGCCTGTCAGTTGCCCAGCTCCCTGATCCTTATCCACAGGGACTCTACCTTATCATTCCCAATCATGAGCTCAACAACATCAAAACACTCTAATACAGAGATCCACACTACTGCCCCTCCTTAATTTCCTGTCCCTTCTGAAGATCTTGTAGCCATTCATTGCAGCACTCCAGTAGTGGGAGTGGTCCCACCATGTTTCAGTGATGGTGACTAGGTCATAGTTTGCCTGCTTCACAATAGCTTCCAGCTCCTCCATTTTTTTCCTCATGCTGCGTGCATTGGTGTATGTCATGCACGTCAGTTGTGCTATTGGCCTCACCCCCAACCCTGGGACTGCTCCCACAGGCTCAACTCTGTCAAAACTCATCTCCTCCCCGTCCCTCTTCATACTTTGTTTAAAGCCCTCTCCATGAGCCCTGCCAGCTCCTGGGCTAGAATCCATTTTCCCTTTTGAGACAGGTGGCAGCCGTCAAGCCACATGCTGAGGAAACCTCCCCATCATCGAAAAATAAATAAATTCCTGTGATGGCACCAGACTCTCAGCCATGTATTAATCAGCTGGGCCTTCCAGGTCTATTCAGTATCCCTCCCCACCACTGAACGGATAGAAGAAAACACCATATGCGCACCCAATCCATCCAGTGACTGCCCCAATTCCCTGAAGTCCCTCATGATAGCCTTCAAGCTTCTCTCAGCAGTTCAATAACTGCCAGCCTGAATTATCACTAGAAGGTAATAATTGGAGGGGCAAAAATGGTCATGAAGTTTCCTAGTAATGTCTCTGACCTGGGCCATGGGTAGGCAGCAGACTTCCCTATCTGTAGGGCCTGACCGACATATTAGGTCCTCTATTCCTCTCAGAAGGAAGTCACCTATAATCATTACCCTTCTTTCCTTCTTGGAGGAAATCTTGATGTGTGGAATAGACTTCCTTGCCATGGAGAGCCTCCTGTGTGGACTTTCCCCCACATTCTCACCACCCTGTCCCTCAAGCTTGAGGACTTCAAACATGTTGTGCAAGGACATCTGGGGAGGTGAGGTGGGTAGGGAGGAGTCTCGCCTGTGACACCAAGCAGGGACCTGTTTCCATTCCTCTCCATCTCTCAGGTCCCCTCCCTCTGTCTGACAGCAACAGTGCAGGGGGTCCACCACTTTTTGGGATGTGTCACCCCAGTGCCTTTCTCTCAGGCATGGCAGGGAGTGACTCCATTGGTCTAACTCCTGCTTACAACCCCTGATAATCATTAATCACACAGAATTCTCTAGGTTGGAAGACACCTCAAGATCATCGAGTCCAACCTCTGACCTAACACTAAAAAGTCCTCCACTAAACCATATTGCTAAGTTCAACATCTAAACGTCTTTTAAAGACTTCCAGGGATGGTTACTAAACCACTATCCTGGGCAGCCCATTCCAATGCCTAACAACCCTCTCAGTAAAGAAGTTCTTCCTAATATCCAACCTAAAACTCCCCTGGCGCAACTTTAACCCATTCCCCCTCGTCCTGTCACCAGACACGTGGGAGAATAGACCAACCCCTGCCTTGCTACAGCCTCCTCTAATGTACTTATAAAGAGCGATAAGGTTGCCCCTGAGCTTCTTCTTCTCCAGGCTGAACAAGCCCAGCTCCCTCAGCCGCTCCTCGTAGGACTTGTTCTCCAGACCCCTCCACCAGCTTCGTCACCCTTCTCTGGGCTCTTTTGAGCACCTCGATGTTCTTCTTGAAGCAAGGGGCCCAAAACTGAACACAGGACTCGAGGTGCGGTCTCACCAGAGCTGAGTACAGGGGGACAATCACTTCCCTAGACCTGCTGGCCACACTGCTTCTTATACAAGCCAGGATGCTGTTGGCCTTCTTGGCCACCCGAGCACACTGCTGGCTCATATTCAGCCAACTATCCACCAATACTCCAAGGTCCTTCTCCACCAAGCAGCTTTCCAACCACTCATCTCCCAGCCTGTAGCTCTGCTTGGGGTAATTGCACCCTGGGTACGGAACCCAGCACTTGGCCTTGTTAAACTTCATGCAGTTGACCTCAGCCCATCGGTGCAGCCTATCCAGATCCTCCTGCAGAGCCTTCCTAACCTCGAGCAGATCGACACACGCACCTAACTTAGTGTCATCTGCAAAATTACTGAGGGTGCACGAGATCCCCTCATCCAGATCACTGATAAAGATATTAAAGAGGACTGGCCCCAGCACCGAGCCCTGGGGAATGCCACTAGTGACCAGCCTCCAGCTGGATTTGACTCCATTCAGCATGACTCTTTGGGCCCGGGTATCCAGCCAGTTTTTAACCCAATGAAGCGTATGCCAGTCCAAGTCAAGAGCAGCCGGTTTCTTGAGGAGAATGTTGTGGGAAACGGTGTCAAAAGCCTTGCAGAAGTCAAGGTAGACCACATCCACAGCCTTTCCCTCATCCACCAAATGCGTCACTTTGTCATAGAAGGAGATCAGGTTTGTCAAGCAGGACCTGCCTTTCATAAACCCATGTTGACGGCCTGATCACCTGGTTGCCCTGTAAGTACCGTGTGAAGACACTCAAGATAAACTGCTTCATGAGTTTCCCTGGCACTGAGGTCAAACTGACAGGCTTATAGTTTCCTGGGTCTACCCTCCAGCCCTTCTTGTAGATGGGTGTCAAGTTTTCTATCCGCCAGTCGACTGGGACCTCCCCTGATAGCCAGGACTGTTGATAAAAGATGGAAAGCGGCTTGGCCAGCTCCTCCAAGAGTTCTCTCAGTATCCTCAGGTGGATCCCATCCGGCCCCATCGACTTGCATACATCTAAGTGCCGTAGCAGATCGCCAACCATTACCTAATGGATAGTGAGGGCCACATTCTGCTCCCCATCCCCTTTCACCAGCTCAGGGTACTGGGTATCCAGAGAGCAACTGGTTTTGCTGCTAAAGACTGAGGCAAAGAAGGCATTAAGCACCTCCGTTTTTTCCTCATCTTTTGTAACTAAGTTCCCCCCTGCATCCAGTAAAGGCTGGAGATTCTCCTTAGTCCTCTGTTTTGCACTGATGTGTTTGTAAAAACATTTCTTGTTGTCTTTGATGGCAGTAGCCAGATTGAGCTCCAGAATAGCTTTGGCCTTTCTAATTTTGCCCCTGCACTGCCTCGCAACATCCTTATAGTCCTTCTGAGTGGCCCGCCCTCTTTTCCAAAGACTGTAAACTGTCATTTTCCTCCTAAGCTCAAGCCACAACTCTCTGTTCAGTCAGGCCGGTCTTCTTCCCCACCAGCTCGTCTTTGGCCACAGAGCACTCCTGCGCCACCAAGATTTCCTTCTTGAAGAGCACCCAGCCTTCCTGGACTCCTCTGCCCTTCAGAACCGCCTCCCAAGGGACTCTACCAACCAGTGTCCTGAACAGTTCAAAGTCGGCCATATGGAAGTCCAATACAGCAGCTTTACCGATCCTCTTCCTGGCTTCTCCAAAAACGGAGAACTCTACCATTTCATGGTCACTTTGCCCAAGAGAGTTTCCAACCACCACATCTCCCACCAGTCCTTCTCTGTTTGTGAAGAGAAGGTTTAGCGGGACACTTCCCATGGTAGGCTCACTAACCAGCTGCGTCAGGAAGCTATCTTCCACACTCTCCAGAAACCTCCTAGACTGCTTCCTCTGGGCTGTGTTGTGCTTCCAGAATATATCTAGGAAGTTGAAGTCCCCCACAAGAACAAGCGCTGACAATTTCACAACTTTTGTCAGCTGTCTGTAGAACTCCTCATCAGTCTCCTCATCCTGGTTCAGCAGTCTATAACAGACCCCCACCAGGATGCTTGCCTTGTTGGCCTTCCCGCTGATCCTAACCCATAGGGACTCAACCTTATCATTCCCAGCCTCAAGTTCCACAACATCAAAACTCTCTCTGATATAGAGAGCCACATCATCACCCCTTCCATGCTGCCTGTCCCTTCTGAAGAGCCTATAGCCAGACATTGCAGCACTCCAGTCATGAGACTGGTCCCACCACATTTCCGTGATGGCAACCAAGTCGTAGCCTGTCTGCCACACGATGGCTTCCAGCTCCTCCTGTTTGTTACCCATGCTGCATGCATTAGTATAGATGCACTTCAGTTGGGCCATTGCCTTCTCCTCTGGCCTAGCCATTGTTCCCCCAGAACACCTCCAACAAGACTTATTCCAGCTTCATCCCCCTTCTTACCTAGTTTAAAGCCCTCTCAATGAGCCCCACCAGCTCCTGGCCTAGGATCTGTTTTCCCCTTAGAGATAGGTGGGTCCCATCTGCAGCCATCAGGCCGGGTGCCGAGTAAAGCACCCCATGGTCAAAAATAAAATTTCTGTGTTGGCACCAGCCTCTGAGCCACGTGTTTATCAGGTGGGCTTTCCGTATCCTCCCTGTACCCCTCCCTTCCACCGTAGGGATGGACGAAAACACCAGCTGTACCACCGCTCCATCCACTACTCGTCCCAGTCCCCTAAAGTCTCGTTTGATAGCCTTCAGGCTTCTCTCTTCAATATTATCACTGCCAGCCTGGACTATCAAAAGAGGATAGAAATCAGAGGGGCAAACCAGGTTGGGAAGTTTTCTGGCAATGTCCCTGACCCTGGCCCCAGGGAGGCAGCAGACTTCCTTACGGGTAGGGTTAGGCCAACAAATAGGTCTCTCTGTGCCTCTGAGAAGGGAGTCACCCACAACAATCACCCTTCTTTCTGTCCTGGTGGAGGCAGTCCTGAGGCGTGGAGTCGACTTCCTTGCCCTAGGCATCCTCCTGGGTAGACTTTCCACCTCTTCCTCAGCTACCAGTCTCTCAAGCTCCGGGGCCTCAAATCTGTTGTGTAAGGGCACCTGGGAAGGTGGGGCCGGTAAGGGGGGGGGACATCGCCTGCAATGTCATGCAGGGACCTGTTTCCATTCCTCCTCAGCTCCCAGGTCCCCTGCCTCTGCCCGACAGCAACAGAGCAGGAGGTCCACCCCCATTTGGGGTGTCTCACCCTGGTGCCTGTCCTTCAGGCCATGCAGGGAGTTGCTCCACAAGTCTAACTCGTGCTCACACTCCCTGATATCCCTCAACTTCTTGACCTCCTCCTTGAGTTCTGCCACGAGGCAAACCAGGTCGTCCACCTTCTTGCACCTCACGCACACAGTCTCTCTGCCCCCTGCAGGTGGTAGCAACAGGCTCAGGCACTCCCTGCACCCAGAGACCTGAACTGCCACAGTTTTGAGCAAGCAGTTGGTCTGGGTTTGTACAGACTTCCTGGAGTGCACACTGTGCCTGGTGTACACCATTGCAGCTGAGTTAGTGGTAGAATGCCGTTAGAGGAGGTGTTCGTATGGGCAGGGGGGAACACTCTGCCCTGCCTGCTCTCCCTGCCTGCGCTAACTGTCGCGCTAACTAACTGCCTGCGTGAACTGCCACACCACTACCTGTTTGCCTGTCCTGGTCGCCGCGCTCCTGGTGGCTCGCGCTCCCTAGGGGCAGCTTATGAACGGCTGGGGAGGGGGCACTGCTGGCTCCGCCTACGCCTCCTTCTTGCCTCGTTCACCTCCCTCATGAGGGTTGCCGGGTCCTGGCGGCTCCCTCAAGTGGGCCCGGTGCTGGAAAAATTAGCCCTGCCTGTCCAATCCCCTGCTCCGCTGCAGAACACATCTGCCCCAGAGCCGATCACCTCGGCAAGTGTTGATCCAACTCATTGAGCTCTGCCACCAGGCTGATCAGATCCTCCACCTGCTCGTACCTCAGGAAGGCAGTATTTCTGTCACCCTCCATTGGTAGCAACAGGATCAGGGATTCCCTGAAGCCAGAGACCTGAACAGCCACATCTTTGGGCACGCACTTGGTCTGGGTTGCCACAGTGTTTTTGGCAAGCACTTTGGTGAGTGCTTGCTGCCTGGTGGTGACCATGGCTGGGTTTGCTGTCTGGGAGGTAGATGGTAGGTGAGCTGGTCTCCAGAGTGGTGAGGGATACTATGCCCTCCCTGCTTGTCCTGCCTGATCACCCTGCCTGCACACACTGCCATGCAAACTGCAGCATCATGCCCTTACTGACATGCCAAGCCCCGTTTTCCTACCCTGTTCGCTGGGGTCCTGGTTGCTTGTGCTCCCTAGGGGCTGCCTTTGTATGGCAGAGGGAGGGCTTCTAGATCTGCCCACACCTCATCAGCCACCCTAGTAAGACCCTCTTTAGATACTGGAAGGGCACTATAAGGTCTCCCCAGAGCCTTCTCTGGTCAGGTAGGACCATTATTATGTCCTGGTAATAACCTTTTGATGCAGCCCAGGATACAGTTGGCTTTCTGGGCTGAAAGCCCACATTGACATCTCCTGTTGAGCTTCTCATCAATCAACGCTCTCAAAATTTTCTTCTCAGAGCTGCTCTCAATCCATTCTTTGCCCAGCCTCTATTTGTGCTTGGGATTGCCTTGGCCCAGATGCAGGACTTTGCACTTGGCCTTGTTGAACTTCATGGTGTTCACACAGGTCCACCTCTCAAGCTTGTCAGGGTCCCTCTGGATGCCATCCCTTCTCTCCAGCATGTCAACTGCACCACAGAGTTTGATGTCATTGGCAAACCTGTTGAGGGTGTACTCAATTCCACTGTCCCGTTAAACAGTGCTGGTCCCAGTACTGACCCTTGAGGAATACCACTCATCACTGATCTCCACTTGGCCACTGAACCGTTGACCATGACTCTTGGAGTCTGACCATACAGCCAATCCCTTACCCACTGAGTGGCCAATCCATCAAATCTATGTCTCTCATATTTAAAGAGAAGGATAGCATTGGGGACAGGGTCAAATGCTTTGCACAAGTCCAGGTAGATGATGTCAGTTGCTCTTCACTTAACCACCAGTGCTGTAACCCCATCCCAGAAGGCCACCAGACTGGTCAGGCACAATCTATCCTCAGTGAAGCCATGTTGGCTATTACCAATCACCTCCTTATTTTCCTACTGCCTGATCAGAGTTTCCAGGAAAATCTGCTCCTTGATCTTGCTGGGTACAGAGGTGAGACTGACTGGCCTGTAGTTCCACGGGTCTTCCTTTTTTCACTTTTGAAAAATGGGGTTATGTTTCCCTTTTTCCAGTCAGTGGGGACTTCACTGGACTGCCATGACTTCTCAGATATGATGGACAGTAGTTTAGCAACTTCATCTGCCAGTTCCATCAGGTGCATCTCATCAGGTTTTCTGTCCTCTACAGGACTTTACAAATTTGTTTTGCTTGCATGCATAGCAGCAGAGTGCCCACAATCCAGAAAACATAGAAAGGCTCGGTTTGACTGTACTGGCAGTTTTTGCCCATTCTGCTTTGTGAACTAATTCTACAAGAACAATTCTTTTCTCTCTCTAACATCTGCATTCTGCACTAGTTTTGTGAGCACTATTGTCAACAGTATTAGAAATGATAACCTACTAATCATGAAACATCCACAAGGACTGATTCAATTTTTACAAACTCAGGTCTTTGTTTTTTCACTACTTGAAAATGTTTGAAACATGTATTGAAACAAAATGTTTTATAGAATTTGAAACAAATACTACAAAAATGAACAGCAAATACTCTCTTTTCTTGTCATCTTAGTAGGTTTATTGTTGTTGCTCTTGTTGTTATTTTTTGGTTTTGGTACGTGTTTACACTTCTAGATGTCCTTTATCTCTAAGTCTTGTATACAAGAGCTCCATTGAGAAATTATCCCATCCTGGTATGACAGAATATCCATATAATCCAGATTACATTCCCCAACAGAAGAAAAAAACAAATTGGATGCATTCAAAATAGAATATGAAGCCATAGACAGAACAAAACAAATAGAACAGGAAATGTTAAAGCAGACTATCTATCAAACTACTTTCAAACTTCTCTAAAAATTATACTAATTTCTATGGTTACCTTATTGTTCTCATATTTATCACACAGACTTTTCTTCCATTGACGTTGTCAGAACAATCTATAGTATTGTTTAAAATGGGAACTTTTTGTGTTTGTGCATGTGTTTCATTTTGTTAGTTAACAGATTAGTTAGTTAGTTTGTTTGTTTGTTTTTTTTTTCCTTTGGGAATCATCTGAGTATTATCTGCTGAGTATTTTTACTAAAATAAAAATTCTGAGTTTTTTTATACCAACTTAAAAATCTTTCTACCCTAGTTGATCTCAGCAAATCTCAGGTGTTGGCACTTAAATATTTCCATCCTTATTCCACAGTTGATTCAGAGAAACTCAGCATGAAAATTATATAAAAAATCATTATGGATTCTTTGGGTATTTGGATTATCTTTTGGGTGTTTGGGTATTTGGATATTATAAATTTTATGGGTATTTATTTATTCCTTTAAAGATGTTTGATCTCATTTTTAGTTGGGTTATCAACACATATTTTGACATTTTCAAAATCACTCTGCTATAAGTCATACATAGAAGTCAAGTTTTCAGCAACTTTTTCTTATTTGATGATGATATCTTTATTAGTCACTACAATTCACTACAATTAAACCACCTTTCAATTGTCTGAAATAAAATTACACTGTTATTACCATTCTAATTCAGAATTGTTGGAGTTTATTATGCATCTTTTTTTTTTTTTTTTTTTTAATAAATGAAATAAGATGCAAAGAAACATAAATAATTTTTACTTGTAAGAATAAAACACATTGTTATTAATAATATATTGGACTAACACTGGACAGGTCTCAAATTAAAAACCTTTTTAAATATCTTATTATGTCTTTTTTTTTTTTTTTCCCTGAGGAACATGTGAATATATTTACAAGAATTTATCCATCTGCAGTAAGCTTTTCCTTCTAAAGCTGTATCATACTTCAAAACTGTGTGGAAAAAAAACAAAAAACAAACAAACAAACAAAAGCTATCATGTAAAAGTAGCATTTTACCAATCAAAAGATGAAAATGAAGCCCTATAAAATATTTTTAAGAAAATTTAAATTAGAAAAAAATAAATATTGAAAACAGTTTAGGATGTTAATAAAACTGAGTTTTATCAGATTTGCCCACTTTTTTATGTTTACCTTCTTTTTTTTTTTTTTTTTCAATTTTCTCTATTTTCAAAAAATGTTATTTTCATAGTAACTGTTTTGCTTCTCCCTGTACATGAATTATGATATTCTCCTTATCACTGAACTCAACTAGATATGTGCAATCTTTCTCATTTCTTGCAGTGAACAAAATGTGTCAGGACATCATTTCATTTGTTCAGTTTTAAGCACCTTGGCAGACAAAGTAATATGCACTCAATCTTACAATAGAAAAAATACCTTCAAAGAATAAGGTACTTAGAAAACTGAGTAGAACTATGAATCAAATTTTCAGACTGCATACAAGAAAGGTATAGGTAGAGTAAGAAAGGTAAGGTAAAGTAATTGTTCTTTCTAATCTTTTGTGACTACCTTAAGAAGTCCTTCATGAGGAAATGGCATCATTTGACTAGTACGCTTTGAATTCTCTTGTAGAGTCAATGTGCATATGTCAAAGTTTCAGAAATAATATCTGACTAAGTAGACATGTCTAAATTAGCAAGTAAAATGAGAAACAACATGGGAAAAACAAAACAAAACAGACAAACAAACAAACAAACAAAAAACTTAGTAGAACTTTTTCCTGACACATATTGTCCTAGAAATACCCAGATCTTTGTCTTAGAGAATGTTTTTCAATCTGGACCAGAACTATGTGAAAGAATGTTCAATGTTTAAACAGTAGTAGCCTAATTTTGCATCCCGTATCAACTTAGTTCACAAGAATGCATAGTGTAATGGGCTCTGGTTCCTAATCTTCCAAATCACTAAATTATTTTTTACCTTGAATTTCAGGTTAGCCAGCATTAAAAACAAAACAAAAATACTCAGAGAAAATATCAACTTATTTCACAGCTTATGTCTTGATGGAAATTCTTTTGCTTGTTGAGATGCTCAGTAGTTGTTTTTATGTTCTCTGCAATGTGTTTCTCATCTCTGCCTTAGGATGACTCCAGATGCCTTCTATACTGAAATACCTTAGAAACTTAAAAAATATACAGGTCATGTGGGAGATTAAAAGATTTTTAATTTGAGTTAGGTAAACTTCTTTATTGTTACACCCTAAGGCCTAATTGCGTTATTTATTTAATAAGGGATAGCGTATTAAGGTTACATGCTTTCCAGCAGTTTGGTTAAACAAATTCCTTTCTACTTTCCTATTAAGTTCTTCCAACTACTTCATAGCTTTTTAATTAGATAAAAATAAATAAATAAATACATTAATTAACTAAAAAAATAAAAAAAAAAGAGGAAGAGATTTTCAGAAATTCAGAAATATCCCTCATTTCTCTGAAATATTCCTCTGTATAAATGGAAAACTTGGTACATGTTTTCTTAATTGTAGCAGTCTCTTTTTTTTTTTTTTTTTTTTGTTATTTTCAATGAATCATTAATAATTTAGAAAACATCTACAAGCTGTGTAAGACATTATCACTGTTAACATGAAACAAAATAGAGTTATTGCAGCTTTACTAAGGTTAGAGATTAAGCAAACTTTCCCTTACTTATCACACTTTTGCTAAAACTGTTGTCAAGTTTTGTGTTCTTCATTGAGTGAAACTGCTATTTCATATGTTTTGGGATGTGACAGGTATCAGAAATTCACTGCTTTTTGGACCACCATTTAAACATGTTTTTAAAATTAGAAACTGTGGTACACACAGATCAATAGGCTTGACACTACCTTCCTATTTAAATGCAATAACCAGGGACATCTTAGTACATTGGTTGCATGTAAGAGAAGTTGAAAGAAGTGACGAGGGCCAGAAAAGAAGGACTAGATCATCAGTGAAGGTTAATTTGAAAATGCAAGAGTTCCAGAAATATGATAAATGAGAATGATTTGTCTGAAAGTTTGTTCATTACTTTTAGGTAGTATGCAACTGCTTGTAGGCTTCTGCAGATTATTAAATATTGGCACAAGTGCTGTAGATGCCTATAGCACAGTAGTCACGAAATTGTGACAGTGGAAGGATGATACTAGGAGCAGAACAGAAGGAGATCAAATGTTGTCAATGATGTCATGATGATTTTGGAAAAGAGGTAAGAGTAGGTGCCCTGAACTCATAAGAATGCCAGATAACTAATGATTTTGAGAAGACAGTACATAAACAGAGCCCAGAGACAAATGATGTTCTGCTTCAAATCTGAGCCTTTAGCAATGTCCTGCCCTAAAAGCTTAGCCTTTATATTGCCAAATATGCTAAAAAACAACAAGAACTGCTTTCATATGGATAGAAAAACATATCAATGGTGAAGCTGTCAGTGGCAATTTCAAAAGGTTTACCCTCAAGTCCTCAGCTCCTGATATTTTCAGCATTTACAAATTTACCTACCAGTGATTTAAGCTTCAATGTATTCATTATGTCACTTTCTATTATCCTCTCCCATCCAATGAATTTTTGATAGAAAGCAGAATACTACTTTTAAGTGCATGTTTTTGTCCTTTACTTAAACTTTTTTTTCTCTCTCTCTTTTTTTTTTTTTTTTTAATCCTTTGTTAAAAAGTATTATTTTCATTTGCTTTTGCTTTATTTCTTCATCTAAACCATGCTTATGGTTATATGATTTAACAGTAAAATTTAGAACTATGCTTTCTGAGAGAAGATAAGCATATTTTCTGTTACCAAAGTGAGAAAGTAGAGGAGAATGAAATAGAAAAAAAAAAGTCAGAAATGTCTGTATGTCCATAGTTAGAATTTTGAAATATTAAGCACATGTACCAGATAAAACAGAAGGGAATGCCTTCTTATCTTAAGAAATAAAATATGATGACGATGAAACAATTCAAAGAACTTCTATTTTTAAAATATTAAAATATCGATACTGCAGTTTTGTAGCTCTACCCCCCCCACACAAAAAAAAAAAAAAACAACAAAACAACACACACACACACACAAAACCACAACACCTCTGAGATAACCTATTTATCCTTTTTACTGTACATAAATATACCTGAAAAGTTTCATCTTGGTGAATATACAAGTACTTGAACAAACTGTCTGTGTAGTCACAAGTATAAGCTACTTTAACTGTTTTTTTAGGAATCAAATCTGTCTAACTGGAGCTGTAATTTTGGTCCTGTCACTGCCCTGCTTCAGTTTTGTTAGTGAAGAAGCTTGTATTCAGAATAATAAAATTTCCTGCCTAGCAAAATCAGTTAAAGGAGTTGAAGCAATTTGTTAAAATTAAATACTCTATTTCAGATGCATCTACAATCCTTCACATTAATGAAGTCTAAAGAGACTTTACAATACACTTTATACATTCAACACATATTTGATATATCCATTATCAATAAAAATGCAAAATACTGATAAATAGTCCAGAGTTTCTGGACTTTCTCTTGCCAGGGGTGATTTTATCTTTTCTTAGCTGTAAAAGCTATAAAATCATCAGACTTTTGCCTAATTCATTTTAGCGTAGCTCTGTGAATATTCTACATACTAAAAGCCTAACAAACCTAGGTAGTCACTGAAAAGCAGAGTAGACATTTAATGTAAATTGTAACTCTTGGAGGTTCTTGTGAAATTTTCAAACTCTAGCTAAAAATCAATGAAAAGAAAATAGTCCATGTTAACAGAATATGGAAAAATAAACACAAGTGAACTAGGGTTTGGGCAGTTTCCAACATTGCTCTCATCATAGCAAAAGACTCAAAGCCCTAGCTGCTCCTTTCTCCATTTCTGTTTGAGGTAACCTTGCAACCTTAATGGAAGTTTGGAAGCATAAACAGCAGAACAAAAAAGAGTTGTGTATACAATGGTGTTTTCCATAATAATAACAATAATAACAACAATAACAATAATAGTAATAATGATAATAATAATAAAAGTTATTACTAATAATAAGAAGGCTTTTCAATAATAATCAGATAACAGACTACAAGTGTTAGCATCATTATAAATTAACTAGCATATTTGTTCCATTTTGATTAGCCTCTTGAAAACCTTTATTAGAAAAAACATTTTTTTGTCTCTGTATGTAAGGTGTTCTCCCTTCTGCTCCTAACACAAAGGTGAGCATAGCACTCATGTCATATATGTCACAGAGATATAATTTACTGTATAACATTTTGAGAGATTCTTATCTAGTTTGCTATACAAAGAAATTATTTGTAAATATGAAACATAAATTTTCTTGGACTACCACTTTCAGGTGTATTTTATGAGAAGTGTCCAGATGACTATGCCACTATGAATTTATTCTTCTAAGTAACCAAGATATTTCACACAAGCATATGTTGGCAATTCAGCTTCAGTTTCCTGAATTCCAGTGTCCTGCTTTCAGCTGGGATAGACTTAATTTTCTTCCTAGTAGCTTCTGCGGTGCATTGTTTTGGATGTAGAATGAGAATGATGCATATCAGAATAACACACCAATATTTCAGTTGTTGCCGAGCAGTGCTTACACTGAGTCAGGTACTTTTCAGTTTCTCATACAGCCCTGCCAGTGAGGATACTGGGGGTGCACCAGAAGCTGGGAGGGGATGAGGCCAGGACAGATGACCCAACATGGCCAAAGGGATATTCGATAACATATAACATCATGCTGACCAGTAAACTGGAAGAAGTTGCCCAGGCGGTGTGGTTTCTTGGCAGCTGGCTGCGCATTGGTCAATGGGTGGTGAGCAATTGCATTGTGCATCATTTGCTTTGTGTATTCTATTATTATTATTAAAGTATTTATTATTATTATTAAATATCCTTTCCTTTTGTGTGTGTGTTATTAAGCTGTCTTTGTCACAACTCACGAGTTTTTATCTTTTTTTTTTTTTTTTCTGATTCTTTCTCCCATCCCACTGGGCAGAGGGGGAAGTCTACCCAAGCAAAATATTACTCTCCATTAATTTTTTTTAATTTTATTTTTATTTTTATTTTTTTTTTTTTTTAGTCTCCTTTAATATTGAAAAGCTGCAGTGAGGTCACCCTGGAGTCATCTCTTTTTCAGCCTGAACAGCACAAGCTTTCTCAGTCTCTCTTCATAGAAGAGGTGCTCCAGCCCTCTGAGCATGTTTATGGCCTTTCTCTGGACCCATTCTACCAGGTTCACATCTTTCTTGTGTTGGGAGCCCCAAGCCTGTGTCGCGTTAAGGGGTGTAGCTGATTAACCGTTCCGGGCCCAGTCGGATTCAGGGTACTGAACCAGTCGGACATTCACCAAATCGCGTTAACCGTCTGGATGTCCAGTCAGACATTCACCATCAATGCATTAACGGTCTGGGGGTCTGTTCAGACATTCACCAAAAACGCATTAACCGTCTGGGGGTCTGGTTGGATTCAGAACACTGAACTATCACGGATAACCACCCTCACCCTAGTTGCACTTAATGAGAGCTATCACAATGCAATGAAGTATGTTTTTTTACAGAAACAAATAATCAGTTTTTTTTGGATTGCCAGCCATAGTGACTGTCTGGAAAAGCAAGCTAGTATGCATGAAATACACAGGTGTTACAGGTGTTATAGTTGTTACAGGTGTTACAGGTGTTACAGGTGTGCAGCCTAGAAATAAACGCGTTAAAAGGATCGAAGACTCTAGAAAGATTTATAACCAAGTATTCAGATCTCACCCAAAGGCATCCCAATGGGGGGGAAGAGAGGCTCAGCCCGTCGACTGATCCCAGGAGTCAGGAGGTCCTAAGGATGTTGTATTTCCTCAGGATGGTATCTCCCCTGACGGTGGTATCTTCCCTGACATCCCCTCTCTCTTGGGCCAATTTTTTTTATTTTTATATTATTTTCTATCTTTTAGGTGGAACTTGAGTGGCTCTAGTCAAGCATGTCTTAGTTATGATTGGTGTAAAGTTTTCCCGTCTCCGTTTAAAGTAATAGGCTCCGAGAAATTCAGGGCGCATGCTCAGTGAGGGGTGGTCGCACCTTGGAGGCAGGTAGCTTTTGGGATGGAGGTGTGTTTTGGTATTATAATGATATTATAAAGAGCAAAAAGTACACTAGGGTACAGCATTTGTCAAAACATGACAGGTCTTTGGCTCAGGGTGGCAAAAAGTGCAGCTTTGTGCACAAGAACAATCGAGGCCCCACCTGATTACAGAGCCTAGCTGTGGTGTCTCCACTCCACTCTATGCTCTGTGCTGTTCCTTAGGGCTAGCACACCAAGTTTCCCCAGTGCGATAGCATCTAAGGTTGGGAGCCTAGGGAACGCTCAGGTAATGCAGTTATGCCCTTCCCTGAAAGCCTCTTCAATGCTGTACCTTTTCCTTAAAAATGTGAATGTTAGTTTTATTTTCCTAGTTACTTCAGGCAATTACACCACAGCCTGGATGCAGCATTCCAAGTGAGGCCTCATAATGGCTGTGTAGTGGGGGGACAATCTCCTCCCTCAACCTGCTGGCCACTCCTCTGCTGATGCAGCCCAAGATGCAGTTGTCCTTCTGGGCTACAAGCACTCACTGCTGACTCACATCAAGCTTTTTCATCCACAAGCTCGTCCAGGTCCCTTTGAACGGCAACCTTTCCTTCTGTTGTATCAAGTGCACCACTCATCTTGGTGTTATCTACAGCCTTGCTCAGGGTGAATTTGATCCCACTGTCCATGTCACTGATAAAGATATTAAAGAATACTACTCCCAAGACATAGACCCCTGAAGGACACCACTCATCACCAGCCTCCACCTGGATTTACAACCATTGACCACAACTCTCTGGGTGTGGCCTTCAAGCCAATTCCTTATCCACAGAATGGTCCACCTTTCAAGCCCATACATCTACAATTTGGAGACCAGGATGTCATGTGGGACTGTGTTAAAGGCTTTGCAGAAATCCAAGTAGCTGACATCAGCCAGTCTTCCCTCATTAAATGATGCAGTCACTCCATTATAGAAGGCCACCAGATTGGTAAAGCATGATTTGCCCCCGGTGAAGCCATACTGACTTTCTCAGATCACCTCCTTTGATAATATCTAGAAAAATTCCTGAGAATAATCCTCCACTGTAGATAACTTCTTAGTGGTATGTGCCTCATGTGGAAATATGTTGGGGGTTTATGTCAAGAATTGGAGGAGGATGACTATGTGACACAGCTAGAAGGCACTGCTAAATGTATCAGGCTGAGAGTAAGGAAGAAGGAGAGAAGGCAATAGCGTCTTCCTCTCTGATATGATCAGCTTTCTATTGTTCAATAATATTATATTTCTAATTGGTTAGATTATAGTCATTTTATATCCCATCTGGTATGAGAACACACCAGAAAGTTAAATTATTTTTAGATTAGTTCTTAAACGCTTATGATATTATTAAGATGTAGACATTACCTGTAGGTACTTGATTATTATATTATATTCCTAATTCTCCATTATGCTATTTTGGTAAATGCGTAATGCAGCATTAGTTGGTACAGAGAGTACATCCCATTCAGAGAATCTTTTAGAACAAATTGTAATACAGAATACCTGAAAATATTATTAGACAATCACTGCATCTTAATGAGAGACAGGTTTTCAGAATTAGGAATGAGCAGAGGAATAAATATTTTCTTCTCTGCTATTTTTCAAGACCCAAATGAATTAATATTATTACTTCAATGAGATTTATAGTGAGACATAAGTGTTAGCAAATTTTGCTATAACATAGAGAGATGGATTGATTGACCCATCCCTCTCATGATTTCAAAAACATATGAATATACATATCCATCACTCTTCTTATTTATTCTGAGGCAGCAGGTGCAAACAAGATTTTCAACCTAATGGCTACAGTAACTTATTTGAATTAATCTTCATTTTAAAATAATCTTAGAATATAGCATTATCACCATGTGGTTTGCACTGGTTCTTTAGTGAGAAATCAAGTTTATTTTACAAATAATGTCTATTTTGAATTCAGAAATGAAAATAAAATTGAACTAATAGATACAAATGAGACTCTATGTTATATGGAAATATGAGAGTACTAGTTATATACTGTACCTCAGCTCTTAAAGCCAGAAAAAAAAAAAAAAAAAAAAAAAAAGATATGCAGATTTCCTTGTACCAAGTTATACTCTGATTTTATGAAGAAAGGCTGAGACCTGGGTCTGTTCAGCCGGGAGAAGAGAAGACTTAGAGGGGATCTCCTCAGTGTATATAAATTTCTGAGGGGTGGGGGACAGAAGGATGTAGCCAACCTCTTCTCAGCAGTTTGAGTGCATAGGACAAGCTGCAAGTTAGAGCAAAGGAAGTTCCGCACTGACATGCAAAAGAACTTCTTCACGGTGAGCGTGACGGAGCATTGGAACAGGCTGCCCAGGGAGGTTGTGGAGTCTCCTTCTCTGGAGATATTCAAGGCCTGTCTGGATGCCTACCTGGGCAGCCTGCTCTGAGGAACCTGCTTTGGCAGGGGGGTTGGACCCGATGATCTTTCGAGGTCCCTTAAAACCCCTACAGTTCTGTGATTCTGTGATTTTCATTGTTTGACTAACATGTAAAAAAGATCTTGAATTCTAATTTATAACTATTTTTTTCCTAGAAAAAAAAAAATAAAATGCAATGTTATTTAAATGTATTATGGGATCTGAGGGATGTTTCCCAGGAATCACAGAATCACAGAACTCATAGGGGAGATGCTCCAGGCCCCGTATCATCTTTGTGGCCATCCGCTGGACTCTTTCCAGGAGATCCCTGTCTTTCTTGTACCTGGGAACCCAGAATTGGACACAGTATTCCAGGTGAAGCCTGACCAGGACAGAGTAGAGGGGGAGGATCACCTCCCTTGACCTGCTGGCCACACTCCTTTTAATGCATGCCAGGATCCCATTGGCCCTCTTGGCCATGAGGGCACACTGCTGACTCATGGTCAACCTGTTGTCCACCAGGACCCCCAGGTCCTTCTTCTCAGAGCTCCTCTCCAGCAAGTCGTCCCCCAGCCTGTACTGATACTTCGGGTTGATCCTTCCCAGGTGCAGGACTCTACACTTGCTCTTATTATACCTCATTTGGTTTCTTCCTACCCATCTCTCCAGCCGGTCCAGGTCTCACTGAATGGCAGCACAGCCTTCTAGCGTGTCAGCCACTCCTCCCAGCTTTGTGTCATCGGCGTACTTGCTGAGGACAGACACTGTTCCCTCATCAAGGTCATCGATGAAGATGTTGAACAGGACTGGACCCAGCACCAACCCCTGGGGAACACCGCGAGTCACAGGTCTCCAGGCAGACTCTGCACCACTGATCACCACCCTCTGAGCTTGGCCAGTCATCCAGTTCTCAACCCACCTTACTGTCCACTCCTCTATCCCACACTTTCTCAGCTTTGCTATCAGGATGTCATGGGAGACAGTATTGAAAGCCTTGCTAAAGTCAAGGTAGATGACATCCACTGCTCTCCCCTCATCTACCCAGCTGGTGATGCCATCATAGAAGGCAACGAGGTTGGTCGAGCACAACTTCCCCTTGGTGAATCCATGCTGACTGCTCCTCATAACCTTCTTCTCTTCCAATTGCTTGGAGATCAAGTTGTTCCAACACCTTTCCAGAGACAGAGGTGAGACTGACTGGCCTGTAGTTTCCCAGATCCTCCTTCTTGCCCTTCTTGAAGACATTGGCTATCCTCCAATCTTCAGGCACCTCTCCTGTTCTCCAAAGACCTTTCAAAGATGATAGAGAGTGGTTCGGCAATCATTTCTGCCAACTCCCTTAGCACGGGTGGATGCATCCCATTGAGACACATCGATTTGTGTGCATTGAGCTCACTCAGATGCTCCCTAACCACTCCCTTGTCAACAAGGGGGGAAATCTCCACTTCCCAGACTCTTTCTCCTCCCTCCAGGGTCAAGGAGTCCCGGGAGAGAGTCCCTGAAGCAAAGACTGAAGCAAAGAAAGCATTCAGTATCTCCACCTTCTTGGCATCTCCCATTACCAAGAAACCCCCCTCGTTCAGCAAGGGACCCACATTATCCCTAGTCTTCCTTTCACTGTTTACATACCTAAAAAAAAAAAACAAAAACAAACAAACAAAAAAACTTCTTATTATCTTTTATCTCTTTTGCAAGCCTCCTCCTGATCTGGTGACCTGTAGTACACTCCCATAACAGTGTCCTCCATACCAGCCCACTCCTTAATTCTTACCCACAAGCTCTCCACTTGTCCATCACCCTCCCTCAGGTGGAGCTCGGTACATGCTAATTGCTCCCTCACATAAAGGGCAACCCCACTCCCTCACTTCCCCAGCCTGTCTTTCCTAAAAAAGACAGCTCTCCATGACAGCATTCCAGTCATGCAAGCTGTACCAAATGAACTGTATTTAGATTTCCATTTTGTGGTTTGGTTTATGATTGGGTAGGTTTAGAGGTCTAACTTACTATAGGGCTTTAGTGTATATTTTCTTAAAAACAAAAACACCCTGATAAATGACCTATATAAAGTGCTAGGCTGTGATGTTCTTCATGCACAGTCTCCATTATTTCTAGTGGTAATCCTTACTTGATGTTGTGTTTAAAGATATTTTGTGCCGTGAATTTTCAGTGAGGTTTATATCAAAATTTAAGATAAATAGAAAATAATAGGTGAAAGACTGGTTTGACTGGTTTCAGATGAGTCAGATAAACAGTCCTGATCCACATCAGGAGAGAAGTGCACTTTCTTTATGCTGTCAGCCTCCATTTCTATTGAATGAAATGACAGAAAAATGGTGAAAATACAAGTTGAAGTTAGAATTCAGGTAGCGATTGCATTTAGAGTTGGTTGGCATAAAAATGTTCTCATATCCTTTAGTAAAAATACAGCATGACTAATTTCCTATTGCTTTTAGCTTTACATAGTTTTCACCATACATTTTATGCCTTAAAAACAAAGTGTTAGAGTTAAACTTGTCATAAATAATGATGAAATAATTCTGCAGTAGCCTAGTACACTAGATTAGAGAATTCATGTTTTTCTCTTTCTTAAGTGGAAAGACGTTGCAGTCTGACGAAAGAAATTGCTTTCATTGAGCATAAATAGCAGTTCTCAGTGAAAGCCTGGTTTTACACTCTTTGATTCTTTTACATCATCAGATATAAAAGATATAAAGATCAAAAGAAGCTACTTTTAATGCAACTTCCTACCTAGGAATAAAACCTAATTTAGTAAGGAAGATAATTTTCTTGTCATCTATCCAAATTATGGTAGATGGGGGAAAAAAAAAAGTCATTGATAAAACTGATAGTAAGATAGCTTTGTGAGATAGTAAGATAGCTTTGTGAGACAGGTTTTTCAAGACTATAATTCTGAAATACATTTACCGGTTTGTAAATAATATCTTCCTAGATGAGGGTTTCTGGAGGCCAGTAAACCCATATTAGTTAGACAATATATAGAATTGATACATATCACATCTTTTAATCTCTTAGCTTTCTTATGTTGGGTATAACCACAATTTCCTGTGTATATAATATTCACAAATCAATGAGTACATATACATTTTTTTTCTAGATAAAGTGAGTTAATATTGTTTCTGAAACTAATACATGACTATTATCAACTGAAATAGGTTGGATATTAGGAAGAGCTTCTTTGCTGAGAGGGTTGTTAGGCATTGGAATGAGCTGCCCAGGGAAGTGGTGGAGTCACCATCCCTGGAGGTCTTTAAAAGACGTTTAGATGTAGAGCTTAGTGATATGGTTTAGTGGAGGACTTGTTAGTGTTAGGTCAGAGGTTGAACTCGATGATCTCTTCCAACCTAGACAAATCTGTGATTCTGTAAAATTTAATTCATTTCATGGGAGTTTATCTGGGCTAAATGAACAGGAAGAGGGGCGTACTGAAAACTGCCAGAATGGCAGGGCCCAAAGCATGGTGGTCAGTGGCACAAAGTCTAGTTGGACCCAAGTAACTAGTGGTGTACTCTGGAGGTCAATATTGGGTCCAGTTCTGTTTAATGTTGATGGTCTGGTTGATGGGACAGCCCTCAGAAAGCCTCCAGATGACACAAAACTAGGAGTAATGCTGAAGTACCAGAGGTTGATGTTGCTGTCCAGAGGGACATTGGCAAGCTGGAGAAATGGGCTGACAATAATCTCATGAAATTCAGCAAGAAATCCAAAGTTCTGCACCTGGAGAGGAACAACCCCATGCCCTAGTATATGCTGTGGGAAACTAGTTTTGGAGAAAAAGACATAGGGGTGCTGGTAGACAACAAGTTGAGCATGAGAATATTCCTTCAGACAGCAAAGATTTACAGTGGGACTGTGTACTCAGTACTGTGTACTTAGTACTCTGAGGTACATCATTATTTGTTGACCATGCTTGGTGCTTAGAAGATGAAGGATGTGATTCTTACCTCAGCAAATACACAATTTAAAAAAGTCAAAGAAATAAGACCCTTTGTTTATTCAAGAAATTCCTTCAACTTTATTCTTTCAGCTGCCCCCCGTGGGTGTTCTTGTCATTCACTAGTAAATCTTCAGTGTCTTTTTCTGGTGCTTTCACTGGAATATTTTCACAGTCTAACAGTAGGGTACATTTTCTTCTGTTCACATCTTGGTTTAATGAATTTACACCAACAACAGAATTTCAGTCTGTGATTAGATGCATTATCTGAGTTTCATAGAAGGACTTCAGTGATTAAACATTGATGGAATGCTCTTGGCTACAAGTATCCTTAAGTGAAACTTAAATTAATGTGCATATAGTGCAAATGAGATGTTAGCTAATGCAAATACTGTATTCACTCAGAAGACAATTTAGACTGAATAAAAGAATAAAATTTTACTAATAGATGCAGTTAGACATATCTGCTTATGAATGAATTACTGTTTTGTCCCTTGACAGCTTCTGGATCTATACATGAAAATAAATAAAAAGATAAGGCAAACCTCATAAGAGAGGAAATCCAAGTTTCTAAGTGACCCCAATTTAGAGAGGATTAACCTTTCAGTGAAAGCCAAGTTGTTATTAACTGGTATCAGTAGCACATACAATGCCTAAGGCTGTAGAAAATATTAATACATATATATGTAGCCAACTTCTTTCTATTTATTTTGCTATTTTACTCTATTCAAATAAAGGCAGTTCAGTTATAGAATTTTCACACATCTTCTCCTTTAAAATTTCATATTCTTAAGAAAAACATATTCTTAGTAAACATATGTATATAATAAATAAATGTATGTATATAATAAATAAACATATGTATATAATAAATAAATGTTTTGCAGTCTTTTTTTTTTTTTTTTTTTTTTTTTTCTACTCTTCAATTGCATTTACATTAAATAAGTACCTACACTTTACCTGGAGCATTTTGCCACTGTGCTAAGTAAAGTTTCTAGTTATGAGGCACGATATTCATGTTTTCAAGAAGCTTCTTTGAGTCTTCTGTTGCAAAATATCTCTCAGCTGTGCAAGGTACAACAAAGTCCAACAGTCCTCTGGAAAATAATTGCAGCTGTTTAGAGATACTTCATGAAACTGTAGTCAACAGAGGTCTACTTCTCTATACTGAAATGGAAGAAATAATTTAAAGCTGCCTAAACCCTTGAAAAATCATTTGGGGATATGTAACAAATTTCTAGGTAGAATATATAGATCTTGAATCTCTAAAGCATCAAACATGGGTGGCTTCTGATGATCCAGAGAAGGAGCCTACTATCACTACCAAATGACTTATCAAAGAAATCGCAAAAACAGAAGCACTCACAGAATTCATTTGAATACCTATACTTTCTATACATAGTGAATGTGTCAGTCTTCAGGGTATCACCTGCACTATTCATAAAAAAGCATTTGAATTTTTTTTTGAATCTCAGAAATCTGAATCTCAGAAAGGAATTCACTAGCAATTCTTGGAACAGTGAATTTTTAATTTCTCTGCATTGTGAGATGTAAGCTACACTGTACAACCAAATGAATTGATAGCATAATTAAAATACAGTTGTCATGCAAGCAAACTTGACCAAATGCTCATCAACATTATAAAGATTTATAAATTACATTTTGTTTACAATTATAGGCATGTGTATATTAAAAAAAATAAATTAAAAAAAATAATAATACAAGGTTGGTGAAATAATTTACAGTTTTTGGCATAGTTTGCCAAAAGTACAAGTAAACTGAATTCTCTAATTAAGTGTTTGCTACTTTATTTGTTTAAATAGCTTATCGATTTTAGATTATGTTTTTGAAAACAAACTGAATTTAAGCTGACAACTCATTTATCAAACTTCAGCCTAGTAAAATTTGATACGTCTGAACCATTTAAAGGCCTCTAATTGGGAGTTTGATTGCAGAAGAGCCATATCAGTCTTAAATATATTGCCTTTTCTGGTAAAGTGGTAATAACAAAATAGAACAGCCAGGAGGATAAATGTTATCTGCCTTAGTCATGTTGCAAAGAAATGGAAATAGAAATTGAGAAAGAGCACTGACTTATGAAAAATAAATACTACAAAGCAGAAGGGGAAACAAACATAGTAGTTAACTTTCAAACATCTCTTGTGTCCCGTGAAATCATTAGATATAACATGACAGAGTATATACACCTACTATTGAACGTAATGTATGAATACTGTATGAATGCTATATATTGGCATATTGGCACAACATCATAAATAGTACCCATCACAACACTGTTTTTGTTTTGTTTTGTTTTATTTGTTTGTTTGTTTGTGTCGCCCTCCCCCCCAAAAAAAAAAAAAAAAAAAAAAAAAAAAAAAAAAGCTTGGGAAAAAAATAGCAATAAACAACAACAAAAGACAAAAAATCACAGGAGTAATGCTAGAGATTTTATTGCAAAAGCACATACAAAGACGGCATACTGCACTACCACACTGTTTCTAAGATGAATCTCTTCAATAATAAATTATCCTGCTTTTCTGGCAGGCAATGAAGTTTCAAGCACTGCAATAAAACATGCACAGATATTGCTCAACTTTATGGAAACCACCATTCCATTGAGAGTTTCAGAGAGATTCCTCCAGCTTTTCTGTGAAATGATGAAACTGCAGAAGTGTGGACTTTCAAATAAATTGCTTTTTAATTAGGTTTAAATTAGGTTTCAGTCAAACTTATTAGATCATTTGTTTATGAAGTCAATATATGGAATATATTAGAAGTGTAATCTATTGTTTGAACTAAATTAATAAATTTCATTCAATATCATTTACCACATGTCTAAATTAGAACCACTTTTCTTTAAACATAATACCTTCGAAGCATAGAAATGCAGTTTATTTTTCTATTTAAGAGGCAATTTTAAAATTAAAAGGTCACAACATTATATAACTAGATTTTGTAAAAAGGTTGGATTGATTGATGTTCTTTAAATATCGATATTTCATATATCTTGATATATTCTGTGACAGTATAATCAGACTTCGATTTATTAATGTGCATATAATATATTTGAAGTGATTATTAAAAGCAATAGCTATTTGGGATATCTCTAAATATTCCAAATAAGCACTAATTATATCTTTTTACTTTTCATATTAATTTACATATATTTACCAATGAACATACTCTTTAAATTTTAAAAGACATTGCAATAAAAAATGACACCAAGATCCAAGCAGTTTACTGTATAAGGAGCCAATATGTCAAGTTGACTGGCATACCCAGATCTCTGTGTCTGCGTATCCATTGATTACAGTAAATGATTCTCCAGTATGAACCGATTTGCAGGATCAGAGCTATATCTATAATACATAAATTGAGGATGATGGAAAGAATGTGACAAGAAAACAATTGAATAATATAGTTTCATAATCCTTGTATTGACTGTTAATTTTCCCTTCCTTTATACTGACTTTCAGACAGATTTTGTTGTCACACCCTCATGAAATTCACAATTTGGAGGAATATGTGTCATGTGAAGAGTAAGAATGAACTTCCAGTTAAAGAAACTAATGGGTGGAACCTCTTGGAATACTGCACTCAGGGATGAAGTGGCCTTGATGCAGGAACCCCCCTGCATGCCACAATCCCCTGCAGAACACGTCCACCCCAGAGCAGATTGCCTCTGCAAAAAAAAAAAAGGAGACTAGAGGGGAGAATCTCCTGCAGGGATTCTCCTCAGGCTGCAGCCTCTTTCAGGTCAGATCCACCTGCTCCACCATGGACTCCTCCACAGGCTGCATTATGGCAATCTGCTCCACTGTGATACACCATGGCTGCAGGGGGACAGCCTGCTCCATTATGGGCCTCCCCACAGGCCACAGGGGAACTTCAGCTCCGGAGCGCAGTGTACCTCCTTGCTTTCCCAGTTGCTGTTGAGCAGAAGTTTTTTCCCTTTCTTAAACCTGTTCTCACAGAAGCTCAGACATCGCTTATTGGCTCAGCTCTGGCTAGGAGTGGGTCTTTGGAGCCAGCTGAAATTGGCCTTCATCTACCATGCGGCAGCTTCTGGAATCTTCTCACAGAGGCCACCCCTGCAGCCCCCTATTACCAAAACATTGCACGTAACCCCAATACATTTTGTCATTGAGGCAGTTGCAGAAGCCCTTCTAGTTCCCCTTGACAGCCCTTGCCAAATTCAATTCTACCTGGGCTTTAGCTTTCTTAACTTGATCCCTGGCTGCTTGTACAATGTCTCTGCATTTCTCCCAGGTTAACTGTCCTTGCTTCTACCCTCTGTAGGCTTTCTATTTGTGTTTGATTTTGGCCAGAAGCAATTTATTCATCCATGGAGGACTCCTGGCATTTTCTGACTTCATCTTAAGGATGGAGGAGGTAATCCTTGAGTAATAACCAGCTTTCCTGGGGCTTTCTTCCCTCCAGGGCTTTATTCCTCGGTACTCTGCCAAGCAGATACTTTGAAAGGCCAAAGTCTGCTCACCTAAATTCCAGGGTTATGAGTTCGCTGTGGACCTTCCTTACTGCCCTCAGGATCTTGGACTCCACCTTTTCATGGTCACTGCAGCCAAGGATGCCTTTGATCATCACATTCCCAATAAATCCATCCTTGTTGGTGAGAACAAGGTCCAGCATAATATCTCTACTCATTAACTCCATGTTTTGTTTTAACCCTTGAGGCAGCTAAGCACCACGTAGATATTTCCTCTCTCCTCCTCCCACTGTCCCCCACCCAGTGGGACTGGGGGAGACAATCAAAAGAAGAAAAGGGTAAAAACTCATGGGTTGAAATAAAGACAGTTTAATGGGACAAAAAAAAAAGAAAGGGAAGAGGAGGAGGAGGAGGAGGAGGAGGAGGAGGAGGAGGAGGAGGAGGAGCAGAAGAAGAGGAAGAGGAAGAATATACAAAGCAAGTGATGCACAAGTGGTGCTCACCACCCACCATCCAATGTCCAGCCAAACCCTGAGCATCAGCCCCATGCTTCCTGGCCAACTCCTCCCAGTTTTATTGCTCAACATGACATTATATGGAATGGAATATCCCATTGGCCAGTTTGAGTCAGCTGTCCCCTCCCAGCTTCTTGTGCACCCCAGCTTTCTTGCTGGCAGGACAGTATAAAAGCTGAAAAGTACTTGACTCAGTGTAAACACTGCTCAACAACAACTAAAATATCAGTGTGCTATCAGCATTATTCTCATCTTAAATTCAAAACACAGCACCACAGCAGCTACTAGGAAGAAAATTAACTCTATCCCAGCTGAAGGTAAGAAGATAAGGTAATCCCTTATCACTTGGAAAATGAATTTGTCATCAATGCATTCCAGGAACCTCCTGGATTGCTTCTGCCCTGCTGTGTTGTTGCTCCAGTAGATGTCAGAGTGGTTAAAGTCCTTCATGATGAACTAGGGCTTGTGAATACAAGGCTATTCCTATCCGTCTGTAGAGGTCCTCATCCACTTGTTCTTCCTGGTCAGGTGACCTGTAGCAGATTTCCACTACAATGTCACTAAGCCCTGTCTTCTCTTTAGTCCTTACCCATATGCTCTTAGTCATCTCCTCATCCACTCCCAGCCATAGCTCCATGCACTCCAGATGGTCATTGACATAGAGGGTGACCCCCCCTCCTCATTTCCTCAGCCTGTCCCTCCTAACAAACCTGTATCCTTCCATTAAAATGTTCCAGTCATGGGATCCATCCCACAACATCTCTCATAGCCCTGGAAACATACACACATCTCTAACTCACCTTGTTTATTCCTCATACAGCATGCATCAGTGTACTGGCATTTAAAAAGGGCACCTCAGCATGTTGTGTTCCTAGAAAATATTTGGTAGATTTCTCCATAACGCTGCAAGTGCTGGAGGTGATTCCACTCAAGCTCCATAACACTGGCTGCATGATCCTTCCCTATCATGTAACTCCACAGCCCTTGCTCATCAGCCCTCTGCACTGGTCCTTCACAGGGCTTCTGGTTACCATTTCCCTCCCCTCTTCTTCCTAGTTTAAAGCTCTCCTTAGGTCAGTTACCCTACTGGCAAACATATTTTTGCCCCATTTAGTGAGGTACAACTCAGCTTTCCCAAGCAGACCCCTCAAATAGGGTCCCATGATCATAAGATCCAAAACCTGTTGATGACACCAGTTTCACAGCCAACTATAAATTCCTTCACAGCTCTCCTATAAATTCCTTCCTTCTGTAAACCTTTCCCCTCCTCAGCAGGATCAAGGAAACCACCACCTGGGCCACCATTCCCTTAACTACTGTCCCCAGAGCTCTGTAGTTCATTTTGATACTGTCCAGGTTTCTTCTGGCAGTATCATTTACACTCACTGGGATTAAAAGCAGAAGGCAATGGTCAGAAGGCAGGCCTAACTTCAGGAGTGTTTCTGCTGAACCCTGATCTACAGCTCAAGCAGACAGCAAACCTCCTTAGTCAATAAATCAGGTAGACGGATGCCTTTGTCCCCTGCAACAGGGAGTCACTGATTACAATGACTTAGTGCTTCTTCCCGGGTGCCTTGTGTGGTTTAGGTGGACTAGATTTATTGCAAGTAGGCTTGTCTAGCTCCTTGTCAATGTTGAGGGTGGTGAACCTGTTTTGTAGTTGCAAGTCCTCAGGTGGAGTAGGAGCCTTCCTGTTGCAGCTAGAACCACCACTTTCCACCTTTACCCCAAGAAAGTCCCAAGAAATGACTTGAGAGTAGCACTACAGAGAAGGACTTGAGGATAATATTGACTGAAAAATTTGATATGAGCTGGCAATGTGCAGCCCAGAAAGCCAATTGCATAGACCTGGGAGTCCTGGTGGACAGCAGGCTGATTGTAAGCCAGCAATATGCCCTTGTGGCCACAAAGACCAACAGTATCCTGAGGTGCATTCAGAAGAGTGTTGCCAGCAGGTCCAAGGGAGGTGATCCTCCCACTCTACTCAGCTCTGGTGAGGCCACACCTGAAGTATTGTGTGCAGTTCTGAGCTCCCCAGTATAAGAGGGACATGGAGTTACTGGAGCAAGTCCAGAAGAGGTACAAAGATTATAAGAGGACTGGAACACCTGTTATACAAGGACAGGCTGAGAGACCTGGGTCTGTTTCACCTGGGACAGAGAAGACTGAGGGAAGACCTCAGTAATGTATATAAATACCTAATGGAAGGTGTCAGAAGGATGGAGATGGTCTCTTTTCAGTTGTGCCCAATGACAGGACGAGAAGCAAAAGGCACAAACTAAAGCACAAGAAGTTCCAGCTGAATATGAGGGGACACTTCTCTACTGTGAGGGTGACAGAGCACTGGATCAGGTTGCCCAGAGAGGTGGAGTCTCCTTCTCTGGAGATATTCAAAACCCACCTGGATGCCATCTGGTGCAATACACTCTAAGTGATCCTGCTCAGCAGGGGGGTTGGACCCTTCCAACCTCAGCTATTCTGTAATTCTGTGATTCTATGGCCAACATGTCAAGGGAGGTGATTGTCCTACTCTCATGAGAGCCCCATCTGGAGAAAATAAGATTCTGGAGAGACTTTATCATTTACTTATTATATTTTTATTATTATATTTTAAGGGCACTTATAAGAAAGATAGGGAAAGACTTTTTTATCAAGTCTGTAGTGATAGGACAAAGGGGCAAAAATTTTAAATTGAAAGAAAGTAAATTTTACATTAGATATAAGAAAGACATTATTTACTATGACCCTATGGAGACACTGGAACAGGTTGCCTAGAGACATTGTCAAACTCATGGTGAATGAGCTTTTTAAAGTATATTAATTTTCAGTCTCAGAAGAAAAACTGTTTATTTTTTACTAATTAATTCAAAATTTAAGTCCAAATTCTGTTTATATATATATATTTCAAAATTTTATTTGCATGACATTAAATAAATAATTAACAAATTTAATCTGGTGTTCAGTGTGGTGGTTTTACCGTGCTGGGCAGCTAAACCCCACAACCGCTCTCTCACTCCCCCTTCTTTAGATGAGGAGGGGGAGAAGTAAAGCAAAGAACAACTCACGGGTTGAGATAAGGATAATTTAATTAAAGGGAAGTAATTATAATAATTAAATAAAGACTACCATGAACTAAACAATTTAACTAAGGGGAAATAAAAAGGGAAAGGGGAAAAGGAAAAATAAAAAGAAGGGAGGAAAACAAACAAACAAAATAAATGAAGGCTATATGGAAGTGCAGAGGAAAGAAATTACTCTCTACTTCCCACAAATGAGCGATGATTGACCACGTCCTTGAAGCAAGGCCTCAACGCACGCAGCTGGTGTTCGAGAGGAGGACCGATGTTTTCACAATGAGAGCCCACCCCTCCCCTCTTCTTCCTGTTTCCACCTTTTATTGCTGAGTGTGACATCACATGGTATCCCTTTGATTGGTTTAGGTCAGCTGCCCTGGTGATGTTTCTCTCCTCGCTTTTTGCCCACCCTCTAGGAGGGTTAGAGAAAGGCCCAATGCTGTTCCACTGCTGCTCAGCAGTAGACACAACACTGGTGTGATAACACTGCTGTTCCAGCTACAAGTACAGAGTACGGCACTGTATGGGCTGCTGCCGGGAAAGTTAACATTCCAGCCAGACCCAGTACATTCAGCCATGACTAAAACAAAAGTGGCTAAAACTAACCCCTCCTCTAAAAAATAGAAAACAACCTTAGAAAGTTATAAACAGAGTTAGTAACATGTAAATTTCCAGGAAAGATAATGACAAAGACAACTGAATTAGTCTTTCTTATTAACACTTATTATCATGTCAATAATTGACAATAAATAAAATAAAGGAATTACTACAATTTAAATTGAGTTTGTCTTACAGGGATAAAATAGAGATAATTTCCATAGATGCAATATTTATCAATATTTGCATATGAATATCTACATTTCTCTATTGCTTTAGCAGTATTTTTTTTAATCTAGTATATTTTTATTTTACAATAGTCTACATTTCTCTTCCCCATTGTTCTCTTGATACTATTTTTCAAAAACAGGATCTATCACTGTCTATTACTTAATTTTAATTTCTCTTAAACTACATAATATACTTCTTTTTATACAGTATATGTTTTGTATGTTTGTGTGTGTGTGTGTACATTGATGTAGCTGAAGATCTATGTTTCATATATGGTTTCTGACATCTCTGTTCAGTTGTTTACAATAATCTCTTTTCAGAGTTCTAGGGCTGCTCCTCAGGGAAATATGACTTGATGGCTTAGTGCAAAATGTCCATCAAGTGAGGTTGTCAAGATCCACCTTTTTTTACCAACATTTTTCTTTTTAATATGCATGTAGAAAATCTGAGAGCAATGCCTCTCATCAAATAAAACCAAATTTATCATTTTGATTTTCTAATTAGGTACTTTATTCATTTTACAGTGATACGTACCTGATTTCTGGCAGTACCCTGATTAAATATGGTTCAGCAGCAATGTCTTTCTAAGTAACTACTACAGTCAGTCATATGTGCTTCATTAAGTCAAATGTGGTGAGTATTTGAAAACTGAGGATGAAAAAAGGCCAAGAAAATCATTTAGGTAAAGTGCATTTTGCCTTAGCAGGTTTAATGACTAAATAAAAGGATAGATAATGAAGTATAATAATGTAAAAGGTGAGCTAAAATCTCCAAGAATATCCCAGATGGAATGCTAACTTTATTTATTTATTTTTTAAATTTAGCAGCAATTCCAAAAGTTTGTGTAATCCTATACAATGCTTAGTCCAAATGACTTCCTATATATTGATAAACAACATGATGTTTTATCTTTGAATAGAAGGGCAATGTTGTCTTTAGCTTTATTCAAGTCCAGAACTAGATGGAAGTGATAAACTTAAACAATGATTCATAAAGGAAATGGTCATATTCTGTGTATAAATGAAGTAGACTAAAATCTTGATATTGCATGTGTGTTTTAGCTGTTCTATAAATAATGAGAAAGTGAAATAAAGCAATGATAGTGAAATAAAGCAATGATTTATTACTGTTTCAAAGAAACATGCAGAATTCAGATGTGATTTACAGGGGAAATCAATTGCTTATTATCTCTTCTAAATACAGCTAAAGAAATAGATCTCAACTGATTTCTCTGTCTTTTACATAAGCAGACATAGATCACAGATGTTTAGTATTGCTCTTAGTAATTGATTCTTGATTTAGAAATGCATGTACTCTTTATAAAAGAAAAAAAAAAAAAGAGGAAAAAAAGAAAAAAAAAGAAAAAACTAATTCTTGACATTGTCATGTGTTTTGTTTTTAACTAATCATTTTCTAAAATACTCTTCTCTTGCAGTATTCTAAATTCTAAATTCTCTTGTAGTATTCTAAATTCTCTTGTAGTATTCTAAAAGAGTGTTCTAAAATACTCTTCTCTTAATACTAGACCAGATAATATAAAAACACCTAACACCTTAGTGCCTTTTAAAATTTGGTCTCTCACCTCAAACTAAGAAGCATTGAATCATTCAAGCTGGAAAAGATCTCAGCAAAACTCTAGTTCAGACCAGCGTGTTCAAGGCTGTGTCCAGCTGGATCTTGGAAACCATCAACAGAGATACTATAGCTTCACCAGGCAACCTCCTTCAATGCTTCATGGTCCTTATGCCTTAAAAGATTTTCTTTATAAGTCAGAGTGCTCTCATTTCAATTTATGTTTATTTTCATTCGTTCTCCTGACCTACACCTCAGCAAATAAGCTGGCTGTGTCTTTTTGATAGAGAAGTGAGGGTGAGGATGAATGAGCAACAGAAATATAGCATTATCAACTGACTTGCAACCCACATCCACAACCCATCTCCCCTGTGCCATTCAAGGGAAGCAGGTGAATGGAAGGAAGGTGTTTTTAATTTGGTTTTAGTCCTCACTGTTCTAGTCAATCATATATAGGCAATAAAACACATTAATCTCCCTTACGCTGAGTTTGTTTTGTTTTGCTAGTGACAGTAACTGGTGAGCTTTTTTTACAAGGTTTTTTTTTTCCTTGCATACACCCCCCTCTTCCCCCCCTTCTGAGGAGGAATAAGAACATGACAGGCTAGAGCTTAGCTACCTACTTGTGTTAAATCACCACACCTCCTAATAGGTACTGACTGGCTGCTGTTAGGTACCCCAAAGCTGTCTCTTCTCCAAGCTGACAGAGCCCAGCTCACTCAGCCTTTCCTCAAAGGGTAAGTGCTCTAGCCCCAACCAGCTTAGCTGCTCTCTGTTAAAGTCACTACAGTTTATCACTGTCTTGTACTGGAAGCCAAACCTGGATACAATATTCCAGATGTGGTCAGTATCTGAGATTAATGAGAGTTTGAGTAGATTTTGTGGCCTTAGAAAAATTATTATCCCCCAACCCCACCCACAAATCTCAGCATTCCATAGCTTGCAATTACAACTTAGTGTGCTAGCACAGAAGCACTTTTAGTAAGCATCCACTAATTCAAGCATAATTCACACTCACTGGAGAATACAGCTTTCTGAAATAACAGAACTGTAAATTCAACCAGCCAGGATCCTCACTGTACATTTGTCTCAGAAAGTGCAAACAAATTTTCTTATAAGAATCTACTGGGAAAAAAAAAAAAAAAAAAAAGAAGGGGGGGGTGGGGAGAGGAAAAAGGGAAGGACATCACTTATCTCTAACCTGTAACAAGTCAAACAAGTCATGTGTGTTCTGGAGAGACAAGAGCTCACAAGTACAGAATATTAGGTATTTTATATTCTTTATAATCTGGATTTTACATGTGTAATCAACATCATATGCTTGTAATGAGGAAACCTGTGGAAAGGAAGAAAGGTAACATGATTATATGGAAAAGATTACAACATTGAAATTCCCCTTATTCAAAAGAATAATACTTGAAAGAAAGTAAAAAATATGAAAAAATACCTGGTTTATGTCTGCAGTATTATGAACCACCTTAGGGTATCAATTTAAACATTTTTGCTGTGCTGTTATTCCAAGATGTTAAAGCCCTACTTCTAACTTCAATGTTCACTGTTTTTTCTTTTTAATTCTTTGTTATTCCAGAAGGAGAAGGAAAAACGACAACAACAAAAACAAAAACTTCTATGTAAAAGAAGAATCTGAACACTAAGAATATGGAAAAAACAACAACCTGAAGCTAATATATACAGAGATATATCTCAAAATATCCTGAATTAAAGACAGAAAAAGTTATCTTTCTGTATTAACAAGGAATTCTGCTGTTGCAAATAATCTTTATGTGTATAGTTGATAAAAGTGGTCACTTCGATCAGTGAACAGTTTTTGCTTTTTTTTTCTTTTTTCTTTTTTTTTTTTTTTTTAAATTGGATAATTATAAGAACTTACTTTAAGAAAAACATTTCCAACCTGGTCTTTTGCAAATAATATTAGAAACTACAGTGCAGATTAAAACTGCTATTGGTGAACAGAAAAAAAAAAGGACTCACGTAAAACATAGACATAGGAAGCTGATTCCCCTTTCTGCTCTCAAGATGGCAGAGAAAGAAACTCAGTAGTGGAGGCCATACACAGCACTCCTTAGCTTCACAAGCTCACACACATTCGTAGATAACTGAGTACCAGCACAGCTCCTCTGTCTGCCCACAACCTCTGCCTGGATCACAGACCACTTACCCAATTCACATCACCTACTCCAGCTAAGTTAGTCCAGTTTAAAGTTCACTGTACACACACACACACACACACACACACTTTCTCCCTCACATACACCACATTCACAAATCCCCCCTAATTGTACCAGCATGGACCAGCTCATCTGATACCCGAGGCCCCTGAAACTCAATTGCTAGTCCAGCTTAAAGTTTGCTAGCAAATACACACCACATGCATACCAGATCTGGGGTGCATACAGACATCCAGATCTGCCAGCAGCTGGCAGTAGGCACATGCACTGTGACCTGCAACTGCACTCCAGCCACCAGTTGGAGCCACACTCACCTCACTCATGTTGGTCCCCTCAGTAGCTGTTTTATAGCACACCACTCCCGTTCCAGTGGCAAGAAGATGCCCCATGTGCGTAAATGATGCTAGGACCATGCTCACTCCAGAAGCTGGCACCACAGACTGCAGGTGCCTATACCCCTGGTCTGATTCTAGTAGATGGCACCCAGTCCAGTCACACTGGTTTATTAGCAGCTGACCTTGATCTCAAAGAGTGCCCCCCCAGCTACTGATGATAAAATCCCCACTTGCTCCAATTGCTGATACCACAGGCTGTGGGGCCTGCACCCCCAGCCTGACTCCAGTAGCTGGCACTAAATTCACTTGCACTGACTGACCTGCAATAAATTCACTTGCACTGACTGACCTGCAATAAATTCACTTGCACTGGCACTTAGTCTTTTCAAGTCACATAAACACACATACAAGCCCACAGTTAAAGTAGTTCCCTTGCAGTAGCTGGTATGGGAACAGAAACCATTTCCATCCCAGTGGCTAGGAGCAGAAGATCCCATTTGGTCCCTCCAGTAGCTGGCACTGAGACCCTGAACTCACTTCAGTAGGTGGCACCACAAGCCACAGGTACCCACACCCCCAGTCTGACACAAGTAGCTGGCACCAATCTTCACTCACCCACGTACAGTTCTTGCCAGTAGCTGGCATGTAGACTGGCAGCATACATACACATTGGAAAGAGAGTGAAAATACACAGAGGGATAGTTAAGAAAAGTTTTAATCAGAAAATATAAGGAGGTTGTACGTACTGTGGTGATCGGACACCAGATACAGCCAGAAAACTACTAACAAGACCTGTTTTACATGCAACCAGCCCTTCTATATTCTTTTTTTTTTTTTTTTTTTTTTTTCCTATCCCCCACCTGTTATTGTTCCTCCTGCTCCCTGTCTCTACTGCACAGCCCACCACGGATATGCAGAGCTTTGCGTTTTCCTGCACCCTTACCGGTCCAGGGTCCCCCCTGTTTCACAGTCTTATCAGCTGAAAACTGCAGGTTGTTCTTTCTAGAAACAGCACCTGTAGCTCACCCGTTAGTGAGACTAAGATAATTGAATCAACACAGAAGTCCTCAATCAGATAACCCTGCTGTAAAAATAAATAAATAAATTAAAAAAAAAAAAATCCTACGTTCTCACATGCTCATAAATTAGAGTTTCTAATATAACTAGCATATCTAAGTTATCATGTTGGCAAGAATCTTACCGACTCTCAATAGTTTCCTACTCTCGCATATTGAATATATGGTAGTTTGCTTCTATGCTCTCCTCTGAAAAAAACTGAAGAGTTCTCTGGCTAGGATAAGCCTGACATGAATCATGAATGAGATGATAGTCATTCTCTCATTCTATGCTGCAAAGTAGATATACGACTTGAACCAGATCTGTTTTGTTTGTTTGTTTGTTTGTTTTTTGAAGTCTGCTCCATTCTTCTAAAAGTATTCTAAAAGGATGAATTTTAGCATGTTCTGACATGGTCTGAGCAACAGCCCTACCTTAAATACTAGCAAGAGGAAGGTAAGCTAGCTTCCAACCCTGAATTGACAGATTGACTGAAAAGACTATGAGGAAGAGTGACACTGTACCCTCATCTCTGCTCAGAGAAGGAGGAGTCTTCCCCCTTGCCCCTGAAGTGCCCTGCACAACACATACAATGCTTTAAGCCTGGAAAAAAAAGAGAATGTGTGAGCAATGATCAAGACACAGGAACCATCTCTATAAGAAACAGTGATACAAACACACACATACAGATGCACACACACACACACACACATGATTTTTTGTAGTAATTAGAGAATCCACACTGAAAGGCACTGAAGTACTTACTTGCCATCTGGATGATCTCTCCACAGAGGTTTGCTGCCTGCCTGAGACCTGAATTCATGATATCACAAACAGGCTACCAAACCAGGTGTGGCCAGAAAACTACCACCCATTCCTTCTCTTTCATGTAGAGTCAAATGAGACTGCAACAAAGTAGGCAATGTAGGATTTACCTGGCAAGGTTTTGGTAGCTGGGGACCATAAGGATGGTTTCTGTGAGAAGAATCCAGAAGCTGCCCCATGTTAGGTAAGGGCCCCACCACTGGACAGAGCCAAGCCAATATGTGATGATGTTTGAACGTCTGTGAGAGCAAGTTTAAGAAAGAGAGAAAAAAAAATGCTGGGGAAAAGCAGGTGGGAGAGAGAGGAGTGAGAACCAGCCCTCAAGACACCAAAGTCAGTGAAGAAGGAGGGCAGGAGGTACTCCAGGCGCTGGAGCAGAATTTCTCCTGAGGCCTTTGGAGAGGACCATGGTGAAGCAGGCTGTCCCCCTGCAGCCCATGGTGTACCACGGTTGAAAAGATTTCCGTGCTACAGCCTGTGAAGGAGACCATGGTGGAGCAGGTGGATCTGCCCTGAAGGAGGCTGTGACTTCTGGAGAACAGCTGCAGGAGCATATTCTGGGCTGGACCTACTGCCTCTGGAGAGGACAACACCCAGGAGCAGGTGTCCTGGCAGGAGCTGCTCCTCATGGGGGACCCATATTGGAGCATTGTGCTCCTGATGGATGGACCCCATGGTATTGGCCCATATTTGAAGCAGTTCTTGAAGAGCTGCTGCCTGTGGGATCCCCAAGCAGGATCAGTTCAGGAAGGAGTGTATCCCATGAAAGTGACCCCACGTTGAAGCAGGGGAAGAGAATGACTGAGAAGGATCATCAGTGACAAAGAGTTAGGGACTGACCGCAACCCCCATTCCCCTGTTCTCCTGTGCCACTCAGGGTGGGCGGAGGAGGTGGAAACAGGTTGTTGGGGGAAGGTGTTTTGAGTTTCTTTCCTTTGTTTCTCATTCCTTTAGATTGTTAGTAACAGGCAATACATCTTACTCCCTACTCTGAGTTTGTTTTGCCCGTTATTATAATTGTTGAGTAATCTCCCTCTCCTTATCTCAGCCCTTGAGCATTTTTCATCATATTTTCTCCCTCTCTCCCTTTGAGGAGGAGGAGTGAGAAAGCAGTGAGATTTCACTCATAAGTGGTGAGATTTAGATAAGATGTGAGGAGGAAATTCTTCACTCAGAGGATGGTGAGGTACTGGAACAAGTTGCCCAGAGAAGCTGTGAGTGCACCATCGCTGGAGGTGTTCAAGACCAGGCTGAATGAGGCCCTGTGCAACCTGATCTAGTGCATGACATTCCTGCCCATGGCAGAGGGCTTGAAACTAGATGATCTTTAAGGCCCCTTCCAACCCAAGCCATTCTATGAGTCTGTGATTGAATTTATGACTAACTCCTTTGCATATCAGACTGTATCTCATGCTGCCTTGTCCTCGTTATTGTACCATGGTATATGGAGACTATGAATCAGTTCTTCCATTTATAGACTTCTTTGTGATAGAACTATAGAAACAGGAATGATAAAGGAGGGAGCAGGGAGGACCTACAGCTGCAAGAACCATGATTGCACCAACTATCTTCACTCTTCATAAGAGAAGAAATCTGCTTGTATTCTTCAGGAATTATTTTCCGTTACTCATGACTGATAGCATGACTGGAGATCAAAATTGCTACTACATTTGACAAAAATGGAGGTTGTTCATGGAGGGGGGAAAAAATTAATGAGATAAGTTATGTTTATAAGTCAGAGAGAAAAAGGAATGAAAGGAGATATTTGTGAAGAAGAGAGGGTAGAAACTAAGGAACTAGAAGAGCAGAAAACATTAACTAAGGTGTTAGTATCTTATGCATTAATTATACTATTAAGCATGTCTTCCTTGACTTCTTTTCCATTGCAGAAGTCAAACAATACAAACACTTCTTACACAAACACAGGAAAAACAATATGTATGCATGTCCTTGGAAGTGATATCATTTATTTACAGTTATTATTTTACAGTTGCTCGAGTCTGCTTTATTTACTTTAGGATTACTCCATTTATTGGTTTTGAAAATATAGCAGTTGTTAGAGAAGTTGTATTAAAGTTTGAAGTGTTTTACAGAAAAAAAAAAAAAGAGAGAGAAGAAGGAAAAAAAAAAAAGCTTAAGCAAAACTGTATTTTTATATTTGTATACAAATATAATACAAATTTGTATACAAATTGTATACAAATCCATTTTTTATTGGCTGCATGTATATGAAAAGAACAAAAACTTTTGAAATACAATGTCCTGAATTTTATTACTATGGGTTCTCTCCCACTCAGCCCATTTAGTATGATGTATTTACAGACTACATTAGAAATGCAATTGACTAGATAATAACATTAATCCAAGTTTTAATGAGGTTTATCATACTTAAGGTCAAAAAAGGTGCGCATGTCTAGTTTATTCAAAGGCAAAGCAAGGAAAAAGGCAAGGGCAAGGCAAGGAAAAGGAAAAGGAAAAGGAAAAGGAAAAGGAAAAGGAAAAGGAAAAGGAAAAGGAAAAGGAAAAGGAAAAGGAAAAGGAAAAGGAAAAGGAAAAGGAAAAGGAAAAGGAAAAGGAAAAGGAAAAGGAAAAGGAAAAGGAAAAGAAGAATAAAAAGGGAAAAAAAAGGACAAAAATAAAAGAAGAAAAAAGAGAAAAGAAAAAAAAAAAAAGAAAAAGAAAAGAAGAAAAGAGGTTAGTGAGATTTCAAGATGCCTAGCAGTTGGGTATCCCTTATCACTACATCTATTGTTGTTTCTTCCTTCTTGTATCTGGATCTCTCATAGAATCATTAAGGTTGGAAAAGACCTCCAAGATCATCTGGTCCCACCATCACCCTACTACCAATGTCACCCACCAAATCTTGTCCCTAAGTACCACATCTAACCTTTCCTTAAACACCCCCAGGGACAGTGACTCCACCACCTCCCTGGGCAACCTATTCCAAAGCCTGACTACTCTTTCCAAGAAGAAATGTCTCCTCATTTCCAAGCTGAACCTCCCCTGGCACAACTTGAGGCCATTCCCTCTAGTCCTATCACTAGTTACCTGTGAGAAGAGGCTGACACCCAGCTCCCCACAACTTCCTTTCAGGTAGCTTTAGAGAGCAGTAAGGTTTCCCCTGAGCCTCCTCTTCTCCAGACTAAACAACTCCAGTTCTCTCAGCAGCTCATAAGACTTGTGTTCCAAAGCCCTTAACCAGCTTTGTAGCACTTATTTGGACACGCTCCAGGGCCTCGATGTCTTTCTTGTAGTGGGGGGCCCCGAAGTGAAGACAGTACTTGAGGTGCCACCTCACCAGAGCAGAATACAGTGGGAAAACTCATATTGCAAGTGAGCTGCTTACTGCATATTCTAATGTGAATCTCTTTCAAAATCTCCTGTTCAAGCTACTTCATTTTAATATGTAATACACGAATTAACAGTGATCTAGAAAAAAAAAAAACACTTGAAGATTCTTGTTAAATAGTTACTTAAGGTTGCTTTCACTTTTTAATCCATGAGGTATTTCTTTTAAGGCAACTAAAATTGACTTAGCTGACAAAGATACAAGGTTTGTCTGTAGAAACAAGAAATAAGTTTCTTGGAATTCGATGTTCCAAGTCAATGCAAGTGTAAAAGTATTACACAGAAAGACAGTAAATAGACATGAAATTTAGGCCTTTCAAAATGACTTCTTTATTTGCATCCTATAGCAAAAATTGCTCTTTATCAGACTTTTAGGTCATCATTATGTAGCTGTGAATATATTTTAGTCCAGCTAGAAGAATATGGCTTGCTAAAGGCACTTTTAATCCCAAACAGGAGAAGAGGTAGATAATAATGTTACAGATTCTTAGTCTGATTACGTTTTTCTACATTCCCGTGATGCTCAGACCAGTGTGACTCCACAAACTTCAGTGTAAGTAATAGGAAAATTTGAGCATTTAATCAGTGCCAGTAATTACAGCATCAAATTAACATTATATTAATGCTGTTACACAGACCAAACTTCCCCTTGTAGAGTAAACTATGAGGTGAATGGCAGGTTAATATCAACTACAGTAGTCTGAAAATTTGATTATGTAATGGAGCAAGATAGTGCTCACCTTGGATTTAAAATAATTCTTGCAAAGGTAAGGCTGAAATAAAAATAAAGGAACATCTAAAACTGCTTAAAAATATTTAATTTACAAATTTATTACCTTTTCTTAGATGGGGTCAGGATGTGTACATTGAAAAATATCTGTGAAGAACAAGGGCATATTAACACTTATTCATATGAATAATTTTCTTGAATCGATAGTCATCTATCCTTTTTGTCAGGGGCTATGGTTCAGAATACATAGTCTGGTTTCAAGACCCTGCTTTCCCTAATGAGACTGTGTTTTTGGAGAGTTTGGGAAAGTGCCTCAAGTAAAAATAGTTATAAAGGAACAGAACAGTATTTTTCTAGTTACTTCTGCAGCTTGGAAGTGCAGTCTCTCTGCTTGAACCAGGTAAGTGAGAGGATTGTTTTACTATCATACCTACTTCCATATTTCCTGAGATGGTGAAAAATATCAGACAGGTCTATTAAAAGAAATACCTTTCTTGCCTAATGATCACTCCATCTACAGCAGAGGGACAACCATCTTTTCTCACTCTCTTTTCCAAGGTCCTATAATAAATCTCTTATCTCAATTATTTATAGAATGTTTACTGTTATAGAATGTGCAACTAAATCTTGCTCAGAATTCACATTTTTTTAGGTAGTTTCTTCAATTAGTCTCAAAGTCAACTATTAGTCTTTACATACGGGTGAGCTTCATTGGCTTCTTTAATTCTGAATATAAGCCTGTGAGTCAGTATACAGAGATATACAGATATACAGAGTCTGTATATTGTCTTGCCCTAGAAGGACTAGAATTAGCTCTGCACCTGTTTGGGAAGTTCAGGTGATCATCAATGCTCATTGCTAAGAAATATTTATTTTTCCTTAAAACAAATTATATGAAAGGTTATTGGGTTACAGATTGAAAGTTCTTAGAGCAAAAACCAATCCATAACATGTTTTAAAATTCATAAAGAGATCATGGATTTCAAAGCTTCCATCTTTTCCAATGTCTGTCTTTCTTTCCTCATGTTTTTTTCCTCTTAAATCCATTCTACAGCTTTTTTTTGAAACTCACTCCAGGGAGTTTCAATGTTAAAAGTTAATGTCCATTGCCTGAGGATTCTCAGTCTCAACCAAGGCAACTCTATAAAATAAAAAAGGTGCTGATCTCTTCTTTCTCATGACAAATGAGAGGACTCAAGGGAATACATGTAGATTCAAGCTGCGACTGGAGAGGAGAGGGTCCGGCTGGATGTTAGGAAAAGGTTCTTCCTAAGAACCTAAGAAGGTGGATGAGCACTAAAACAGGCTCCCCAGGGAAGCGCTCACAGCCCTGAGCCTGCCAGAGTTCCAGAAGCATTTGTACAATGTTCTTAGACATATTGTTTGATTTTTGGTTGGTCCCTTGTGGAACCAGGAGTTGGACTCAACGGTCCTCATGGATGCCTTCCAACTCAGTCTATTCTATGATTCTATGGGTCTATGATCCTAAATGGACTATTCAATCCTAAAGCGACATTCAGTTTCTGGTTAAATAGTTAGGTTAATCTCTCTTTCTATTTTGCTGTGGCAAAATTTTATTCCATTCTTTTCCCACTAAAAAGCATTTGGAAAGTTGAGAAAACAAACAAACAAAATGTAGTAAACAAAAAAAACAATTTAAATACTTTCTTATTGTCTACATTTCCTTCAGGTGTTCACAAGATATAAATAAATCATATATGTGTGTGTTTATAAAATTTGCAAATATATATATAACATATATAGTGAGAGATATCTTCCATAATGTCTCTTTTCCTTGACATTTGATGCTTAGGAGCAAAAGTGTATATTCAAAAGATAAAATGAAGTGTTAAGTGTGATTACAACAGGAGGCAGTTCATGCTGCTTTCCATGCTAGTTAGCAAAGAAGGTAAACCCTTTTTTAACATGGAGCAGATACAAAACTCTCCTCTGCATGGTCCCTACAGCTACATCTGTACTACTAAATTAGGTGTGCTAAGGCATATTCCCAGACACAAAGGCCAGTGGGTCCAGACCAGTGAGCATATATTCTAATAAACTAACAGCCCCCAAAAACAGTCAGGGATAACTCTTTGAGTACTCTAACTTCTGAAATGTGTCTGAGAAGTGCTAGATTTAACAGTCCCAAAGTCCTAAATGTCAAGGATGTTATGGTTTAACCTGCCTGGAAGCTAAGCATCACAGAGCCATTAGTTCACCCTCTTTGGAATGGGGAAGAGAATCAGAAAGAAATGAAAGCCTGTGGGTTGAGATAAAGACAGTTTATTAGGACAGAAAAGAAAGGAAAATAATAATGATAATAGTGTGTACAAAACAAGTGATGCACAATGCAATTGCTCACCACCCGCTGACCAATAGCCAACTAATCCCTGAGCAGCGAGTCCCCCACACACTGACCAGCCACCCCATATTAGTTGTTCAGCATGACATCAGATGGTATAGAATAACCCTTTGGACAGTATGGATCAGCTGCCCTGGTTCTCCCCTCACAGCTCCTGATGCAACCCCAGCCTCCTCTCCAGCAGGACTGTGTGAGAAGCCAAAAAGTCCTATGCTTAGTGTAAGCACTGCTCTGCAACAATTAAAACATCAGCTTGATATCAACATTATTCTCATCCCAAATCCCAAACACAGCACCCTACCAGCTACTAGGAGGAAAATTATCTCTATCCTAGGTGAAACCAGAACAAAGGACTATTCCGATCATTCAGTAGTACAGAAAATAATAATAATAATAATAATAATAATGATAATAATAATAATAATAATAATAATAATAATAATATAAAACACAATAAATAAAATAAAATAAAATAAAATAAAATAAAATAAAATAAAATAAAATAAAATAAAATAAAATAAAATAAAATAAATGTCCAATTCTGTTTAATTCCTGAATTTATATCCTGACATATCTCAGGGACAAAGTGGTGCCACCTAGGTTACCCTAAATGGTGCAGCAACTCAAGTCATGTCTGAGCCACTGAACCCAGAAACGACGCACTAAGGGAAGAACATGTTAGTAATGTTGAAGCTTGGCTGTTTAGCTTGAATCAGCAGCCTTGGCAACATGCAGCTCCATGAATTCGTCATATAGGCTGTTTTGAGACTGATTTACAAAGTAAAGCCTCAGCAGGAATAACGGTACTTGGAGCTAGGTAAAACAGCATGAGGGTAAAGCAAAAGTTCAGAGTGGAATTATCTATTTCATTTATACTTTTTTTCATTTGTACTAGTAAATTATCTCATGAAGTTCATTAACCAATTAGGAACTTCACTTGGGCTCTCAAGGAGGCCATACTACTCTACAAATTATGCAACTGGGAGTTTTTTTTTTCTCCTATTTTATCTTTTATTTATATATTTTTTGCTCCGATATAATATAAGCCTTACAAAAAGAAGTCAGAAATGTTTCCAGATTTACAAAAAGTATTTAGAAGTTAAATTGAATGGGGATTTATATATATACATTTATACACACATGCATGTGTGTGTATGAATACTTTTTTATACATATTCATCAAGTAAACATCATTGTCAGAACCCTCTCTGTATTAAAAGAAAGAAACAAACCCAAAAATACTAAAATACTAAATTCTATTGCAAATGAGTATTTATATTGATACAGAGAAGAACTCTGATACGCTACAATCACTGAAGGGCTTTTCTGTTTGTTTGTTTGCTTTTCAATATACCTCATTTCAAATATAATAAATGTATCTGGAATCATCAGTAGCTCTAGAACTGTGATGACTTCCATGTCAGGATCCTAAGATCACCAGTGGGCCCAAGCGTCCCTGCTTAGCCTCCCCATGGTTCTCCTTATCCTGCCCAGGACCCCATTTCAACCTTTAGGGTCATCAGCCCCTGCCACAGTAAGATCACAGCATGGCTGATCTCCAGCTTCCCAACACCCTGTCCTTCATTAAGTCAGGCCCACCTTCAGGTCCATATCCTGGCTTGTTCCCGTACCTGTCCCAGCTGTCCCTTGGCTGCCCCACTCCAGCTGGGGCAGTGGGATGGGCCATGGTCATCAGGCCATGCCCTGCCCAGGCAGCCCCCATAGCTGCCCTTGCCAGGCCCCCAGTGAGGTACCAGTCCACCCAGGAACCTGATATATAGCCCTTTTATACATATATCCTTTGTAGAAAAGAACTGGATCCTACTAGCCTGTATATAAAATGACAAATAGGGTGATCATTCCTATATAAGGAAACAAACCAGGTACCAACCAGAGATGTGTGTATTGCATGATTATTAAGGTAATGCTGACATTAGTAATTACATTTATTCAGAAATGTCCCCAGGTACTGAGGCTGATTGACACCAAAAGGCCTGAATTTATGCTCATAGAGTATGGACTCCACCAAAGGCTGGCTGCATGCAGCCTGACTAATAAGAATGGTCTTTTGAATGGCATGACTCCTGAGCTGCTCCTGGAAAGCTTCTCTTATAAATGTAAAGCAGCTGAATATTTCCCATGTTACAACACATGAAAAGAATGAGGTATGTATGTCACTGTACATCTTTACCTTTCTCGTTACACATAAAAGACTATAATTGAGAATAATTTAAAAAGTAGGTCAGCCTTCCACCCCAACACAGGTATACAGAACATATTCTCCTGAATTGGATTAATGAGTGACCTAGTTGAGCCTTATAGATAATTCTATGTTGAGCATTCATATTTATATGTAAAAAATTCCTACAAAATTGGAAGTATGCATAATGAATTCCTTCCTTTATTGTTATATAGTATATTGTTAAATAAAGATACCAATAACTTACTGGACAATAAAAAATAAATTATTTATATAACTAACTACTTTCACTAACACTTACTGAATAGCAACACCACATCAATATGAAAACACCCATTTCTGCAAAAATGTGAGCATCATACTTGGTGGCACTGTAGCACTGTGACCCATTCTGAATACATTTCAAAGTCACATCCAAATATGTTGTATAAGAAACTGAACCTTGTATTTTGATACGTGTTCATACTGACAGATCTTTTCCTACTAGATTTTTAGCATGCTTTATCTAGAGTTTAAATTTATCCTCAGAAGTTCCTTTTTATCTTCATAAGAGAAATATCATCTTCACTTGCTATGACTCCTGTCAGTTTGACCTCAGTGCCAGGAAAGCTCATGGAGCAGATCCTCCTGAGAGTCATCATGCAGCAATTGCAGGGGAAGCAGGCGATCAGGCCCAGTCAGCATGGGTTTATGAAAGGCAGGTCCTGCTTGACAAACCTGATCTCCTTCTATGACAGAGTGACGCGCTGGGTGGATGAGGGAAAGGCTGTGGATGTGGTCTACCTTGACTTCAGCAAGGCTTTTGACACCGTCTCCCACAGCATTCTCCTCAAGAAACTGGCTGCTCTTGGCTTGGACTGGCGCACGCTTCGCTGGGTTAGAAACTGGCTGGATAGCCGGGCCCAAAGAGTCGTGGTGAATGGAGCCAAGTCCAGTTGGAGGCCAGTCACTAGTGGCGTCCCCCAGGGCTCGGTGCTGGGGCCGGTCCTCTTTAATATCTTCATTGATGATCTGGACGAGGGCATTGAGTGCACCCTCAGTAAGTTCGCAGATGACACCAAGTTAGGTGCGTGTGTCGATCTGCTCGAGGGTAGGAAAGCTCTGCAGGAGGATCTGGATAGGCTGCACCGATGGGCTGAGGTCAACTGCATGAAGTTCAACAAGGCCAAGTGCCGGGTCCTGCACCTGGGGCGCAATAACCCCAAGCAGAGCTACAGGCTGGGAGAGGAATGGTTGGAGAGCTGCCAGGCAGAGAAGGACCTGGGAGTGATGGTGGATAGTCGGCTGAATATGAGCCAGCAGTGTGCTCAGGTGGCCAAGAAGGCCAACGGCATCCTGGCTTGTATCAGGAACAGCGTGACCAGCAGGGCTAGGGAGGTGATCGTCCCCCTGTACTCAGCTCTGGTGAGGCCGCACCTCGAGTACTGTGTTCAGTTTTGGGCCCCTCGCTACAAGAAGGACATCGAGGTGCTTGAGCGGGTGCAGAGAAGGGCGACGAAGCTGGTGAGGGGCCTGGAGAACAAGTCCTACGAGGAGCGGCTGAGGGAGCTGGGCTTGTTCAGCCTGGAGAAGAGGAGGCTCAGGGGTGACCTTATCGCTCTCTATAGGTACCTCAAGGGAGGCTGTAGCGAGGTGGGGGTTGGCCTGTTCTCCCACGTGCCTGGTGACAGGACGAGGGGGAATGGGCTTAAGTTGAGCCAGGGGAGTTTTAGGTTAGATGTTAGGAAGAATTTCTTCACTGAAAGGGTTGTTAGACATTGGAACAGGCTGCCCAGGGAAGTGGTGGAGTCACCATCCCTGGAAGTCTTCAAAAGACGTTTAGATGTAGAGCTTAGGGATATGGTTTAGTGGAGGGCTGTTAGCGTTAGGTTGGAGGTTGGACTCGATGACCTTGAGGTCTCTTCCAACCTAGAAATTCTGTGATTCTGTGACTTGGATTTTTTAACACAGTACCATAAATAATCCATAAATTTATGAATTACAGACAAATAAATCGAGTCCAGAGAAGGGCGATGAAGCTGGTGAGGGGCCTGGAGAACAAGTCCTACGAAGAGCAGCTGAGGGAGCTGGGATTGTTCAGCCTGGAGAAGAGGAGGCTCAGGGGCAACCTTATCGCTCTCTATAGGTACCTCAAGGGAGGCTGTAGCGAGGTGGGGGTTGGTCTGTTCTCCCACGTGCCTGGTGACAGGACGAGGGGGAATGGGCTAAAGTTGCGCCAGGGGAGTTTTAGGTTGGATGTTAGGAATAACTTCTTTACCAAAAGGGTTGTTAGACATTGGAACAGGCTGCCCAAGGAAGTGGTGGAGTCACCATCCCTGGAAGTCTTTAAAAGACGTTTAGATGTAGAGTTTAGGGATATGGTTTAGTGGGGACTGTTAGTGTTAGGTCGGAGGTTGGACTCGATGATCTTGAGGTCTCTTCCAACCTAGAAATTCTGTGATTCTGTGATTCTATAAATTGAGGTTTAGGAAGAGTTAATTCAGTGTATTGAAATTCATCAAAGACCAAGTGGTAGTGCTGTAGCCAGGGAAATACTTTATCTTTTTAGTATTTTCCTTGCTAGTGCTGTCGATAATTGATAGTAAGAAGGAATCCAGAAAAGGCTCTATAGTATGGACATACAAACCCCAAGTTAATGCAGGCTTCATTTCCCATTTAAACAAATAAGTTAAAAGTGGACTTAGTGGGAACTTGCACTAAATAACCGAAGTAGTAAAGTAAGAGTAGCTGGGACCATTTGTACTACCTATACACTGCATTCTCTACTCACCTGAGCCAACCTCAGGTCAGTCCAAACACACAAGCCATTCACAGTTTGGATACAAACCCACGCTGTGAACATATTGTTATATGATCCAGATATGTCTTTACCTACAGTGTAGTAGACAGGTGATACATGAAAGTAGGTTTCTTCCAGAAGGATGCCCTATGATCCCTGGCACAGAAGACAAAAAAGTTTTGTATGTGGCTTGTGTATAACATGGGTACTGGCACCATGAGTACCTCCCAGTTTAACATAAAGAGGCAGGGTTGGTCTCACTGGGCTTTGTCAGCTGACTGTACGTCGTGGTTCTGCTCAAGTGGGCAGCCGAGCTCCACCACAGTCGCTCTCTCACTCCCCCACCTCAAAGAGGAATGGGGAGAAAATATGTGAAAAGGGCTCAAAGGTTGAGATAAGGATGAGAAAATCACTCAGTAATTATTGTAATGGGCAAAACAGACTCGGCATAAGGAGATAGTAAGATTTATTGCTTATTACTAACAAGCTAGAGAAGTGAGAAACAAAGGAAAGAAACCAAAAGCACCTTCCCCCCCATCCACCCTCTTCCACCTCCTCCCCCTGAGCGGCGCAGGGGAACGGGGGAATGGGGGTTATGGTCAGTCTACATCGCTTCTTCTCTGCTGCTCCTTCTCGGTCACTCTTGTCCCCTGTGCTGTGGGGTCCCACCCACGGGATGCAGTCCTTGATGAACTGATCCAGCGTGGGCTTCCCACAGGCAGCAGCTCTTCCAGAACTGCTCCAGATATGGGTCCGTACCACGGGGTCCATCCCGCAGGAGAAAACTGCTCCAACCTGGCTCCCTCACGGGCAGCAGCTCCTACCAGGTCATCTGCTCCTGCGTGGTCTCCTCTCCACGGGCTACAGGTCATACTTAGCTCACTAGTCTAATGTTGGAAAATTCAGCTTCATAATATGGTGTAGATTTATGGATATCAAAGTCTCATGCTAACTGATCAAATAAAGCATTTTTCCTGACTTAATTTAAGCTAAAGATTTCTTCCTAATACCATAGAGGTAGTTTATAAAATGTGGAATGCCTTGTGCATTTAAATCAAGATTCCCTAACTTTTTTTTTTTTTTCTTTTTTCTGCTGTAATCCAAAATTAATTGGGAATATTGAACCATTTAAGCAGTTGACTGCTATATGAGATTTATTCCCTTTCTATTTTATTGTTTTTCTAAATCTGTCCCCTTCAGGCAGACAGATGGATTTTTATTTCAGTTCTTTTCTGAATTGTTCTTTGAAATACCAGTAATATTCATCAAAATCTTTAATTAGGAACAATTTGTTTTTCCATATGCATATTTATCAGTTCAGCAATTAATAAGCCTGTATGACCCTTACATTTTACTCACTGTACAAGAACAAACTTGTGACAATGATAACCCTGAGTAATGCAAATGAGTCAGCATATATTCTGTGGATTCTTATTCCACTCTTTACCCAAACAATCCTCTTTCTATTTCCAGGATTACTTTTCAGCCTGTGTACAGAGTGTATATTGCTGTTTAAAGGAAAAAATAATAATAATTAAAAAAAATCAGAGGTCAATTCTTTTCTTGAAGATTGTTTTATTTATTTATTTTTCACTGAAGATATATTTTGTAGAAATTTGTTTTCAGAATATAGTTAAAATTCCATTGCATTGTCACTGTACACTTCAAAACATATATATTATTATTATTATTATTCATCTGAACATGTCAGTTTGAAACTTCATACAATACTAAGGTTTTGTCGGGATTCTTTGAAATCAAGAAGTCATCTATCTATTAATCCAACAACTTAGTTACTCTTGGAGATACAAGGGACAAAGGAGGTGTCTAATGAAACAATTTAGAGTAAATCTACACTGTTGCCATCTCTGTCACTATTGTAGGACACAACTTGAATGCTACTGTCATTTTTGCAATGACAGCATGGTGCTCAGTCAAGTGCTACTTAATCCTGTTCTGTACAATGGAAAACAAACAAACAAACAAACAACAACAACAACAACAACAAAACACCTTAGAGACAGGAAACATTACGTTAGCCTTGACTCCATTGCATATTCCTTGCATTACTCTGGGCAGGTTTAGTTAGGGTCAGCACAACAGGAAATGGAGTTATAATTTATACCTCAGAAACCAAATTGCAATTGCATTCAATGGGAAAATAAGCATCTAAATTGGCAGTAGGTACTTAAACATTTGGATGGACATGAGTTTAACCCCCGTGATTCGGTTGCTTTTTCATAAAATGCAAACAATGATGGAGTTTGCTATAGACTTTTCAGCACCTTTTCTCGTTGGGCAGAGGCTAATGGGATGAAGATTAATGTGGCTAAGTATCAGGTCCTGCACTTTGGTAACAACAACCCCATGCAACACTACAGGCTTGGGGCAGAGTGGCTGGAAAGCTGTGTGGAGGAAAAGCATCTGGTGGTGGTCAATGCTCACCTGTACATGAGCCAGTAGTATGCCCAGATGGCCAGGAAGGCCCATGGCATCCTAGCTTGTATCAGAAATAGTGTAGGCAGCAGGACCAGGGAGGTGATTGTCCCCCTGTACTCTGCTCTGATAAGGCTGCATCTCAAGTACTGTGTTCAGTTTTGGGCTCAGCTGAGTAAAACCACCTCACTACAAGAAAGACACCGAGGCCCCGGAGCGTGTCCAGAGAAGGGCTACAAAGTTGTTGAAGGGCCTGGAATATGAGGCTGAACACATGTTCAGCCTGCAGAAGAAAAGGCTCCAGGGAGACCTTATTGTGGTCATTCAATACTTAAAGGGGTCTTATAAAAAAAAATTAAAAGATGGAGAAATACTCTTTACTCAGGTAGATAAGACAGTGGGGAATGATCTAATGCTAAGATTAGATATTAGGAATAAATTCTTCAGTGTAAGGGTAATGAGGCACTGGAACAGGTTGCCCAGAGAATTTGTGAATGCACCATCCCTGGAGTTGTTCAATGCCAGGTTGGATGGGGCCTTGGCCAGCCTGACCTAGTGCGTGGCATCACTGCCTATGGTAGGGGGTTTAGAACTAGATGATCCTTAATATTCCTTCCAACCCAAGCCATTCTATGATTCTATGTTTCTATAACTCTATGATTCTGTACTTTATAATACCTCATGACAATTCTTTTAGTGTTTTGATACACAACACAAAGTCATAGAATCATTAAGGTTGGAACATCTTAGTGCCTTTATAATAAAATTTTAAATGGAGTATTGTCACATCAGGTCTCACCCAAGAAAGAAACAATGTCTAAATTAGCCTAAATGTCTAAGCTTGCTTCTCATTATTAGGATTGCAAAAAAAAAAAAAAAATAAAATTGTTTATAAGTTCCAGTATGGATCATGTTCTGATGCTGTCCATCTATTGAGAGTTCTTCTCTGAAATGTACTGAGTGATCTGCAGAAATCTCTTCCTAGGAAACATTTTGCAGTTCTAAAATTCTTCACTTTTTTCCTCATACTTCTTTCTTCTTTCAATGTAAACATCCAAATAAAGGGTAAAATAAAGGTTAAATAAGTGCATTTCCTTAAAAAAAATCAAGGCTATGTAAAGATAAATTCTTCTCCATAAGCTAGTGGGCAGAGGCAGGATGTAACATGACAATTACTACCTCCACACTGATTTTATTTGAGTAACAACAACAACAAACAACAAAATTAATTTCATTAGAATGATAACCTGCAGCCAACAAATTAGAATGCTTGCCTTCCTGTGTTTTTCCCAACCACCCTGCCAGATGGCAACACTCTCTTCCATATTCTGGATTTTTCATTGACTTAACTCCAGAACTTTGAGAATTAGAGATCACATCGTTATAATTAATACTCAGTTTACATTAAACTTGACCTTTCCTACCATTTCATCAAATTTGGGTTTATTGCTATCATGGATTTTCTTCCCATTTATCATGCAGTACCTCTGCCTAGACTGTACTTTGAGACAGAGGCTTTTGGCTTTGTTTTTACTCTGAAATTATTTATTTTTCCTTTCCTTTCCTTTCCTTTCCTTTCCTTTCCTTTCCTTTCCTTTCCTTTCCTTTCCTTTCCTTTCCTTTCCTTTCCTTTCCTTTCCTTTCCTTTCCTTTCCTTTCCTTTCCTTTCCTTTCCTTTCCTTTCCTTTCCTTTCCTTTCCTTTCCTTTCCTTTCCTTTCCTTTCCTTTCCTTTCCTTTCCTTTCCTTTCCTTTCCTTTTCTCCAAAATGATCTCAGTATTCTTGAAAATAAGTAGTCCCTTACTTGCATAGCAGCTTCATATTGGCAAATATGAAAGATCCACAAAACAACCAAAAGCTTTTGGATCTACTACACAATAAAACCATAAAATTGTGGTGATTACTTCCTCTACTTCCTTATGATTTCTTCGCATTAACTCTTTTTGTGAGGTCTTCTTTCTCTCCAATGTACTACCTTTCACTTTTGACTTTACAGATACTCCTTTTCATGTTCAGACTTGGTTCAGAGTTCATTAAAATGTCCTGAAAGGTTTCTCCTTTTTGTTTATTTGCTACAGCAGCATATATCAAAAGTCAGTCCTGCCACATCAGCACAAGAAAGCTGTAGAAAATAGTTGAAGTCACCTCAGGAGGTGAGATAAAACTTTTCTAAATTTAACAGAATGTCCAGTCTTCAAATCAGTGATCTGTAATTGAAAACAAAACAATTATCTTTATTGTGAAAAAGATTATCTTTATAAACAATAAAGTCCATAAACTTTTAACTACCATTATGAAAGGTAGACTCCTTTGTTTTTTATAAAGCAAAACTACTCTGAGAAAGAAAAGCTGAGAGGAAGGTCACAACACAGAAGGTTATTCTTAACTCTACTTTTCTTTTCAGCTCTAATCTCTTGAGGAACATATTTGTATGTCTATATGGATTATGCAAGGAGATGTCACCTTTCCTGAACATTGCTGTATTTTCACACTATTCAGTCTGTGCAGTCTGAAGGGAATATAACTTATTTGGAGTATTAAGCTCACATATATGCTCAGAAATCTCCTTGATAAAATTGCAGGACAGCAAGGAATGCCCAGAAGAGCAGTTACCTAGCCAAGGAATCTGCAGCACTTAAAAAATAACAGCAACAACAACAAAATAATTTAAGATTCTCTTGAGGATTTCATTGTTTATTGGTCTTATATGGCAAGGTCTTGGTAGTGTTGGGGTGCAAGGGTGGCATCTGTGAGAAGAGACCACAAGCTGCCCCCCCCCTTAGACAAAGCCAGTTTCAGATGGTTCAAAAAGGGACACACTGCTGGCCAAAGTTGAACAAATGAGTGATGCTTGTTGTGCCTCTGTAAAAACACATTTACAAAATGATAAACAAATGCTGTGCAGCAGCTGTATGAGGAAGGAGTAAGAAAATGTGAGGGAAACAGCTCTGTAATCACCATGGACATGGAAGAAAGGAGGTGCTCCAGGTGCTGTAGCAAAGGTTCATGAGCAGACTGTGGAGAGGACTATAGGTTGTCCCCCTGCAGCCCATGGAAGACCACATAAGAGCAGATATACACCACTGTGTATACACCACAGAATGTGGAGGACCCCATGTCGTAGCAGGTAGATGTGCCCTGAAAGAAGCTACAGCCCATGGAAATCTCACAGAGCTGCAGGCTTCTGGCAGGAAACCCATGCTGGAGCAATCCATTCCTGAAGAACTGCACCCTGTGGAATGGTCTCTTGCTGGAAAGCTTCTTGAAGAACGACAGCCCATGTGAAGTCCACAATAAAGCAGTTTGTCAAGGGCTGTATCCTGTGGTAGAGACCCCATCCTACGTGGCACCAGGGGGAAACTGTGAGGAGGAAGGAGAAGCAGAGACAAAGTATTATGAGTTGATTTTCAAGGACCCAGAAGGGTACAGGTGGACTTTTGGCATACATGCCTTGGAGACAGAGGAAATCAAACAACTGTATACCTTGCTCAGTCTCTCAGAAGACCCTTCTGTTGTGGGGTTGCTGAAGGTCAAAGAACAGAAGGTACTAATCGCTACCACAATGGTGCACTGGTGTTAATGTTGCACCAACCAAGACTGATTCCAATCAATAAGCTGATTTGTTGATTGGAAACACAAGAAATGATCAGCAAGACTAGTTCACCCTTTAATAATCCCATATGGCCAGTGCAAAAGTCTAATGGGACTGGAGACTAACAGTAGACTATTGTGGCCTGAATGAAGTCATGCCAGTGCCAAGTGCTGCTGTATTGAATGTGCTAGAACTTCAGTATGAACTGGAGTCGAAGACAGTCGTGGAATGCCACAGCTGATGTTACTAATGCATGTTTCTCAATTCCTTTGGAAGCAGAGTGCACAAAACAGTATGCTTTTACTTGGAGGGGTGTCCAAAATACCCCTCCAAGTAAATGTAATGCCCCAAGATGGAAACACAGTCCTAACATTTGCCATTGACTGATCCAGACTGCACTGGAACAGGGAGAAATTCCTGAACACATTGATGACATCATCATGTGGGGCAACACAATACATTTTTGATAAAAGGGAAGAAAATATCCCAAATCCTTATGAAGGATGGTTTTGCAATAAAACAAAGTAAGGCAAGGGACCTGTATAGGAGATCACAGAATCACAGAATTCTCTAGGTTGGAAGAAACCTGAAGATCATCGAGTCCAACCTCTGACCTAACACTATCAAGTCCTCCACTAGACCATATCACTAAGTTCAATGTCTAAATGTCTTTTAAAGACCTCTAGGGATGGTGACTCAATTTTTTTTAGTAATTAAATGGCAAGATGGACAACATAAGATCACAACGGATGTAATTAAAAAAATAATAGCTATGTCTCTACCCACTAGCAAAAAGAAAGCACAAAGTTTCTTGGGCATAATAGGTTTTGGAGAATACTTATTCAAAACAATAATCTGATGGTAAGCCCTCTCTCAGGTGTCCTGGAAGATGAATGATTTCAAATGGGGTCCTGAACAATGATAAGCCTTTGAACAAATTAAATTGGAGGTAGTTCAAGTAGCTGTATTTGGGCCAGTCTGGGCAGGACAAGATGCTAAAAATGTGCTCTACACTGAAACTAAGGAGAATGGTTACACTTGGAGCCTCTGGTAGAAAGAGGCAGGGGAGACCTGATGCTGACCCCTAGAGTTTTAGAGTCAGGGATACAGAGGATCTGAGGCCTGCTCTACTCCAGCTGAAAAAGAGATATTGGCAGCATATGAAGGGATTTGAGCTGCTTCAGAAGAGGTTGGTTCCAAAACACAGCTCCTCTTGGCACCATAATTTTAGGTGCTGGGCAGGATGTTAAAAGGGGGAGTCCCCTCTGCACATCACGCAACTGATGCTGTGTGGAGTAAGTGAGTCGCAGCAGGCTCAGGTAGGAAACCCAGGTCGCACAGGAATCTTGGAAATGAACATGGACTAGCCAGAAGGCAAAGATTTTGTAACATTGCCAGGGAGGACATTACACAAGATAAAGGGGCCGCACCATATAAAAAAACTACCAGAAAATGAGAAGCAACATGCTCTGTTGGTGGGTCCACTGGTGGGTCCTCTTCTGTTATGGCAAAGCATCAGAGGTAGAAGGCTGCTATATGGAGTCCTACACATTGTAGAAACTGCTGAAGGAGAAGATGAATTGAGCTGAATTGCAGAAGTGGCAACCATTCAGCTCTCTTTAGATATCACTGAATGAGAAAAGTGGATGGTGCTCTATCTCTATACTGACTCATGAATGGTGGCAAATGCCATGTGGCGATGCTTAGAGCAGTGGGAACAAAGCAACTGGCATATCAGATGCAAACCTACCTGGGCTGCTGCACTGTGGCAAGGTATTACTGCCCAGGTAGAGAATCTGGTTGTGAAAGTATTTCACATAGATGCTCACATAGCCAAGAATTAAGCCACTGAAGAACATTAAAAAACCAGCAGGCTACTAAGACTGAAGTGTCCCAGGTGGTTCTGGACTGGCAATTTAACAGTGAGCTTGGTGCGTTCATGATACCTCAGGCCATTAAGGAAGAGATGCAACATATAGATGGGCTTGTGATTGAAAAGTAAACACTATAAAAACTATTGTACAGGTTATTTATAATTGTGAAACATGTGCTGCAATCAAGCAAGCCAAATGGTTAAAGCCTGATATGGAGGATAAGGGCTGAAATATAAAAATGGGGAGGCCTGGCAGATGGATTATATCACACTCCCACAAATCCACCATGGCATGTGCTATGTGTTTACAACGGCAGAAGCAACCACCAGATTGCTGGAATCATATCCCATGCACCATGACACCGCACAGAACACTATCCTGGACCTTGCAAAGCAAATTTTATGGAAGCATGGCACAACAGAAAGAACTGAGTCAGACAACAGGACTCATTTATGAAACACCCTCATAGATAACTGGGCCAAAGAGCACAGCACTGAGTGAGCATGTCACATCCCCTAACATGCATCAGCCTCCAGGAAAATTGAACAATACAGTGGACTGTTAAAGACTACACTGAGAGCAATAGTACATTCAAACATTGGGATATATATTTAGCAAAAGCCACCAAGTGTGTTATATCAATAACTACTTTTTTTCTTAAAAAAAAATAAATATACTACTACGTAACTGGAGCAATTGAAATACCATTCTTCTTTCATTTTTACTGTTTTAAAAATGGAAGCAAAACAATTCTACAATTGTATTTATCTTGTATGATTTAACATATGTCTCTAGAGTACTTTGTATCCTGGTTGATTCAGTCACTGGCATAAACATTTCCTCAGCTTCTGTTGGAGAAACAACAGAAAGCAAATTAAATGTTTTAAACAAACAGACAAATAATAGGATTCTGATGGATAGAATTTTCCAAGCTGATCACTATAGATTAATTCATACTTCGTACTCTCCCTGTGTCTGGTTAACCCTAGTCATTGGCTAAGCACCCACAGAAATGCATGCATACTTTCCCACACCTCCTCAGTAGGACAGGAGAGATAATACAAAGAACAAAAGCAAGAAAAATTGTAGAGTGGGGTAAAAAATAATAATAATAAATAATAATAATAAATGAAGTAAAAAAGAATAAATAATAAATGAACTTACTCCAGTAGCTGGTAGCACAGTCTAAGGGTGCCCGCTTCCCCAGCCCAACTCTCATAGCTGGCACCAGTCTTCATTCACGCACATACAGGTCTCTCCAGTAGCTGGCATGTAGTCCTTGCAGCACCCATACACCTGGAAGAGAGTACAAATATGCACAGAGTTAATGAAACCTTTCAAAGTATAAAAGAATAGTTAGCATGGGAAGGGACCTCTGAAGGACATCTGAACCAACCCTTCCTCAAGCATGGCCACAAAAAGTAGTTTGCCCAGGACCATATACAGATGACTTTTGAATATCTTCTAGGAGGGAGACTCCACAACCTCTCTGGACAAGCTGTTCTAGAGTTCCATCTTCTGTACAGTAAAGTGTTTCTGATGTTTAGATAGAACCTTCTGTGTTACAGTTAGTACCCATTGCCTCTTATCCTGGCACTAGGCAACACTGAAAATATCATGGATTAATCTTTTCACTCTCCCTTCAGGTGTCAATGCACATTGATAAGAATCCCCCTGTGCCTCCTTTTCTCCAGGATGAACAGGCCCAGCTCTCCCAGCATCTCCTCATAGCAGAGATACTACAGTCCCTTGATCATCTTTGTGGCTCTCTGCTGAGTTTTTCCAGAATGTCTGGTTCTCTCTTGTATGGGGGCTCAGAAATGGACACAGTACTCCAGGTATGGCCTCACCAATGCTGAGTAGCAAGGAAGGATCACTTATCTTACTGATGTTTTGCTGGCAATATTTTGTCTAATGCGCTCAAGAATACTATTAGCTTTCTTAGAGGTATTTGCACATTACTGACTTCTGTACAGCTTGGTGTTTACCCAGATTCTTAGGACCTTTTCTGCCAGACTGCTTTCCAGCTTGGCAGCCCCCAGCATGCATTGGTGTCTGGAGTTGTTCCACCCCAGGTGCAGAACTTTGCACTTTTCCTTGTTGAACTTCATGAGACTTTTGAGATTCCAGAACCCCTCCTCGTCCAGGGTCTCCTCTCTTTCATAGTCTTGTCTATCACCTGCAAAGCCCAGGTTGTTCTTGAAACTGGTGCCTATAGTTTGATAGTCCACCAGTTAGTGAGACTGAGGGCATTAAATCCCAATTTAGAAATCCTCGATCAGATAACCCTGTTGGAATAATATTCCTACATGTTCATTCCATATGTTCTCATAAATTAATGTTGATGATTTAATAGAAATACATCCATAAGCAACATTTGAAGGTAGCTAGCAAGCCTGAAGTCAGTCTCTCTTCTGACATTAAAAGTTCATTTATTTATTTATTTATTATTTTTCTCTGTTAGGGAAAACATGAAGTAGGATTTTTGTATATCAGATGGAACTTTATGTCTAAAAACAACTACTGATTTCTGTAGAACTTCTTTTCAAAACAGTGTTTTGATAGATATCCAAGAGAAGAAGGAGCGGAGGCTTGGCTCACACATAACCAAGCTCTACTTCAGCAATTTAGAACAATACTTAATAATGCTGACAGCTATTCTGCTATTTCTTTTTGGATGACTAATGGAACCACAGACTCTTAAATGATATAAATGGGCAAAGATGTAACATTTTAAAGATGAAAACATTAGTAAATTTCATAGAAAATGTGACCCAAAATAGAATCTAATTAATTTCCTTGACAGAGAATTATGCCATTGCATTTACCTGAACTGTTTACTGCAACTCTGCTCATTTATTTGCTAACAAATACCTCTGGCTATGAACATAGGCAGTATATTTGCCTGCAACTTCAATACATATTCTAGAATTCTATTCAAGCTCTGCATATTCAAAGTTAAACTTCTACCATAAGATCTTAGGAAAAATCACAAAGATTTTAGTAGAAAACAATAAGATTTCTTCAGCCAGCCTATGGAATTTGCAAGGGAAGTTTGTGAATAGCAGTTTTATAGTGTGCTTTAAAAGGCTTATAGAAATTGCCCATTAAAATCAGCATGACTTTGTATTTCACATGAAATCTGTCATGTGATTTTCAGTGTTATTTTTTTCCTAAGTAATAATTAGTATTTACATTAAATCTAGTTTTTCACATATATAGAGTCTCGTGTTGCAAGAAAATTTATACAATAATCATATTTGAAATTATTACTTATTTACTCAGTTTTTCATGAAGTGCTGCAAATATTGGATTGGCACATACTTAACTGATTATTGCAGCAGTCATTAATAAAATCAGGAGAAAGTTCTTAAAGAATAAATATAATTGATCCATTCAAATTCTCTGTTTTGTTTCATAAAAACAAAATAAGTGAACTATGATTTTGCTGTGTACTAGGCTACACACAAAATGAACTTCTAATTCTCATTTTCTATCTATAGTCTTGACAAGAAATATATGGACATTTTCCATACATCTAAGTAGCTTTTACCTACTAGGACTGTATTGAAACCTGGACAAGGTGAATCTACACAAACTGTTACCACAGTATTTTCACTGATATAATATTGAACCAAGACCAACCATGTTTAATAAAAATCAAAATTTTATTTTTTGTAGTAAAGCAAATTTACCTGGGAATGTGCAACAGTAATGTCGACTGAGTTCCAGTGAACATAAAAAATTCCTAACATTCATTAATTTGTAGGAGACATGTAAATGCATTGATTAACTATGCTAACAAGGTAGCTGGAAATATAATGTTCAAACATATGTAAAAATAATTTTGGTCTTACTGAATTCCTTATGGCAAAGATCATCTTTCTGTTCTGCACCTGTAAACTGCTCAGCACAGTGGTAATTTTATGAGTTGCTAAAAAGTTCCTAAAATAAAGATAAGGACAACAATCATGTTAGGGTAATGTATTGATACCCATTGAACATTATTATAAATTAATAGCAAATTCATAGATGAATTACTTTTTATAACTTCCTCATATATAGTGCAAATAGACATTTTTTAGAATCCTAAAATACTGGTATGTAGTATTTCGATAAACAGTGGTACCTCTTCTATCCACTAATATGATGACTTATGATATAGTTATTTATTGCATTACCACTACAGAGTAATTCAAATTACTCTGCACATGAGTATAACTGGAAGTCTGATAGCATTTGTCCTAATCCAAACTGAGTATCAGTTGCATTAGAAAGTCTGCAAATGTAACAAGATTGGATTTACTAGCAGATGATGAACTAGGATCTGTTTTCAACCAAGCACCCAAAACAGCTGACCTGAGTCCCACAGCAGCACTCAGAAGAAACAGTGACAGTAGTGGGAGACTCTGCTGCAGGGGCTGCCTGCAATCTGGGGAGCTTTGCTGCTTGCCCAGTCTCGTATCCATGACATTCTGGGGAGGCTGCTGAGGCTTCTCAGGCCCTCAAACCTTCACCCACTGCTGTTCTTCAACGTGGGCATCAACTACATGGTCTGGGGAACCATGGATCCCACTGAACATGATTACATGGCTCTGCGGGTAAGTGTCAGTGGTATGGGGAACCATGTGGTTTTCTCTTAAGTCCTGCCAGTGAGGAAGGAGGGCTTGTGGAGTGAAAAGATCCTGGACATCAACACCTACTTGTACAGTTTGTGCTGGCCAGAAGGACCAAGGTCAGCACCGCTTTTGCTGACGTTGGCTTTTACATCCATGGGACTTTCTTTGAGGATCAAGGGTTATTAGGAAGAGAAAGGATCTACCTGACCAAGTGGGACAAAATAATTTTTTGACTACAGTCTCATAAACATAGAGATGAAAGCTTTGAAGTAGGACTGATGGGGAAGGAAGGTGATGATGTCCAGCACATGTCTGCCAGATAAGGAAGTAAAAGCAGATGAGATAAGACCTGCAAACAGAATAAAAAAGCCTTATTCCTAGCAGCACTTGTCCTTGGGGGGGACTTCAACCACCCCAGTATCTGCCAGAAAGACAAAACAGCAGAGCACAAGCAATCCAGAAGATTTCTGGAGTGCACTGATGACAACTTCCTAGTTGTGATCAAGGAGTCTACCAGTGAGGTACTCTGCTATACCTCTTATAAACAAGGAAGTGGTGGGCATGTGAAGGTGTGGTGCAGTGTTGGCAATGTTGGCAATAACATGGTGGATTTAGGTATTCCAAGAAGAGAGAACATGGGAAATAGCAGGATCACAACCCCGGGCCTCAGAAGAGAAGACTGACATATTCAGGCGTCTCCCTGGAATCCCATGAGCCCTGGAGAGAGGACAGCTCCAGTTGAGATGGTTGATATTCAGCAATAATCTCCTTAAAGCTCAAAAATGATCCAAGTTGGCATGGATGAAGTCAGGCAAATGCAGCAAGAGTATGCCAAGTATGTTCATACAAGTACGGTTGAACAAGTTGCTTCTACAAAACTTAAATAAAAAAAGATAAAGAAGCAAAAGGTAGAAACAGGGTCTAGTCACCTGTTTGGAATTTAGAAACATTGTCTGAGCATGCAGGTGTGGGTATAGGAAAACCAAAGCCTATCTGGAGCTGAATCTGGCAAGGCACATGAACAGCAAAAGGGAAGGCTTCTATCAGCAACAAAAAGAAGACTAGGGCAAACATGGATCAGCTGCTGATTGGGTCTGGGGACCTATTGACAAGGAACACAAAAATCACCTAAATCACATAAATCAAATGCCTTCTATACTTCTATCAAATGCCTTCAAATATCTTCAATGATGAGCTCAGCCTTCAGTCCTGAGCTCAGCCTCAGTCCTTGACACCTGAGACTATTGAGAAAGTCTGGAACAAAGACATACATTATACTCAGTAGTGGAGGATCATCTTAGAGAACATTTAAACCAACTGAACATACAGAAGTCAAGGAGACCTGATGGGATGCACCCACAAATGCTGTGGGAGCTGGCTGATGACACTGTGACACCACTCTCAGTTGTTCTTAAAAGGTCATGCAGAGTGAGAAATTCTAAGTTTCTAACCAGCGTGTATAAATAGCTGGTGGGAGGGAATGAAGAAGAAGGAACTACATTTTTCTCAGTAGTGCCCCATGACAGGACAAGACGCAAAGGACACGAACTTAAATACAGGAAATTCCACTTAGACTGAAGGAAAAAATCTGTACTTTGTGGATGGTTAAGTCCTGGAACAGGCTACCCAGAGAAGTTGTTGAGTCTCCATCCTTTGGAGATATTTCAAGCCAGACTGGACAAAGCCCTAAGTAACCTGCTCTGGTGAGAAGTTGGATTAGACAATTTCCAGAGGTGTTTCTCAACCACAAAGAGTTTTCTATTTTACATAAATTCATATTGAAGGTTTTAGATTGCTCTTCTTTTGTATTTTATGAAATTCCATTACTTCCTGTAAAATTAATATTGTCCCAAATAGGCCTACTGTGGCACTTCATTTAGCCTGCAAAGCAAGTGAGTTCCAAATTCATGAACATTAAAACCTATGCCACAAAGTAATAAGGGTTTATTCTACCTGACCTCCTTCAAGAACTCTAACATAGAACAAGATCATAAATATGCACAACATGGCAGATGTCAAGCCTTATGAAGACATATAAATATTCATCAACTTATGGAATTCTTAGCTACCCACTGAGACTGTTTACATTTGAACAAGAAAATCAGAGCATTCTGCCCACATGCTTAAAACATAATTCATAATTTGAGAAATAATTATCACGCAAGAAAAGATTTATGGTTTTTAAAATATTAATCCCCATGGGATAATTCAATCTTCTCATTGTAATGAAGGGTTTTTTGAAATAAAACTAGAAAAGATGTTGAAGAGAAAGGTACTTAAATTTTGAAAGTAGGTTTCATGTAATTGTAAGGGTTCTTAAAAGTTATCTGTGTTCTTCAAAAGAAAACACACACACACACGAACTGTTCTTTAAAAGAGAGGTTTAAAATTGTTAAGAGGAAATTAGGCTAAGGTAAGAGTCAGCATTCCTAAAATCCGTTCCTGTCTCAGTTACAATACTGAATACAAGCAAAAGAAAGTCATACTCTATATCTATGAAAGAGATAGCTTTATGATTGCTTGTCATCCCCTGCTTTAGAGTCTGAGATGTATCCAACCATTGTAGATCAAGCTGATTTCTGCTCTGAATTTAAAGCTATTTGTGACCAACTATGTAAGGGAAAATTTAATCCAGAGAACTCCCTCACAGATTTTTTTTTCTTTTTTTGTCTGTTTTAGGCACTTCTTCAGACTCTATTTAATCTGTTTTAATAGTTTTTATCCATAGTGGTAAGTTATCTAAAGTTGTAGAGTATCCAAAGTTGTTAAAAACAAAAACAAAACAAAACAAGGAAACTAAGGTTCCAGGCACTGGAAGTTAATCATCTGCTAAATTATCTTAAATTTATATAGCAGTCCCTTGCAGAATTTTGTCTCAGGTCACCTAAAGCTCTCCGAAATTATATATGAGCACAGTACGTGTTAGAAGACACTCCCAATAGAAAGTTTACATGCGACCACTTGGTTTCAGAAAGGAGAATTTAACAGTAAGTATGCATATAAACCTGTATGTTTGGTCTCAGTGTGAAAGAACAGCCCTGGTATGTGAAAAAAATGTGAATTGGTATGAGGGTAATACAGATGACTCTCCACTAAAAGCAGTCCTCCAAATTCTATCCCAGAGTTCCTGCCCTCTCTCCAGTACTGATGGAGGTGCCCATCTGACTCTAAAATGAGCTAGTTTAGAGAGCTAAAATATTAGAAGATTGTGTAAATTATTTCTACGTTATTTTCCTTCTGGATTTTACTTTGAATCAGCTGACTTCAAAGGACAATGACAAAAGCTCAGAAAAAAAGTAGTGGAAATATTTGTGGGACCTGCAGATGGAAAAATTGGACCACCAATTTTAACATCAGCTACTTCATAGACTTGTTCAGCTGTCATTTTTTATGTTTAGTAAGAAATTTACATTACACATTGCATAAGATGTTAGCTAATCCTAATAAACTACATAAGGTCTAGTGTGTGCATTCATGAGTAACAAACTAATTTCCTCAGTTTACTGCAAATTTTAATGTTTCCTCTCACAACAGTTCTGTTTACTATAACTAGTATGAACTATGAGTGCACAAACCTTCCAAGAACAGGCCCCTGAAAAATTGTTAGTTATGGAGAGTTAGTTAGTCTCTTTCCAGACTTTGTTGGTTTCCAGACTTGAGTCTCAGATGTCTCAAGACACTCAGATTTCCACCTTTGCTGTTTGACTAATATTAATAAACAATATCTCTCAACAGATTTACCTTCTTGTCTCCACATTGTTTTAGACTTTCCTTATAGTTCTGTGCACTAAGTAATCAGTACCTTTAAGAGAAATATCCCAAAGAAACAGAAGAGGTAATAATGCATGCAGTACTGAAAAATGTCTTCTAAATATAGACAAGATGAGACTTGAAGGAAAGTATTTTTACTTAAACTTAGCCTGCACCATAAACCAATCCTGCAATAGTAAACTTATTTTATTTATTTATTTTTATTGTGTTTTGTTTTTCAGAATTAGAAGAGAAACCTAGATCACATTTTCTTTAGGAGATGTCCAGAGGAAAACAATTTATCTATTTATCCATCCTGCAGCAATGAAATCTCTTAGCAGAGAGGAATATATCATTGTTGCTGTATGACTGGCATGTTAAAAGGTTTTTGGAGTGGAATATGCCAGAATACATCATACTTTTAAGTGATATATGTCAGCTGCAGAATATATTTAAGGGTTCACTGGCAGCAACAGAACCAAATCTAATGCTGCAGGACGGAGAAGGAACACAGATTTTTACCTGTAGGCAACATTATGTAGAAGACAATTTTAGATTGGATGAAGAAAATGACCCATTTAGCAAAAGCCTTTTACATAAGATAATTTTTTGAACATTTAAACCAAAGATATCTTAGAATCAAGTGATATATGTTTGATTAGGAATCTGAAACCTAACCCCACCACCAAAAAAAAAAAACTAGAAAATTGTTTTATTCTCTGGATCTTTTATCATGTGAACATACATTGTTATGCTTACTAAATGTGGCTCTCTACCAATGGCTACCAGCACAACACGTAGAATTAATGTTCACTTGGCAAAGATACACACAGGTCTCTATCTCATCTTGTAAATGGGGTTCTTATTACCTGTTTATCTGCCTTCACATAAGTTAGTGGTTCTGATTTTTATTCTATCTAGAAGCACTTGATACAGTTTTTGACACTAGTTAAATTTTTTTTTTATTATTATTTTTTTATCACATTCAGACTGGAATATATGATTACAGATTATTTCTGCTGTTTAACTGTCTTGCTGATTTTACTATAAAAAAAATAAGCTCACAATCATGAGAAACTTATAACATAAGCACTATATTCAGACAATTTCAAATTTTCTTAAAATATATTCATCTATATCTTCTAGACAGATTTTGAATTTAATATAAAACCAGAATACAGAAGAAGGTTTTACATACATAAAAATCTTCTAAGTTCCTTTTACTTTCCATGGCACTTTTCATTTACAGAATTTTCTAGGTTGGAAGAGACCTCAAGGTCATCGAGTCCAACCTCCGACCTAACGCTAACAGCCCTCCACTAAACCATATCCCTAAGCTCTACATCTAAACGTCTTTTGAAGACTTCCAGGGATGGTGACTCCACCACTTCCCTGGGCAGCCTGTTCCAGTGCCTCACAACCCTTTCAGTGAAGAAGTTCTTCCTAACATCTAACCTAAAACTCCCCTGGCTCAACTTAAGCCCATTCCCCCTCGTCCTGTCACCAGGCACGTGGGAGAACAGGCCAACCCCCACCTCGCTACAGCCTCCCTTGAGGTACCTAAAAAGAGCGATACGGTCACCCCTGAGCCTCCTCTTCTCCAGGCTGAACAAGCCCAGCTCCCTCAGCCGCTCCTCGTAGGACTTGTTCTCCAGGCCCCTCACCAGCTTCGTCGCCCTTCTCTGGACCCGCTCAAGCACCTCAATGTCCTTCTTGTAGCGAGGGGCCCAAAACTGAACACAGTACTCGAGGTATATGTTCATGTATAAGGCTTCTTGTTCTATGATGATGAAAACTTGTTAATAAGCAGAAAGTTAATTTGTAGAGGATCTTTGAAAAGTCCTTAGAATAGTAACAAAAGTGTCCCCAGAATGTAAATTAGAACAATCTCTATTTGCTTCTACTTTTGATCTGCAGCTCAAGGCCAAGAAGATTTCTTGTATTCAGATCATTAGAGTTATACAGCAAATCTGGTACCCTGTGGACCATGTTTTTAATAATAAGTATTTGACCTCCAAGGACGAAAAACAACCTTGCCATGTATAGACAAAGATTAACCAACTGGAAAGACAAGAGGAAAGAAAGAAAGAAAAAAAAAAAAAAAAACTGCTTTATCACTTATGCAGATTTTTGAATACTTAACAATAGTTGGTAGAAATTCCAGGAATGACATACAGGTTGAATTATTTTAAGCACCAGTCTTTGAAAATAACAGTATAAATGTAGTTCAACTGCAGTTTTTACCTAGATTGCTTTACTCAGGTTTGCTGAAATGTATAATGATAAAACATTCTTGTGATTTTACAGATCCCTGCTAGAAGCTCTCAGATAAATACACAATGGATATTTTATTTATTTTTTTCTCCAGCTCTGGTTGAAACTGTCTTGATGTTTTCACTTATTGGAAAGTGAATTCACTTATTGGAAAGTGAATTCACTTACATGTATTTCACATAATGGAAAAATAATTGTGAAATGAATTGTTATTCTAAAGTCACACTCTGACATTAAATGATTTGATTAGTGGGTTTTAATCCATTAATACACTGATTCATTTAAACCTCTATTATCGAGTACATAGCATTGTCGTAAGAAACATGCAGATGCTTCATTTTGGACCTGCATTTTTGTTAAACCCTCACACATCTTTCAGAGACCACATATGGATGAGTGCCATCTAATTCACCTCAGCATAAAGTGTTCAAACAAGAAAAATAGATGTTAACTAAAGTAAGAATTTTACCTGAAATGAAATATGAGCCATGTACAGGACAATGAACACGTCAGCTATTGATGGATTTCATAGGCTGTGAAGTCCATGCACACTGCTTTAGTGCACCAAGCAGAAACACCAGCATTATGAGATTCTTTCTGAAGTTACAAACATTGCAAATGCAAAAATAGAATTCTGCAAAGAAATGATAAATTATCTAGCTATATGTAGGGCTGATGAGTAACTAGATGGTTAAAATAATGAAAAATTGAATGGCTCCATTTTGATTCCTTGAAAGTTGTTTGGTGTTAAGGACCAGAATTTTATTACTTCAAAAATTACAAAAACCTCACACCCATAGGAAAAAAAAAAAAAAAATCTAAAAAAAAAACAAAAACAAGTACTCAGAAAGTAATAAATCACTTTCCCTAAAAGTCTTTTTAGATATATGAAGTCAAATTTATTTATACAACTCTCATAGCAAGGACTGAAGAATTCAAAATTTCCCTTAATTCTAGGTCTAAATAATATATGTTAAGTAAATTTAATCATTGACAATATTTATGTGGAAAGAAAGAAAGAAAGAAAGAAAGAAAGAAAGAAAGAAAGAAAGAAAGAAAGAAAGAAAGAAAGAAAGAAAGAAAGAAAGAAAGAAAGAAAGAAAATATGCAATTTAAAAGCAACATGGGACAGCAGACAACAAGACTGAAAAAAAAAAAATTAATGGGAAATTTCAAATATTTTCTTAAACACCAAATTAAAATATTATTGCAAATAGTGTTTACATAGGAGCAAACACAAAGATAACGTTAACAGAGTAATTCCTTGGACTATTGGCAAGCTCTGTTAATACTGTACTTATTACTTCTGCAGTCATTTCAGCTGGTATGGGATTAACTTTCTTAATAATAACCTGTGTAGAACTATGTTTTAGATTTATGACCAAAACAGTCATAGTCACGTGTAGATGTTTTAGCTGTTGCTGAGCAGTGGTTCCACAGCACCAAGGCCTTCTGTTTATGATGTTCGCTCTGCCAGTGATGAATCTGGGGGTGCACAAGAAGCATGAATGGGTACAGACAGGACAGCTGATCCCAACTCACCAAATGGTTATTCCATACCATATAATGTCATGCTCAGCAATAAAAGCTGTGAAAAAAAAAAGGAGCAGGGGCACATACAGCGTTTTGGTGTTTGTCTTCCTAAGTAATCATTATGCATGATATGCATGAGCTCTCCTTTCATTTAAATGGCTGAACATGTGCCTGCCACTGGGAAGTAGGTAACAAATTCCTTATTTTGCTTTGTTTGTGAGCACAGCTTTTGCTTTACCAATAAAACTATCTTTATCGCAACCCACGGGTTTTCTCATTTTTGCCCTTCTGATTCTCTTCCCCTTCCCACTGTGGGGGGAGTAATTGAAGAGCTAAGTAGTGCTGAGCTGCCTACTGGAGTTAATCCAAAACATCTTAGTTGGCTGTATTATGCTTTTAAAGTTTAAAATGTTCATATCTTCCACAGACAAGAAGAAAAACTTTTTTTCCAGTCTCTAAATGGGGTAAGATAAAAACAAATATCTACATTAAATACACACACAAAAAAAAAAGTATTGGTTATTAGAAACTTTATGTATCAAAATATAAGAATATGCCAGATAAATATAACTAACACTGTGATGCACATTCTGAATAAGCAACTTAAAGTATTTGGCAGCAAGGTGCATTTTGCATTATGAATATGATCACAGCACTGAATTTCAAACATGGAATATACTACATGTATATTACATGTATTAGGAACTCTTGGAAAAATCTTCCAAAAGTCTTGCAAAATAGTTTCTTTCTCATCTCTCCCTATTAATTCTTGTTCTGATTCAGTATGTCTCGAAGGGAACGTTCCCAATTTTATGGGATTAGTTTTTGAAGTAGGAGAAGGAATATGAAGGTTTGTGCATTTTTTTAGACACAGAATACGATGTGTCCAGGACATGAAATTTTAGCACACACAAACAAACAAAAAGTTTAAAAACATCATTTTGTTTTATTTTATTCTTTATACAATAATATTTTACCTCAATTAACAGCCTGCTATATCCTCCATTTTAGTACCAGAGGAATCTTGATAAAGAGTACATCACAATCTACTATTTTGTGGGAGCAATAATTTGGCATTTACATCACTTTTATATAATTTACAACATATACATAAAAATGTTAATTACATAGTGTTTTAATAACAGTAAAAACAACTAAGCCTTTAAAAATAGTATAGAAATGATATTTACGTGACCCATTTCATTGATTTCGCAATGTATAGACAACATAGATATGTTGAAAAAGTAAAGATAACAAAAATGTACACATTTCATACCACAGGCAGCAAATTAAATGTTATTTAATTATGGATCTTCATTTTTTAATGCAGCAATTACATTGTAACTGTTGAATTTACAGTTCTTTGTCTTAAAATCCTGAAAAACCCGAAATCAGTACAGAATTATTTTTCAGATCTTCTTCAGATTCTAGTTCCCTATAGTACAGGTATGAAGTTCCTCTAGAACCAAGGTAATCATCAGTCTATGAATGACTTTCAGTAGAAGGGTAATGCAATAAATTACATAAATTACAAAAACAAACAAAAAGATTACTGTACGTCACTAACATACTATTTAAACCAATGCTTGATAACCTACATTTCTTTCTGTTTTTTGTTGTTTTTTTTTTCTTTTCTCTTTTAAATATTTTTTTTTTTAAAAAAAAAAAAAAAGATGTGTTTCAACATATCGCCATTATAGGACATGATTTTTATTATCATTGCCTCACTTTTTCATGTGATAGAGTAATGATCTAAATACGTTTGTGAAACATGAACAAAATATTGTCCATTTGCTATTTCATTATTCCTCATATCAGTATGCCTATTTTTATTTTAAAACCATTGTTGACACTACAATTATCACCAATGATGGTACCGCAGGTTAAATGAATACATTTAACACATCTTTAACACTGAAAGTAATCAGAGAAAGAGATTCAAATTGGAACTTTTAATTGAAGTCAGATAAGAAGTAGCATTAGAATAGAATTCACTGAATTGAAAGGAACCAGCTGAAAAGTTACCATATCAAAGATCCTGTTGACCATAATCTTATTTTTATGTAGGCTTAACCATGAACTCTGAAAGCTCCTCAGATAGGAATTCACAGCTATTATGGAAGAAATTTCTCTGTTATGAGACAAAAGAAAAGTTACCTAAAGAATCTCTTAAGTACCTCTGGAATCAAGTTTCACATAGCTCAGGCCAACTTGGTGACTCCCAAGAGTAAATTTCAGTTCTTCCTTCCAGGAGTCTCCACTGCTCCTCGACATATCCTATTTTCCTCTTTTGCACCAACTCCAGCTTTTTTTTTTTTTTGCACCAACTCCAATTTTTTTTTCTGTTTTAACTAAGCCAAACACCCAGGTAAATAAAAAGCAGAATAAAAGTAATTAGTTTCTAACAAAGTTAGCCATCTGAATTGGCTTTACTGAACAGATTAGAATTTGTACTGAAGGGAAAGGAAAAAGATTGCACATGGGCCAGGGCAATTCCAAGCACAAATACAGGCCAGGTGGAGAATGGATTGAGAAGAGCCGTATGGAAAAGCATTTGATGAAAAACTCAACATGACCACTCATGTACTTGCAATCCAGGAAACCAACAGTATTCTAGGCTATATCAAAAGAGGCATGACCAGAAGGTCAAGGGAGGTGATTCTCCAAATTCAGTCTGCATTTGGGAGACCCCACCTGGAGTACTTTATTCAGTTATAGGTTCTTCAACATGAGAACATGGACCTGCTAGAGTGAGACTACTAGGCTCCTATTCTTAAGAAACTATTAAAACTACGTATCTTGAACAGGTAATATTACCCTAGTCAAAATGAAGATTGCATGTAAGTTTTTAAAGGAAAAAGTAAAAATATTGACCTGATGAAATTTTAAGGGAGTCTTAAATATTTTAGAGAACTTCTAGATGAATTCTTTTCTCTTGCAATTTGGAAGAGAAAGATTATATTAATAATATCTGTAAATGTGGCTTGATTTAGTATTGTTTTTTAGATCTTCCACGAACACATAGAATATGTGATCTTATATTTCAAGAATAAAAAGTCCTCTTTTATGCTTCATATATCCAGAATTCCTCCTATCCTCAACTGAAATAAGCATAACAGAAAATTCTGTTTCCCATTTACAGTTCAAGAGTGTTTCATAAAAAATAGTACCTCGCTAAAACTCTCATTACAAGTATTTGCAATAAATGAACATGTCTACACTCCTATAAATTCAGAGAGAAAGTTCAATTATGGCAATAAAATATCCAAGTACACACCATTTGCAAAAGCCTCAGGAGACCCAAAGAAAATAATAAGGTAAGATCATAAGATAGTAACATCTAAGAAAAAAGGAACTCAGATCTAAAACAGAGGTAACTTCTGAAGATCAGATAATAAAACTTGGGTGAATATAGCAGACAGTTCTGCTGAGCTTTCCTTCAAGTCTACATTCATTTGCTCTAACCTTGCTCACAATTATTTGAAAAGCGTATTTCCTTCCTACGGATATTTAGATGATATTTTATACTTGAATTAGCTGTCATTGAATATTGTTTTCTGAGTGCTAGATAAAGCACTTATAGTTGAGGGCTCCGCTCAAGATATACTTTGTACTTAAGGACACTGTTCTTAGCATAGAGAGACAAAATAAGTGGAATGAATATAAATGGATCATTGCACTTTGAAGGATTCATTTGTATAGGTTGATAATTCAGTTCCAAATGCATGAAAACCCAATTGCATTTTTTGCGTAATAGAACAAGGCAATTGCCTAAAGAAAGTGAAGAAATCTTTGTTTTCTGGACATTTTATTTCTTGAATAATTAGTTTTTTTTTTGTCATAGATATAAGAAAATTCAAAGTTAATCACCAATATTACTATATAAAATACATAGCTTTTTTTTTTTTTTTTTTCCCCTATGGGAGTTAAATGTTCAGCAAACAGCATTGCCAAGCCTAACACTTCATAGAAATTTTCTTTTCATGCTTTGTTGCTATTTTTCTCTGGGAAATGCTAAATCCCTTCCAGATTTAGATTAATTTGAATATGATTCCATAATAAAAAAAAATAGTTTTCAGAGACCATAACTTCAACCTCTAAAGTTTTCTTTCTTTAATCTCAAATAAAAGGCCAGGATGCCGTTGGCCTTCTTGGTCACTTGAGCACACTACTGGCTCATATTCAGCTGGCTATTGACCAATAAATACCCCCAGATACATTTCCGCCAGGCAGCTTTCCAGCCACTCTTCCCTTAGCCTGTTGAATTGAATGGGGTTGTTGTGTCCCAAGTTGTACTTGGGACAGCACCTAACTTGGTACTTGGGACAGCACCTGTACTTGGGCTCAGCACCTGACCTTGTTGAACTTCATACAGTTGGCCTTATCCCATCAGTCCAGCCTATCCAGGTCCCTTTGTAGAGCTCTCCTACCTTCAAGCAGATCAACACTCATGCCTAATTTGGTGTTGTCTGCAAATTCACTGAGGTTGCACGTGATCCCCTCATTCAGATCATTGAAGATATTGAAAAGAACTGGCCCCAGTACTGAGCCCTGGTGGGACACCACTACTGGTGCATTTATTCCCATTCACCATGACTCTTAGGGGCTGGTCACCCAGCCAGTTTTTAATCCAACAAAGTGTATACACATCCAAGCCTTGAACAGCCAGCTTCTTCAGAAGAATGCTATGGGAAATGGTGTCAAAAGCCTTACTGAAGTCTAGGTAGACCAAACCCCCAGCCTTTCCCTCATCCGCTGAGTGCATCACCTCAACATAGAAGATCAGGTTGATCAAGCTGAACATTCCTTTGATAAACCCATGCTGACTGTGCCTGATCACCCGGTTGTCCTATAAGTGCTGCATGATGGCACTCAAGATAATCTTCTCTGTGAGTTTCCCTGGCACTGAGGTCACACTGACAGGACTGTAGGTGGGCATCATATTTGCTAGCTGCTAGTCAACTGGGACCTCCCCTGACAGCCAGGACTGCTGATAAATATTAGAAAGTGGCTCAGCGAGCACTTCTGCCAGTTCCCTCAGGTGGATTCTATCTGGCAAAATGTCTAGTGGGGTACAATCCCTAGTTGGCTCACTCACCAGCTGTGCCAGGAAGTTATCTTTCACATACTCTAGAAACTTCCCAGACTGTTTTCTCTCTCTTCTGTGTTATATTTCCAGCAGATATGTGGTAAGTTGAAGTCCTCTGTGAGAATAAGGGCTGTTGAATGGAAGACTTCTCCCAGCCTGTTTGTAGAATATTTTGTCTGCTTCTTCAGCCTGGTTAGGTGGTCTATAACAGATGACCACGAGGACACCTACCTCATGGGTCTTCTCCCTGTTTTTTACCCATAAACATTCAACCTTGTCATCACCATTACTATTCTCAAAACAATCCAAATGCTCCCCAATATACATGGCTAACCCCACTGCCTCTCCTTCCTAGCCTATCCCTTCTGAAGAGTCTGTAGCCATCTATAGCAGAACTCCAGTCATGTAGGCCATCCTACCAGGTTCCAGTGATAGCAACTTTGTCATAGCCCTCCTGCTTTGCAATGGGCTTCAGCTCCTCCTGTTTGTTGCCCATACTGTGAGCATTGGTGTAGATGGACTTCAGTTGGGCTAGCAATCCTGTCATCTTTTTTTGTGCGGAGAAGCCCTGAATCCTGCAGGCATTTTTGTTATTTACAACCCGTCAAATGTCCCTTGTGCCTTTGGTTCCACATGGCTCTTCATCCCTATCAGAATTCCGATGGACTGTGCTAGTACATCATCCCTTAACCATTGCTATACCACCCCCAGACTTGTCTTTGTCAAGCCTGGTTTTATCCCTTTCCCCTTTCAAATCTTGTTTAAAGACCTATCAGGGAGCCCTACTAACTCCTGAACAAAGATCCTTTTCCCTCCTTAGAGACAGGTGAACCATCAGGCATGGTGTTTTGTAAAATGATCTGTCATTAAATAATAATAATAATAATAATAATAATAATAATAATAATAATAATAATAATAAAAGTTATGCTGGTGACACCGGGCTTGGAATCAGATGTTGATTTGGTGTCCCTTCCTATTCCTAACCTCATCAATTCCTGCAACTGGAGGGATAGATGTGGTGGTTTTACTTGGGTGGGCAGCCGGGGAAAAAAAGCACCTGTGCTGCTGACCATTTAAATAGTTGTCCCAAGGCCCTTAAGTCTCTTTTAATTGCCCTTGGGCTTTGTCTTGAAGCTTCATCGCTACTGCCTACCTGAAAGACCAATAATGGGTAATAGTCCTAGGGCTGAACCAGGGAAGGATGTTTTTTCTTTACGTCCCTAGTCTGGTCCCCAGGAAAGCAGCAGACATCCCTGTGCAGTGGGACCAGTTAACATATGAAACCTTCTGTTCCCTTTAGAACAGACTCTCCCACAACAACATGTCTTTTTATTGTATTGTTGTTGTTAGGAGCTGTTTTAATGCAGGACACAGGCCAACATGACCTCAGTCATACCATGTTCCTCAATATTGTTCAGATCAATCTGCAAAGCTTCATACCTATTGTGCACCTGGGAAGGTGTGGAAGTCCCTGAGGGGACATGCCTGCTCTGTCAGGCTGGGATTGTTGCCAACATCCCATATCGTCTAGGTCAGTGCTTTCAGCTGAATGGAGAGAGGAACACCTCTATTGGGTGTTCCTTCTGCCTATTGGGCCTCTTTCTGGGAAGGTGAATTCAGTAGTCTGTCCACCTCTCAGACTCCCAGATACTCAAGGAGTTACTTTAATTGCTATAGTGCACATTAAAATGCTAAATGAAAATAAATAAATAAAACAATTAATAAAACAATTTTAAATATGTAATGACTTAAAAGAGTGGTAGATCAACTTGTTTGAGAAATACTTGTTTTCAAAACCTTTATGATGTTACCAACTTGTCTTTATATTTTTCTTTAATTTTCTAAAATAAACTGGCATAGGATGTGGATTTTTCCACTTGTTTTATTTCTCTGTAGCTTGTATTCTCTTTCCTTTACAAATTTTATCTTTGTTGACAGCTGTGCTTGCCCCTGTAGTTTGTCTCTATGCTGTAAAGAAAAACATTTGGTTCTGTAGTTAAGTCACTGGGCATTTATAAGAGGGCAAAAGAGCAGATATCTGGCTCCATCTTCCCCAGTGCTATGGATTTCCTTCATAAAAATAATTGTTGGTTTAGATGCTGTTTTTTGTTTGTTTGCTTGCTTGCTTGCTATTTTTCCTAGACTATTCCTTTGTTCATTACTGTTTATTCCTACTAATTCAAAAACATGCAAACACCTTACATTATGGTTCAGTATAATTATTCAGTGGAGAAGAAAAAGTAGTACAGAAAACAAGTTTACATTTATTTTCAACACAGTATTAATCTCTAATCACCAGCCCAATGTGTGAAAGCATAGCTACAACTTCACCCTCAGACCCTTTAATGTATACACTTTCAATTCAACTATTGGCATGTATGCATCAAAGAACGGGAAAACCATGCTGCAGGGACGAGTTGCACCACTTGCGTTGGTATTATTGGTAATACTGCATTGTAATGTACTTAAATGTCACTATGCAATATCATAATTGTAAATATTACAATAATATAATTACCAGTACAGTTAAAAATAAGGAGTTGCAGAGAGAGAGACAGATAAGATGGTCAAAAAGTTGAACTGAGAAAAACTATAAATCTTCTTCTAAACAAGTTATAGTAGGCTTATTTTCTATGTAGATAAAATAAATAAAAAAAATAAATTAATTAATTAAATTGAAGGAAACGCTGCAACTCCACGTCTAGACACTGATCACCAAAACACAGGGAATAAAATTTATGTATGAATATAGCAGTCTCTGCACAAATCAAACCAAATAAATAAAAATAAAATAAGGAAGAATCAGAACAAATGATAATAGATTTGTATATGAAAAATGTCCAAAAAGACACAGTAAAAATAGTTACAATGAAGGTTGGTGTGTTAAGATTAAACAAAGTTTTTAAAAATGTGAACATTCTGGCCTGCTGTGTGACTGCTACGATGCTTTCAAGAGAAGATGTGGATGTCAACTGGTGTTTCAAATGTTCATCCATCATCCTAATAAGATGATCCATGATTGGAACAAATAATGTTAATTATACGGCAGCTGAATAAAATATAGCATTTGAGCTACATGAAATGGGCCAGGTGAAAAACATTTATTTTTATGTTGTGTTCAGTGGGATTTATGCTATGTTCTAATCAAACTGAAGCATTTTGTGCAGTGAATGAATGAAATGCAGGCACAGATTAAGAGATCTGATTTGAAGTGTCTGCTCAGGGCATTCTACCCCCTCATTGCAGTGACTCCAAAGGATGTATTGATATCTCCATAAGAGGACTTTTAATATCCAACTCATGGTTAGTACATATAGAAGATACATATTTATATAACTACATTGAGATATCTTAATCTGTGACTTGGATCTCCCAATCTGAAGACTTAGGGTTTTTTTTGTTTGTTTGTTTTTGTTTGTTGTTTGTTTGTTTTGTTTTGTTTTGTTTTGTGCTTCTTTATTTGACTTTAGTAAGTTTAAATGTTTAAACGTAAAAAATCATGATCCATATCCTTCAGTAGGTCTTAATCAAAACTTGAAGATGCTATTTCTTTTCATTCTGATGAAGTTGATTTTACGTATGAAATCAGTGGTGTTAGGCCCCTTAAGAGTGAATCTAATTTAGGCTTTTTAAATCTGTTTCCATTTAAAGGAATCTATTCTTCATTAAGTAAAGACCATAGATAAACTGGCACTTTCCAGTTCAGGTTGATGTTACTATTTTAGAATGGTAAAATCAGTGTAATTCAGTGTAATTTCAGTGTAATTAGGAACAGTTTTTGTTTGATTGTTTTGTTTTAATATTCAATTTATTTGAGGCTAAGATGAAAGCAAAAATCTGAGACACAGCACAATGTGACTGGTTTGAAGAAAATCAATACCTACACAATCAAATGGAAAGATCATATGTGTTTCCAGTACTGGATATGCAAGAAGCAAATAACATTTTTCTTGCAGTTTGAAAATCCATTCAAAATTATTATCAGTTTGTATTTGGCTTAAACCACCAGTACCTTAATACAGAGGAAAATGATAAAAGCTAAACTCTAGCAGAAGCATCAACAGAAACAATGGACTTAACTAGACCTTTGAAAATAGTGAGATTATCATTCTTAGCATCCATAGAAGCATCTTAAGTACTGTTCAAGAAATGAATCTCTTAAAGAAGAATTCTTTTGTCTCAACAACTAGGTGAATTCATATGAATGAGACAAAAATGGAATCACAAATAACCTTGCAAATGAAACCTGTCAGTTCATTTAACTATCACTTCTGATCATTTTATAAGTTTATTTGTGAACATTCAGTATTTCAGTTTCAATTTATAACAATCACAGGCAATGGAAGGAACCACAGGGAAGATTACTAGTCTTCCCATATCTTTGTGTGAGATTAAAATAAGAACTGAAAAATAAAACAAGAGGTTGGTCTTTCTTAGCGTGTGTGTTACAGGCTAGCACTCATCACTTAAAACAAACAAACACACAAACAAAAACAAGCAAGCATCTTTCAAATAAATTGATAAGCAGGTTAAGACTGATCAATATTTATACAATTGAATAATGCCAGTATTGCTGATCATAGACATTATTTACCAGTTATTCGTGACAAGCAACCATATAGTTGTTATATTTTTAGAATATAGGAAACAAATATAAATAATGAATATATTCGCTATGTCACAATCAAAGATAACTAGTTAACCTTTAAACAGAACACCCAGTTAATCTGGTTTATATCACTCACACACATCAGTTACTAGTACTTAAACTGATTATTTCTAATACTACATATGAAACAAAAAGGATGGTATACTTGTGCATCATCAAAATCAGAGATCTTTTAGATCATCACTGTACTTTGCTAACAATCATATTTAATGACTGACTTAAGGTCTGAGGATTGGATACTGTTGGGGTACTGTTGTTCCTGTTTTGAGGACTGAGATTCATATTTCATGGGATATTTTTACACATAGGTGTAGCATTTCTGAAATGTATATTTCATCAACTAATTTAAATAATGAGTAATAAAATTAAATATAATGCACATAATATAATCTACTGATTACCAGAATGGAAAGACTAAACATTGTTCTTTCTATCAATTAAATAACAGCAATAACAACTTATCCACCTACATTTTTCTGCTTTGTGACAGACATATTCACTGATTCATACGAGTATTTAACAAAAGTCAGTGCTAATTTTAGTATATAGTATAGTAAAGTAAGGAAATTGATTAACAAATTATTAATCTGTATCTGCAGTAAAGGTTTCTTCTGAAAACTGTTGAATGTTAAGTTCTGTAGTTTTCTAAATATGTTATTCAAGCTATTCCTTCAGCCTAAGGCAGAGCCCTGGAACATGAGCAGTCCCCACAGCAACTTCCCTCTCTCTCTGGGGAGCTTCATTCCCATGACTGTCCCTGAGCAAAGCCATTCTAGTAAAGGTAACCAGGTTCAGCCAAGAGTCCATGTAATCAAATGAGTCCAAAATGCTGAGAAGGGTCCAAGGTCAAATCAGAGTTTTAAGTTTGCCAGGTGGGGTCTGTATTAGGATCAGGAAGGTTCATGGGCAGGTACAAGGAGCCCTGTAACACAGCTCACAGAAAGACGTGGTCCTGAGCCTAAAAACAGCTCCTGAGTAGCTCCTCTGATGTGGTTGCTCACAGCTCATCTCACAGCAGGTTGATCCAGGTTACAGCTGTACCATATTAAAGTTGGCTTTGAGCACAGGCAGCAAAGCACAGGCTGTAAGTGAAATAGGTTGCAGTGCTTATTGGACAGATGGAGTTGCACTACTGGCAAAAGTAAGTTAAGTCCTTACAAGCAATAAGATTCTTGAGAGACATCCTTATTTCTCACTGCTTTGCCAAGAGTTTCATTCCCTAACTGGAGGGAGAATACTCTCTTTTCTAGCCTCTCTTGTCTATGCAGATTGTGCATCTGTTCCAGACACGTAGTATTTCTCTAGTGAATTAAAAAGGGATTTGGGAAATTCTCTCTATACAATTAACCTGTGTGTCTGCATGAATGCATGTATCTCACTACTAGAAAGAAAAAAAATAAATTTAAAAAATGTAATTTTTGTAGTACACAAAAGCAATGGCTTAAGAGTAGTTACCCTGGGATAACAAGTAAGTACTGAATAATGTTTTTATAGACAGTCATTGCTAATAATTATGAGACATGTCTTATTAAATATAACGTTCTGTAAAAAAATAATTTAAAAAGTTATTTCAATTCTTATAGTATTAAAAAAGAAGAAGCCTATTGTAAATTATCTATATGCATAGTACTTCGGTATAGAGATATAACTGCTATTTCTCTTGGATGTTGTAGGTTGGAGGGGAGGGGTTAGTAATTAAAATAAATAATTAAATAGTGTTTTTGCAATTCTTTTAATATACTTCAGAACATTATACAATGTTTACATAAAGTTATGAGAAATGTATCCTTAAATAAATAAATAAATAAATAAATAAATAAATAAAATCCTCTTCCTTTTCAGGTTGTTTGAAACATATTTAATAGTAGGAGTTCATGCATGAGTTATGGTTTGCAAGTTTCTATTGCACTGATTGCACTGTATGAATGTGACTGCTATATTTAAATATCTAATATGAACCAATGACTCATGAGTTTGTTAAATGATTATACCTCATAACTCTTTTTGTTCTGATTCTCATTATCTCAATGTTTTCAATGATAAAAGAACATTGCAAATATTCATTTTTTCTAACCTTGATTTCTATTTAATAAATGAGTGTTGTTGTTATTCCATAAATATGTATTCAATTTTTATGTTCTAAAAATATGTGAAATTATAATAAGTGAAGATAAAACATTTCTTTTTGTAGGGCTGTGATAAGCTTTCATTTATTATTATGGAAATTTTCCTTCTCCAGTTTGAAAATAAAGGGCACACCCTAATCCTTAGGCACATCCATGTGAAGAAAGGTTTTTCACTCACTATTCTGTTTTTGCCTTGGGCGAAAGGGAAAGAATGAAAAATGTTCTACAGACAACATCTTTTTATGAGTACTTTGTGTAGTTTCAGGCACCACAATATAAGGATATAATGCTATTGAAGACTGGTCAAAAGGAGGGCTATGAAGATGGTGAAGGGTCTAGAAGCCAAGACTGATGTGGACCAGATTAAGTCATTTCCACTCTACTCTGCACTGGCATGACCTCACGTTGAGTACTGTGTGCAGTTCTGGGCACCACAGTACAAAAAGGACATTAAACTGTTGGAGAGTGTCCAGAGGAGGGCAACGAAGATGGTGAAGGGCCTAGAGGGGAAGACTTACAAGGAGCAGTTGAGGGCACTGGGCGTGTTCAGCCTGGAGAAGAGGAGGCTGAGGGGAGACCTCATCACAGTCTACAACTTCCTCGTGAGGTGGAGTGGAGAGGCAGGCGACCTATTCTCTGTAAACACCAGTGATAGGACCCACGGGAATGGTGTTAAACTGAAGCAGGGGAAGTTTAGGCTGGACATCAGGAAGGGGTTCTTCACTGAGAGGGTGGTTGCACACTGGAACAGGCTCCCCAGTGAAGTAGTCACTGTACCAAGTGTGTCTGAATCAAGAAGCGATTGGACTGTGCACTTAGTCACGTCGTCTAAACTTTTGGGTAGACCTGTGCGGTGCCAGGAGTTGGACTTGATGATCCTTATGGGTCCCTTTCAACTCAGGATATTCTATGATTCTATGATTCTGTGATTCTATGATTTGCTTATTTCATCCTAGAGGAAACTGAGAGAACACCTCATGGCAGCCTACAGCTTCCTCATGAGTGGGAGTGGAGGAAGAGGCACTGATTTCTCTCTGGTGACCTCAGGGAAACGAACTCAGGGAAAGGCATGAAGCTCTGTCAGGGAAGGTTCGGGTTGGACATTAGGATTCTTCACTGAGAAGGTGCAACAGGATCTTCACTGATACTGCAACAGGATCCCCAGAGGAAAACACCAAGCCTGCTGGAGTTCAAGAAGTATTTGGACAATACTCTCAGACATGCAGTTTGACTTTTGGTTGGTCCTGTGTGGAGCAAGAAGCTGGGCTAGAGGATCCTGTGCACTTGAAGCCCAGAAGCCAACTGTATCCTGGGCTTTATCAAAAGAAGTGTGGCTAGCAGGTTGAAGGACGTGATTCTCCTCCTCTATTCTGCTCTCAGGAGATCCCATCTCTCACAGGAGTACTATGTTCAGCTCTGGGTCCCCCAGCACAAGAAGGACATGGACCTATTAGAACAAGTCCATAGGAGGGCCACAAAGATGATCAAGGGTCTGGAGCACTTCTCCTAGCAATAAATGCTGAGAGAGTTAGGGTAGTTCAGCCAGGAGAAGAGAAGGCTATGGGGAGACCTTATAGCGGCCTTCCAGTACCTGAAAGGGCACTACAGGAAAGCTGGGGAGGGACTCTGTCAGAGAGTGTAGTGATAGGACAAGAAGCAATGGCTTTAAACTAAAAGAGGGTAGATTTAGAATAGTTATCAGGAAAAAATTATTTGCTCTGAGGGTGGTGAGTCACAGGTGAGGTGGGAACAGGTTGCCCAGAGATGTTGTGGATGTCCCATCCCTGGAAGTGTTCCTTTAAAACTTAGTTTGCTAGGAGGACCTAAATTTATTCTTTGCTTTGTTGATACCATACTGGCATCTTGTGCATGCTCAACTCTAGTTCTTGCTTAATGAACTATTTGCTTCACTCCAAAGTGAGTAAAAAGAGCAAAAATTAAAACAAACAAACAAACAACAACAAAAAAACAACAATATGTTATATGGACAAATATATAACGACATATAACTAGTTGTCAGTTATATAAAGAGAAATCATCTAAGCTAATCATCTAAGGAAGGGGATGTCAATTGCAATTTATTCATAGGTACAACTTTATACAATATTGATCACAACTCCTAGCGTTAAACTGTTATAGTTCTATTTAGGTTAGAAGCTGTATCTCTGTGGGATGCAGAGAGAAATTCAGTAAAATTTCAGCCTGCCTACACCAATGAAAAAACAGATCTACGTGAAAATATATTGAATGTAAAGTTACTTGGTATACTCTGCCTTCTTCATGTAATCTCAGTTCCCTTCTCTGTGAACTAGTGACTCAGAGGTCAGATAGGTGAGATTGATGAGACTCTGATAGCCATAATATTTTCAGTGCTACTAATTCTAGACTTTGCTAGTTCTGCTTCCTCATACTTACCAGTTGGAGCTAGGCTGTTCTTATTGTTTGAGGATGGGACAATATAAGATTGTGTAAGACAGGGAACTAAAAAATAAATGCTTCTTTCTGGACACGCAGCAAGGTAATTGGTAGTGGCTGAATTCAGTTACCAACTTTATTTGTCAAAATGTCTATTTTTATCAGTATTTGAGAATTATTATTGTAGATGTTAGCATATCAGAGTCCTCAAATAAAGCTAACAAACTCAGGATTCAGTAATGCATTTTTAGCCTGAAATATCATGCCTTAAATAAACTGAGCATCAATTTTGTTTTATCAGAGTTATTTAACATGATGCCTTGAAATGTTTCTATTAAGCTGGTTAGTATCTTGAACATTCTTCAAGCTAACACTGTAATTTAAGTTTTACAGTAACAAGAAAAAAGTCTTCAGCTCTTATTTAATCACACACACACACACACACACAAACAAAAACCACTACAAATAATACACCACAAATGAAGGTGAAATGCAGTTACTGGTCACAGAACATAGCACAACATAATTTTGTCTCTGAAAATCTTGGTATCATATAGCAATATCCTTCAATTTTAGTAAATTATTACTTTCACAGAGTTCTGGAGCAGGATGTCCACAAATGCACTGTGTAAAAGTCTGGATGAGTCCGTAGTATTTACTTAGTCATGCACTTCGTATGCAAAGATGTAGAACACACCATGCTTTTCCTTCTGACAGTGGCCTTCTTATCTGTACATCATATAAAATAATGGGCTTCCAGTCCAAATACAGTCAAACCCTTTCATGAGCATTGCTTTCACTGGAATCATATTTCATTTGTACTTAAACTGTTTATTATCATAGTCTGTCCATTCTATGATAAATTATATGTAGACTAAGATCTGAAATGAAGGTGTAGGTTGTCATACTTATGGTCTATCAAGCTGAGTAGCTGTCTCAGTATTGATGCATTACACAGCAAGATCTAGACTATGAAACATGCTTACTGAGGAATGCTGCTATCTCATTAATAATTACATGTACAACAAAAGTTTCTACAGAACAATAATTTTATAAAACATAATGGTGAACTGAACATGCAGTTCCATTAGAATCAGCTAAGCTGATCAAAGTTAAAAATTAAGCCAAGTACACATATGATACAACTCCATAGGGTCTGTTTTATGAAAGCAAGAGCCGACATTTTCATTAACAAATGTGTATGTAGACACACACACACATATGTAAAAACATAAGAATACAAAAACAAAGTGCATAGTTTATAATATCAATAGCTAAGGTGGGCTTAAAAATTTACAGTCAAATTAATATTATTTTATTGTATTGTGATTTTTTAATTGATGTGGAGAAATCAAAGAGGCAATTTGTATTTATCTTTCTTAGCTTTCAGAACTACTCATTCTCCCAAACCTGGGTTAAGTAAACTATCTGAAGGACGTGAAATTATTCCATTTTCCACTGTAGCCAAAATTCAGAATACTCTAATTCTTCCTTCCAATATAGTCTCAGAAGACTGCCAAGCCTCTGATAGTATTGAAAGGGGAAGCAGTTGATCGTTCTTCCAAATTACTCCCCTACAATAAAGTTAAAACTAATTTTTCCTGTACTCTTCCAAAAACAAACAATGCTTTATAACTATTGCCGGAAGTCAGAATATTTCCTATCACAGGTACTATTGAAAAGTGATTCCTGGAATATATAACTATATTCCCCTTATTATTGCTTAGAGGAAATATGCATAAGACCCTACAATTGGTGTGTAGTTGTTACATACTAAGACTTTTTTTTTTTTTTTTTTTTTTAAAAAAAGGGGGGGGGAGGGATCCGGGGAATGGAGGGGTACACTTTAAAAAGCTGTGTGCCAGTGTGTACGTGTATACATTTGAATTACTCAAGTTTATTGCCAATATAAAATGAATAAAGAATTTAACTCTGACAGAAATGATCAAGTGATATTTATACATACAAATTTTACTTATATGAATGACTAAACACAGAGTGGTCAAGTCAAATATACGATATTTAAGTGGTAGAAACACTTCACCTGGATTATCAGGAGGGAGGAGAAAGAGTCTGGGAAGTGAAGATCTCCCCCTTTGTTGACAAGGAAGTGGTTTGGGAACGTCTGAGTGGGCTCAATGCACACAAATCCATAGGTCCCGATGGGATGCATCCACCTGTGCTGAGATGATTGCCGAACCACTCTCTATCATCTTTGAAAGGTCCTGGAGAACGGGTGAGGTGCCTGAAGATTGGAGGATAGCCAATGTCACTCTGGTCTTCAAGAAGGGCAAGAAAGAAGATCCAGGAAACTACAGGCCAGTCAGTCTCACCTCTGTCCCTGGAAAGGTGTTGGAACAACTTGTTCTGGATGCTATCTCCAAGCAATTGGAAGAGAAGAAGGTTATGAGGAGTAGTCAGCATGGATTCACCAAGGGGAAATTGTGCTTGACCAACCTCGTTGCCTTCTATGATGGCATCACCAGCTGGGTAGATGAAGGGAGAGCAGTGGATGTCATCTACCTTGACTTTAGCAAGGCTTTCAATACTGTCTCCCATGACATCCTGATAGCAAAGCTGAGAAAGTGTGGGATAGAGGAGTGGACAGTAAGGTGGGTTGAGAACTGGATGACTGGCCAAGCTCAGAGGGTGGTGATCAGTGGTGCAGAGTCTGCCTGGAGACCTGTGACTCGCGGTGTTCCCCAGGGGTTGGTGCTGGGTCCAGTCCTGTTCAACATCTTCATCGATGACCTTGATGAGGGAACAGTGTCTGTCCTCAGCAAGTACGCTGATGACACAAAGCTGGGAGGAGTGGCTGACACGCTAGAAGGCTGTGCTGCCATTCAGTGAGACCTGGACCGGCTGGAGAGATGGGTAGGAAGAAACCAAATGAGGTATAATAAGAGCAAGTGTAGAGTCCTGCACCTGGGAAGGATCAACCCGAAGTATCAGTACAGGCTGGGGGACGACTTGCTGGAGAGGAGCTCTGAGAAGAAGGACCTGGGGGTGCTGGTGGACAACAGGTTGACCATGAGTCAGCAGTGTGCCCTCATGGCCAAGAGGGCCAATGGGATGCGCACTAGAATAGGCTGCCCAGGGAGATTGTGGAGTCTCCTTCTCTGCAGACACTTAAGGTCGGTCTGGACGCCTACCTCGGTAGCCTGCTCTAAGAAACCTACTTTGGCAGGGGGATTGGACCCGATGATCTTTTGAGGTCCCTTCCAGCCCCTTCAGTTCTGTGATTCTGTGAGCATTGTGAACTTCTAATGGCAGCTCAAATTTTTAGGAATCTATTTCTTCAGTCTGTGATCATTTCCTGAATAACATTTTTTTTTTCTCATTGTGTTTTACTAAATGGTAATACATAATATATATGAAATACAGTATATCTATTATATATTATAATAGATAAATATATATATATATAAATAAATATATATATATGGGTAATATATAATTAACTTTTTACCACTTACAGTACACTGTATGCATTTAAAATATCAGTCCAAAAAAGACTAACATAAGAATGTTGCTAGTTTTATTCATTCTATGTAGAATGTACTATGTAGGCTTACTATCACTTTAACCTTAACAGATATAAATGAATTGAGTATTTTATCACTGATCATATAACTTATCATTTTAATAAGAAATCCTGGTGGGGCTTGAAATGGAAGTTGCACCTATGCTGTAAAAGTGTAGATGTTTAATACCTGTAAAGATGAAAGGGGTTCTATTTATGTCACAAAACAGTAACAAAATAGTCAGATATTTACAGAGTGTTTTATTCTGTTTTGTTTGTATATATATATATATTTGGAGGGGGTGGGGTATTGTTTGTTTGTTTGTTTGTTTTGTTTGTTTCTTAAACCATTTCTATAAATTATAAGGCATCAGTCCAGGGCAGTAAAAAAAATCATAACTAATCTTTCATTTTCTGAATACTGATTCATTTTTCTTTTATTGTACTTCCAGTATTTCATAGAATCATAGAACGGCTTGGGTTGCAAGGGACCTTAATGATCATCTAACTGTAGCCCCCCTGCCTTAGGCAGGGATGCCACCCACTAGATCAGGTTGGACAAGGCCCCATCCTGCCTGGCCTTGAACGCCTCCAGAGATGGGGCATCCACAGCTTCTCTGGGCAACCTGTTCCAGTGCCTCATTACCCTTACAGTGAAGAATTTCTTCCTAACCTCTAATCTAAATCTCCCCTCTTTTAGTTTAAAACCATTCTCCCTTTTCCTATCATCATCTACCCAAGTAAAGTCTTTCTCTATCCTTCAAATAGACCCCTTCAAATATTGACAGGTTGCAATGAGGTCTTCACAGATCCTTCTCTTCTGTAGGCTGAACAGCCCCAGCTCTCTCAGCCTTTCTTCATAGGAGAGGTGCTCCAGCCCCTTGATCATCTTTGTGGCCCTCCTCTGGACTCACTAGAACAGAATCACATCTTTCTTGTGCTGGAGGACAAAAATCTGGTCTCATGAAGGCTGAGAAGATGGGGACAATCACCTCCCTACACCTTCTGGACAATCCTTTGTTGACGCAGCCCAGGACACAGTTGGCCTTCTGGGCTGCAAGCGCACATTGCTGGCTCATGTTGAGCCTTTCTTCTGTCAGAACCCCCAAATCTCTCCACAGGACTGCTCTCAATGAGTTTTTCTCCCAGTCTATCTGGGATTGCCCCAACCTAGGTGTAACACCTTGCACTTGGACTTGTTGAACCTTATTAGGTTCATATTGGCCCACTTCTTCAGCCTGTCCAGGTCCCTTTGAATGGCACCATGACAAAGGCCTTACAGAAGTCCAGGTAGATGACATTGGTCAGTCTACCCTCATCAACTGATGCAGTCATTCCATTGTAGAAGGCCACCTGATTGGTCAGGCACAACTGGCTGACCAGTCCATGACATATATATTCTATGACGTAGTTCCTATTTTCCTACTGTCTTGCAAGGTTGACTATATTCTCTTATCTTGCAAGGCTGATGATCTTTCAGTGAAAAAAAAAATAATAAATCTTATTCTTCAGTATGAAATGTATCATTAGAGAAGTCAGAACAAAGCTCCAGTTTTGTATGTCGTAAGTATGGCATTTTTCTGTTACTTTTTCCAATACCAGATAATTCCAAAGTAAATTAAAGCCATTCATTCAGCCATCATTTTGTTTAGATGTTAGTGAGATTGAAGGATTTAATCCTAGATAAAAAAAAAATCTAGAATATCTGAAAGTTTGAACAGATATCAAAAACTGTGCACATTTGCCTAGAAATAGGAACAAAAACAAAAAAAAAAAAACAAAAAAAAAGATGCACAAAAATTCAGATTCTAGCTGTTGTAATATGACAAAGCAATAAAATATTGTACACACTACATCTGCATAAATTTCAGATCCTATGGTTCCCGAATTGTATACCATTTAGAATGTCTTGAATTTTCTTTGAGTTTTTGTGTGTTTTTTGAATCTCAGTCACAGGTGACAATTATGCCATAGTTTTCATTAATAAATCGTTAGCATGATCTACACAAAGGAATGTTATTGTAAGAAAAAATATAATACAGCAATATAGTTTTAATTAATATAATTTGGAGAAGATTAATCAGCCTTTCAGTCTTGTAGTCCTCTACCATGTACTTACTAACATTCAAATTACTTTATTGAACTATTTTTATAAAAAGTCTTAGTCATTCACATTCATTTTAAGTAGAATCCAGAACTGACAGATAGAATTCATGCTTCACAGACATTTCCTGCCATTGTTGCACTTCTCAGATCTGATTATTTGATTCAGAATGCATCACTGTGTACCAGTATACCAGCACTGAAACACTGTAAATATGATTACTGTACATCCAATTCTCTGTTAGAACACAGCAAACTGACTAGGCTCATATAACAATATATATAATATTTAGTATTTTATCCTTTCAAAAACTATTGCTTATGCTTTGCTATCTTCTATAATATATTACTTTTATGGAAATTGATATAATACTATTTATCACTGAGACAGTTTACTTCTATTTTCTCTGTATTCAGATAATAATTATTGTGTTAATTAATATTAATAAATAAATAAATCCTGAGGACTAAGTTCAAATAACTGTTTTCTAAGACATTTTTTAAAATTTTATTTGAGAAAATATCTATGAATGTCTTCATTCTGTTGTGTTTTGTAGATGTGGAGAAAATCATGAATCAGCATAGTTAATAGAAACGAATATAATACATATTATATAATTATAATTATTATAAGTAATAATTATATAATATAATAAGCTAATAAACTAGTTCTAGTTCTAATAAACTAGTGCACCAAGTTCTACAAGTCAATACTGGTTACATTAGATATAGTGTGAGAACAAATAACTTTGAAAGAATTTAACATCTTGGTGAAGTTCTGGAATATTGTGTTTCTGAAGAAACTCACAGGGATGTTATTCATGCCACTTGCAGTAAGAACTGAGTCATTGAATGAAATGAAATTCTCAAACTTCAAAGAAAAGCTGAACAAAATGGATTTTTTTTTTTTTTTGATCCACCAAGTGCTCATATAGCTTTCCCTGCTACTTATGAGATTATGGATCTCATACATTTCCCAACCACAAATCTCTCTACCTACAATATGTCCCCACAGGTGCCCTGACACTTCCTCAATTGGAATTTGTTGCACAAGATCATAACCTAACTTGTGCTATTGACAATGTTTTTTGTTTGTTTTTTTTTTTCTTTTTTTTTTCTTGTTTTTTTTTTTTTTTTCCTGTACAAACCTGTATTTTCTAACAGCGTGATAAATAAATAAATAAATGAAAGCACAACTGTCCAGATACTGCATATTTATTTTATATGTGATGTCTAAGCAGTATGGATTCTACTTCATCAAAGAAAGTTCCTTTAATAAACAAAAATTTCCTTTCCTCTTGCTTGAATTGATGACTGAGTTAAGCTTGTTCACCATTAGAAACACAAAATGTTGACATGGGATTTTTAGTTTCATTGCATACTCAGCATTTGAGGAAATCCAACAACAGTTTGTTTCAAGCTTCTCTTAAAGACAAAGCTAATGTTGGAATAGGAAAAGATGAAAAAAAGGAAAACCGGCATGTTACATAATTACTAAGAAGTAATCATTCCTGAAAATGATGAAAAAAAGAATTCATGATTAAGGAAAAATGAACATACTAGATTGAGGCAAGAAAGAAAATGCCATTACATTTACAAAATGCTTTATTTCTCTGTCACTTTGGGATCAAATCTATAATATTCAGTACCTGAACTAGACTGATTCTATAGGAAGCACAGGACTGTGCAAAATCATATTCAATATTAACAATAGAAAAACAAACCCAAGCAAAATAGATCTCCAAGTCACAAGAACTGAAAGAATTAATATATTTTGTGAAAATTTAGTCCATTATATTGAAAGATCTATCTGAAAAATATAATAAACCATCACTGCTATGGGGAATAAGCAAGTTTCAATACAAATATTTAAAAAAAGCAATACTAATTTTTAATATGAAAGGGACTTCAAGAAAAAACAGCAGAGGTCCATTTGGAGTACAGTTTGAGAACTGAAAAGGAAATAAAATATGAGAAATTCTTAACACCCAAACATAAAGCTCTGGGAATCTGTATGATGTGAAAAATTTCTTTTAAAATGGTTTCAGTGAAAAGCTAGTGAGTCCACGGAAGCTATAACGGTAATGAAGACGTCAGTGTTTACAATTTACAAGTAAAACATTTATAACTCTCAATTCAGTAAAAACCATGCATACAGAGAGAAAAAGAAAAACAAAACAAAACAAAACAAAAACAAACAAACAAAAACAAAACAAAGCAATTAAAAAAAAAAAAAATTGTGGTATCCTAGCTCTTAAGTGGAAGAGAATCCATCCTTCCCATTGACATCATCACTGGTTATCTTCTGCTCCTGCTGCTGCCTAAAGAAAAACATTTAAATACAACAGTAACTTCTATGTCATAAAATATGACATAATAAAACATTAAATTGACATGATATTGGCAAGGCTAAAATAAGACAGTGACTAAAAGCATCCCTATGAACTTGATTCTGCAAAGATAATGGAAATAAGGAATGTGCTGCTCCATAAGAATTTCATATGATGTTATACTATGTGGAAAGCAATGCAGAGAAAATACAGTGAAGAAAAAACATGTAATTAATAGATACCAACAACTCCTATTTAAACATAAAGAGATGAAAAAAAAAAAAAAAAAAGAAGGTAAGATCTCAAAATGGTTGACTTCAGTTAAGATACTGTATTCCTTTAAGGCATATTTTTCTTAAAAATGACAAATATAGTATATAAGGGGAAAAATTACAAATTTCACAGTGTCAAATAAAGTACGGGAAGTTTATATTGATATTCTCTGTTTCTGTAAGCTGAATAGTAACCTGAAACTGACTAACGTAGCTAAATAAATTCAAAAGTTAAAAGCTCAGAGATCGTGGAATCATTAAGGTTGGAAAAGACATGTAAGATCATCTGGTCCAACCACCACCCTACCACCATCATTGCCCACTAAATCCTAAGCACCACATCCAACCTTTCCTTAAACACCCGCAGGGATGTTTAAGGAAACACCTCCACCACCTCCCTGGGCAACTCATTCTCATGCCTGACTGCTCTTTCTGAGAAGAAATTTCCAACCTAAACCTCCCCTGGTGTTACTTGAGGCCATTCCCTCTAGTCCTATCACTAGTTACCTGTTAGAAGAGGCTGACGCCCAGCTCCCCACAACTTCCCTTCAGGTAGCTTTAGAGAGCAATAAGGTTTCCCCTGAGCCTCCTCTTCTCCAGACTAAACAACTCCAGTTCCCTCAGCCGTTGGACCTATGCTCCAGGCCCTTAACCAGCTTTGTAGCCCTTCTCTGGACATGCTCCAGGATTTCAATGCCAGCACTGATCAGCAGTAGACACAACACTGGTGTGATAACACTGCTGTTCTAGCTACAAGTGCAGAGCACAGCACTGTATGGGCTGCTGCAGGGAAAGTTAACATTCCAGCCAGACCCAGTACAGCCTTTCTTGTACCAAGGGGCCCAAAACTGAACGTAGTATTTGATGCCAGTAAGAGATGTCAGAGTACAAAATGCCACAGTATGAGATGCCAGATTACAAAGATGTCAAACACTGTAAGAATGTCTCTATGTTAACCATGGCTTAATCAGGAATCTGCAAACTATGAGCAAGATTGTGGAGTGAAATGATTTTCAATGAATTTGTGATAGATAACTTGACCATCCCAATTGGCCACATTTAAAGATTAATGGTGCGTTTCTGTATGTTTATGATGTTTTTGTTTGTGTGCAAAATTGCGATAGACAGTAGTTTTTCCACAGTTTTCCTTTGTTTTCAACAAATATATGTAATATGTGCTTGAGGCTATCAGACTTTGAAAATGGCAGCAACTGTGCCTGAAATGAGAATACTGACTCCGGAAAAGGACCAGTATTCTATAACCAGTTAGCAGACCGAAAAATTTTACACAGGGTATATTTATTTCAGAATCCTAGTTCAGATTAGAAATGCAAGAACTTGATTTGTTTCATACAAAGTTTAAATCAAGTGCAACTAATGTGTTCCAAGCTATGATGAGTTTCCAAGTTTAATTTCAGCTACAGCTACTCCAGAGGAATTCCTCTGCTTGTGCATCTATGCAAATACACATACTTATATAAATAAACATATATGTATATTTACATAGAGAGATATATAAGTACATGTATATTTAATGCATATATATACATACTCCATATCTGTACATAGTTTAGGTGGTGGTCCTTAACACCTATTTCACTACACAACTTACCAAGCTGCACCAGGGGATATTCAGACTGGACATAAGGAAAAAAAATCTTTACCATGAGTGTCAAACACTGCAACATGTTTCCTAGAGAGGTGGTTGATGCGCCACTCCTGTCAATATTCAAGAGTACAGTATCCAAAACTTAAAAGAAACACTGTAGTAAATTATTCAAATAATTAAGCACAGTCAGAAAATTATGGGGTGTTCCTTTGATGTGTCATATGAAGTCTAAATTCAACTTTAATTTTATTTAAATACCTATCTTTCTTTTTTAGAATCAAAGTGGACTCTTGCAGTATGATCAAATTGTTGTAGTGCCTTCAGTATTTAAAATGTCTGCTACTGCATCTCCAAATTCCTGCTGCATTTATGTTCTTTCCCATCTGAGCTATTTCTAGACAAGGGTGATTGTAAATAACTCTACTGCCAAAAAAGAAAATCTCCAAAAATATAGACACAACTTTCAATTCTTCCTCTAAATCAATCAATCAATCAATCAATCAAATGCAACTTCCACCTGTGTTCTCAGTGGGTCCTGCCAGTCCTCATCCAAGGATAGTTTTACATCTTCCTGCAAACTCAGGGATGTAAAATATGAGTTGCTCCACCTTTCTTTCTTCAAAAATGCAATAAATCCTTCAGCCTCAAGAAGAAGAAGAAAAAAAAAAATAAAAATGTGTGGTTACTCTAAGTAAACAAAGTAAAACAAAAGCCCTATCACAATCCCAAAGGCACCCCATAGCTCTTTTACGTGACTAAGAAGGAAGGAAAGAAACTTGACACATCTTAAAATTCAACAGGAAGAGAGAGAGGAAGTATTTTCATGCATCGAACTGAACTAGTTGATTTTTACAGCATAATAAATATGTCACTGAGAGCATCAAGGGGAAAAATGGCAGTGATCCAGACATGTCAGGACACAAGGTTAGAGAAAAACTTCAGATTAGTCTCTTTAATAGATAGGGACACACTACCCAGTAGGGAAATGAAATTGGAAAAGCTATCTTCCTGAGCATGACATTGAGGCTAAAAGCTTTGGAGGATAAGCAAAGGTAGGAAGACAATAAGATTAAAGTCTGTATTTCTGGTTGCGCAAACACAATTTACCAGTATGAACTACAGATCACAAATTACATTTTACCAAAGCAGAATATTTAGTAACTACAATATTTAGTAAAATATAACAATACACAAGCAAAAGGCATGGAGAAACATGCAGGAGTAAATGAAAGCATTGCACAGTTCTAAATAAGTTGTACTTCTAATAGACTAATATATTTTAACTTTCAGGGCTTGAAAACAGCTCTAGAATTTACTAATGTGATAAATCATAGAGATAATTTAATTCCATTGCTCTGTTGTTGAGTCCTAATGTATCTGGAAGCCTGTCAGAGAAGAATGCTACAATCCTATGATGTCCCCCTGTCACTGGAAACATTTTCATAAGGGAATCCAAACTGAAATTACGTTAATTCTTTAGGTGATCTGCAGTTTTACACAGTTGATGCAATTTTTTGCCAGGCTGCAGACATAAATCTCTATCTATATTCTCTATATGCAGTTCTGTAGATTTCAAATGAATATGAGGGAAGCATAAAAATTAGACTGAGCTCAAACAGCTCTTAGTCAAAGATCAAAGGAATTTCACTGTGCATTAGAGAAACAAACTTCAGGAACATGCATAGGTAAAACCTCACTGTAATGACAAAGACTTTATTGTATTTACGCTTTTAGAAAACTGAGTTCTGTTTTATATATCACTTCTTTTTAAATATTATTTGTGTATAGAGTTAATTAAGATAAGGAAGCTAATCAAATCTGGTAGTAATTTTGTCCTCAGTTTTGCTCCCCCTTTCAATATTTTTCCTCTAAGAATAAAAAATAAATGTAATTCCATATAACCTTCACTCTTTTTTTTTTTTTTTTTTTTTTCTAATTTACCACTACTTAGTGAAACTTAATGATTAAATTATTAAATTATTTGGATTATATGAACTGGAATCCTCTGTCATCCTGGAATACAATGACCTTGGATCCAATTTTTTTATTATACGTATCTCTGCATAGACAAGGCTTTTTCTATTCACCTACTATTTCTTTTGTGAACTTGTAATCATCTACTAATTCTTTTGACAATCACAGAAACCACAAAATAGGAAGATCGTTAAGAAGTGGAAGATGCTTACAGAAATTTGGAACATTTGAAATAAAAATAATTTATCACAGGAAAGCTTGCAGTTATGCCGTTCAATTTTGCTTCCTCCTTGTACTCAAAGGCACACAGAAATATAATCTATCATCACATTACTGCATTGACAATAAAGTCTTTCAACAATAATTCACGCTAGCTATTGAGTTAATTATTCAAAAAAGTGCTATGATGCTTGAAGTGTACCACTTCTGTGGAATCTCCTGCTAAAACAAAATTAATATAATACATATCTTAATCTAATACTCATCAACCACTAGTTATAGCTAAAGAGCCATGCATCATTTGTACCCCCATGTCCTGTGAATTAAAACTAAGAACCCTATGGAGTGTTGAAATGTGTTATACATACCATAACAATGCGGCAGTGGACATCATGTCAGCAGAAAGTTTTTGAAACAGGAATTTATTATGCTTATTTAATTATTTCTACAATTACCCAAATTTATTAAATCAAACTAAATCAAAATAATTACAGGACACTGGTTTGACAGGTCAGTTGAAAATTCTCATGCAGATGAGAACATAGACACTTCTTTGCAATTTATGTAGTGTTACTGCAAATAGCAAAAGATATTTTTTTCATAGAATGTTCAGTGAAATTAGGATTAGATCATAAACTGGTTTGACCATTATACTTACACCTATAGATGTAATATAGGGATATAGAGCTACAGCAATTTTATAGATTTTTATTTATTTATTTTTTTAATATCAGTCATTATGGTATATAATGTGTTGAAATTGAATACAAACTCTTCAGAAGGGTTAGGCTAGGAAGGAGTATTAGTTAGGCTAGGCAGTGGGGTTAGCCATGTATGTTGGGGAGTGTTTGGATTGTCTTGAGAATAATAATGGTGATGACAGCATTGAATGTTTATGGGTAAGAAATAGGGAGAAGGCCCATGAGGCAGATGTCCTCATGGGCATCTGTTATAGACCACCTAACTGGCCTGAAGAGGCAGACAAAATATTCTACAAACAGCTCAGAGAAGTCTCACAATTGCTAGCCCTTGCTCTCATGAAGGACTTCAACTTAACAGATGTTTACTAGAAATACGACACAGTGGAGAGGAAACAGTTCCTCAGTTCCTCAGTTCCTGGGAAGTTTCTAGAGTGTGGGAGATAACTTCCTGGCACAGATGCACAGGTGAGTAAGCCAACTAGGGATGGTGCCCCACTGGACCTTTTGCTTGTAAATAGAGAAGGACATGTGGGTGATGTGAAGGTTGGAGGGCATCTCAGGCACAGCGATCATGGATTAATAGAGCTATTGGTTCTTGGAAAACTAAGGAAGGGGGTTAGCAGAACTCCAACTCTGAATTTCCAGAGGGCATACTTCAGCCTGTTAAGTAGACTTATTGGAGGAGTCCCTTGGGAGGCAGTCCTGAGAGGCAAAGTAGTCCAGTAAGGCTGGACACTCTTCAAGAAAGAAATCCTAAAGGTGCAGAAGCAGGCCGTCCCCACATGCTGAAAGATGAGCCAGCACAGAAGAAAACAGCTGAACAGAGAGCTGTGGCTAGAACTCAGGAAGAAGAGGGTTTACGACCGTTGGAAGAAAGGGCAGGCTACTCAAGAGGACTACAAAGACATGACAATGAGGCTGACTTATATCACGTAATATCCTGGTTCATATCAGCAATAATGTGACCAGCAGGACTACGGAAGTGATTGTTCCTCTCTACTTGGCTCTGGTGAGGCCACATCTCAAATACTGTGTTCAGTTTAGGACCCCTCACTAAAAGAAGGACATTGAGATGCTGGAGTGTGCCCAGAGAAGGGCCATGAAGTGTCTACAATACAAGTCTTACGAGGAGACCCATGGTGAAGGGTCTACAAAACAAGGCTTATGAGCAGCAGCTGAAGGAGCTGGATTTGTTTAGCTTAGGGAAAGGAGGATCAGAAGAGAACTTACTATAATTTACAATTACCTTGTTTGATAATTAGTGCAAGGTGGGGATTGGGCTCTTCTCTCAAGCACCAAGTGAAGAGGGGAAATGGCCTCAAGTTGCACCAGGGGAGGTTTAGGTTGGATATTAGGAGAAAATTCTTTACTGAAAGGGTTACACGTCATTAGAATAGGCTGAGTCACCACCCCTGGAGGTCTTCAAGAAATGTGTAGATGTAGAATTTAGTAGCATGGTTTAATGGTGGACTTGTCAGTATTAAGTTAAAGGTTGGATTAGATGATATTAGAAATCTTTTCCAACCTGAACAATTCTGAGATTCTATGGTAAATTACAGTAGTATGGGTATGCAATTAATGTAAATGTTTTCGCTTTTGTTGTAGAAAACTAATGACATATTCCACTTTAAACCATATGTTTTTGGCATCAGACAAGGTTATGACAAAACTTTTAAAGCAGTTATGCAATAACAAAGGCTGTGAAGCACTGAAAGTGTCCAATCCGCAGCATAGTTACATAATATTGACAGAAACACCAGTGCAACAGAGCTGTCAAAAATCACTGTCATAAGAAGATGGATTAGGGATTTAGCAGATAAGGAATTTTTTCCAAATAGAAGCACCAATTTATCAGGTTCTGACAACACCGAGTCTGCAGAAAACACTATGAGGGTGGGCAGCCAAGGCAAATGAAAGAAAATAAGAACCAAAGGAAAACAGAGGGAGAAGAAAAACAGACAAAACTCTTTGCACTAGACTGTAAATACTACTCAGTTTGGACAAGTGTTAGGAAATAGATATTAGCACATAAAAACAAGAGAAAAGAATAACTCTTTTATGTCACCACAAAGATGTCTCGTAACCAGGACAACACAAGTTAATAAAGCAGATTATATTTTCATATTTCCATTCAAGGTGTTTTTGCTGTTGTTGTTGCTGCTTTGCTTGTTTGTTTTGTTTATAATCAGTTTCATGTGCATGCTGACATAAATTTAACATGTCTATCTTGGAATTTCACCTCTGAGAAACAACTGGCTATTCAGGAGTTTATAAAAATTATGTTGTTTTTTGACAGTTGGTCAGTTACCAGGAATATGAAACTCCCCATTATTCATGGTTACATTATCTTTAATATTACTAAACAACAGAAGTCAGTGCCACAGGACCTCAAAACCTACTGTATTTAAGATCTCTTATCTTTAAACTAAACATTTGAATAAAATTAATTATATATGCTTAATTTAAAGCTGAAATATTTCAGTTCGGCAAATGTTTCCTTTTCTTTTATCACACGTTTTTGTTCAGGGCTACAAGAACCTCTTTCTCTCCTGGAGTGTGATAGGCATATGCTACTACACAGAATATTAAGGTAAATGATATTGCATTACTTGATGCAGACTGAACTAAGATAGGAAACTCGTTTTTGAATTAAGCAAAGAAATTCCAGCGCTCCTCCTTAGTAATTCAGAATGTTTCTCAGAAATAACAGGAGACATACATATTTTAACAGAACTTTCACACCATTTGACAACAGTTTTTTCAGCAATTTTCTATACTTATGAAAATGTGACACTTTTTTATTTTTATTATTTTTAAATGTATTTATTCATGTTATTCATGTGTGGAAAAAGTTTGCATAAAAGTGTTTGCTGTCCTTTTCTCATTTTTAGATTTTTAAGCCTAGAACTGGAAAAATAATATCTAAAATGGAAGAAAATTTGACATAAAGGATAAAGCCAGGTATCATCCATGTAGGCAGCAGATATATTAAATAACATATCTGTGAATTAACTGAAGACTGAACAATCAGTGCACCACTTTGAACAAACTGAGACATCCAAGAATTGGTGAAATACCTGGCAAAACCATGTCACCACCAGGAATTATGCAAAAGAAGTCTGTCTAGCTTTGTAGATGATGCATGAGGAACAGGATAGGAAAAGGACTGTTATGGAAAGAAAGGGTCAGTGATAAGCATCTGTGCATTTGCATCTGTGCATTTATCAGCATCAGTTGTAATGCTGGTGTTTCTGATAGACAGACGCCAACTCATAGCCTATTTTTGTGAGACATGCAACTTAATCTAAATTAAGTTGCACTCATTTCAAATGCATTAAGGAGGGGATAAGGCTTCAAGTCATATCAATAATCAATGTCAGTGTTCACATTATTTTACATCAATTGTTGTGCATTTCCAGTTACAAAGGGTAAAATGAGAATCCAAAATGACAGCAAAATAGGTAAAGAAATAATCAGGGTCTAGACAATTCAATCTAGAAGGTAAATGAGGATAAGTGTATCTGAAGTAATTGTCTTCCTAGCCAATGACAAGAATTTAACTGTGCAAGCAAAGTGCACAGAATACCAAAGAACAAGACTCAGAAAAGGTAAAGATTTCCAATGGTTTATGTTCTTATGAGAGTGAGAAGAAGGTGATAGCCCACTGGCCACCTTATTGCGTGTGGATCCTAGGCCCCTTACTCAAGTCACAGGTCACCCACTCAACTGAGCTTGACGTTCTCTGGGCAAACACAGACACTCACGCACTTGTCCCTCATGTATACCACATTCTTAAATACTCCTGCGAGTACCAGCATAGAACCCCCATGTGGTGGTTTTACCATGCTGCATAGCTGAACTCCATCACAACCACTCTCTCACTCCCCCTCCTCAAATAAAAAAGTGGAGAAAATACAATGTAAAGGGATCAAATGCTGAGATAAGGGCAGGGAAATAAATCGCTCAACAATTACTGTCACAGGCAGAACACAACTGACACAGGGAGCTTAATATATTTTTTTTTGCCTATGACCAGCAGACTAGAATAGTAAGAAACTAAATACAAACTAAAAACACCTTTCCCAAATCTACTCTCTTCTCTCTCTTCCATCTTCTACTTTGTGGAGCTTTCCACAAAACTCCAAAAAAATTAATGCTCTGGCTTGTGAAGCAGCTCACGATGCTCACAATGTTAGGGAAGGCTGTTAGGGGTTCATCTGTCAGGAGCAGGCCCCACAGGCAGCAGCTCCCCCCAGACCCCCTGCTCCTGCGTGGGCTCCTCTCCATGGGCTGCAGCTCTGGCCCGGGGACTGCTCCTGTGGAGGCTCTCCATTGGCCGCAGCCTCCTCCAGGCCACATCCACCTGCTCCACCACCCATGGGGGGGCTGCAGTGTGGAGATCTGCTCCATGTGGGACCCATGGGCTGCAGGGGGACAGCCTGCTCCACCAGGGGCCTCTCCACAGGCCACAGGGAAACTGCTGCTGCGTGCCTGGAGCACCTCCTGCCCTCCTGCTGCACTGACCTTGGGGGCTGCAGGGCTGTTTCTCACTCCTGTCTGCCAGCTGCTGCTGCGCAGCAGGGTTGTTTGTTTGTTTTTATCGTTTTTAAATCTGCTCTCCCACAGATGCAGACAACATTGCTTATTGGCTTGGCTCTGGCCAGTGGTGTGTCTCTTTGGAGCCAGCTGAAACTGGACTACTGGACTTTATATAACATGGGGCAGCTTCTGGATTCTTCTTAAAGAGGCCACCCCTGCATCCCTCCTGCTACCAAGCCCTTGCAATGTGAACCCAATACACCCCCACTACCTGAACCCAGCGTCCCTGCTACTTGCCAGTTAGTTCAGTTTAAAGTTTGCTAGGGAATACATATGCATGCCAGGTTTGTGGCACATACAGACACGGTCCCCAAGCAGCCAGCACTAGGCACATGGTCTATGATCCACAGGCCTGCTCCAGCTGCTGTTGTGGAGTCTACACTCACCTCACTCACCTTGGTCCCCCAGTTGTCTGGGTTGGGAACACACACCACTCCCACTCCAGTGGCTGGGAACAGAAGACCTCAGTCACACAACTAGCTAATCCTGGGATCCTGCTAGGTCCAGCAGTTGAAAACCACATGTGGACAGTGCCCAGACACTGAGTCTGACTTCAGTAGATGGCACCCAGTTCACTCACACACACAAAGATCTCACCAGTAGCTCACATGAAGTACTTGCAGCACACATACGCAGTGGAAAGAATGTGACTGCAAGGAGACAGTTATGAGAAGATTTAATGAGGAAATATGAGAAGTCAGGGCAGACTGTGGTGATCAGGCACAGGGCTCAACCAGTCAACCATACTGACAAGCCTTGTTTTACACACAAACATACCTTTTATAATTTTTTTCTGTCACCCCTCTTTGTCCCTCCTGCTTTCTTATTATCCCTTGTGGCACTGAAAAAGGTCCTTCCATACAATCTTACCGTTTGTGTAAGACAAACACAAGTAAACAGAAGAAGAGATTTGAATGAAGATCCTAAGGTGAGTTGGTAATGTCATGAAAAATAACAGCCATAAGCACAGAGTTGAAAAAGGAATGGAAGCAGGGAACAAAACATTTATTTAAACAAAGCATGAGATCTTCACAGAACACAATGGGGTAACCAATTGGCTGGTGGTTTGGTACTGAAGAGACAGTGAACTTATGTTTTGGATTAAAATAAGGTAATTTATTAGAAAGCATCAAAAATAAAGCCAGTGCTGCTAATTCTTATTGTTTCGTGGTTTGCACCATTGTTTACTGTGCAAATAGTCTACTTCACTGAATAAGGGTGATGTCAGATGCTAGTCTCTCTGCTTTTCTTTGGCCCATTTCTTTCACAAATCTCTTCCATCCTGATGAGCTAAGAGGTAGCTGGCCGAGTTCAATGTTCTCATGCTGTGTGAGTACACATAGAATATACAATTTGCCATTGTAATGAAATCAACATCAGTTCTGGGAGCTCTGTCTGTGTTCAGCAGTCTTTTCTTTGTGAAGGATGGAAAAAGTATCCTGACAGCATGGCAATCAGTACATCAGCTCTTTAATGCTGTAAAAGCTTTCCCTGAAATTTCTGAAGCAAAATTAATTAAAAAATAAAAAATAAAAATTACCTGCTCTAATCTCTGAAATATAAATCACATATTGTGAGTAAATACTTGTACTTTTATATTCTTAAATGGCATTCTTTCAATTAAAAATAGACTAATTGTTTTTCTAACTGCCTTTTGTTTCTCATTAGAAAGGGCTACTTGAAGTATAATGAGCTAGAATTGGGACACATTCTTCCTCTACCAGCAAGAGGAAACTAAGAAGTCCCAAAACTACCATGAAAATACATAAGTTCATTGAAAAAATCTGTTTTTCTTCCATTAGTGTCATTTTGTTTCACAGGGAAAAGAAATAAATCATCTTTCTGTTTTGTGAGTTAAATTAACTTAATCATATCCAGTTTTGGTATCTTAGAATTAAACAGCAGAAAACAAAAGAAATTACTGAAATTAAATTCCAGTGGGAGAAAAACATTAAAACTTGTTGATGTGTTTGTGAGGATCTTTTTTTTTTTTTTTTTTTTTTTTTTTTTTTTTTAATCCCCTTAATTCTTGAAGTGAGAGAGGAATTAAACTTTTGCCAGTGGAGCACATTTTACATTCTAAAAGAAAACACATATGAATATCTACCCTTCTTTCTCACCACCAACAGAATTGGCAATATGCTTGAATAATTAAGAATACAGACCAGAACTAAATCAAAATCAGGTATATTTCAAATCTGTAAACATGCGAAATAATCAAAGTTTTCAGACAAGGACTTTTTTCAGAAGTTTGGCACAAGCACATAAAATATCCATTTGTGAAATGACAGATGATAAATTGATGAAGGTTTTAACAGTTCAATAGTTATTTTATTGTGCATCTGTTCATTTTCTCTGACTTGCTTTGTTCTTTCTGAATCTACAACACTGAAAGAACCCTTATTAATAGTCATCAAGTTGAAAACCAGCAGCTCTTAGAATAACCTCTCCCTTAGTGAGGGACTAATATATCACTTATTTAGTCTGGCTTCTTAGTATCATCATCTTTCTATAGGACCCAAATATACACAATTGTATATTAAAACAAACAAACAAACAAAATACAAAAACAAAAAAACACATGTCCAGAGAGGCTTCTTAGTTCTAGCATCTCTAGCCTTCCCGAACATTGTGAGCATCGTGAGCTGCTTCACAAGCCAGAGCATTAATTTTTTTGGAGTTTTGTGGAAAGCTCCAGCAGTTTTAATGAGATGTATTAGAAAGTATAAACTTCATTGGGGTCCAATCCAGGTAAAATAACATGACGGCAAAATCTGTGATTATTGTGTTGTTGTTAGTGTTGGTTTTTTTTTGTGTAGTTGTTTGTTTATTTATTTGTTCATTTGTTTTACCCTGCCTAGTTTTTCCACAAAAAGTGACCTGTGACCTTATGATAAAATTTGGAATTCAGAATGGCAAATTGCATATTAAGCGTGAGGTAATGAAATAGACTATACAAGAAACCTCAGGGCATCGAGGTGTGCTGTGACACTGATGGACTCTTCACCATGATCTGACAGGTCATACCAACCTGGCATCAGTGTAAATTTAAGAGCAAGTTAGGTGGGGTTTAGGAGGAAAAAAAAAAAAAGAAAAAGAAAAAGAAAAAGAAAAAGAAAAAGAAAAATGAAAACAAGGAATTTTCTACTAACCTGCTACTAAATTCTCATGGGAAAAAAAGCCTGGGGGGGAGGGAGGGGGGTAAGGAATGTTTCAGCAATTTGTGTCAATAGAGGGCTTGAAGGGTAAACCTTGAGTCTCTGATATCTGTGTGTGTGTGTGTGGGGGGGGGGGGGGGGGGTCAGAATAACTGCTAACTATTGTGACTATTGCATGGGACACTACGCAGGTCTCTGATATCCAGCCAAGAGATTAAGGAGAAGGGGAAAGATGAAGGACAACTAAAACACAAAGCTTGCATGGGACGCTGCACAATTCTTTGACATCCGGCCAAGATGGACAAAGGAGAAGGACAAGGAAAAAGCCTGTGAGGAAGACTATGAGCCTTCAGCACAAGAGACCCCCAGATGGACCACCGGAGACTGATATGCATGCACCAGTGGGAGGGTTCATATTCCGGGAACTAATTATAATAACCGTGCCTTTTCTAGAAGTAGTACTGAATATGTATTAGCCTAGGAGCATAAAAACCAACCGCCTGATGTAACTTGTGTGTGTGTTGGAGGAGCCTAGACTCCCCGCACACCCAGCGCTGTTTATTCCCCTTTTATTGACCCCATAAATAAATCTTATAAAGCTAAATTGACTTGGAATTTATAACAGGGGGAACGTGACGGACGGATGGACTTCAGCTCTTCTTTATGGTTCTTTACTTCTCCTTAATATATAATTGTCAGTCATCTCTGGACAGCTGGCAGAGCTGCAGAATTCAGGTTGCAAATGTTACCCAGATTGCAACTTGCTACAACAGAAGAACATGACATGAAATATAAATGAATGTAAGAATGTTCACAACACTACTTCTGTGAAGTCTAGCATACATTTATCTTCAGAACTTCTTCAAAATAAAATGGGAACTTGAAACAATTGTATAGTGTATGATGTGAAAATATATTTGACAAACTTTTGTTGATTATGAAGTTTAAATATTTATGCTTTGGTAGTGCTTCTTGCAAAGTGATTATCAGTAGGAACTTACTGGTTCTGTACTATTATTCCAGGCCATGGCCTACGGTTTTCATGAATTTAGGTTGATGATTTTTGAATCAACAATGTGATTCTCTCTCATTAGAGACAAATGAAAGACAGTGAAATTAAAGCTACTGATAAGTTAGCTTTAAAGTTCTTTGTTCTCTTTTCTTACTTGAACAGTCAAGTATCTCTTCTCTTAATTGCTTTTGTGAGGATCTTTTGTAGAAAGGCTCAAGACATCACTTAGAATAGTTAAGATACAACTTTGAGGAAAAAAAAAAAAAGAGAGAATAACTTTAAACACCTAAAAATAAAACATTATTCGTGGGTCAGTATTGCACATGCTCTGTCAAAGGTGCCTGGATGTAAAACATAGTGGGTGAAGTAGTGGGTGGTGGTTAATACTGAAAGCACAAATTAAAGCTTGACGTTCAATCACTGGAAAATGATTTTACTGTCTAGTTTGTATTCCAAACCTCAGAATGAAATGGACACAAATGGATATAACATATATTTAACATACGGTTATGCATTTTTATGGCATGCTTTAACATAAGAAGTATACTCAGATAATGCAGTAATAAATTTTAAATTACAACTTATTCAGAACAGAACCATCTTATTTTTTAAAAAAATCTTATCTTATTTTTTTTAAATTACTACCTATAACAATTTGGTATTGTTTTGCAAAATCTTTAGGTGGTATTTCATGTAGGTGTGTACATCTTTAGACAAAGACCAACATTTTGGTTAAGAACTCATTCCCTTCTACACACCAAAATATTTAAGACATTAATTCAATATTATGTTAAAAAAATCATTTGAAGTTATTTTTCATTCTATTTTAAATATTTTAAATATTTGTTTTCCTTTCTTTTTAGATGAAACTGGTGTTTTTGCTTAACCACTTTCTTTTACTTTTTGTTTCAACCCAGTTTTAGAAGGGGAAAAAAAGCTTTTAAAGTCTTACTGGAAACTTTTTTTTTTTTTTTTTGAGGCCCTTCAGTGAACTGAAAAATCCATTATTTGTTCATCACTTCTCTTCAGCTTTGTTTTGTTGATTTTTTTTATTTTTATTTATTTATTTATTTTCACAGGTGTTTGTATTGGCTTCTCAGCAAAGATTAGAGGGAGGACAGGAAGTTAAGATTCTTTTCAACTTATGATCTTATGCTAGCTAAAATTCAGCTAGCACTACTTTAGCTTCAAGTTCTTGAAACTGAATCATATCTGATAAGTTATGAATCTTCCCAGCTAACAGAGCTAGTTAAAGTTCTCTCACAATGTTTATGTTGTTACTCTTCAACTAGAAGGTTCTTATGCTCTCAGATGTAAGCATTTCATTGGACATTTGAATATTTATACCAAATATTGACAAGAGATGAGAAGCTGTATCCCATAATACCATTAAAAAAAAAAAAAAAAGGTGCCTTGCTGTCTTGTTTCACATCATTAGGTCACCTTTCAGGGGTCTCTCGTGAAGGAATGAAAAAGGAGAATGTCTTAAGGCATAGATTTACAGAGAAAATTAAGTTAAATGGAAGAGAGGGAATTAGATGAGAATTCACAATGAGAAGGAATTAGATGAAACAATGCTGTAAAAACCACTAAAGTACTGCTACTTAAACTCCATTGTAGAAATTAATTCTGCTGGTGCAAATACACAAAGACAAGAGAACAGTTCTGTTGTTTTTGTTTTATCTTTTTTTTTTTTTTTTCTTTTTAATCACATCTGCTGGTTTATTATGCCAAAGTGACTGAACAGCTTTTTGCTTGGGCATACAATGACTGGACACGGGGAAATGGTTTTAAACTAAAAGAAATAAATTCTTTACTCAGAGGGTGGTGAGGCACTGGAACAGGTTGTCCAGAGAAAATGTGGAAACTCCATTCCTGCAGGTGTTCAAGATCAAGTTGGACAAGGTCCTGGACAACCTGATCTAGAGGGTGGCATCCCTGCCCATGGCTGGGGGATGGAACTAGATGAGCTTTAAGTCCCTTCCAGCCTAAGTTGTTTTATGTTTCTATGCTATAGAATATTCCGAGTTGGAAGGGTCCCACAAGGATCATAACTCCTGTTTGATGTCTTACTTTAAAATTCTAAATACAGAAATATATACATATATCTTTCTAAATTATGACTAACATATTCATAGGTGCAAAACTTTTATTATAATCTTTTTGTTTTACTTTGTTTTGTTTGTCACCATACCAGACATATTGAACTTGACACCACACTGAAAAAGAACGAGAAAAGGTAATATATTATTTATTTCATGTTGTCATATGCCTTTTGTCGTGCTTATTTGCTATGCAAACAAACCACTGGTGATAGATATTACAATGATTCTTTTAGTAACCTTTCCTGTTAATACTTTGCCACCACCGCATGTCTTTTCTACATACAAGCTAGCACTTGCATATTTCCTCTTGAATTCAAGTAACAATCTGAATTTCCGACAATATATGCGTCTAGATTGTAGGTAAATTTGTCAAGAAATAGATAAAAATTAAGCAACTTTCAATTTTTCAGAAAGAAAGCTCATGTTTCTCAGGTGAGGTAGAGAAAATGTTTATGTCATTTGAATGTATATACTTCAAAAAATACAGTGTAAGAAAAAGGAATGCCACCTGGCCCTGCTTGTTTTCCTGGTTTATCAATTACATATCATTGATATCAATGATAATCTGCATTATGAGAAATATGTGTATGCCACTGAATATAATATATACCATATGAAGCCCTAATCTGTACGTGGGAAATTGAATTATTGCTCCTCTGTCTAGTCACTGAAATGAATATTTCATTCAATGGTGTCTCACTGAATTACCTAATTAATTCAGCCTATTCTAGTAAGTTTCAATGAATTTAGTGGAACTTGTGACTTGAAAATAAAGCAGTTGCACATGTACAAGAGTAAGGTTGCAATGGTGATTTTTCTCTCTGTCAGCACCATTCATTGAAGTTTTGAAGGCAGAATATGCTAGCAGTCTATGCATGTTCATAGATCTTGGGTAAGATGCTTTGTTTGCTAGTGTATTTTATGGGCCATATTTAAATGCTAATGCTCTCCACCCTAGACTAGAGTAAGTTAGCAACAATAAGATAGAGTATACAGTAATCACTCCTTTATTTTTATTGACTCGTCTAACTCATTAACAGACTGAAATGCTTGTTGAACTTACCAATAAATCAGAAAGACATAATTTATAAATGGGGTATTTTTCATTTCAAAGTTTTTTGTTTGCTTTTAATATAAGCAAAGTTTTTCCACTATCTCTCATTTATAAATTCTTCTGATGTCACTCAGAAAACTATAAATGTTCTTTATAGACCATTTATATTATTATTTAATGATGGTATTATTTACCATCAGTGATAATTTTGTCTTAGTGATACCTCCATTGATAGAGTTTTCTCATTGATAACTTATTGATAACCTCATTGATAATGATAACTCTATACTGAACACCTGGATTCTTTGGGACTTTATCCAAAATTGGCAAGAAACCAATAGTTGCTGAAAAAAATCAGTAATTCAGTATCTTATTATACATCCAATAAGAAGAAAGAAGAAAGACAAAGAGAAGAAGAAAACCAAATTTTTATTTTGCTTTATAATAATATAAATTATTATTTATATTAATAATTTTTAATTTTTAAAAAATATATAAATATAAAATATATTATTAATAATAATAATATAAATATGTCTAAATATGTCTCTATGATCTGCTTTGTAATTGAAGTTTGAGGCTGAATTGAAATCCAATGTTGTGCTACTCTGTAGTGTAGTGACATCACTAAATATTTTCTTGTTAATTCACTATTACAGCACTTGTTAATTTTCTTGTTAATTCAGTACTACAGTACAATCTTGTCGTTAGAGTGAACTGTTTTTGTCAATAAGTTTCAAAATTTAACTGTGTATTTCACATGCTGAGAAGGCCAAATTGGCAACATAGACATTTCTATCATTATAATCACTTTTACACACTTTTGCATGCATGTCTTCAGCTTTGGATTTAGTAGGAAGCTAAGTTGACAAAAAGACATCTGTGGACCTTAAGTTTGACTATGGTACATATTTTACTAATAGACAAGATTTTTATTTTTATTTTTTTTAATGCATATTTTAATCTAAGAAGATCAAACATATCCAGACTACAAATAAAATACAAAATTTAAAATAATTCTGCTGCTGTGAGGGCTATTAACCACTGGAATACCTTATCCAGGACATGCAGCAGATTTGACTCTGGTAAAACTGATGTACATCTATGAATGTTTTGTGTTATGCAGTATACATTTATCATTTTCCTTTTTGGCCTTAAACCTTATGAATCTAGCAAAATGTGAAAGACCACTGTAAACTGACAGTTTTTAGCCATTTGACCAGAGAACTACCAGACAATACTCCCAGAGAAATGAGCTGTAATTTACACAGAAGAAACCTTATGAGAATGTTATCATAGAAGAAAAGACCTGATTTAAAAGAGTGGTACTGTGAATACAGTACAAAGAGCACAAACGATGGCATAATCTGTAAAAAGTGAATTTGAGCTGTGATTAATCAAGGGCACCCACTAGGGTATTTCACACATTATCATCTTATTTTGTTCCATTTACAGAATACAGTGGAAATATGCATCAATGCATCAGGCTATACTATTCACAGTGGAATTAGCTACGAAACTACATAAATAAAACTTTTGGGAAAGAGGAATATTAAAACAAACAAACAACAACTATAACTTGTTTAACATTTTGCTTCTCTTGGTGCTTGCCTACAGAGCGGACTGTCATGAAATGACCCCGGTCTAGGTTTAAATATGGCACCAGAGATTACACAGAAAATCTAGTTTTGAGGTGATCTTGGGTTGCTTTACCCTTCTCAGCAGAATGCAATATGCATTTCCCTTAAGCACATATTTCCCTCTTCAATTTCTTTTTGGAAACTGAGGAAGAGAAAAACAGAGAGGCTGTATTCAAAGATTGAAATGATACGCTGACATTTGTTTGTCAATTAGGCTCTGGGATCAATACTTACGCATTTTTGCTCAATACTCTTAATTTTCAGAAATTCTGACCCCTTAAAAACTGGTTAAAGCTAATGATAGAGAGCTTTAAAACCAATATCTGATTAGGAAATGTTCAAGGCATTTTGTGTCCTCATGGTTCATGGAAACATACTCTATTCCAATAAAAATCCACTTCAAAAGAACAGCATCAAGAGATGACTGAGAACACCTTCGCTGTATTTTTTTAGAAAATGCAGAATTTGCAGCTTTTATGGCCAACATTTTAAATTTTAGTGAGGGGAAGATGCACATGAATTCATATTTTTTATTAGTATTCTAATCTCTAAAGTCAACTGATAGTTTCTAAAGAAATTATAAACCCTCTTCTAAATAACTTGGAACATAGTTCTATTCCACTCATCATAAATTCTAGTTTCATGTGCCATATAGCTAAATTTGTCTTTTTAGTTCCTTTTAATCCTGTTGTCATACATAAAATGTAACATGTTAAATTAAGGTAAAAAGCAAGTTGCTAGTTCTAAACTCAGAAAGAAAAAATGAAGAAAAAAAAAAAAGAAAGAAAAAAAAAAAAAGGGAAAAAAAAAAAGATTAAAAGATCCAGAGATTTACTAATAAATAATCAGTTAATTTTTAAATCTTAGTAAACCAGATGCTTCATATCATTATTGCTCTTACATGATTAGAATATAATTTCATGTCCAGCTGCATTTATTAAAGTCTTTTTAAAAACATACATTTTAATCTGCTCAGAAAAGGTGTTTGATGGTAATAGTAAAAGCCAGTGCATTTCTACTACCATTTTTATTTTTTTCTGTAGACCTATGTTTTTCCAAAAAAAAGTAATTTACCCTTTACTTGAATGCTCTTCCTTATTACAGTTTTATATCTGCAGTTCCTCTGGGAGGAAAAACGAACCTTGATTATAAGGAAAAAGCTGCAGGTCAAAAGACAGAATCACTGATATGCTTTGCATGTAAATCTCAGCATTTCAGAAAAAGCTTTGTTAATTCTGGCAGCCAGTCTTTAAAAGCAGAACTGCACAATGCTCAAGATAACCATATGCCTTATTTTATGAGAAGGGAACATAATGTCATAGTCTCTTCTTTCCAATTGTGTGTGGATTTTTGTTCCTCTTTTGTGGAACTGAATGTATTTATAAAATCACATTGGGCATCTCCTGATGCCAGATTTCATTCATTCCAATGTCCCAGCAGATCTGTCTCTTCCTTTGTTCTTTCTCCCATAACCATTTTGTTAAATACCACTCTTGTGAACTTTCCCTTTCTAGCATCCTCTAGGCTTTCTCCAGATCCTCTGGGACACTCTCCCATTTTTTTCTCTCCCAGCTGGATCTGGACACATAAGTACTATATCACATGTAATTATCACATCCAAAATATAACTCATTATGGTTCCTTTCCTCCTTCATTTCTCTGCCCCAAAGTATAAAAAATCTGAGAAAATATCAGTTATAGTGAAAAAATCAAATGCTTGTTCAAATGCACTTCAATTTTATTGTATATACTCAAATAAGTACAGATATTTGAATATATTGAATGTACATATTTCTTTTGAGAAATCAACAGGGTTAAGTTGCACAATGTTGTAGATAAATTGAACTGGTATTAATTTTTACCTTATGTAGCCAATTACATCTGTGTGCAGTGACTGCAAAGTGGTGAAAATTAAATCTTTACAAATTTAATGAGGTTTTGCATACTCCTTGCTCTGATGCAAATAAAGTGGATGGCAATGAAACAATGGACATCTGATGTGGAACTTTGCACACAATTCAGTTAGCAATGGAAGACAATGACATATGCAAAATTGAAAAGTGGAAAGTGGGAGGAAGTCACATCCCAGTATAGCATGAGAAGTGCCGCAGGAACTGTCATTAAAATCTCCTAGAAGTAATTCTGAATGGCTGCATTTTTGATCCATCCTTTTATAATGTTTTGCTCTTATAATGTCACATCATATTACTCTCTAACTTGCTTATTCATTTATACTGAAGTGAAGTGCCCACGGGGCTTACCTGTGGCCTGGATAACAGCAGATCTTAAGACAGAAATGTGAATATATGCATTACATGTCAGTGGGACTACCAAAACTGTTTTGGAGAGTGTTCACACAAAACTTACCATGTTAAAGAAGATGTTGATCAGCAGTCAGATTCAATAGTAGCTAAGGAATCAAAGGAAGGCATTTGAAACAAAGCATTCAGCTTGAAAAGAGGTAGAAAAGAAACATGAATATTTTTAATGGCGGGGGAGTCCTTGGAATAGATGCAGCAGCGAGTGCTGCTTTCTACTGCCATCATGACCTGTCAATCGGTATGAAGTCTCTGCTTCTAGGTTCTGGAGCACCAGCATGGGGTGCGTCGGAGAGACCCAGGACTGGGGATTGTAAAGCTGAATTGAATGGGTGGCTCCTATGTATGGGTCAGGAGAAACATAGGCATGCCCAAAGCTGGAGCACCCACAGGACAGGTGTGCAAGTAGGGGAACCCCCAAACCCAGGAGAGTGGGTTAATTTGTAACTCTGTGTGTATGTGTGTGATTAAAACATTTCACGGGAACTGGGAAATCTATGGGTAATTATTAACATGTCATAAGAGCCTACTAAGTTTTTTTGGTTTGATTTGGTTTGTTTTAATTGATATTCAGAAATTGGTTCAATCTGTAGTTCATTGATTGTTCATTAATTATGTGTCATTAATAAATCAATAAGCCATTTAGTCTTGCTTTACTTTGAGCTATTTGAACTATGCAATTTTCCCTATTACATTCTGACAAAAGAATTAACCTGGCAGTTCCCGACTACTTAGACTAGCTAAACAGAGCACATCAGACTTCTAGCATGTTACTACACTCAACATCTTGTTATGGGCAAAAAGAAGAATATGCTGTACATGTGGGGAAAAGATTTTGCTGATAGTTCAACTACTGTTTTGGGATTCTAGTAAAGATATAACAAACATTGTTAATTCAGTTATAATAATATAAACTATGGGCATTAGTATTAAGACAGAAAAGTCTCAGTAATAACTTTAAAATGATTATATATGAGAACTTAATTTCTATCCTTTTTCTCTGTTGTTATATGCACTCTTCCAATGTTCCCCTGTGTCCTTAGTCAACAGCATCAGTCTGTCTCAAGAAGAATGGAGCTAGAGGTGGTTATGATGTATCATAAGGATCCTGAAGTCTTCCTCAAGAGAAGTACAATGTTCATGGTGTTGGAGCTCCCTTCCTTTTCACATCTTGATGTTTGTGAACCTATTTTTATGTATTTTCCTACCCTTCCAGTTTCCCCCACACTGGTTTCTGGACACTGCCTAGGAGGTGCACCATGGCCTCTCCCAACTCCAAGGAACATGCAGTGACTGACTGGGTTTCTCCAGCCTTGTCCATCCATGGCTATGACAGAGTTTTGGCTCAGGCCAGACAACAGCCCTGTGTCTATCAGCTCATTGTTGGTGCAAGCTGGTACCAGCTGTAAGCCCAATGCAATCCCTGTGACTGCATTGTAGCAGTGATGGCTGATATCCTATTAATGGGACCACCATAGAAAGGAAGAAACTGATCAGCTACTCTATCGATTGCATAATTTCTTCAACAACATGGTGTGATTTGGTGGGGATGATAATCTTTATCTGAATTTTTGTGGTATTCTGCTAGAAGTTGGCAGAAAAAAAAAAAAAAAGTTTCCTTATTCCATGTTAGCTTTGATATTCAAATACATTAAGATTGTTATTAAAATGAAAAACATTATTTTTAGAAGTTTCCTTTCAAATAGTATACAAGGGTATGAAAATAGCTAATAGCATAAGAGTTGGAATATCCATCTTCACACACTTGGTGCCATCATTCCAATTTTAGTTTCTTTTTATGGACTTTTTATGGGAAAATATTTTCTTAGTATTCCATTGTATACATTATAGCAGAAAATAAAAATTAGAGCAGATCAGGATTTTAGAATGAAAAGCAAGTTTAATGAAAAATTCTTTGTAAGTTATAGTAAAGCTTTTATTATATTCATAGCAAACCTTCATGAAGGCAAATGTTAACTGAGCAAGCCAAACTTAGATTCATATATAGGTTCTAGTCTGAAGTGCTAAAAATAAGATTGTATTTTTCTGTATGATGTTGTTCAGCTTTGTCAGCTTATCACCCCTTTCATTTATTCAATATCTGATCATTTACACCAAACATGGGGGAAAAAAAAAAAAAAAAAGAATTAGAACAAGTTATTATAAACGAATTGCAAACAAGCAGAAATAGGAATGATGTATTGCAGAGCCTTCCCAATCAAAAACTACACCATAAGTCATCAATCTCAATTTGTTTCAAATACCTGACATTCCAGTTGAATGCATTCTGCCATGAGGTCTTCACAAAGTAAGCTAATATCTCAAATGTAAAAAGATAAACATCATATAAAATCCAAAAATAAATTTCTGATCAGTTTATCCTTTGTTTTAACCACATTTACATACAGCAGAAAGTATCAAAACAATTTTGAAGCAGTTTGACATTTGCCCACATTTATCCATGCATGCATCAACCCTCCAAATGAAAGTTTAAGAAATAATAGAAAAGTTCAGCCACAAACTTTTTAACCCACTATAGCTCATTTGAAGCAACAAGGAAACAAAAACAACAGGTAACATTTAAAAGTAATATTTATCACTTTAATACAAGTTTAAAGAAACTTTTTTTTTTTTTTTTAATTAATAATCATGAGCATGAATGAAGGCTAAATTCCTAGGAAGGCTGCTTTTAAAATACAATACAAGTTAAATGTGGGTTTAACAGCAAAAAGATCATGTCCTAAGTATAGTGCTAATATTAACATGTTAGAATCCTGAAAGTGAATATGTAGTCGTATAGCCAGGACTTACATCCCTTTTACATTAATAAATGACTTATATCCAGGGAAGACTGTATGCCTTTACTGTCTCTCCACAGAGCCTGGCAAACACTGAGCTTTGGAATCTTACCCTACCCCTGCAGAAAGCTCTCTATATAGTAATAAAAAAAAAAAAAAAAAAAAATCTGATTACAGAGTGTATGAATACCTCCTTGTCAAAAGCAAGATCTTTCCATGTTTTACAAATCAGCCCTTTCATCCTCCTCCAAAAAACAAACAAACAAACAAATAAATAAATAAATTAAAATTTCCTAAGTATCCTGAGTATAATTCTCCATAAGAATGCTGAGCTATTGCTGACAGACATGGAACTCAGTTCTATGCTATGTACTATAGCACAACTATGCACAATAAGAATGGCTGGGACATTCTTGATGTCAGTCTTGATGTGGTTTAAAATATCTAAATAAATAATATTTTACTAAATTCATTCTTCAGAAAATATTATGGACAGAATTTCTATCTATACTGTTTTCACAGCATGAAAAAAACTTTTAACACCCAATATGGAAAGTAGGTAAAGGACAGTATCACATAATGATACTGTTTGGCCAGTATTTGCTGATACATATTTTAGCTATTATAGATTCTTCTTTGCATCAGCTGTATAAATCACACTGAGGAGGAAATGTGAGATTAAAAAAATATATATAAGAATTTTTTACACAGTGTCTCCTAAAACTCAATCTGCTAACTAAAGAAATAAATCAAGCAAAAAGAAGTACTCTTCATTAATACCACCTTAGGAAAAAAATCCTATTGCCTCTGATATTCAGTGTAAGGCTAAAGGAAGCAGGCTAATGGAACACCATTCTATATGGATAATGTAACAAGAAAAAAATGTGAGCTAGTAACCGAAATCAAAATTAATTATGTCTTTCAAGCTTAGAAAAGTCAAATTAGCATCTTAACAGTAATGGGAATTGCACGTTTTCTACCGAACATGAGTTTATCACCTTTATCACAATGTATAATGCAGGCAAACACAAAGTTTGCTAATTTCAATGGTTCTTGGAGGCAAAATGTGATCAAAAATTCCATTTCTGAAAAACACTGTAGTTTCAGTGATAATTACTCATACAGCTGGCAGAGTGTTTCTTCAAGGGAACTGCATAGCTGAAACTGCATTAAAGCAAAATTCCAGAAGTCTACCTGGTTGTCCTATCGTAGGAAACCATTTATGTACAAATGTCAAAGATTAACGAATAAATAAATAAACAAATGAGTAAATAGTTCTATTTTGTAGTCAGAATAAAATTCTTGACCCATTACTAATTTTTACCTTTCCTTCCTTGTCTGTGATAGAATCAGAGAAACAGAAGTACATAGCAGATTTTTAAACACAAGGCAGCTACATTTCAAAGTGATAGCTATATGCAGTGGGTACATAGCACCGAGTGGAATCTACATTTACCAAGGGGTAGTAGACATATCTCTTATTTTGAACTAGATTCTTCATTGAAAAGGAGGTGGGATTTTTTTGTTTGTTTGTTTGTTTTGTTTTCTTTTGTATTCATAGCCCCCAGAAAATTGAAAGATTTCCTCTAGTATTTTATGTTTTATCTGAAGTTAACTCTGATATAACAAAGATATTAAAAAAATCATTAAAAAAAAAATGAACACACTGCTTTTAGATTTTTCTTGCCTTCTTTAAACAACAGGTAGCTCAAATGTGTGGTAAATGATACAACATTCTGCAAACACATCAGGTACTATCTATCTGGCAGATATTAAATACTTATGTTATGTTCCTGCTATTTGTTAGTACATGAATGGTGATGTTAAAATGATGTTCACTGTATGCAAGCTGTATGGCCAAGTTTTGGTTAAGAAGAGCATTTCTATTCCATTCCATTCCATTCCATTCCATCTTATTTCCCAATCCTGATTAATTAGTACCAAACAGTGACTGTATTTCAAGGTCTCATTACTTCTTTTCATGGCTCACCAAACCTGGGTTAAGGACATGAGCAGGCTATCCCAAGATTAGGAGTATTTGATAAAGAATTTGTAAATGTATAGAAGTACTTGATGGTTTGAGAGTGCATTTGATAACTCCTCTTTGCAGCCATCACTTAACTTCAGAATAAAACTTGCTTATGTAGGAAAAAAAGTAAAATGGTTTATTGGGGACAGTCTGAGAATATAGAAGAAGGTTTCTGAAGGATTTAAAGTCTCATTACCTTGTACTTTAATAATAGTGAAAAAGTGGCAATATGAGAGCAGTATTCATTTAAGAAACTTTCTTCGCAGCATAATGCTGAAGAATATCTGAAAGGACCTGTGAAACTAGGGGAAGCTCCAGTATGGCATATAAATTAACTCATCCACCCAGAACGTGAAAAGGACAGAGTGAAGAAAGCACCACAGTACCACCACTCTCCTACAGCCTGCACCATTTTAAGGAGAACTGTATTTTCCTAATGGTGTTGTAGAAAATAAGAATGCAGTGCAGGACAGAATTTCATCCTAATCTGCATATTCACTCATAGAGATCTTATCTAACCAGAGACCACATGCCTCAAGTTGTTTCAGTTCAGAATGACAAAGTGCACTTCTTCCAATCATCCTATAAAAATAAATAAATAAATAATAATAAAAGTTATAATATTAATTTAAAAACAAACAAACAAACAAAAACACCTTACATCTGTATGCATTCTCCCAGATAGATTACCAAAATAATGCACTACACTGCACACACACCTGTTTTATTGTTGAGGCTGAAAGGAATTTCTAATCATTTCTAATCATTTCCAATAATTTCTAATCACTAAATATAATGCCAGGCTGCTGTAGTGCTGGAAATGCAAAAACTGAAGCACTCGTTGACATGGTTATGATTAGGAGTAAAAATAAAGCAGTTTCCATCTTCTCTAAATTGCATCTGTGAGGTGTAAAGATGCTTTAGACTGCTCCAGCATTGCTCTAGCACTGGAATACACAAATAGACAAAGCAATTGAAGGGTTCTCTGAGTTCATTTCAGTGTGTCCTAACAGCAGCTGTGAAAGCTGTTTGTACAAACAGATTTAGATTGCTGGTTGTCTCCACAGTATCCAATTCCTCAGATCATATAGCTTTAAGCTTAAAGTTTGTAAATTGCAATATCCAAGCACACAACTTTCAACTGCATAAAGAGAAATAAAATATTTGCAAGTTGAAAGAATTACTACTATTACTATCACTGTCACACTAAGTTGCTTATGCCAAAAGAATGTCTGAAGCAAAGTGACTTTAAACTTGTTTTCTCATCCTATGATTTTCCTGTCATGCCACTGCTGGTGAAAACATATCACTGTAAGCAGAGCTTCAAAGTCTAAGTGTGGAAAACTGTGGGAAAGTGCTGATTAAAACAGTGGGAAAGTGCTGATTAATACTGCTGGTTAAACTGAGGTTAATTAATTGTGAAAAAGATTAATTGCTCTCTCTCACTTTCTCTCTTTGAAAATATTTTTGTGATGAGACCATGACACCTATTAATATATTTCATAGACTTATAAACAGAGGAATAGTGGAAGGGGGAAAGGGGGAAAGGTAAAGGAAGATTTCAAGAATATAATTCTAAAAAAAAAAAAAAAAAAAAGAGAGAGAGCTGAACTAAAATAAAGGCAAATTCCACTGTACATCTGTATGATCTGTTGATGTATCTGGTACTTTAATGATGGAAGCGTGCATGGATGCATGATTAACATCCAATGGCCCAAATAATATATTTATTTGTTCATGTCTATAGTGACTCATTTTAAAAGAGGTTGAAGGTACTGAGCATTTTAGGAGACATTTATGTATTTAACTGGAGGATGCTTGCCTAGACTCAGATAATTAAAATAGGGCTTCTTCCCCGCCCTTACTTTTTTTTTTTTTTTAAATTAAATAATTAAATATATAATTATATATATATATAACACCACCACCAACGACAAAAGTTTTTCACCATGGTGTGTCATACCATTAAAATACAATAATGTCTGGAAAAAGTTCTGCAAACCTATGTACACAAATACTTAGACCAATAAAAAGGGATTTTTTTTTCTATGCATAGTAGTTATGACTATATATTTATATATATTTCACATATCTACTCTTATTGTGGTTTGAAAATCTTTGTTGTGCATAAAAAACTTTTGTAAAGAAAAACTGAAATTTAATGTCAAATTGATATCTTTTTTTTTTTTTTCCCTCTAATCCATTGTTTAACGTCATAAATAATGGTCAAGAATCACTTGTACCTAAATAGTACTAAATAATCTGTTATTTCTCAAACTCCTATAATTGCTACTATTTAGAACTATTTCAATCACCTTATCTGGGAAAGAAGCAGTCTGACACTTCAGGCTAGAGATTAGTCTGAACACCTTACTCAACTTCAAACCATTTTTTATCAAAAATCAAAAAGAAAAAAAAAAAATAATAATTAAAAATAAATAATTGTAGTTACTGTATAGAATGCATTTCTGAGCCTATACAAATTACTAGTATCTCTTCAATGTCAAATAAACAAAAATGAAAATTCTATACAAGAAAGAATAGCCAGACATGAAGTTTCAGAAATTAATTTAAAAAAATAAAATAATAATAATGTTCTGTTAATTTAATTAAAATATAGCATTGTTAGAATCTATTATTATCATTTAAAATTGCCAAATAGCTTAGTAATATATTAGGAATTCAGGAATTTATTTTCATGTCTTCTGTGCACTTGGTAAATGGAATGTCAGGGCTCCGTAGGAACTGGAGGCCCTGTAGGATCCACTGGGAACCTTGGGGGTCTTGAAGGCAGGGCACATCACATCCCACTGTCACCTCCAGGGAGAAGGGCAGCCCCCTCACTGGCCATTTTGCCAGCAAGGATGGGGGATGAGGCTGAGGCTGGGATGGGATATGGCCTACAATTTTAGAATTTATTTTACAATTTATTTATTTTACAATGTATTTATTTTTAGAATTTATTTTACAATTTTTCCCTGCTTTTTGGGGCAGTACAGGGTTGTGGAGAGCTGGAGACTGGCCCTGCTGTGGCCTCATTGTGGCAGGGGCTGATGGCCTTGGAGGCTGAAAAGGGATCGGATTGTGAGAAGGTGCCCCAAAATGGGCAGTGCCCTCAGCGTTCAAAAAGCTATCAAGCAGAAAGTGATTGCAGTATTACCTGGAAAAGAAAAAAGAAGAAGAAGAAAAAAAAAAAGAAAAAAGAAAAAAAGGAACTTTATTCCAAACTATTGGCATGAAATAGAACTTTGTCTTTGGGATCAGCAACATACATATTAAAAGATAGCTGCTATTCTTTATATATTTTTTATATATTTATATGTATTTGTCCGAAGACACCAAGAAATTCTGTTGAAGAAATTACTTGATGGTATTTTACATAATATTCTAAATCATCTACCTCAGACAATGCTGTATCTCAAAAGATTCCTCTACAGTATTGAACTGCTAGTATTCTATTTGCTTGTAAAGCACTTTTTGATCCATTGGCATAAAATTCAAGATACTACCAGCTGTCTAGACAGCTTCTTTTCTGGTATGTTTAATACCATTTACACAGTTGAGAATTCCCAGCATAAACTAGACTGTGAAACTGAAAGACTCATGAGGAAGTTAGTGAAGATGGATTCAAATAAGAGTGACAAAAACTGAGGAACTTGGCTCCAGAATTCATTCACACATTTCTGCAAGATTAAGTACTGTATATAACATCTTTAAATGTGCCAGGAAAACAAAAATTAGATTGCTGCATAATGTTAAAAAGTAAAAACAACCTTCCCCATGTCACACTTTGCCTGATGCACAATTCACAGAATGAAAGGTTATAGCAGTGAGTCAGTTGTGATAATGAAGAAAACAGAAGTAAAGGAATCACCAGTACAGTCTATCTCCCACTCACCAAGCAGCTTCTCTGCTACAAAAGTCAAAGACCTGTCTATTAATGGTCTCCAGTGTTAAGTCCATGCCCTTAAATAAAATCAATGCAGGAAGCAGTATCTTTTCTCAAGGTACATGGGGCTGAGTGATCATGTCCACATTGGCTGGCACTAGCCATCTTTTTATCAAATTGGTGTATTCACACTTCACTAAACAACACCCTCCCCACCCCTCCCCCCCCCATCTGGTTTCTCAGCTGTCCTAAGACATCAGTGTCATATTCTGTGCTTTTTATTCCAAATAAATAAATTTGATGATGTGCTGCAGCTGATCTGAGTAGTGTTTCTCATAGAATGAAAAGAGTGGAATGGTATGAATTACATACCATGCAATCTCTATCAGCTTATAAGGAAGCTTTAAGACAAAATACCTTCTGAGACAGTGGCAGATGACTGTATAGTTACCATCATAACAGGATCAGGAACACAGATACGTAGCTGATCCTGCTATAACTCCTGAAATTCAACTGTCAGGCAGTGAAGTAGCTTCAACAGAGTTTGAATATGATTTTAAATGCTCCATTACTCCTTGTATAATGTTTTATATTAACACTTCCCACTAGGAAAATAAAACGAGATTATGGAGTGAGTCTTCACACTGGTAGAAGTTTCTAAGACGTGAAGACATTGCTTTCCTAATATACAACTAAATCTGAAACATCTATGGATAGCCAAAGTCAAGTTAGGTTCTTTCACAGAGATATTTTAACATTTTCTAAATAGAAAAGTAATTTAAATTATAACAAACAATCCAAGGTCATGCACAATAATAACAATTTTAAAATCAAAAATCTGCTCATCCTTTTGCTTATGACAATAGATATACATACAAAATAAAATATAATTTAAATGTATATATATATACATATCTATATAAACATATATATATGTATTTATTTTCTCCTCAACACTAAGATTGCTTAAAGACCATTGATATTAACTCTGTGAAAGACAGTTGTTTGGCTTTTTAACTATTTTGTTTTTAACCCTCACACAGAGATAATCCCTTCTGAATCCACAATATGTCCTCCTCACTCCCATCCGTGTTCTTCTCTTCTTCAAGCTTAGAAAAAAATCTTTATGAACAGCTGTTCCCACAGTATGATCAGTAACAGGATTCTAAAACAAAGTACTATTACTATTTTTGTAAACTGAGTGTTATCAGGCAGAAGAAATAATAATAAAAAAAGCTATTTTTTATTGTCAATTCCATCTGGTCAATTCTGAAATTGCTTTTACAACAATTTATAGCTTTCTTGATAAAAACAGCAGTGCATATAAAATGGAGCAGGATTAAGAAAGAAAACTTCTACTTTAAAAATCACTATTTATAGACTTGTATTGCCATGCTAATGATTATTTCGAAGATGTAGAGGATGTATATGATATAGCTGTTTACCTTTGATACTTTCATAATACAGTTAACATGCAGGTCTTGGCATTCCCTGAAGTGCTGTTGAGAAAGAATGAGAAGTGAGTGACTAAACAAATTAGCGTTCTGTATATCAGCTGTACCTGATATGAAATAACAACAAATCTGAGGCCAGTTCATATAGTTCTCTTGTTTTGACAGGTAATGTTTCTTACACAAAGAATGCTGTACCAATGTGTAAACATTCCGTAACTATTTGTATTGGAAACTAAATTCATGAACCTTCAGAAAAAGAACTTTTTTTTTTTTTTTTTTTTTTTTTTTGCTTTACTGACATTCTGTAACCCTACTTTCATCACTTTCATTTGACTTATCTTGTTGATCTTCTCTCTAATAGTTTTTTAAGTTCACTGTAGCAGTGTCTTCAACACAAATGGCTCTCAGATCTTAGTTTCAGTTTCATCTTTGATGATATTTTGAACAATTAATCTTTTCTACTTTTTCTTTGCAGAGGAAACAAGACTGGTATGTTCTCTGGGAGATGCAGTGACAGCACTGAAGAGCACTGAATTTCTACGCAGCTCTTCAGACATTCTGTGTTTCTCTCCTATGTCTCATAAGGGCAAAAATATTGACTATATCAAATTTGTATCAACTGGAAAGCACACTAAAAAATACGTTCATACACAGAAAACAATTTACACTTACTTCTGAGAATATATTTAAACTTTAATACCCATGCCTGATAACAGACTCACTCTGTTTTTGCACTATTGAGCCAGCTGTGGGTTTTCAGGCACATAATAAACTTCAATAATATACTTTTCTAGGACACCTGGAAACGTTCCAAATAATAGAAATAATAGTAGGTAATACACTGGTATGCACAATATAATACACATCACATATATGAGAATTAAAGTTATGTTTTTTTCAGTGGAAAATTCCACTAACCTTGCATATTCAAAAGTGATTGTGCAGGCATAACAGTGGGGAGTATGTTAAGGAGATAAGGGGATAGTGGAAGGGCCCACTGTCCCATAATAAGAAGGATAGCTGAGAAAAACAAGATGAGCAGTGTGAAATCAGTAAAAACAAAAAAATCACAGGCCCTCCAATCATGAGAGAAGGAAAAGAAAAAAAAAAAAAAAAAGAAAAGAAAAGAAAAAAAAGAAAAGGAGAAATTAATGGTTGGTCAAATAAAATTGGACATATATGGTATAGTAATAAATGTTGAGTAGTTTGTGAACCAGTAGTATTCAGCCAAGGAAACAGAAGGAATCAAGTGTTGGGTAATAGGGAATATAAGGTTATTATATACTTTTGCTGTGCTCTCTTGCTTGCTGGACACCTGCCAGTGTAATAGCAAATAAAAATGCTACTTCACCGAGACCCTTGCCTGAGCCTGTGTTATTGGCTGCAGATTGTTTCTCACACATATGTATTATATTTTCTTTCATTTGGGGGTATCAGTAGCTCATAGACAATCATTAAGCCAGCACAGTTGGTTACAGTCATGTTTGGTCCGAAACTAGTATCAATGATGATTTTAATCTCAGGAATCCCAATTAGAGACTTTCACAAAATTGTGAAGATACACAATATTGTTATAAAATACAAGATTCAGAGCATCAAAAATCATGATGAAGTCATGGAGTCCAATAGAAAGGAAAAATGCCAGGGTAAAGAAAGGAGGCAAAGGTAAAATTAATCCAGTGCTGAGTCACTGACTTTAAGAACTGTGCCAAAAATCACATCAGAGCCACTGAGGTGAAAGATGAATGACAAGAGGTTCTCCAAAATAAGTGAAAGAAAACTAAATTTTATAGGAGAAAGATAGAGCTTACAGTGTACTCTTGCAGGTGTTCAAAAAGTATATTTGTTAAAAAGTAAACATCCTTCACCATAGGGATTTCTTTCAAAAGAATGCAACCTTAGACACAAGGTACTCAGAATCTATGACTCAGAAAAACTCTCTGCAGAAGGTCTGCTGAACTGTATTTAGAATTGATTCTTGCAATTTATTTTCCTTTACCAACCATACTGCTTATAAACATTTGAGGTTTCACTGTCTCTGTCAGCTGTTGAAAATTAAGAAACTCACTCAGATTTTACCTGGTTTGAAAAACAGACTATTCATCTTCCATAACAAGCTGGATAAGTCCTATTCAGTTCCTCCTTCTCATAGTACATTAAGCTTTCCTTTTCCTCGATGACACAATGAAAAGAAGGAAAACAAAAATTAGGTATATAAATTTATCAATAATTTGCCAAATGTTTGTCCAATGACACTCTTCAGAAACAAGAAGAATGTTAGAGAAGAGAGAGTAAGTTTTAAAAGCAGAGTGGAGAAAATTTTACATTGTAAACAATTTAGTTTTATTTGTACTGATATTGTGTATTTTGAAGATGTTGTGAAGAATTATTGATTACTATTCACTTACTAATTAAGTGAAGAAGGAGGGCAGGAGGTGCTCCAGGTGCTCAAGCAGCAGTTCCCCTGCGGCCTGTGAAGAGGCCCCTGGTGGAGCAGGCTGTCTCCCTGCAGCCTGTGGGTCACACATGGATCCATGGATCCATGCAGCTCATGGATCTCCACAATGCAGCCCGTGGAGGAGCCCCCAGTAGAGCAGGTGGATGTGGCTGGGAGGAGGCTGTGGCCCATGGAGAGCCCCCGCAGGAGCAGACCCTGGGCTGGAGCCCGTGGAGAGGAGCCCACACAGGAGCAGGGAAGCTGGGGGGAGCTGCCGCCTGTGGGGGACCCGTGCTGGAGCAGTTTACTCCTGGGGGACGGCGCCTGTGGTAGAAGCAGTTCTTGAAGAGTTGCTGCCTGTGGGCAACCCCCGCAGGCTCAGTTCGGGAAGGACGGCATCCCATGGGAGGGACCCCACATGGAGCAGGGGCAGAGAAGGACCATGAAGGAGAGGCGGAGATGAAGTGTTAGGAATTGACTGCAAACCCCTGTTCACCTGCACCACTTGGGAGGAGGTGGAAGAGGGTGGATGGGGGGAAAGCATTTTTAGTTTGTTTTCTTTGTTTCTCACTTCTCTAGCTTGTTAGTAGTATGTAATAAATTTCACTATGCTGAGTCTGTTTTGCCTGTCACAGTAATTGTTGAGAAATCTTCCTGTCCTTATCTCAACCCTTGAGCCCTTTCCATCATATTTTCTCTCTTTCTCTTGGAGGAGGGGGAGTAAGAGAGCAGTTGTGGTGGAGCTTAGTTGCCCAGCTGGGTAAAATCATCACAAGTACACTGACTATTTTTATCCCAAAGATAGAGAAATATGTAGGACTGTCACAGAAAAAGAGTGTTGCATTGTATTCATTTGTGACTTTGAAAATGCCGCAGACTAACATTCTTTGCTGACAGTTAAAATTTTGAAATAATAAGGTTAATTTTAAAGAAGTCTAAAAACCTACATAATATGGTATTTGAATTATTGCTGCTCAATAGTTCATAAATAGACATTCACAATTTTCTTTCATTCTCTATTGTAAATTTAGCAAGCCTTCCTTGAAAATTAGGCCTGGGAGAAAAGCAAACAAACAACAACAAAACCATACAAAAAAAAAAAAAAAAAAAAAAAAAGATATCTTTAACTAAAGCAAATTACATACTTTAACAGTAGGCTACCAGTAGTACTAATATAGTTAAATACCACCATCTTCATGAGGTCATCTCATTGGTTGGTTAGCACTGAAAAAGTAACATTAATGTGAGTTAAGTAACAGTAAAATGAACTACCACTGTCTTCTTGACAGCATCTACATGTAATTCTTCCCTGCTCCTTCAAAAACAGGGAGTATACAGGAAACAGTGGTTTAGCAGATATGCTAAACTTTTTTTTTAAGTTTCAAAATTGCCCAAATACTTTTTCCCAGTACATTTCTGTTGTTGGTTTTGTTTCCTTTCCTCCCTCCCCACAACTTAGTTTTCTGATGAAGACTTCCTAAAACTTTTTTGAGATGCCATACTCAGCTTTAAGACAATGTCTTATGCAATATATTTAACAGTAGTTAAAGCCAAGTACTCAATTCACTCATTGCCCAACCTGTTATGCTTGGGATTGCCCTGACCCAGGTGCAGGACCTTGCACTTGGCTTTGCTGAACTTCTAATTGTTCATATGGCCCCACCCCTCAAACATGTTGTCGTGGTTCCGCTCGAGTGGGCAGCCGAGCTCCACCACAGCCGCTCTCTCACTCCCCCTCCTCAAAGAGGAATGGGGAGAAAATATGTGAAAAGGGCTCAAGGATTGAGATAAGGACGAGAAAATCACGCAATAATTATTGTAACGGGCAAAACAGACTCGGCATAAGGAGATGGTAAGATTTATTGCCTACAACTAACAAGCGAGAGAAGTGAGAAAACAAAGGAAAAAAAAAACAAAAACACCTTCCCCCCCCATCCACCCTTTTCCACCTCCTCCCCCCGAGCGGCGCAGGGGAACGGGGGAATGGGGGTTATGGTCAGTCTACAGCACTTCTTCTCTGCCGCTCCTTCTCGGTCACTCTCGTCCCCTGTGCTGTGGGGTCCCACCCACGGGATGCAGTCCTTGATGAACTGATCCGGCGTGGGCTTCCCACAGGCAGCAGCTCTTCCAGAACTGCTCCAGATATGGGTCCGTACCACGGGGTCCATCCCTCAGGAGAAAACTGCTCCAACCTGGCTCCCCTACGGGCAGCAGCTCCTGCCGGGTCACCTGCTCCTGCGTGGGCTCCTCTCCACGGGCTACAGGTCCGGCCCAGAATCTGCTCCGGCAGGGGTCTTCCACAGGCGGCAGCCTCCGTCGGTGCAGGGCCACCTGCTCCACCGTGGTCTCCTCCACGGGCTGCAGCATGGAACCCTGCTCCACCGTGGTACTCCATGGGCTGCAGGGGGACATCCTGCTTCACCATGGTCCTCACCACAGGCCACAGGGGACTTTTGCTCCGGCGCCTGGAGCACCTCTCCCCCTCCTTCTACACTGACCTTGGTGCAAGGTGTAGTGGGTTTACGTGGCAAGGTTTTGGTAGCAGGGAGCCATAGGGGTGGTTTCTGTGAGAAAGATCTAGAAGCTGCCCCATGTTTGGGAAGGGCCCCATTGTTTTCCAGATCCGAGCCAATAAGCGATGTTGTTTTGTGCCTCTGTGAGAGCATATTTAAGACAGGGAAAAAACGCTGCGCCACACAGCAGCCGGGAGAGTCAGTGGAGCGAGAGAACAGCCTTGCACCAAGGTCAGTGTAGAAGGAGGGGGAGAGGTGCTCCAGGCGCCGGAGCAGAAGTCCCCTGTGGCCTGTGGTGAGGACCATGGTGAAGCAGGATGTCCCCCTGCAGCCCATGGAGTACCACGGTGGAGCAGGGTTCCATGCTGCAGCCCGTGGAGGAGACCACGGTGGAGCAGGTGGCCCTGCACCGACGGAGGCTGCCGCCTGTGGAAGACCCCTGCCGGAGCAGATTCTGGGCCGGACCTGTAGCCCGTGGAGAGGAGCCCACGCAGGAGCAGGTGATCTGGCAGGAGCTGCTGCCCGTAGGGGAGCCAGGTTGGAGCAGTTTTCTCCTGAGGGATGGACCCCGTGGTACAGACCCATATCTGGAGCAGTTCTGAAAGAGCTGCTGCCTGTGGGAAGCCCACGCCGGATCAGTTCATCAAGGACTGCATCCCGTGGGTGGGACCCCACAGCACAGGGGACGAGAGTGACCGAGAAGGAGCGGCAGAGAAGAAGTGCTGTAGACTGACCATAACCCCCATTCCCTGTTCCCCTGCACCGCTCGGGGGGAGGAGGTGGAAGAGGGTGGATGGGGGGGAAGGTGCTTTTGTTTTTTTTTCCTTTGTTTTCTCACTTCTCTCGCTTGTTAGTTGTAGGCAATAAATCTTACTATCTCCTTATGCCGAGTCTGTTTTGCCCGTTACAATAATTATTGCATGATTTTCTCGTCCTTATCTCAATCCTTGAGCCCTTTTCACATATTTTCTCCCCATTCCTCTTTGAGGAGGGGGAGTGAGAGAGCGGCTGTGGTGGAGCTCGGCTGCCCACTCGAGCGGAACCACGACAGTCTTTTTTGGCGCCCAACGTGGGGCTCGAGGAATTTGAGATAAGGATGATAGTTAGTAGAAGTAACGGGCAAAAATATGTGCAGGATGATTGTTAGGAATGTACAAGTTGTGAAGAATTTAAGAAAGCAGTAACTGTGATATGTTAGTGTGGTGAAGGGACGAGGGGTGGTGTGTGTGTAAAATGTCCACCTTGTCGGTGCTGTGATGATGTTATGTTTATTTTGGTGTGGTGAATTCTCTTTTTTTTTTGATGTAAGTGAATTTTGTGAAGGTTGTTGTGATAATTGTAAAGTAAGAGTATGTTGTGAGTAGTCTTAAATATGCTTTTAACAGAGGCGAGGGGTGGAAGAAGTGGGACCACCCCTATGGCTCCCTGCTACCAAAACCTTGCCACGTAAACCCACTACAAAAGGCTGTTCTCTCGCTCCACTGACTCTCCCGGCTGCTGTGTGGCGCAGTGTTTTTTCCCTGTCTTAAATATGCTCTCACAGAGGCGCAAAACAACATCGCTTATTGGCTCGGATCTGGAAAACAATGGGGCCCTTCCCAAACATGGGGCAGCTTCTAGATCTTTCTCACAGAAACCACCCCTATGGCTCCCTGCTACCAAAACCTTGCCACGTAAACCCACTACACATGTCAAGGTCCCTCTGGATGTCATCCCTCCCCTCCACCATGCCAACTGAATGGTTCAGCTTGGTGTCATCCATAAACTAGCAGTGGGTGCACTCAATCCCATCGTCCACATCAACAACAAAGATGTTAAATAGTACTGGTCCCAGTACGACCCCCTGAGAAACACTACTCATCACTTGTTTCCATCTGGACATGGACCTGTTGACTACAATTTTTTTGAGTGCAACCATCAGCAAATTTGTTATTCACCAAGTGGTCTATCTGCCAAATCAATGTCTCTCCAATTTGAAGACAAGGTTGTCATGTGAGGCAGTATCAAAAGATTTGCCCAAGTCCAGACAGATGATATAAATTGCTCTTCCATTATACATAAGTGTTGTAATCCCATCATAAAAGTCCAGAATTTTTTAGGAAGAGTTTCCCTTTAGTAAAGCCAGGTCAGCTGTCATCAACCAACTCTCTATTCTCTTTGTGCCTGTTAGCGTTAACATAGTTTCTAGAAGTTTTCATACTTTTTTTTTAATTTATTTATTATTGTTATTTCTGATCCCACCATGGAGAATGTTATGTCAGCAGTAAAAACACTACTGTATAAACATCACAATACATTTTAGAACTTTTCATAATCACTGCAGAAATTAGCTAATTTCACTATGCAACCCAATTTGTTTTATAAATTTAAAAGGTTGGAATGTGGCATAATATAGTGGAATATACTTTTAATTAACTGGAATACTTAAATCATTGCACAAATAATTCCTGCTATATTGTACACAAATTAAAGTATTAATGGATTAATGAAAAAACATGTTTTCTAATAAGATTTTTCTGCCTCAAAATAGATACATAGAAGAAAATACTGGTATTTAATAATAGAGAAATAATAATAATAATTTAATAATTAATAATAATAAGTAAATTCATTGTATATAACATCAGAGATTGATCTGGAAGGTATTTTAAAATAGAATGGTCTTATTTCTGGACAATATGCTGAAATCAAGAAACAATTCACCCCATCATAAGCAACCACTGAAAATGGATATCTGCCAGAAGCTAAACTAGTGGGAGACCATTTCTTAGGCACATTTCATGAAGCAAATACAGATGCAGAAAGCCAATTCATCAAAAGCAAATAGAAGGAAACAGAAAGGTAAAGACAGTCTAAGTCTTATTTTCCATGCTTCCTCATTTAACTAACCCCTCATTGAAATAATAATGGTGAAGCTGATGATGGCATTTTTTCTTTTCCAAGAGGAACACAGTGAGGAAGAAGAAATTCTTCCTCCGCTTGAGACCATTTTTATATGTTTTCTAACACACATAATGCCCCTGCAGTCTGGAACTCTATATTGCATTCCAGTACACTATGTACATTGCATTTTATGTATTATTGTTCTTTGTTCTTTTAGTTACTGTAAATCCAGTTCTGACCAGCTCCCAGATCTGCATTACTTCCATTGAGAATGGGTCAGTTTTTTATAGCATCTAGAAGTATGTAGTCCAGTGTGCTTTTTATTTATTTGTATATTTATGAATCATTTCTACACCAGTGTCTGCATGCTTCCAGGGTCCCTGTTATAACACCAGGGCTGCACTCTATTTATTTATTTATTTATTTATTTATTTATTTATTTATTTATTTATTTAGCGCTATGTCATAGTTATAGCTATGTTGTAGTCACAAATATTTCAACCTACATAGAATAATTGACCTTTATTCCTCAGTATTAAAAAATGATGGCTATACCATGAAAAGATAAGCACATTAAAACAAATCAGATCAAAAGCTAGTTAAATAAATAAATAAGTAAAAATGCAAGGAAAGGCAAGGAAAGGCAAGGAAAAGAGGCTCCAGGTAGGTTAAGACAATTTCAGATGAAGCAAATTGCCTAGTAAGCAATGGCAAGGACAGAGGTACTGGGCTCCAGGTTATAATTACTGTAACAATTCATTAAAAAAGAAACACTTTTATTTCTGCTTTTAGAATAAAGCAGGATCATTATTGTATTTTCCAGAGAATCTGGTCCTGATGGTGTGCTTTGACATGATCCTAGAAAACCCTGTAGACTGAAATCTATCAGGGGAGTTACACAGAGGAACAAACAGTTCCTAAATCCTGGCCAGATTTAATGTGAGCTGTATGGTGAGCCATCCAGCTCTGTCAAGATGAAATGTCAGTTGTCAAAAATCTTTAAAGTAGAAAGTAAAGCTCTGGACTGTAGGTTCCCCTCAAGGGGAGTAAAACCCATTGGAGCAGGCAGTAGCTAAACACAGATTCTCTCAATTTCAATTTTGGACACAGTTCAAGATACTGCACAATCCCCACTGTAGGTCTAGTTTAACTGAGATAAGAGAATAAGTATAACAAAGCAATATTATACAAATAGAAATGATATGCAAATGAACACCTTAAAATCAAGATGAAAAAACTACAGATAGTATATACTATACATTTTATTTAAAACAGAATTTTATTGAAATCACCAGATCAAGTGCTACTCATAATTCTCACTTACAACCTACTAAATAATCTAAATAATTAAAAAATCCTATGTTTAGAATAATAATTTTTATCTTGTACTCTTGACTATATGTTTTCTGGGACTTACTTATTTATTTATTTATTTATTTTTCATACAGAAATAGTATAGAGTGCAGCATATTCAGTGTCTTTGGTCTATACCATATATGTTTTTTGGCCCTCAGCTTTCTGACTTATGTGTTTCCAAATATTTATTTTATTATAATTTATTTATTAATAGTAAAAAGCCCTGTAAGGTGGAACAATAATTAAAAAAACAAACAAAAAACAATTCTTTTGAGATTGCTGCCTACAAAACTACTATGACGGCATAAAAGAGATAAAATGAAACAGCTAGTCTGGCTCTCCCAACTGGAAAATTCACCAACAATATTGCTAAAATGTCCATCTAGTCATGTATGCTAGAAATAGCAAACTAAATTCAATTATGAAGACACTGAAAGAACAGGCTTTCCCTAAGACATGTACAGACACATTTTAAGAACCGTGAGAATTTGTATCTTTCACCAATTTTCATACTATGAAAGAAATAAATTTTAAGATGTTGATAGAACTTTGTCAGCAATTGATACATGAAATAGTTCAGATTAATATGGTAATTACTACAATTACTACGGCAATTTATACACCCCAAGAATATGACCCATTAAAAAAAAAAAAAAAAAAAGAGAGAGATAAGAATTATTAAATTTTAAAATTTCAATAAATTAGCATAGAGGTGAAAGTAGGCTACACATAGATTCATTCCTAAGAGGGAAAAAAAAGAATGCTAGGATTGCTGTAATAATCCTGACCAGAAGACATCAAAGAGTCAGTTATCCACATAGCAGTTAAACCGAGGAGGCTAATGCCAGTGTTGTTCCACACATCAAGCATGGCCTTCAGGCTGCAGAGCTTCCTTGGCCACAGGATAACCTCAGTTGGCTTCTTGTAACTGAGGAGCTTTAGGCAGCTCCCACTCTGTTCCAGCTGCTTGTCCTTACCTTTATCTAAAAGTGCATCAAAGAATTTTCTTGTGAATGTCTGTTTTGTTGGATAGTAGAGAAAAGATGAAATTAATTGCTTTCTCGTAAGACAATCCTGTAATAGAATGACTGAGCAAAACCGGGCAACCCTTTCTACAGACAGGGTTTATCCAGATTGTTGTTACATGTGGATAAAATGCTCATTACATGCTGCACAACTCTGGGTTCCCAGCATCTAAAGGAATGTAAGATTATCTATACTATTCTCACTTTCCAGCTCACTGCCAGCTCTGATAAATAACATTTTAAATGATAGTTTGGGTGCAGTTTGGGTGCCTTTCTTACGGAGATCATCAGACCAGCACCCCCTCATGTAAAACATGAACAAAATATAAAACATCGGACAAGCAGTTTTTCACAGATCCTTAGGCTTTTGTCTATAATCCATCTTTTTTTCCGTCTATTTTTCTATTCAAATTATCATGATTTTTAGAGATTACTTTAAAAACAGTACATTTTTTTTTGTAAAACAGCTTTATTCTTTCCTGAGTGAGAAGAAAAATGTCACAAAAAGTCTTCAGCCTTTAAATTTATTTTCTAGCAAGATTCTCATCACGTATTTCATATACATATAAAGCTAATAACTAATGTTGGACAGACAAATGAGTTTTCATTTACTTGCCTGTGAATCAACTTTAAAGAATCTTCTGCATTAACTTGCAGAGAAATTATTATACTGGAAATATTGAAAAGTCATCTTTTAACTATTATTATTTTTTTCTGGAAGTGTAGGTACTCTGAACTATGGATATCAGTCATTTACCTAGTTAAGTGATGACTAACATTTTTTTCTGGCAGGCATATTACAGTCTCAGATTATATGCCTCAAAGCAATCATACTTTTGTTGGGTTTGTTGTAAATATGTGTAAAGCTCTTCCTATGCAATAGGAGAAATGTAAACTGGATTGGTGAAGCATCCATCATGGGGATTTTAAATGATCTCCAGATAGAACTCTGCTGAGCACAATTTGGCATGAAATAAACAACGTGAAGCAAAATTTACACTTTACACATCCTTAAAGTTCATGATTTGCAGGTGCAATTCAAATCCAAACACCCATGAAATACAGAAGAAAAAAAAAAAAAAAAAAAAAAAAACAGCAAAACTAAAGCTTTTTCTAGTATACTTCATTTCTTGCCATTTGTTGATGTTATCCATAGAAATTCTTGTGAATTTTATCAGCAATGTCACCTAGCCTTCAAAAACATTTCTACACTGGTGACCTTGACTACTGTTATTCAAATTAATATGACCAAAGCCAAATATGCTATTGTTACCCACAAGAGTATGTTTATTTGGTGCCATCTCTTTCCAACATCTGCTCCATGTACAGTGGAATGTAATGTAATACATAAAATAGTATGAAATATGTTAACAAGCACATTTTTCCTGATATATAAAGGGTTACTTAAAAATACTGAGTTTTCACAGGAACAGTACTATTTGTATGAGTGCACATCTATTAAAGATCTTCCTAGGATATCATTCTTGCTGCAGCCCTGTATTTGACAACATGTTTCGAGAGCAAAGTTGTTGACAGTTAAATCAAGAAAATTGTGACTGAGCTTAGAAACTGAGGAGCTAACTGAGGAAAAGCTAACTTGTGACTGAGCTTAGAAACTGAGGAAAGCTAACAGGCTAAAAGCTATGGAAGAGAACTGGCTTGGGGAAGTTGTGTCTGAAGATGTATACATAAAGATTTTTCATTCTGAAATGGGATACAAAAATAGTTTAGACTGTTAACTAATATACACTATTTATATTTGACTGAGAAAGAATGTGAACCATAACACTTGCAATTTAAATAAAACATTGAGCAGGGGACCAAAGCAGGGGTCCAAAACAGTCACAAGTGTGTTTCTATAGTAATACGAAACATCTAAGAAAATAAGAAACAAGATAACGTAACTGGAATATCTAGCGTCAGATTAAGAGATTGAAAAATACATATATCAAAAATTTGTTGGAGTAACTGGGGTAACAAGTGCAAAAAAAAAGAATAGGAAAAACTATGCTTGTGGCAACCTCCGTAAATAGTGAAAAACTAAAAATAAAATAAAATAAAATAGTGATATCGCCTAAAGTAGTGTGAAAATAGTATTATACAAATAATATGAATCTGGGAAAAACTAAGTATATAAGTATGAGAAACTTACTGAACAATAATAAATCAGACTATTTGTGAAGCTTTACAAAGAGATGAAAAAGTAAGGTAAACTTTCAGGGAAAAAAATAGATTCATGTATTCTCAGGAGTAATGTAACTATTAAGAGTATAAATAACATTTGTATTCAAGATCACTGAACAAGAAATAAAAGTTACACAGGACATTTCACCAAATTATCTAATTATTTTAGTACTAGGTACTGGGTAGTTAAAAACACTAGGCATGTAAGAGATCACTTGACCAAAACTAAATTGAGGTCAAGAAAGACTGCCTGACTATTACACAAATAATTGCTGACATTCTCATTACTTGAGAACAAGGCAATGTGAAGAGGTCATGTGCAGAAACTGAAATTAAGTTGTGAGAAAAATATCAAACAGAATCTGGTTAGCTTGAAATTGCACTGAATTTGGCTTAGTAAGAGAAAGGGCCATGTGCCATACTTCCGCTAACAAAAGAAAAACTAAACTATGATCTGAAAAAATCATAAAGATACTTTGTCCCATAAATATGTGTTTGTCAAAGTACCTTAGGAATAATGCTGGAATTTCTTAACCACTTGTCAAAAAAACAGTGATCTTTTGAGCCAACAAATGCATAAATCCATCATATGGAATGAACAAAAATACAAGAAAAAGATTTTGAAGAACTAAAGAGGTTAATTTCAAATTCTTCATTAATGAATTACGATAACCCAATTGAAATGCTCATCTTAGAAAGTGACACACTGGAGCTGAGTCTGGAATCTATGTTAATGCAGGCAGAATCATAGAATCACTCAGGTTGGAAAAGACCTCTAAGGTCATCTAGTCTAACCTTTAACCTAGTACTGACAGGTCCACCACTAAACCATGCTACTAAGCTCTACATCTACACATTTCTTCATGACCTCCAGGGATGGTGACTCAACCCTAGACAGCCTATTGTAATGCCACACAACCCTTTCAGTAAAGAATTTTCTCCTAATATCCAACCTAAACCTCCCCTGGAACAACTTGAAGTCATTTCCCCTCATCTTATCACTTGTGTTTGAGAGAAGAGAGCATCCCCACCTTGCTACAACCTCCTTTAAAGTAATTGTAAAGTCTAATAACGTCTCCCCTTAGACTTCTATTCTCCAAGCTAAACAACCCCAGCTCCCTCAGCCCCTCCTTATAAGAATGTCCAAAAGCACGTATGTGATTTATTAGTTAAGGAATGAGAAAGAATTAGCACTTTAACCTTACAAAAATGTGGATAAACTTTTATAAGGTCTGTCAGGACAAACAAACAAACAAAAATGTGGTACAGTGTCATGTCTCCCCAGCTTTGATAAAGGTTTAAATTTTTAAAAGCTGTATTTTTAATGGAGAGGGTTAACTGCAGCTCATCATCACACAGATGAGTCTGGGTCTGACAGTGCAGGATCTCCCACAGCTTTTTGACAAAACCCACCGCAATGCAAAAATTATCTAGCATGTTTTCAGACCCATTCCTCCTGTACAACCAGTGCCCCCCAAATCTGAAATGAAGTATAAAATGAATTTTATTTGCCCATCATAGCAATGTCACTATTCCCTTGAGGGTCTCTTCTGTCATGTTCTTTCAAAGCTGTGACATACAGGACAGTATGTTAAGCCATGGGTGTAAGAGTCAGGATCAGGACCTGTGCAGAAAATCAGGGGCAGAATATGGCCTGGGCTGCCTGGTCAGGACCTTCACAGGAGGGTGCCAATTAGGTTTGGTTATGTTCACTCAATGGCTAATCACAGGCACACATGCTATTTTTGTCTATAGAAATTACTGAACACAAGATTTTCCATGCCCATAGAAACTCGCTCTCTGGGTATGCCTGAGAAATCTCTCCTGTCTGACAGGTATCGAAGAGCTGAGCAGTGGAGAATATCAAATATTCAAATCAATGGGGATCCAGAAATTCTGCTTGATTCCGCTTAAATCTGCAAATCTAGCAGATATTCTCTGGGCCTAACTAAAAATGGATCTCCAGTTAGCAGGATCTGATTTAAATACCTGTTGAGACTGGTGACCACTGCTTTTCTGTAATACAGAGTCACAGAGAAGCAGAGGAGTTCCTATTTTGTAGCAATGCCCAAGTATTACAAGTATGAGCACACAGATTTGTTGGTGAGCACTAAATCAAAGATGTAAAAAATTTTAATATTTTTATGAGATATACAGTAGGTATAACATCCTCTGATAATGCATGTATGTACAGGATACAGTTTCTGATTTTTTTCAAGATCACATTTTAGCCTTTTTACAGTTAGCATGAAAGTAATTTGTGGCACCATTTTATTTTATTTTATTTTATTAATAAAACAGAAATAAACATTATATAAACATTAAAACATTATATTAAACATTAATAAACAGAACTGTTTAACTTTAAATAATTACGAGCATTAGCAGGATGTCTGTCCTGAATCTCAAAACTTTATTTTCTTAGAACATTGTTAAACAATGGAAACAGAAAATGCACCATAAAGACTGGCCAGAAAGTGCTGATGACAATAAAAGGAACTGGGCTTTTTTCCCAGAAATACTGGGAATAAATTGGCAATACAACATCATACCAAGCAGCAGGGTTTAAAAGCAGTCTAACATCAAGACTAGGGACAAACATTGTCACCAGTCAATAAACTGACAGACCTAAATTTTTGTTCAGTAATCTTTGGAGCAAAAATAAAGCAAAACGCATTATCCTACAGCAGATTTGCCAAGAATGTAAATGAAATCAATGAAAGAAGTGTAAAAAATATAGTAAGGTACAAAAGCATAAAAATAAAATTGTAGCAAGAGGTAAATCCTAAATTTTACAAGTGATCAAAGGAGATTAAAAAAAAAAAAAAAAAAAAAAAAAGGAGAGAGGGAGAGAATAAATGGAAATCAGTGACATTTAAATAGTAACATACTGTATACTCAAATACCAGTCAGTCAGTAGGCTGGAAATTTCAGAGGCAAGAAGTTCAGAGAGCACAGGAAACAGAGCAGATGCAGAGATATGATGCCTTCACCACAGCAAAGTACCTCAGGACTCGAAGTATCTTATTTCATAGATTCCTTTTGAGCCAGAAGCAAATAAGCTACAAAGAGTAGGTCAGGTCAGATAATAATAAAGATGTAAGGCATAGTTTGAGACATAATGCACAGTATGGTGCAGCACTAAATTCACACATGAAAAGCAAAAATGGCACAGTGGTAGAACAAATAAAAAGCAGAAGGGAATAGAGAAAAGCTGATCCATATCTCTCTGGTCCTTACCTACTCATGATGGTCAAACCTCAGTAGCATCTGAACCCCAGTTGCTCTGAGAGGTGCTTTGCTTGACTCCTATCTCAAAATGATCCTGTTTCCCCGATCAACACTTCACAAATATCTGCAGTTCTCTTTCATATTTTTTTTAAAGTATCGTGAAGTTATGCTTTTCTCTTTCTTGCAATTTCTTCATTAAATATCTGAAATACAGACTAACCGAATCACAGTAACGTGACATGTATTTACAATTACTGAATAATACAAGCCTCTATGCCACATCTCCATAAATTTGTGGCATCTCTTTAAAGATAGGGTGGTGAAAATGATACCCAGCAGGTAGGGTTGGAGGGGACAGCATGAAGAAAAGCAAAAAGATTTGGGAAATATGTCACCTGTACTGACTAGCACAGCACAAGTAATACTTAGCTGCCTATAAGAAGAGCTCTGAAAATTTTTCTTGCATCTGCACCTTACTTTCTTCATCTCCAACGGAAAGGCTTAGTTGTTGTTTAATCATCCCATTTTCATCTAAATTTTAAATATGGGTTTGTTTCAGTTATGTATACATACTTGCAAGTACACATACACTCACAAATACGGCCACCACTCTTACTAGTCATCCTAACTGTGATATACTTAGATTTTAGAAGGAAGAGTTGCTTTCTTATTCCATAAAGAAGACAAAATCAACAACAAAAACTCTTTTGCCAGGATTACTGAGTCACTGAGTCATCAGTCATCGATAAGTAATTATGAAGTTCTTCAGGCAAACCAAATCAGTACCCATGTACATTCAATGTAACGCTGACTTCTTAGTATAGGCTGATAGGATTACACAGCTGATGTTACTGAGGTTTTTCTTTACTAAGTATTCAAATTGGCCAGGACCGTGGAAGAATGCAGCAATGTAATGACCCAGAAATAAACTTCAAAGGAACCAGAAATTAGGCTTTGTCCTTAGAGAAGTAAAGAACAGACATTGTACATCTGAGCAGGGAGTGGTGTTTGTAGCAGAATTCCCACTCAAAATCATTTCACCAATCTCTCATTGACTTTTCACAACGTCCAGGTGTAAAGGAAGTGAATAGATTATTCTGAATGAATTAGTAATTCATTCTATCATAAGCTTCATTTGAACAATATACGTGTAGCTGAGTATTCTTGCTCTCGATGTTTTGTAATACTCTTCTGTTTTGTAATACAGAGAATTATAATTCAGAGAGGTCAGTTCAACTTCTAATGTCTGCACATGCTACTTGGGTGTATAATACTATATTGTATGCAAGTCTACAAACTTATAAAACCTGTAAGAAGAATGACTTGCCAGTGACAGCAGGAGAAGGATTAATTTCCTTTCTCCAAATTCCAGGTAAAATTATATCTTCAAATCACTATTGTTCAAGAAAATTACTCAGATCCTAAGGAACTTAAATGCTGACACCAAACAATGTTTGTTCACAAAATAAATAAATAAATAAATAAATAGATTCCAGTTGTCTGTAATCCTACTCATCTTCTGCCAGGAAGAGTCATTCTTAGAAGTGGCTCCAAGTCTTTCAAATTCCTTGAAAGACTCTGAACTATCTGAACTATCAGCCCAAAGATAATCATCTAGTATTGCCATAAAACAAACAAACAAACTAGGTGGGACAGCCATGTATACAATGCCAGGAGACCTACACAATTCACAGGACTGGGTAAGTACAGTCTTAAATATTTGAGTTTGCCTTTATCTGTATGTAATTTTGCCTACACTCCCAAAATAGTTCAGCTAGCTTGAATCAGAGCAAAATATAGGTGATATCAGCTTTAAATAAGCAGTGAGGAAAGTTAGCAATGCTGGCCTTGAGCATGACCTCAATCCACTCTTGCACTGTGTTAATTTAGTCCTTAATTTAGTTCTTAAAACTTCATTTTAGCAAATAATGCTCCAACCTCTGAACACATAATAACAGATGACATTTTTTAACAAGGACTTTCTTGTTCATTTACTATTCAGTATTTGGTTAATCCTAACGCAAGCATGACATACACAAGGCCAAGGGTTAGGATAAAATGCTGAAACAGGGTTTTCTTCTTCATGAATATTCATGTAATAACTTTGTGGATACATAGTGATTGCTTTGGCATATTCTACCTTAGCAGTAAATACATTACAAAATATATATTTTTAAACAGATAAGAACAGAAAAAGTAATTTCTAAGAAATATTCCTAATTATCCATGATGAATTTCAAGCAGTAAAATAAGCTTAAGAACAGAGGAGAGCTGAAAGATACATCAGCTGTTTAAAATTAGATGTCTTCTCTCTATTCCACATGAAGAGTGTTTAAGAATTGAAAATTAGTAATTTTAAGCGCAGTTATTAACTTTTAGCACAAAAGTATATTGGAGTAGTAGAAATACATGTATTACAATTAAACTATTTCATTTAACTGCTCACAGCATCATAGCCAAGCTCACCAGAAGCTACTAAATCAAGCTGGGCAGCTAGCACAGCTGTAATTTCTACTGCTATAGATACAAAGCTGACAGCACCACCAATTCACAAGTATTTTTGACTGAAAGGTGGGCATGTTTTTAGTTATAAACCACATATAAACATTCATTAGCTTATTAGTGAAAACTGAGTTCTGATTACAGCATGTATCTAAAGACAAAAAAACGCAGACATTAAATAGATAACAGAATAATTCCATTTTCAGGTTTAAAATGTACCCAAGACGTATTTATATATATTCCATAAATTAGGAAATCCTGCATAATAAAAGTTTTGGTTAGTAAGTCTTTGAGTCTGCCTGCAAGAGCCAAGTCCCTCTAAAACACTGGTAGAATAGCTAAAGGTTCACTAAGGCAATTACACTGGAAAAAATAGATTTGTTGTATTTTTATACCAACTTTGAATACAGAGCCCCTAAAATGAAAACCTCCCCCCCAAAACAACAACAACAAAGTAAGCAGGACAACAAACAGTCAATGAATGTATCCAAACATTTTTAAAGAATCTGAGATAAAAATCTGTTCTTTATTCTAACACTGCTATTATTTCAGACAGTTTTTACAGTAGACTACACATGGCGGAAGCTTTGCATAATTTTCCCATTTCACTTGCATATAATTTCAAATTTTGGCACCACATCAAGTTATGGGAGGACATAATTTCTTTTCTACTGAATCTGATACTTTAGTGATATTATATTAGACAGCAATATAAAATCAAAACAACAGTTGAAAAATTAGAGAGACATTTGTCAAAGGATTTTTAGTCTAGGAAAAATTATTGTAAACAATAGCTTCAAACACTGCTGTTTAAAATTAGTTTTCAATTCACACTTAGCTTTTAAATAACAGTGATGTCATTGAAAATCCACCTACCTTACTAAGGTTAGGTAGATTTACCTTACTGAGGGAAGCTGAGCATCTGCAAATTTAGAGTCAGTTGGAATGGCTTATGCTGATCAGTTTTCAGAATTCTTAACAAGCTTCTTCTTGGGTGGAGATAAGGGTCTAATTCTAATCTTCAGGGTCTGAAGGACAGCTAAATATGTTTCTGCTTGAAAATGACAAGTTGGATATAAATAATAATCCTCAAATTGAGATATGCAAGAGCAAATATAAAATCAAATTACGTTGAATATATGAATATCTCAAGATTTGCTTTACAACTAGGGCTCTCACATGAACAATATTCTACAGACGATGAAGTGATGCTTTGCCAACAGACACCAGATGGTCGTTAAATGACAGATGAGGGTCTACATTTGGTAGTCAACAAACCACGCTGTAACATATTTAAAACTAGTAATCTATATGCATGTTTCCAATACTAAGCACTGTCTGATGACTATAAAAGTTAGTTCAAAACAATTCAACTTTCAAGATTCACTTTGCCTCAATACTTTTCTAGCTGAAACAGCATTGTTATCACTTACCTTCAAGTGGTAAATGCTAATAACCTCACATCTAATAAGAGGGAAAACTGAGTGGTCTGGTTAGCAAAAGTACAGTCTTTGTGGTGAATATTATTCTTTCAGTGAATAAGTAAAAGAGGATTCTATTGACTCATATAAAAATTTGGATTGCTATTACAATAGATGATGAGTCGGCAACATTTTTGTTTGGCTGGTGATTAGAATAATGCCTTATATAGTACTTCACTCCTAGAGCCCTTAAACCGACAGTACCTTGTTTTCCTCATCTGATATGTCACAAGTTGTACATAAAGAGAAATCAGAAAATATTTTCATTATAAAGTAAATACTGCTTGAAAATATTTATTGAGGAAAAAACAAACAAACAAACAAACAAAACTCTGCAATATATTCATCCAGCAACATTTAAACTCATTACGTTGCTTTAATAGCAGGAGACACTATCTGGGAAGGTATATCTTTATTTCTGTGAAATATTCTGATCTCTACTACAAGATCTTTTACAGAAATGCAACTCAATAAAAATCATAAATGAGCTGACAAAAATCAGGGAAGAAACTTCCCACTATGGGAAAAAAAAAAAAAAAAAAAAAAAAGAAGCTTTTTTTTTTTTTTTCTCAACAATAGAGGATTGTAAAAGCCTTTTCCTTTCTCATAATTCTGAATATAATTTTGTGCTTTATTTACATCAGAAATTTATTTGTATCTGAAAATTAGATTAAATAATTTCTTATTTTCTAGTTACATCTTTCACCTTTGCACTGTGGCTTAAAATGTTAATGGGAGCTACCAAACACTAATGAAAAATCTGTGCTTACAGACCAGTTTCTGATATTCCACATATTAATATCCATGTCCCACTTTATTAGAAGATTTGAAAGACTTTTAAAGACAGGGTTGACCAGAGGAAGCACATGAATAATTAAAATTTTCTGCCAGAATCCTCATCAGTGAGGAGAATATTGCAATGACTAACAGGTTTGTGGAGAACATAAAAGGCACACATTGTTTTTGACAGTGGAAACTCTGGATCATTGCTGTTTTAGCTCCAGATAGACTTATAGCACGTTTTGCTTTAATCAACATTTCTTTCAGAGAATCACAGAATATCCTGAGTTGGAAGGGACCAACAAGAGGACCAACTCCTGGCTCCACACAGGACCACCCAAAAATCAGACCATATGTCTGAGAGCATTGTCCAAATGCTTCTTGAACTCTCGCAAGCTCAGTGCCATGACCACTTGTATTGGGTATACCTGGCAAGGTTTTGGTATCAGGGGACTGCTGGGGCAAGCTCTTTGAGAAGACTCCAGAATATGCCCCATGTCAGGTAAGGGCCAGTTTCATCTGGCTCCAATTGGACCTGCCAGTGCCCAGAAATGAGCCAATAAGTGATGTTGTTTGCACCTCTAGGAGAGCAGATTTAAGAAAGGGAAAAAAACCTTCTGTGCAGCAGCAGCTGGGAGAGTGAGTAAGAAACAGCCCTGCAGACACCAAGATCAGTGCAGAAGGAGGGCAGGAGGTGCTCCAGGTATGCAGCAGCAGTTCCCCTGTGTCCTGTGGAGAAGGCTGTCCCCCTGCAGCCCATGGGTCTCACGTGGAGCAGATCTCCATGCTGCAGCCTGTGCTCTCTGCACTTCAAGTGATGGCACTCAAGCAGCCTAAGCTTGTAGACTACATGTTGCTTATTCTGCTCTGTGCCAGTAATATCCAACAAAACAAATTAGGACATCTGGGAGAACTGGAAGTGTCTAAGAGCTCTGATCTGTACTGTATATAGATTTCTAAATCATTCTTTCTATCTGTCCTCAGTCATAGTTGTCATCACTCATTGAGGAGCAGGTAGTGTCAGTGACATGCACAGGCAATTTGGTAGCAGCAGTTATATAACAGGATGGGCTAAATTATCATGCTGTATCATGGGTATGAAGCCAAGTCTTGTATGGCCAGGTTTAAGAGGGGAGATACCCAACTTACTGTGAATGTAATAGTGGTAGATAAGGCTTAGAATACCCCTTGCAGGCATTATAAACATCCATTATCTGAGAGTGATGCTCCCCTTTTCCTTTTGGTTATATAATATAAAGTTATTATATATATTGAATATTATATAAATAATATTAGCCAAAAATGAACAGAAAACATCAATGTTCTACACATTGGTAATTGCATGTTGACCTGATGTGACTTGCAGTATGTGGGAGAAGGTAGAAAGAGGAAAAAGTAAAATAAACCAGGCAAGCTGAGCACAGTAAAATGTTAGGAGAGATCTATGAGGCATGAAGCAAAGGATTAGTGGAATAAATTTCCAGTGTATTTTAGTAACAGTTAGGAAATCTTTGGTTATCCTAAGAGTTTTTAGGGTGATTATTGAAATTATGGATAGAGCCCTCAAGAATAGATAATATGGATAAAATATGGATAGAGCCATCACAGTGATATGGGCAGTGCTCCAGCATGGGCTCAACCATATGGTCATTATCATGCTAGTCTGGGAAGCCACATTTGCTTCTGCAACTCTACTTTACAACCCAACCCTCAAGCAGCTGGTACCTTTCTTAATAAATATTCTGACTCTTGCTTTCTCTTCATAAAATCAAGACAACAAAATTTTTTTTTAAGATGTACAGTGCTTCTGAAATCAGTGAAGTCTATGAAGATATTCAACTCTTTGATAAGCAAGAACGAAGTATCTAAATATATATTTAATTTAACATCTGAAAAAGAATGTTCTAGAAATGTTAACATAAGCTTCCTAACTTCTTGATTTTAAATGCAGAGTTTGGTGGTAAAGCAAAACTATCATTTCATTAACTTTTAACTTGATATATAAAAAACTTTGCTGTGATTTTGAAAACCATATTTTAAAAAGTAGTCATTGATGTTGGCTGCTATCATGAAAAGTGACAAAAACACATTTAGAAGACATGAAGCTTGACCAGTCCTGCACAGAAGAGAGAAGGCCTTCACCCTTGTCTCTATCCCACTTCAGCTCAAATCTGAGTATCATATTCCTTATCCTTCTGAACCCCACTTGAACACTTAATCTGTTTCCAGCTGTGTGGCCTGAGCCAGGCAGATGCTCCCCATGCTCTCAGCTTCCATTTAACATTGTACACCAGACAAATACAGCAGATTAGAAAAAAGTTCATCTGCTGCACCAAGAATAGAACACACCAACGATAAATGAACTCTCCAGAGAATCATTATCAAACATAACTAAATAACTGATCTTTTTAGATGGTCACAACCTTGTCAAACATAATAGAATTTTATATAAACAAATGTACTTTGTCTCCATTCTCTGAAACATATACCATACATACAACCATTTCAAATCAGTACAGGAACTATCCTTCAAAAATCTTATTTCATTTGGGAAAGTATGCCCCAAACTCAATCTGATTGAACAGCTTTAGCTGAAACTTGAAAGCAAAATTAAATTTAATTTATGTTCAGGGAAATGCACATCTCATAGAAATTCTGGTCTGAAATTTATCAGAGTTCCAATCAACTGAAGAAATGTCTTAGGATGGAAGGTGTCAGCACTTTCTACCTGTTCTGCTTATCATAAGTGTAATTAAATAATGCTGCAGTTCTTGAAATGTCAGTGTTTGCAAAGTACAAGGGAGCATGTTACAAGCACAAACCCTGATAGTCATCTGCCAACTAGCTGCCATCAGGTAGTCACAGCATGAAGTTTTAAATGGATTCTTACACATATAAGCTAGCATACAGGAGTCTGGTAGGCATATCATAGATAACAGAAATAAAAATGTTTCGTATTTCAAAATCTTTCTTTTATTTACTTATATTTTTCAGAATGCAACCTGTATTTTCATACACCTTTCAGTTTGGACATTAACTTAAGGAGAACATAGAAAGGTTCTGCCATAATAAAAGATTTGTTCACAGTCTATATTATTTAATTCCCAATGATCAGCAGGAAACTGAGAACAAACTCAGGCTGAACATTATACCACACTGCTAAATGATACAATTATATAGTTTCTGGAAATGGGAAAAATAGTCAACTTCTCAGTGTTTTCATTTTGGATACATGAGAAAGGATGAAGGGCTACAAGGTGCTTTGCTTTGCATTTTTCTGAGAACTGGTCAAGGTTTTTTGTTTGTTTGTTTGTTTGTTTGTTTGTTTGTTTGTTTTTTCCCTTCACATATAACCTATTCTTGACTAAAATTCCAATCCCTGGCCAAGAAATGGTTGTGTTTGCTTCCCAAAATCTTTTGTAATGTGTAAGTGATATCACAACTGGATCTTGTAAAGACTTTTCAATATGTATATATATGTATGTATGTATGTATGTATGTATGTGTAATCCTATATACAGGATTTTTGACAGCTTTGACAATTTTTGAGATCTCTACCATGAGATTGGAGTTATCAATTTACATAGGGAAAGAGTTTCATAAACTGCAACCTCTTTTGGAGCTTCATATTTTCAGTCTACTTCTCTAATTTGTATTATTTTCTGATTGCAAATAATTGCTATCAGAAAAATTAGAGTGCAGTGTTTTTTGTTTGTTTGTTTGCTTGTATTCTTGGAACACTCAGTTTCTTCAACTGCTTGCTAATTCCTTCATCAGATGGCCATTAGTAATGGTTAGTCCTATTGTGGCAGCTCACAGAATAGTTTTTTTAGCTCAGACTCATCAGCTGACAAATCTCCAGCAACACAAATCTTACCTGCAAACCTCTATATTCACACATAATACAGAGCTACCTTACATACAGCTGCACAAGTGTAACTGCAATATTTGCACTCTCATCCAAAGAGATTCTAGCAAACAACATGCCCGGTCACCAAGTGTTCAGGCAAATACACAGCAGACACAGACAATGATGCAGAGTGTTGCTGGAGTGGACAAGTAGTAGACACTTCTTTATATATAGGAACAATCGCTTTCAGTTAAATTTTAAATTTTAAATTTTAAATTTTAAAGTCACTATTTTAAAGACAAAATAGTGACTTTAGGTACCTGATAGGCTATATCAGAGACACTCTATCTTATTATGATCATAAAGGTTTTCAGCATTTGTCATTGTCCTTAAGTAACATATAACTCACTTCAGCTGGCTGCCTTGACCTTGAAACAGCACTGTATATAAAATACAGTAAATGGCACCTGCACTTACTGTGGTTGGCTAACTTGTATCACAGAAAACAAACAAAGGTTTATAGAATAGCATTAAAATATTCAATAAATTTCTTCAGGGCTTTATTATATGTTATACATTTTGTTAATTAATTATTGTTAAATAATAATTGTTATTTTTAATAATTGTTAATTATTGTTAAATAATTTATCTTTATTTAGACTATCAGAGAGCATTCTTCAAAATATTATATGAAAATATGAAATGTCTTGACTATGTCTATTGAATTCCATCAGCTCTAAACAGATGTTAAAAAAAAAAAAAAAGATGGGAGAATAAAAATAAAGAATAATAATAATAGTAATAATAATTTTTATTAATTAAAAGTCAAGGAAAACATATAAATAGGATTCATTACTGTTATCAACATCTGAACCACTGCTGTACTATAAATATTTTACCTAGTTAGTCACCAAAGGTAGGTACTTAAAAGTGCACCTGTCACAATATTAATTATCAACTTAATCACAAGTGTTCTTAATTAAGTTCCTCTGTAATTATACCAGATAAATTCCTACAGTTGCTTTTGATTCATTGCATGGCAGAGACTTCTAACATGCTTTTTGGAAGGTATAAAACCATACTGTAGTATGTCCTCCTGAATCTCACTTTTTCTGTTGATATTTTTGTAAACAAAGTCTGAACACAAAGACGATGATCTATAATTCTTTACCTTAGCAAGATAATGATTTAAATGTAATCTTTGCAATCTCTTGTGATATTTCTTGCTTTGTTCATTCCCATTTTACTTTGACTCAACTGTGTTAGAGTCCTACAGAGAATCCTTTCCTACTAATTCACAGAAATATTCAAAATAATTATCTAGTAAATTCCAAGCCACCTACTAAACTTTTACTCTTTTGCTGCTCAAATATCAGATAGATTTTATATAAAAATCTAGGTTAATTAACAAAACAATATTATTTTGATGACAAGTAGAGCTAGACAGGAAGACAGTCGATTTGCACAAGAAATATGTTGGTTTCTGATTCCTGGGAAAAACAATTGCTTGGTTAGAGGTTTTGGTGTTCAGATATCACTTCAGAACTGAACATAAGAGACTAATTCAGTGTTCAAAAGACTGTGAGAAAGACCTCAGAGTCTGCTTTCTGTAATTATCCTGTTTTCCTGTGCAACATGCTCTAGATGACCCTGTTTGGCAAGGTGGTTGGACTAGATGATCTTTAGAGGTCCACTCAAACCTCAACCATTCTGTGATCATCTTATCCTATTTCTGTGACAAAGTGGAATAGAGAAATATTAGCTGAAAATTTCCTCCCTAAAAATCAAAGAATTGCATGAGCAGTTTCTAAATACTTGAATGAGGGATTAAAACCAACACATATACATAAACTTCTAAAAATAAGTTTTTTTGGATTCAAGTTTTAAAACTAGGAAGTTTAAAGGAATTAGTAACCTAGGGCTCCAGATTCATCATCCTAAAGTGAACATTTCCTGACTGACAGATCTAGTCTAGCTTAAATATTAAGTAATATGCAATGCCTTTTTCTTGAAGTTTTTAATGTCTCAAAATCATTAATTATGTCTTGCTCATTTATATATTGACTCAGGAAGTCCAGGTTCACTTTCTCTTTTCAGTTGTTTTTTGGGGGGAACAGTAGGGGTTGTTCTGCCTCTACTGGTTGATTATTTTTGATTATTTCCCGTGTACTAGAAGGACTTTTAATATATCTTTCTTCTGCACAGATATATAAGCAGGATATTGTCCTTGCAAGATACCACCTCTTCTGAGTGCTATAACAGCTTTTTATAATAGCATTTTCCTTTGCTATGATAACAGCAGTTAATACAATATTTGCTGACAGGAAACTGCCAAAGCTACTTCTGAATAGAAAAGAAAATAGCTTTGTTATTTGTAGAATAATCTTACACATTAACAGGATACTCCCTTCTATCTCTTTTGCCTTGCTTAAATGTTTCATTTTCTTTCTCTTAAACATTACTTTTTTTTTTTTTTGATGACTTTCATTTTTGTTTTCCTGCTTTTTCCTGCCTTTTTCTAATGATAAACACTTCCATATTGAAAAGTTTTTGAAAGTAAGACACTTTCAATTTTCCAATGAAAATTTGGTATGAAGTTTGGGAGAATGGTAATATTATTTCTTCCCTTTCCTTGTACCTTGTTTCTTACTGCTGATAAAATTATTTCTTAAGAAGGTTAGAAATAAGAGTTCTGGAGGTAAAAAGTAATGAAAAAGCAAATGGAAAAAGTAACTACTAAAATTATCTTCTAGGCTTTGTTTGAATGGACAGTAGAAACCATCAAAATGAGACTAATGATTAAATTTAAAACTGGATTTCAGTTTTATTCTCTGTAAATGAGAATATACAAAACAAACAAACAAACAAACAAAAATATTTTCATAGAATTCTATGTATATAATTTAAATATTTCTAGCCCATTATGGGTGGATGAAATTTGAGATAGAACTTCATGATAATTTATTAAATCTAATAATATTCATACTATCATCTCACTCAGTTCATAATGTTCTTCCAAAAAATGTTGAAACCCCTTACATTTCCTCTGAAATTCATAAACATTATGGAATTCATAAAAATTTTTAATGTTTTGGCCTCATAAAGTCAGGTTTAAAAAAAAAAAAAAAGTAACTATCACACTTCTTCTAAGTCAGGGACAGGGAGAAAAAGAAAACCCCTATAGTTCAGGTGGAAACAGTAAGAGACCTGCTGCTCCACCTGGACTGTCAAAAGTCCATGGGGCCAGACGGGATCATGGAACCCACCCAAGGGTGCTGAGGGAGTTGGCAGATGTGACTGCAGGGCTGTTTTCCATCTGACATCAGTGCCTGGAAAGGTGATGGAACAGGTGAAGACAGGTGATGGATCGCCTCGCCATTTGCCGAGGCAATCGACTCTGGGGCAGACGCGTTCTGCAGCAGAGTGAGGGATCGGGCCAGGCAGGGCTAATTTTTCTGGCATCGAGCCTACTTGAGGGAGCCACCAGGACCCGGCTGCCCTCATGAGGGAAGCTGACGAGGCGTAGGCGGAGCCAGCAGCGCCTCCTCCCCAGCCATTCAAAAGCTGCCCCTAGGGAGCACGGCGACCAGGGCGTGGCGCGGCAGTTAGCGCAGGCAGGGCAAGTAGGAAGGGCAGAGTGCTCTCCCCCACCACTACGAACACCTCCTTAATGACAGCCGTTAGCTAGGCAATAATGGTCTCCACTGTTATAAATTGCCCCCTTAATTCATTTTCAGAGAGCATTGCATTAATAATAGAAAGGAATTTATTGAGTAAGCAACAGCAAGCAAAACAGCGCTGGGCGGCCAGGGAGTCTCAGCTCCGCCAACGGCGCGCGCCTCACCCCCGCCAGGGTCCCTTTTTATATCTTGGTAATTCCGGGATTATGCAGCACATCCTGGTATATTCTGCGACTGCGCGCACTGTTGCTAGGGGGTTGTCTCTGTCCCTCTGGTGATCATGAAGATGAAGGTCGTAGTCTTCCTCGGCGTTGTGGTTCAACTTCTTTTTTTATTTGGTCATGTTGGCCCAGCGTGAGACAGGAAGGCAGGATGTTGATACACTAGTTTAGCAACTTATCAGGAGATGGTCACATGAACTTTGCAGCAGTGTCTTTGAACAAAAGAGGCAACTGAGATGCAGGAGAGAAGGGGAGGGGGTTCTCTTTTTCTGTTACATTAAGCAAAAGAATTTTCATAGTGTCTAGCCAAGTATTATACAGCTCCTTACTTCAGCAGGGAGCTTTCGCAACTCCCGCTCCTCAAACGGAACTCCTTGTTTTTATAATACAAAAGACAATGAACAAACATTTATTGTGTATTACAATCCCTCCTTTTTCTTTAAGTTACTCATTTTATTCATTGAATCTCTGCAATGCCTGGCTACTAAGAACTAATGTTTCCTCAATTCCTTTATTGGTACATATTGGCTCGTATTTGGCATGTATGAGCATTAGATGTGCTGCTTCTAAACGTCCCTTTACAATCGCAATCAATTTATTAAAAATACATGGTCCAAAAGTTAGTGCTATTATTAATAACAACAAAGGTCCTGTTATTGTTGATGATAAAGTAGTAAGCCAAGGTGAATAATTAAACCAAGATTTGTACCAGCTCTGTTGGGCTTCATTCTCCTGTTTCCTTTTTTTTTTCAACCCTTCCCTGGGTCTTGCCATTGTATCTCTTACCACTCCAGTGTGATCAGCATACATACAGCACTCCTCTTTCAGGGCTGCACACAGCCCGCTCTGTTGTAAAAAAAAAATACCAAATCTAATCCCCTACGATTTTTAACACTACCTCTGAAAGCGACCTGATAGATTTTCCAGGGCCGAGATGGATTGTTCAATTTGGGTCAGGTCCTCATCCACAGCAATGCGTAAGGAAGTAAATCCTTGATTTTGTTTAACCAATGAGGCTACCCTGGTCCCCACTCCAGCTCCTCCCAGGATTATTAGGGTGGCCAAAGTTAGAGCCGTGAATGGTTCCCTTCTTTCCAGATGATGACTTTCCACTGTGTCTGGGTGTACATACTCAGGGTACTCAGGTGTACACCTCAGGGTGGTATAGAATCCTTGGTATAATTATCACCTGTATACAAAAATCACGAGATGCATTAAAGGGTTTTAGTGATAGACAAGGAGTTACACCCGCTCATGAACAAACCCACCTAGCGTTGTTGGCTGGGATTAACCACTCGGCTGATTGTTTTCCATTCTCCATGATATTATGTAGGTGACACTTCCCACTAGGAACCGTGCACACACACCTACCACTTCCAGTGACTTGTGTTAGTGTTACCCTTATGTCTTTTCCCCAACTGCATTGTAGAGGGTTGTTCTCGTTTGTGCGGGTGGACTCTCCAGGATGCCCAATAGCATCATAATATGAAGGCCTTATACTAAAGCATAATCAACAGTGTTTTGTTACATTTGGGCTTGTTTTGTTTAATAATTGGTAGCTGGCATTCATGACCCCCCCCCCCATATGTTATTCTCAGCTATGTTATCATTCTCGGCTTTACCTGAGCTTGTAGGGCTGCTGAGGGTTGGCACTGTAGTATTTTCCGCAGGCTGGATTCCCTGGACATTTTCTGACAATATCTCATTTGGTCCTACTGCTTGGGGCCTATCAGCATCCTCCTTTTTATTAGTATGAGTCCTCCCCTATCTGTTCCATGTTCGTAAAATCTGACATTTTTCCTAGTACCCAGCTAGTATCATCCAAGTTTGTTATATTTATATATAGAACCTTGCAAATTTCTTTATTTCCGTGGAAGGTTCCTGTATACCCTATACCACGCCCTCGCCACCTGTAACAGGGATCCACTTGTCGGTTAAAACCTTGCAGCCCATATCACACTTGTAAGAATTTGTCCAGACCCAAGTGTCCAGTGTGTAGCAATGGTTTCACACCCCCGGTATGCACGATAATACATGTTCGGGCATTTACAGTACCCCTTTTCCGGGTTAGAACTTGGGCAGAAACAAAATCCTGATCGGTTAAAGCATGGCTGCACTGACACCAGGTCACATAATGTGATGCAGAAACTGGGGGCACCTACTGTCGTTGTTTGCTGGATGATGAATTGATCCTTCCATCTGATCAAGCTCCATTTAAAAGGCTGGTGGGGATGCGCAGACCCATAGCTGACCAAAATGATGATACTGACTCCCATGTATCGTAGGAGGTGGTCAGAGCCCATCTCTCCAGGGTGTTTTTAAATTGTCGGCCCCTCAGTCCCCCACCATTCACTTCTCTGCCTCGCTTGTCAGTTCGGTTGCAGCGAACTACAAGGTATCGGTTCTTCTTGGCAGCAGCAGTGTTCTTCAGGGGAACCTACAAGGGAGCCTTCGAAACAGGGCCTCCTCCCCTTCCCACGATACACAGATAATATACAATACTAATCGAGTCCATCTTAGTGTTAGCTTCAAGTCGTCAGGGCCTGGAGCTGCCTCCCATATACCTTCCTGGATTGGTCCTTTCACACGGCTGGCATGCGTCCATCCTTTCTCCGCAGTTCGAATAGCCATTTCTGTGGTAAGCAAAACAACATAGGGAGTGTCTGAGCCTGTTCCTGCCATCGGCGGGAGGCAGAGAAACTGCGTGTGTGAGGTGTGAGCAGGTGGATGACCTGGTCCGCATGGTGGCGGAGCTCAAGGAGGAGGTGGAGAGGTTGAGAGATATCAGGGAGTGTAAGCGGGAGATAGACTGGTGGAGCGACTCCCTGCAGGGCCTCAAGGAGAGGTACCGAGGTGAGACACCCCAAATGGGGGTGGAACCCATGCCCTGTCGCCGTAAGGCAGAGGGAGGGGATCTGAGAGTTGAGGAGGAATGGAAATAGGTCCCTGCTCGACATCGCAGGTGATGCCCTCCCCTTCCGGCCCCACCTTCCCAGGTGCCCTTACGCAACAGGTTTGAGGCCCTGGAGATTGAGAGACCCATGGGTGAGGAAGAGGTAGCAAGTGTTCCCAGGAGGATGCCTAGGGCGAGGAGGTCGACTCCACGCCTCAGGACTGCCTCCATCAAGAAAGACAGAAGGGTTATTGTTGTGGGAGACTCTTCTCAGGGGAACAGAGGGCCCTATTTGTTGGCCTGACCCTACCCGTAGGGAAGTCTGCTGCCTCCCTGGGGCCAGGGTCAGGGACGTTGCCAGGAAGCTTCCTAGCCTGGTTCGCCCCTCTGACTATTGTCCTCTTTTGATAGTCCAGGCAGGCAGTGACAACATTGATGAGAGAAGCCTGAAGGCTATCAAACGAGACTTTAGGGGACTGAGACGGTTAGTGGAGGGAGCGGGAGTGCAGGTGGTGTTTTTGTCCATCCCTACGGTGGCAAGGAGGGGTACAGAGAGGACACGGAAAGCCCACCTGTTAAACACGTGGCTCAGGGGCTGGTGCCAACACAGAAATCCTGGGTTTTCGACCATGGGGCACTTTACTCGGCACCCGGCCTGATGGCCGCAGACGGGTCCCTATCTTTTAGGGGAAAATGGATCCTGGGCCAGGAGCTGGCAGGGCTCATTGAGAGGGCTTTAAACTAGGTAAGAAGGGGAATGGGGCTGAAGCAAGGATTGTTGGGGCTGTGCCAGGGGGAACAATGTCAAGGCCAGGGGATAAGGCAATGGCCCAGCTGAAGTGCATCTACACCAATGCATGCAGCATGGGTAACAAACAGGAGGAGCTGGAAGCCATCGTGCAGCAGGCAGGCTACAACTTGGTTGCCATCACAGAGACGTGGTGGGACCACTCTCATGACTGGAGTGCTGCAATGCCTGGCTATAAGCTCTTCAGAAGGGACAGGCAGCACAGAAGGGGTGGTGGTGTGGCTCTCTATATTAGAGAATCTTTTGACATTGTGGAACTCAAAGCTGGGAATGACAAAGTCGAGTCCATTTGGGTTAGGATTGGCGAGAAGGCCAACAAGGCTAGCGTTCTGGTCGGGGTCTGTTATAGACCACCAAACCAGGATGAGGAGACAGATGAGAAGTTCTACAGGCAGCTGACAGAAGTTGCAAAATCTTCAGTGCTTGTTCTTGTGGGGGACTTCAGCTTCCCAGACATATCCTGGAAGCACAACACAGCCCAGAGAAAGCAGTCTAGGAGGTTTCTGGAGAGTGTGGAAGATAGCTTCCTGACGCAGCTGGTTAGTGAGCCTACCAGGGGTGGCGTCCCGCTAGACCTTCTCTTCACAAACAGAGAAGGACTGGTGGAGGATGTGGTTGTCGGGAGCTGTCTTGGACCGAGTGACCACGAAATGGTGGAGGTCACTATTCTTGGTGAGGCCAAGAAGGGGACCAGTAAAACTGCTGTATTGGACTTCTGGAGGGCTGACTTTGTGCTGCTGAGGACACTGGTTGGTAGAGTCCCTTGGGAGGCAGTTCTGAAGGGCAGAGGAGTCCAGGAAGGCTGGGTGCTCTTCAAGAGGGAAATCTTAATGGCGCAGGAGCGGTCTGTCCCCACATGCCCAAAGACGAGCTGGTGGGGAAGAAGACTAGCCTGGCTGAACAGAGAATTGTGTCTTGAGCTTAGGAGAAAAAAGAGAGTTTATAATCTTTGGAAAAGTGGGCAGGCCGCTAGGGAGGACTATAAGGATGTTGCGAGGCTGTGCAGGGACAAAATTAGGAAGGCCAAAGCTCATCTGCAGCTCAATCTGGCTACTGCCGTTAAAGATAACAAAAAATGTTTCTATAAATACATCAACACAAAAAGGAGGACTAAGGAGAATCTCCATCCTTTACTGGATGCGGGGGGAAACTTAGTTACAAGAGATGAGGAAAAGGCGGAGGTGCTTAATGCCTTCTTCACCTCAGTCTTTAGTGGCAATACCAGTTGTTCTCTGGATACCCAGTACCCTGAACTGGTGGAAGGGGATGGGGAGCAGGATGTGGCCCTCACTATCCACGAAGAACTGGTTGGTGACCTGCTACGGCACTTGGATGTGCACAAGTCGATGGGGCTGGATGGGATCCACCCAAGGGTACTGAGAGAACTCGCAGAGGAGCTGGCCAAGCTGCTTACCATTATTTATCAGCAGTCCTGGCTATCGGGGGAGGTCCCAGTTGACTGGCGGCTAGCTAACATGACGCCCATCTACAAGAAGGGCCAGAGGACTGACCCAGGGAACTATAGGCCTGTCAGTTTGACCTCAGTGCCAGGGAAGCTCATGGAGCAGATTCTCTTGAGAGTCATCACGAAGCACTTGCAGGGCCAGCAGGCGATCAGGCCCAGTCAGCATGGGTTTATGAAAGGCAGGTCCTGCTTGACAAACCTGATCTCCTTCTATGACAAAGTGACGCGCTGGGTGGATGAGGGAAAGGCTGTGGATGTGGTCTACCTTGACTTCAGCAAGGCTTTTGACACCGCTTCCCACAGCATTCTCCTCAAGAAATTGTTTGCTCTTGGCTTGGACTGGCGCACACTTCGTTGGGTTGGAAACTGGCTGGATAGCCGGGCCCAAAGAGTCGTGGTGAATGGAGCCAAGTCCAGTTGGAGGCCAGTCACTAGTGGCGTTCCCCAGGGCTCAGTGCTGGGGCCGGTCCTCTAATATCTTCATCGATGATCTGGATGAGGGCATTGAGTGCACCCTCAGTAAGTTTGCAGATGACACCAAGCTATGCGCGTGTCGATCTGCTCGAGGTTAGGAAGGCTCTGTGGGAGGATCTGGATAGGCTGCACCGATGGGCTGAGGTCAACTGTATGAAGTTTAACAAGGCCAAGTGCCGGGTCCTCCACCTGGGCTGCAATAACCCCAAGCAGAGCTACAGGCTGGGAAATGAGTGTTTGGAGAGCTGCCAGGCAGAGAAGGACCTGTGAGTGATGGTGGATAGTCGGCTGAATATGAGCCAGCAGTGTGCTCAGGTGGCCAAGAAGGCCAACGGCATTCTGGCTTGCATAAGAAACAGTGTGGCCAGCAGGGCTAGGGAGGTGATTGTCCCCCTGTACTCAGCTCTGGTGAGGCCACACCTCGAGTACTGTGTTCAGTTTTGGGCCCCTCGCTACAAGAAGGACATCGAGGTGCTTGAGCGAGTCCAGAGAAGGGCGACGAAGCTGGTGAGGGGCCTGGAGAACACGTCCTACAAGGAGCAGCTGAGGGAGCTGGGATTGTTCAGCCTGGAGAAAAGGAGGCTCAGGGGCGACCTTATCGCTCTCTACAGGTACCTTAAAGGAGTCTGTAATGAGGTGGGGATTGGTCTATTCTTCCACGTGCCTGGTGACAGGACGAGGGGGAATGGGCTTAAGTTGAGCCAGGGGAGTTTTAGGTTAGATGTTAGGAAGAACTTCTTTACCGAAAGGGTTGTTAGGCATTGGAACAGGCTGCCCAGGGAAGTGGTGGAGTCACCATCCCTGGAAGTCTTTAAAAGACGTTTAGTTGTGGAGCTTAGGGATATGGTTTAGTGGGGACTGTTAGTGTTATGTCAGAGGTTGGACTCGATCTTGAGGTCTCTTCCAACCTAGAAATTCAGTGATTCTGTGATTCTGTGATATAATCATTACGGTTGGAAACGACCTTCAAGATCATCTGGTCCAACCATCTCCTTACCACCAATGTCACCCACTAAACCATGTCCCTAAGCACCATGTCCAACCTTTCCTTAAACAATCCCAGGATCAGTGACTTCACCACCTGCATGGGCAACCCGTTCCAATGCCTGACTACTCTTTCTGAGAAGAAACGCCTCCTCATTTCCAATACAAGCCTCCCCTGGCACAAATTGAGGCCATTCCCTCTAGTCCAATCACTAGTTTTCTGCAAGAAGAGGCTGACCCCAGCTCCCCACAACTTCCTTTCAGGTAGTTGTAGAGAGCAATAAGGTCTCCCCTGAGCGTCCTCTTCTCCAGACTAAACAATCCCAGTTCCCTCAGCCATTCCTCATAGGACTTGTGTTTCAGGACCTTCACCAGCTTCATAGACCTTCTCTAGACATGCTCCAGGGCCTTGATGTCTTTCTTGTAAAAAAAGCCCAAAGGTGAACACAGTACTTAAGATGTGTCCTCACCAGAGTAGAGTACAAGGGAAAAATCCCCTCCCTGGTCCTGCTGGCTATACTATTCCTGATACAAGCCAGGATGCCATTGGCATTCTTGGCCACCTGGGCACACTGCTAGCTCTTGTTCAGGCAAGCACTGACCAACATCCCCAGTCCCTTTTCCTCTGCACAGCTTTCCAGCCACTCTGCCCCAAGCTGGTAGTGTTGCTTGGGGCTGTTGTGGCCAAAGTGCAGTACCTGACAATTAGCCACATTGAACATCATCCCATTGGCCTCTGCCCATCAATCCAACCTGTCCCAGTCCCTTAACAGGGCCTTCCTACCCTGTGGCAGATCAACACTTCCCCCCCGCTTGGTGTCATCTGCAGATGTACTGAGGGTGCACTCAATTCCCTCCTCCAAATCATCAGTAAAGATATTAAAGAGGATGGGCCCCAACACCAACCCCTGGGGAACACCACTGGTGACCAGTCACCAGCTGGATTTCACTCCGTTCACCACTACTCTCTGGGGCCAGCCATCCAGCTTGTTTTTAACCCGTCAAAGAATGTATCTGTCCAAGCCATGGGCTTCCAGCTTCTTCAGGAGAATACTGTGGGAGACCGTGTGAAAGACCTTGCTGAAGTCTAGGTATACTAAGTCAACAGCCTTTCCCTCATCCACCAGGTGAATCATAAGGTAGAAGAAGGGATGAGGTTGGTCAGGCAGGACTTGCCTTTCATGAATGTTGAATGTCCATGGTGACTGGGCCTGATTCCCTGGTTGTCCCACATATGCTGCATGATTGCATTCAAGACGACCCCACAGAATCACAGAATTTCTAGGTTGGAAGAGACCTCAAGATGGGTTTGACTCCATTCACCACGACTCTTTGGGCTTGGCTATCCAGCCAGTTTCTAACCCAACGAAGCGTGCGCCAGTCCAAGCCAAGAGCAGCCAGTTTCTTGAGGAGAATGCTGTGGGAAACGGTGTCAAAAGCCTTGCTGAAGTCAAGGTAGACCACATCCACAGCCTTTCCCTCATCCACCCAGCGCATCACTTTGTCATAGAAGGAGATCAGGTTTGTCAAGCAGGACCTGCCTTTCATAAACCCATGCTGACTGGGCCTGATCGCCTGCTTGCCCTGCAAGTGCTTCGTGATGACTCTATTCTTCTCTGAGAAAGTCTAGAAATTATAAGATAGTAATTCCTAAAGAAATAATGATAATGACAATAAATAATGAGAATAATGATGACAATGATGAGAATGATGAATAATGTTAATATTAATATTTAATATTTAATGTTAATATTAATATTAATATTAAAATAATAATAATAATAATAATAATAATAATAATAATAATAATAATAATAATAATAATAATAATAATAATAATAATAATAATTTTTCTGCAGCAGATCTGTTAGAGAATTCAAATAGTGTCTTATGATATGGATTTGGACTCCAAGCTTGGAAAGATCCTTTCCATTCTTATATTTTGAAGCACAAGATTAGTCATTGGAAGAACAAATTATATTAATAGTTCAATACAGCTAAAAGAAGCCAATCATCCCTTATATTTCCCAGGAAGTTTAATTATTTTCTTCTACCATATTTGAAAACAAAAAAAATTGACTTTTTTTCTAACTGTGATCCAAATTTTGACGAAGATCTTTATCAGCAGTAAAGAACAAAGAGAAGGTTGTAATAAAGTTTTAAACAAACAAAAAAAAATTAATACTATGCATTTTTTCAATACTATGTATTTTTTTAAAACAACTTTTTTTCATGATAGTTTTTATGTATTTACCTAGCTCAAATTTCTGTTTAAAATATTTATAATCAAAGTCACAATTCATTCTGTTTAATTTGCTGATGTATACATAGTCTTTTTGTAATTGTTTTGTAGATCTAAATATACAGCCATGAAATATTTATGTTTGGTTTTGGGATAGCAGTATCAGTTTCAGATCAAATACAATAGCATATAGTCCAATCTTCTGTGAAATAAATAGCCAGATTAAACAGAGTAACACTGCACACTCACACTCTGTCCTTCATAAACACGTCAAGAAACATTTTTACTGGCTTTTTAAACAGTCAACTGTCTCTGTGGCATACTTTATCCATCCTCTTTAATGTTACAGAGGATTTCTTTGTGTCTCTCTGCATTGCTTTCAGCTTTTCCTTTTGAAAAGGGACTGATTGCTCGTTTTGGAAAGTAAACACAAGTCAGTGATCAAATTAAAGAAACAGTCAGACCCAAGACTACCAGCAATTTTTGTCATCAGTCTGGAGGGGAGCACTAAATGTTCTGTAGAGCTACATTTGAAAAAGGTCCCTGGGGTAGTAAAAAGCTGAGAATGTTCCAAAAGAAGCTTCACTGAGGCAAGGCATCTTCACACATTTGGCCTCATGAAAGGCCAGTCTGTCTGTCATTCTGATCAAGTGTTTAGTCCCAGCACAGTACATGCCTTTTCAAAACCATATTCTGAAATCAAGAAAAACTGATGTTTTATTGCTGAGCATTACTTGTTACTAGAGCTACATAGTATCTAGAAGACTAAAATACCTACCAGTTTGCAGGAAGATCTGTTCGTATAATCGTTCATCTCTGCCTCCCAGCAGGAAGAGTTAAACTGTCATGCTGTCATGCTCTGAAACACACATAACAATGCTTTTGGTCACCTCTCTGCTTCCTGGAATTCCTCTAGAATATTTCCAGTCCATTCTTAAGCTAAATTTAATCACTCATGACCTAACATCTCTAAATCTAAATTTTCTAAATGTAACTGAAATCTAGTAAAACAGTTTCCATCTGGTAAAAGGTAACAGTAGAGATTATGTGTTTTGTTTGTTTGTTTTTGTTGTTGTTTGTTTTGTTTTTGATTTGTTTGTTTGTTTTCTTTTTAGCTAGAGCAATGGTATATTTTATCACTTGGAGTAACTGCAGGAAAATCTTTCACTTTCTATGCGGGAAATGTTTTCACCTTCTATCTTGTTTTTTCAGTTTAGCACTTTTAGTGCCTCTCTTTTTGAATTAAACTCATACAATTATCTCAAAAAAAAAAAAAGTCAACTTTTTTTTTGTTTTCGTTTTGGTTTTGTTTGGTCATTTTCTTAGAAATGTGACAAACTGACTACATCTGCTCTGCCACTACAACCCTGCAGTCTGGAGGGCTCTTCCAGCTGCAACCTGGGTAGGAATGAGTTCTGCAGGTGTTCCCATGAAATCAGAGCCACCATCAGCACAGCAGCGGCAGTGAGGGCAAAGCACAGAGACAACTTCTCTTTGCTGACCAGTCCCTCTCTTTTACAGAATTGTGCTACTTATTCAGCAAATTTGGAAAATTAATTTAATTAGAAGGTAAAGAAACAAAAATCAAATGTTTTTCTTTATTTTAGCAAATATAAGCATTCAGAAGGAGCAAAAAACAGTAATTCGAGTTTAGTTCATACACCACAGGAAAAAAAAAAAAGAAAAAAAAAAAAAGATTTAGAGATAAAAGCTTTTACATTCCAGCTGTTGTATGCAATATAGAAAGAGACAAATATTATGTTTAGTTTTGAATATTAAATGTAAAATCAACTTCTGAAGTAATTCTTGGGTATATGTATATATACATGTACACACATGTATATATAATGATATAATTTTAAGCAAAGCATATGTTGCCTATGCAGCTGTGGAAATAATTCTCAAGGGTAAATTTTCTTACACTCACATATATATATTTTAAAGACAGAATATTTATGACTGTCCTTAAAGAGACAGTCATAAAAGCCTATATAGTAGTTAAATGCTGGAAGTATATAATACATAATTTAATACATATATAATTACTGGAAGATTTAATACAATCATGGGACAAACATGTCCAATGTAATACAATCATGTATAAAAAAAAAAAAAAAACAAAAAAAAAAACATAGAATGTAATGGACTTGTGACTGTATACCCATGGGGCTCTGCAAGTTTTAAAGTTTATTTTAGTGGTTGTGCGTTTTAACTACTTATTAATATAAAAACTGAGAAGAAAAGAGAATTCCTGCCTGAAATTCTTTGATATGTAAGAAAATGTTTGTCTTCAGCTCCTGCAAGACATATTGTATTTGCATTTATTATGAAAATAATATTGTTGCTTAAAATTCTGGTTTAAAAGATTTCCATAGAAAGTTATAATTAAGAGAAGTAATATTTGGAAAAAAAATAAAAATGCAGGCTTTTATTTCTTGCAGTGACCAAGAATATAAGCAAAATGTCTGTATTCCTGAATTTGCAGTAATTTGAAATGATGACTCCTAGGCTTTCTTATTTACATACTATCTCTGAAACTAACTCAGTCTTTAAACTGAGAGATGTTGCCATACAATTCAAGAGCCAGAGATAATCTCAGTTATCACTTTCATTTTATTATATGTGATTATGAATATCTAAGAAAATAGTGCTGGTTTTATATATAATTATCCATTTTTATTACAAATATGTATACTTTTTATTCCTAATAGAATGTGAAAAAAAAAAAAGTATGTGAAAAGAATAAAAGTATGATTTTGGTGTTACAGAGTAGGTCAAAGTCAAACACCAGCTATGTTAGCTGTAAATAAAAATCACAAGTCCACAAATGGGAAGTTAATAGCTCTAATTGCAGGAGCTGCCTATCTGGTAGTAACACAAAGTACTTGACACTTTGCAGAGCAAAGTCATTGACTATCTGTTTCTTTGATAACTGTGTTATGAATTAAAAAGACAGAGTGAACTTTATTGCCACACTGCCCTTTCTCCTAGAGCTGTGCGATGGTCCAGGATCTTTTGTTGTTGTTGTTTTTTTGTTTATTTGTTTGTTTATGGTGTGTTTTATCTGCACATCATTTAAATTATCTGTATCTCATGTAAGTTATTTACTAAAACTTAGGTATTTGGCATACAGACTAACATATTTGTATTTAAAGCTTTTGTATGATTGTGTTTCTTTTAAAAGATCATTATTCCTACTCTCTCCAGTTACAAAAGAAAAAAAAAAAAAAGTGGTGGTGGGGGGTATAAATGGATTCACAAATAAGAGAAGCCAAGACTAAGCCACTTTTCACTACAATAAAATATTTAAATTACTTCGGGATCTGATTTTATGTGAGAGGGAGATTGTTATATCTTGTTCTTTGTACTCTTTGTCTTTTATCACCTCTGATTGTTTGACTTTGTCCTTTCACCACAGCTTGGCAGTGTTGGAAAAACTTAATTATATGCAGACGTCATCAGGAAACACTACCTGAGTCAAAATTCCTTTTGAGTTCAATGGCAGTCATAAACATCAAGACAGTTAATTAAAAATAAAATAAAATAAAATAAAATAAAATAAAATAAAATAAAATAAAATAAAATAAAATAAAATAAAATAAAATAAAATAAAATAAAATAAAATAAAATAATAAATAAAAACATTATTCTAATAAATGTAATATCCCTATTTTCAGAGAAACTAGAAACGTAATATCGAAGCATGAAGGTCTTCTGGAGTCCTTGTCTTTTGTCTGAGTATTTGTAGGTATATTATTGCCCCAAACCCTGAGTTTCAATAGCTTTCTGGGGTTATTTTTAAACTGCCTTCTGAAGTTTTGTGCTGCATCAAGCGACATTTAACCTCTTTTCCCAATATAAGCTTTTTCACATCTCTTTTTCACCCCTGTAGTACTTTAGACTTTCAGGGAAGGCATCTCATCTAAAGGAAGGTCAGAAAGGGTGCAGAAATACTACATTCTAGTGCCATGGTCCCCTGACCATTAAAACTTTCAAGCATACTCATATCTCAGTTTAACAGAGAAGTGAAACAAAAAGTATTTTATTATTTGAGAAGGGATTTTATATATATATATATATTTTTTTGTGGGAGATATCTGGGAAACAAAGTGATAATTTTTCTCTCACCACTCCACTCCATCTTATGAGGAGAGAAACTTGCAGAAATAGAGGCAGTAAACAAGATATGTATTTTCTGAGCAACAGATCATGAAAAGTGGTCATGAAACACAAAAAAATATAACACAGAAACACATGAAAACATGTTAGACCCATGTTAGACATGTTAAACCCATGTTAGACCCATGTTAGACATGTTAGACACCATTTCTCCAAATATCTTCAAGACTCCGAGAATTACAGCTTAAATGTGGATTTTCCTCCTGTTTTCAATTCAGCTCACCTTCTCCAGGTCCATCCTTTGAAATTATAGTCTATTCTGTTTTTGAAAATGTACATGAACTTTGGGAGCACATTTTTTTTTTTTAAGGCAAAGGAAAGTTTGTTGCCAGCAGTATTTTACTGCCAATTTAGATAATTTCAGTTCAACTTTTTTTTGACATAATTCTATTATCTGAGATGTTCGGTATTTATAAACAGTTTTACGTCATAAACCTTGTAGGTGTTCTTAGAACTTTATCAAACCTTAAATGTAAAAAAGTTAATTTGTGGTCATCTGCTGTGATCATCACTAAAACAGAAGGCAGGCCAGAAGCTGACTGTGACCACATGGAAAGCTGTAATTGGATACGGCTGCAGTAGTACAGAAACATTCCTGAGGTCCAATCTTCTGCGTAGACAACAAGGTAAGGCATGCCAAATTCCAGGAAAATAGATCAAAGTGAAATAACTCGTGTTTTATAACCTGGATAGCAGTGGTAATAAAAACAAATAAATAAAGTGACATAACATTAAGCTACCTGTTTTCTTTCTCTAGGATGAAAAATAGAATAAAAAAAAAGGAGACATTATCATCAGTTTTTCACTATAAGCTTCAAATTTCCCTTTCAGATATAACATGCTGTTGCTTTTATTTTCGTGATGAGGGGTGATGGTAGTGGTTGCTGCAATTTTTATTTTTTTACCCTTAGAGGAAAAAATAAAATAAAAAAATAGAGACACCCACTGTTGTTTTTTATTGTTGTTGTTGATTGTGGGTTTATATATATATATATTGAAAATTAATATATATCAGGAAAATACTAAAATAGTTACCTATAGCTTAAGCTTTTTTGCTTCTTATTATAGTTTTTGAGTTTGGCAAAGTCCATGGATATAAAAAAAAAAAAAAAAGTAACAATTCAGTCTTCACATTAAACTCCGTATTTTCTATATTTGAAATGTCTTCCACAAAATTGTATTATTTGAACATGCCATATTCAACTCAAAAGTTCTTAAGGAAGTCAGATTTCACATTAACAGACTATCATTCTACTGGTGTCATTCAGTGCATGGTTTGTTGTTTTTTTTTTTTTTTCATGTATACTTCATAATAATGTCAGGGGACATAATTCTTATATCAACTACTATGGAATAAATTCATTAGAAAGTCTATAGGCTCCTTTGGACAACAAATGCAGTTCTTCAGCGTCTTCAGTTATTGCTCCAACTATCTAAACCAGCAGTAAAACCTGGTATTATATTGGATGTAGTTACTGGCAGTTCTTAAGAAGTATTGCTCAGTTTTTAAAAATGGTAACTTTAGGAAGGATGAGAATAGATTTCACATTTAATGAGACTGAAAAAATATTGTTTCCAGGTTAATTGGCTACTTCTCTGTAACAGACATAATTTGGTCACTGTTTTACATCTTCTATTTTTTCAAGGTCAAGGACAAAAATATTTTTCCTTTGTGATACCTGGCTGACTGGCTGTTATTTAATTACAAACATAAACTGATTATACATTAATTGTGATTCATCACATTTCCCAGAGGGAGTAAAAGTGAGAATCTGATGTAATAGGGTGTGACAGCTGGCTGCAACTCTTTTCTTATTATTGACATCAGTTCTCAAGATGGTCCTGAGATGCCACAATTTGTTTTATCGGGAGGTGGGGGTGGGGGAAGAGAAGGTAGGGAAACAGTACTTGGAAAAACTGCAGTAAGGTAATATCCTCCAACAGACCAGTTTCCTGGTCCTTCAACAGGGATAGCTGAGTTTAGCACAAAGTATTATAATGCATTGTGAAAACAAGGACTGAAGGGAGCTGGTTAAGCACTCGTGGAGTTCTGGTGGGGAATAGATTCAATTCTGTATAAAATTGTTTTATGGTGAATATATTTATGTTCATATTTATGTGTATTTCCATTATTTTATATAATATATTTGTTTTCCTTGATTAAATCAGTACTGTAAAAAAAAAATCTTCTAATTTATATATATATAAATGCTCTTCTAAATATATATATCAGTGTAATTAAGTACTTCAGAAAGTGGCATGGTGTACCAGTGAAGATTGAATTTGACTTCATCTGGCTTCAGAAAAACATGTCACTAACATTAATGCTAATATGAATGGCAAGAAAGTTCTAAGAATTCATATTACCAACAGATTACTACGTTGGAATAAAACTTTTCTATTCCAACTGAATAGATGAGTCCCACCCACTATCATCAAATATAGCATGAAATTTTACTTCTAATCAGTGAGCTAGTATAATAATAATAATAATAATAATAATAATAATAATAATAATAATAATAATAATAATAATAATAATAATAATAAAGCTATCAGCAATTGTAAAATGTTTTTCATTCAACTCAACATCTTGAACTTCACTTATAGGATGTCAATGAATTTTGGTTATGAAATGAACAGTTCAAAAATAATATTGCCTTTCAAGGGGGCGAAAAGGTTTAAAATTCCCTGTGCAAAAGGGTCTATTGCCTAGATCTTGTAGTAAACATCCAATCAGGTATTAAATAGTGGTTGCAAGTATGAGTTTCATCAGAATCCATTCATAACTTTGTGAAACCAAGTCAAGGCACAGTTGGTGTTCCAGTTCTCAATACCTTAGGCATTTTCTTCTTAATTTTTAAGCATTTTGTGATTTTTTTTTAAAGTATTTTCTTTTGCAGTGCTAAAGGCACTGCAAAATTGCTTTAAGTTGCTGTAGCTCCACTCAGATCTGTAGGGCTATACTAAGGCTATTATAACCTGCTTTTTTTACCTTGATTTTCCAATTCCACAGGTTAATTAACCTTTTTTTTTTTTTAATATATATATATATATATATAATCAGTTCCTACCAGTGTCTAGAGAAGGGCTGGATGAACTACACACATCATGTAAGTCACACTGTAACAGCATATGTTACTTTTTCTTTTCATATATTACCCATAAACAGTTTTGGTATTTGTTGTGGTTTAACCTGGCTGGCAGCTAAGCACCACACAGCCATTTGCTCCCACTTCCCCCTCCCTCTCTGGGATGGGGGAGGGAATCAGGAAAAATATGAAAGCCTGTGAGTTGAGATAAAGACAGTTTATTAGGACAGAAAATAAAAGAAAATAATAATATTGATAATAGTAATAATACATTAATAATAATGTGTACAAAACAAATGATGCACAATGCAATTGCTCATCACCCACTGACTGATGCCCAGCCTATCCCAAAGCAGCTAATCCCCCCACGCTGGCTATATTAATTGCTCAGCATGGCATTATATGGTATGGCCAGTTTGGGTCAGCTGTCCTGGATCTGTCCCCTCCCAGCTCCTGCTGCACCCCCAGCCTGCCCACTGGCAGGGCAGTGTGAGAAGCCAAAAAGTCTTTGGCTTAGTGTAAGCACTGCTCTACAACAATTAAAACATCAGCATAGTATCAACATTATTCTCTTCCTAAATCCAGACACAGCACTCTACCAGCTATAGGAAGAAAATTGCCTCTATCCTAGCTGAAACCAAGACAGCTTTCTGAAACACATGCACAAATTCTATAGACAATATACATTAGAGCCGTACCAAAGAATGTGTCAGGATTCACGGAAAGGAAATGATGTAAGGACAAATTCTAACAAAATTTAGGAAGTAATAGGAATAGGAATGGAGGGTATGTATATCAGCATATTATGTTTCTCTCAGCTAATTTCAAATGTCCCAGCATGACGTCTATGTCAAATGGTTTTACAAAAGAATATTTAGGACTCATATGCATGATTAAGAGAACTTTCACAATATTCTCATCTTTTTATTACTTTCTGTAAAACCTCATGAAACAGACTGTATGATGTGGAGTACATATGTGATAGAAATGATCAGATCTCATAAGGCATATAATCAATATAATTAATATAATCATATAAAGCAAAATAATAATAAATAAAATAATAAATATAATAAATAATAATAAAATAATATCAGATCTCTAGTCTACACTAGATTAAGCAATCCCTGAGACCAACTGTTTGGAAATGACCCATAGTCTGTTAGGAATGTTTTAACAATTCGTGTCCATAAAGAACAGTCCTGTCTGCCTCTGGGCCCTGCACTGGCAATTTAATTCTTGAACCACAGATGCAGTGTGTCCCAGTCTCCCCCTCATTCTAGTCAATTTATCAAGTCTTCAGAAAATACTCCTCAAATTTATGAACCTGTTTGCTTTTGTTATTACAGACTTCTATTTCTAACAGTTACAGCCTTTTTTTTTTTTTTTTTGTCTTCTTCGAGATTAACTTAACACTGCTATAGGTGTGACTGTCCCTGTGAATGGCTGGTGAAGAATGTTTTAATTACTGGTGAAGTGTCAATAAGAAAGCTATTTGTGTTTGTATGAAGTTTTTGATGTCTGGGGGTTTCAGAACAACTGATAACAGCTAGTGACTGTTATGGGATACTATACAGGCCTCTGATATCTGGCCAGGTGGCCAAGAGATTAAGAAGAAGAAAAAAGAAGCTGAAGGATGGCTGGGAGACAAGACCTGCAGGGGATGTTCTATAAACTTGATAAGGTGCCAAGGGAGTACAAAGGGGAAGGATGAGAAAAAAACTTGGAGAGGAAGACTACGAGCCTTCAGCATGAAAGACCCCTGGAGACCGCCAGAGGATCCGCCAGAGGATCCACCAGAGACTGATGCGCATGCTCCAGTAGGAGGGACTGGACCCCGGAAGCTAATTATAATAACCTATTTTTTTTAGTAGTAATGAATATGTATTAGTCTAGGAGCATAAAAATCAGCTACTTGATGTAACTGGTGTGTGTCCTGGTGGAGCAGAGACTCCCAGTGCACCCAGCGCTGTTTGCTTACCTCTATTCCTTTAATAAATCCTATTTTTTTATTTAATCCTATTTGAAGATTGAGCCATTTCTAACAGTCATTCAACAGTCATTCAACCCACAGTTGAACTCTTTTATCATTCATAGCTACATGATTTTAGATGATCTCCCAAATTAAGTCTGAGACTTAGCTGGACAAGAGCATGCCAGAGGCCATAGTAAAAATTGACAATGTAGGTGCTTATATCTCACTGAATATGAATGGTACCTGGCAACATTAATTTGCTGGTGTACACTTTCTATTCTTAAGTATTTCTATTCTTAAATTACTGGAATTACTGCAGCATATCTAAGGAAGTAAGGCATAGAGAATGATAGCTGATCTGATAATGCTTTAGTCAATTTTGAAACACAGCATACATGAACTGGAGAGCAGATGGGGAGATGTTCAGGGATTACTCTAGTGACATATCTGATGGTATCAGACCAGAGATTTTTGAAAATTAAATTTGAAAAATCTTACAAATGGAAAAGTTCTTATGTCACCTGTAAATTCAGATGAAATAATATGTTTTTGTTTTTTTTTTTTTAAGAAAATACATTTAAGAAAATGAATTTTCTCAAGTGAATTGAATTTTCTCACCAAAAAAAAAAAAAAAAAAAAGTGTTAAAACAATAGGCATTTCAGAAATTATTGGAACTGAAGAAATTTTACATAGGACTAGAGGAAGCTGAAGACCATTTTCTTCTCTTCAGATTTTATCAGTTGTTTTATCTGCACTAAAGTTATGATACTTCTCTAAGAATAAATAATGTGGAATTGTCAGTCTTCAGCCATTTGAAGAAAACTACATACTATTATTCTAGTAAATATAAGTTTTATAATATTTAGTAAAGATATACTGCACATATGCATGGAATAAGGATCCTTGTCATCAGATTAAATGTCTATAATATCCATCCAACAGTGGTTTATATTATTTTGTTTGTTTGTTTTTTGTTTACTTAAAAGTGAGGGTGATTTATAGCTAAAGGGAACCTCAATGTATGTACAAGTAAACGTAAATTAGGAGTAATATTTTATTAAATTATGTTTCAGTTCCTGCTGCAATCAGTATATCCAGCACTGTATACATATATAAGGCAAACCCTAATAATTCATATGGTTGTATGGGTAATATAAATCACATTGTTTAGTTATATATTTACCTAGAAAGATTATTTATTGGAAAATGTTAGGAGAAATATGAACTTGGGGGGAATTCATCATAGAAATGCAAAGGAAATACATTTATAGAACAAAAAATAGATAAACTGTATTTGGGGCACATATGTGAAAATACTTTAGAAAAATCTGCTTCGTTTTTTGTTCTTAATATATGAGTTAAATTTAGGCTTCAGTATACTTATAAAATCTAGGGATGTGAAATTGATATAAATTACAGTTGATGTTGCTGCCATAAATATTGGAAAATGAAATCTTCTGCCGAAATTTGTATGTAAATATTAATTAAATTCCTTCTTAATATTGATGCATTTATATATTCACCTCTTTTTAAATACTAATTTTAATTAAAAAGTGACTATATTCTCACTAGAAGTGAATCAAAAACACAAGAAAAAATCTGCAAGATCAACAAAACCATAATTCTGTCATCAGAGTGCTTTGCATAGAAAATTATTTTGGAGATCTGTACATTAGCTGAACTGCTTTACTTGCTTTTCAGTAACTTCACTGAATTATCTATGTCCAAGAATCTACTTGCAGAGAGGTTCTGTCTAAAAGAGTGACCAGCTGGAATCTCCTTTTTATTATTCACTTCTAAAATGAAAACAATGTAGAACTTGAAAGAAACAACCTTCTCCTCCTTCCCCCCCCCCCCAAACACACACATATCTGCCCCAAACAGATATGTTTTTTGTTTGCTTGTTTGTTTTTAAGATGTTTTCCCAAAGATTTCTAGTGTAATAACTCATACAGACCAAAGATAAGTTGTAGGAAAAAAAGGTGGCACAAAAAGATTTATCTGTTTTATACGTATAGGGAGTTAGATTTATTACACTGCTGTGCCCAATAACTTAAGTTGGGCACAGCAGTTTAATAAGTTTAATACAGAAATATTTTTTAAATCACTAGTAAAATGTTGATGGTTATTCTGATTCTGTTTATTATAAACCAAATAATTTGTGAAGTATTAAAAGGATGACAAACATGCAGAGACCATGCCAATAAATTATTTTTTTTTTTTAGTGATGACTTTATTTTCCTTTTCTTTATTTACACTTACCAGCAGTTTGTTTCATAATTCTGCACTTATGTGTAGAAAGTAAGTGTACCCACTTAACACAGTAAGTGTACCCACATCAGGCATAAATGAGTACATACTGAACAGACACATGAAGCTATATTTTAGATACTGTGTTAGAAAGCAGAGGAATCTTAGCTCATTTATTACATAGCTAGCAAATGTAATAAATATGCAAGCAGAATAGAATTTTAAAAATCATATTAAAGTTATATTTGCATTGAATTTTATATGAGAATTTTATAAAATTTATTATTTTATACACACTTTTATACACATGATCTGAATGTCCATAGCTAAATAAGGTAAATATAATATCCCACATTCTATAAAAAGTCATTATTTCTGATTTTTATTTATTTAATTTTTTAATGCTCATTTCTGAAAATATTTGGATACATTATCTTTTAGATTAATTTTGCTACTAGCTGCTAAAAATAGTTTTACGAAGTTGTATATCAAATCAGACCAGAAATTTTCAGGAAGCGGTAGGAGTTTTAATAGTAATAATAATAATAATAACAATAATAATAGTAATAATAATAATAAAATAAAATAAAAAAATAAAAGTGATGTGATATTAAGATAATGTGCAAAACCCATTAATTTGGTGCCACTGATACTTCACAGCAGCAAAACAAGAGACACCTGTAATCTATAGAATCATAGAATGGCTTGGATTAGAAGGATAAAGATCATCTAGTTCCCAGCCCACACCTTGCCATGGGCAGAGATGATACCCACTAGACCAGGTTCCCCAGGAGCTTGTCCAACCTAGTTTTGATTAACTCTAGGGATGGGGCATCTACAACTTCTCTGGGCAAGCTGTTCCTGTGCCTCACCTCTAAGAATTTCCTTTTAACATCTAATCTAAAACTCCCTTCTTTTAGTTTAATTCCATCTCCCCTTGTCCTTTCATTTGCTCTCCTTTTTTTTTTTTTTTTTTTTTTTTCCCAGCTTTTCTCCATAGGGGAAATTATCATTCTTCATAGGAAAATTTTTTTTTTTTTTTTGGCCTAAATGCATGTAGTACTCTTGGCTATGCATAATATATGTTAAAACATTCATAAAATTCTCTAAGCAACAGTTCATGAAATACATAAGAGATTATTGGTATCTTTTAAAGATGGCTATTTCATACCAAAATTTCTGTTCCACAGAACTATATGAAATGAAACATTTTTTTCCTGATATGAGCACTATAAATAAATAAATAAATAAATAAATAAAGATAAAAAATACAATTCTTTAATTAAAGATCTTTTCTTAATTTCTGAGACATTTTTCAACAGGAGACAGCTATTTTGATTTGCTTTGTTCTGCTTCATAAATAACACTAACGAATTTATAAACCATTGAAAGAACTAACATAGCTAAGATCCCTTTTCTCTCTGTAATCTCCGTTTCTCTGTAAATTCTCAATTTTGCTGTTCTTTTTGGTTCCTGCACCTGTGTTCTGCATGACCAGTAGCTGACTTCATTCTTTTACAGACAGCTTTTAGGAACTGAGATTTTTTTCAGAAAGGATTCCTAAGGAGGAATACACTTCTAAGGGGGAGTAGACTCCTGAATAATGAAATCTAGTCTCTCTCATTGCAAGTAACCATGAAATAAGAGTTTAATTCAGAAAACTACCTACAAGAGGTAGGATAAACCCTGACAATATTCTTGGTGCACAAAAAAACAAACGAACAAAAAACAATCAAGCAAAAAACAACCATGACTAAAAACATGCAAACAAACACATACCCTGGAGAAAAATTAAAGACCTATAATAAAACAAACAATCCAAACCAAACAATAACAGCAACAAAAAAACAGAAGCTAAAATATACTACAGGAAGAGAGCAGAAAGTTTATGAGCATCACGAGTACTCTAATCTCACAGAAGACAATCTATTAGCTACAACTCGAAGGTGATTTTAAGATAAAAATACAGTCTGTGCTCCATAGGAAACCAAAGACTAAACTGGCAGTCTGAACTACAGATCAACAGCTTTCTTTTTGACCTCAAAACAGAGACCTGATGGAAAGAGTATGGCTTATCACCGATAACTGAAGAAAAAGGAAAACAAAAAACAAAACAAAACAAAACAAAAAAAAGAATAAAAGCTCATATATTGAGTCATTAGTGGAACACTTCATTTTTCTCTTGGTTTTTAATATCAATCACACTGGTAGAGATTTAGGGTTACTGTACTACTAAAAACATAAAATCAAGCAGCGATATAGTCTTTTTTTGTTGTTATTATTATTAATTTGGAAGATACCAAAAATATTAGATACATAAATATTGAAAGGAGAAAGAGTTTGTTGTTTTGTTTATTGAAATATATATTTTAAAATGCATCAATAAGTTTAACATGAGCTTGTCTATCATAATTTTGGTAAAGTTCAATGAGAGCTATCACTGCTAGGTTCAGTGCAATTTATTAAAACAACAGGTACACAGATTCTTTGGATTGCCAGTGATAAATTCACTGCTTGAAAAGCACACTCAAATGCCAAAAGTATGAGTTACACAGTCCATATTAACACATTAAAAGGCACAAAAACTCTACAGAGATTTCTAAGTTTCCCAGGGAGGCACTTAGTGTTCAGATCTTACTCAGAAGTACCCCAATGCTCTAGGTGGAGAGACTCAGCCCATCAACTGATCCCAGAAGTTGTGATGTTATCTTTCCTCACATTCCCTCTCTCTTATGCCAATTTATATTATTTTCTATCTTGTAGGTGGAGCTTGAGTGACTCCTGTTGTGCATATCTTGGTTACAATTGGTGTAAAGTTTTCTCACTTCCAGTTAAAGGTATAGGCTTCAAGAAATTTACAGCACATGTTCAGTGTGGGGTGGTCACACCTTGGAGGCAGGTAGCTTCTGGGATGGAGGTGTATTTTGGTATTATAATGATGTTATAATGAGAAGAGTTCTCTAGAGTAAAACATTTTGTCAAAAAAATGACAGGCCATTGTCTCAGGGTAGCGAATGTGCAGCTTATCTGTCTCAGTGTGCACAAGAACTATCAAGTTCCTATCTTGTCACAGAGCCTAGCTGTGGTGTCTCCACTTTACTCTACATTCCGTACTGTTCCTTAGAATCAGCACACCAGGTTCCCCCAGTGTGACTAACCTCTAAGGTTGGAAGCCTTGGAATTTTTACATAGTGCAGCTACGCTCCACCTTGGAAGCTTTTTCCGTGTTGTACCTTTTCTTTAAAATGCGAACATCAGTGTAATTTTCATGTCATCTTAGGCAATTATTCCACATGGGACAGGTTGCTCTGAGAAATTGTGGATGCCCCATCTCTGGAGGAGTTCAAGGCCAGGTTGGCCTTGGCTAAGCTAATCCAGAGGATGTCAACCTTGCCTATGGCAGGGGGATTGGAACTACATGATCTTTAAAGTCCCTTCCAACCCAAGCCATTCTAAGATTCTATGATAAGAAAGCATATCTTTGCTATTTAAAGTTGTAATGTATGTAATGTTCTTACAGCTTTCTTTAAGGCCTAGGGTGAGGTGTTGAAGAACTACTGCCAATAAATATCTCTAAATTAATTATTTCTCACCAAGAAACTGTATTGCTCTTTAGGTGCTAACTCTTATATTCCATGTAATAGGTGGAAAATAAATAAATAAATAAATTTGTCTAAAAGAGATCATAATTTCTAAGACACAAACATTAGTAACAATAAAGTTTATTTAACTACCTTTATCTAAATTAAATACCTATTTGTCACTCACCTTCCTTTATACTTGGTTTTACATGCAAAAATAATTTGTAGAACAGCATAAAAACAAGCAGAAAAAGTACCTGAAGCCTGGAGCATTTCATGATGCAGGTAACAACGACTATTAAAAATAAAGACACAGCTGTCACTTGAAGAATGTCCTGAATTTTTGAGACTTTCACTATGCTCTTCATATAGCCTCACAAGCTTACCATATGGTTACCTCTTGGGGCTTGTCTAGACAAATTGGTTTATCTAAAACTGAGATGCACTGAAGCAAAAGCTGCAGTATAACTGCCCTGATGCAATTGCATCTGAGATAACTGTCAAAGCATGCTACTTCTCAAATTATTATTTCTACATGAGGAAAATTTATCTTTAAGCATGTGCTCAACTACATTAGGAAAGTCTCTGTTTTTTGAACTGCTGCCTTGCCATATCCACTTTGGGATTGCTTCTGATGAAGAAAAGGAAAGATTCTCCAATTAAATTACCTTTATATGATGAAAAAAAAATATCATATTCCTTTTTTTTTTTTTTTTTTTTTTTTTGATTCATGTCCAAGGCCTCACAATTGAAAAGGCTTTGTAATTGAAAAGAAAACATCTTTATACTGTTCCAGGACTCAGTTCTATCAGCCTAGTACATTCATAACAAAATTTTCAGGAAGGGTGTTGTTGGGAGGAATGGGTTAAAAGCAGAAGATTGGCAAGGAGGATGAACTCAGAACAGAAGACTGGCAAGGAGGTTTGTAAATACACTCAAGTGACCTTGAAGCTGGGAATGCGTAAAGTCTGGGGAGTCGTAATATAAAAAAGAACACAAATTGTACCTACTGCTGTTTGTTTTCTGTGTGTTTGGCAAGTAGTGCATCTGCGCATAAATAGCATAGGTGTTTGGTAGACTTGGAGGACATGCTTGAGTTCCTGGCCTTGGTACAGAGAAGACCAAAGAAAGCATGCGGGAGATCTTCTACCAGGGACCAAGCTTAGCAGTGCCTGTGTCCCCACTTCTGTGCCTCTGCCCAAGTCTTGCATTGGGAATCTCATGTTTGGTGAGGTAATGAAAATAAATCTACCCTTTACATTTTATTTGTGGGGCCATCCTTTTTCCTACTGCCTACCTGTGCTGACTCACACAAGTGTTTTGTGTAAAAATATGGAAAAAAGTTGTAAGCATTTATTTTCTTTTTCATTGGGGTTCTACTATCATGTGTGAAGAAACCTTGCACCCAGTATCTGAATAGCAAATATACCTGCCTAATGAAAAAGCAAGCAGCTTTGAGATGGTTGTGTGGTGTACATTCAGGAGACTGAAAATGATCATTTAGTAGACAGATAGGCATTATCCAGGATCAGAACTTGATTTAGTAATTGTGAGAAGAAAACAGTACTTTTCTGAAATCTGAAAATAGAGAGAACACTGGGACTATCCAATGACTTGCTTGCCTATATGTGACAGCTCTGAGGGACATATTATTACATTATTTTGTACGCTTTTCAGTTGACTTAAGACTGAAGATTTATCCCTTGAAGTTTGCCTCAGTATATTTCAGCCTAGAGAAGAGGAGACTGAGGGGGAGGCCTCATGGTGGCCTGCAGCTCCCATGAGGGGAGCAGAGGGGCAGGTGCTGAGCTCTGCTCTCTGGGGGCAGTGACAGGACCCGACTGAATGGCATGGAACCATGACAGGAGAGGTTCAGGTTGGAAATCCTAAAAAGGCTCTTCACTGAAAGGGTAGTTGGGCACTGGAACAGGATCCCTAAGGAAGTGGTCACAGCACTGAGTCTGCTGGAATTCAAGAAGCATTTGGACAAAACTCTCAGACATATCGTCTGATTTTGGGGAGGTCTTGAGTGGACCCAGAAGTGGACTTGAAGATCCTTGTAAGTCCCTTCCAACTGAGGATATTTCATGATTCTGTGATACTTTACTGGTCATCATTGTACTTAAAATTTAGACAAAAACATATCAACAAATTGTTGAGAGTGTTCGTTGGTATAGATTTTCTGGATTTGTTCTGTGGGTTTTCTTTAGCACCATTCAATGGGTATCCTCAGTGATTAGTGCTTACAATCTTCAGGTCTTTGCAGACTCACTGACCATTTGGGCCACAAGCTGTGTACATGTATGTCTCCTGTGACACCAGATACCCTAAATATTTAGCTTTTAAAGCATGAGAAATCTCTGATGTTGAAAGATCACAAACCTTTGTGAATGCATGGTTATGTAGACTTAGATAGACTCCATGTCTATATGAATGGGATGTTATCCACTTCATGTGCAACATCCTTGGATCTAGGAGGAAAAAACGCTTCCTTTCAGGAATAGAAAACTAGAACTTCTTTGTCTTTCAATGGCAAAGCATAATAAGATGTAAATAAATACATATATAAATATCTCTAATTGTTTATAGTTGTCCAAATATGACATTAATATGTTGTCAATGCTGTAGAGATTTCTGGAGGGTGAATAACTTATTTTCTAGAAGCTAGGTAGACTGTTTCCACAAGAGGATCCAAGAGCATTACCGTCTTTGTGAAAAGGAGAAAATCTGATGTCTGACACATTTCCAGGTAGGTTTTACTAAGAAAAGCCCTAAATAACTAAACTGCAACCCAGAGTTAAGGCATCACTTCCAAAAATACACTGAGGATTAAAGCAGTAATGAAATGTACAGGCAGTCTGTGTAAGCTGACATGAGTTAGAGGGGCTCAAAGACATACAGTTCCCTTTGCTAACCATTTTCTCTGTCAAGAAGGACTCTGGAGACCAAAGTCTGATCCCGTTCTGTTTGGCTCATGTGGGTGACAAAGGGTAAATTCAAATGAGAAGAGACTGATGGTGCACAAAAACTTTAAAACATATGCTCCAGTTATACTTATTTTTCATAATGCTGTTCACCACCTTTGTGTTTTCATCTTCATCAATCCTACGTTTGTCAGTTAGGATCTGCTCATTTAAAATGAAGTCATATTCTGTAAGGATCACAGTCAGATTGAATCCCAGTCTCAATATTGAAAGATATGTCTTTGCTCCATGAGATGAAACAGCAAAGAAGGCTCCAGAGGGTTCTTTTGACTAGTGGGACACAGTCATCAGTCTGGAAACTAGTGAAAGACAGCTTCATCCTGTAATCTAAGAGCCATTGATAAACTATTTTATACACTGGAAATTCCTTTTTACATTTGCCATCTTCTGTCTTACAAAGTTTTCCATGTCATGACTGGTGTTTTACAATGAACTAGAGATATATATAGGGTAGAAATCAGTTTAATATGTAGTTTGTGGGTTTGGATTTCCTGCCTATTGTGTCATATATTCAATTCACGTCAAGACTGTAAATAACATCAATATAAGATTTATGGATAACAATGCTGAATATTTATTGTTTTGTTAAATTTACAGCTTTATATGTTGTTGATTTTGAAAGACCATCACAAAGACATTATAGGGACAGCTCTCTGTAAAGGCATGTTCTAGACGTATCCTCTGACATGACTTTATGTGAGGGGGACTTCACCACTGTGACAGAAATGAAATTTAGATTGCAAAGACTCTTTGGAGAACAGTTTTATGTTGTACATTGTTTATTCTAACTGTGTGCTCCTATCAAAAGGGACAATTGACATGTTTCTACCTGAAATAATATGATCATTTAGGTTGGAAAAGACCATTAAGATCATTAAGTCAAACCATCAACTGGACCTACCAAGTGCCGTGCCATCACTAAACCATATCCCTTGGTGCCACATCCACATGTCCATTAAGTACCTCAGGGATGGAGTACTCCCTGTGCAGCCTGCTGAAATGCTTGGCCATCCTCTACAAGAAGAAATTTTTCTTAATACCCAATCTAAACCTCTCCTCGTGCAACTTAAGGCCTTTTCCTTGCATTCTAACCATTGTCACCTGAGAAAACAGACAAACATGTTCCTCATTTCAGCCTTTTAGGTAGTTGTAGAGTCTGCTCTTCTTCAGACTAAAAAGCAAACAAACAAACAAATGAACAAACAAAAAGAACAACAACAAAAAAAAAAGTTGCCTAAGCCAAAATTCATAAATTTTGTTTTTTATTCCTTTCATCAGCTTTGTTGTTCTTCTCTGCACACACTCGAGCAACTCACTATCTTTCTTGTTTGGAGGGGCACAAAACTGAGCACAGCATTCAAGGTATAGTCTTACCAGTGTCAAGCACAGAGAGACAGTCACTTCCCAAGTCCTGCTGACCTGCTGACACTGCTGTTTGACATTGTTGGTTCATATTCTGACAGCTGTTGGTCAACACCCCCACATCATTTTCTGCTGGGCAGGTTTCCAGCCACTCTTTTACAAACCCATATTGCTGGGTTTTTACGACTCCAGTTCAGGACCTGATACTTACCTTTGTTGAATGTCGTGTGATTGGACTCGGCCCATTGATCCAGCCTATCTAGATCCCTTTGTAACCTCTTTGTACCCTCAAGGAGCTCAACAGTCCTGCTTAACTTGGTATTGTCTACAAGGATACTGAGGGTGCACTCTATCCTCTCATCCAGATCATTGATAAAAAATTTAAACAAAACTCAGCCCTGTGGAATGACACTGGTGGGTGACCAGTCACCAAGTGGATTAATTCACAGTTCACTGTGACTATTTGAACCTGCCCATCCAGCCAGTTCTTAACTCAGTGAACTGTGTGAAGATGCCAGTTCAGGATGTGAGTAGCCAGTTTCTCCCGGAGAATACTGTGGGAAATGTTGTCAAACACTTTACTAAACTTGAGGTAAACATCCATGGCCTTTTCCTCATCTACTGTGTGGGTCATCTTGTCATAGAAAGAGATCAGGTTAATCAGGCAGTATTTGCCTTTCATAAACCCATGCTGGCTGCATTTGATCAGTTGATTGTCCCATACGTGCTGTGTGATGACATTCAAGATGATCTGCTCCATAACCTTCCCTGGTACTGAGCTCAGACTGACAGACCTGTAATTCTCCAGATCCTCCTTCCTGCCCTTCTTGTAGACTGGAGTCACATTCAGTAACCTCTGTTCGTGTGGGACCTCCACTATTAGCCAGAACTGCTGGTAAATGATTGAAAGTGTCTTGGAGAGCAGTTCTGTCAGATCCTTCTGTACCTTTGGATGAATCACATCTAGACCCATAGACTTGTGAATGGGCAAATGATGTAATGGGACAGTTGCCCATTGGGTTATAGGGGCTTCATCTTGTTCCTTACCACTAACTTCTAGCTTGGGGGCTGAATATTCTGAGACCAATTGGCCTTACTAATAAAGATAGAGGGAAAAAAAAAAAAAAAAAAAAAAGTACCTCAGCTTCATCCTCAACATCTTTCACTACATTTCCCCTCAAATCCAATAAACGATGGAGATTCTCCTCATTTTGTTGTTAGTGCTGAGTTCCAGCTGTTTTTTGAGACAAGAAATAATGGCTTTAAAATAAATGAGGGTAGGTTTAGATTAGATGTTAGGAAGAAATTCTTTATTCAGAGGATGGTGAGGCACTGGCACAGATTGCCCAGAGAAGCTGTGGATGCCCAATCCCTGGAAGTGTTTTAGGCCAGGCTGGATGGGTCTTTGAGCAAGCTGGTCTACTAGAAGGTGTCTCTGCCCATGGCAGGGGAATTGGTACTGTGTGATCTTTAAGGTCCCTTCCAACCCAAAACATTCTGGGTGAAAATGCAAACATGGCTTTCTGAGTGATTGCCTGCTCTAAAAGCAAACAAAGACAAAACAGTTACAGGAATGATTAACCTTGGTGAACATTTATCTAAAATATAAAACATTTCCCCATCCCCAAATTATACTGTGTGAGTTTTGCAGAAGTCTGTTAATCATTTTCTTAACCAACATAACTTGTTTTTCTCTTAGCCTGAATTTTATATCAGTTAACATACCTGTTATTCTTCTTGATTGGACCGAGTACTTTGTTTCACATTGTACTGTATTAAGTTAAAGAACATTGCACTTAAATTGAAAATGGTTGTGTTGAACCTTTACTTCCTACAGTTAGAGCTGTGCATAATTCACAATAGTTTTTGCAAATGTTTCAGGGAAAATGTTCTCATATTAACTTGAAATTGGACATGTTTTCTGTGTGTCCTAAAATCAAAAAAATGTTCTAACATTCTTGACAAATAATTTGTATGAGAATAGAAGTATATCAATCAAAACTGGGAAGAATTTATGTATTTCCAATCAGCCCAGGTGTTATGACAGCATAACTATTCAATATATATATAAGTATATAAGGACATAGTTAAAAAGCATTTAGTTAAAATGCTTTTACTAATGCATAGTAAAAAAGCATAGTTAAAAAGCAACACTAATTTCCTGTTATTTCTTAAGAGTTGGTTCCTTTGTATCACTCATTACTGAGGCAGGAAGCACTATATAATTCATAATTTCATATATATCTGTTACTTTTACTATTTTATATGATTTATCCATATAATCCCTTAAAAAAGTGAGACATATGTTATGTAACTGAAAAAGGACTTCCTAGGTCAGAAATGTCCACCTAAACTATGGCAAAGACCAAAAAATAAACACCTAATTCAAAGACAATGATTTAGAGAACTGGAAGCTCTTTTTGATGGAGACTGTACGCCTGTCAGAAGTGATTGCAAAATGCTGCCACAGTGCAGAAATAAACAAATCCATTTTTATTCTGTCTGCATTTGTTTAGGAAGCTGTAGCAATTTCTTTCCCTGTTCCAAGACTTGTGTTTGCTCTTTTCTTTCTTTGGTACCATATAGCCATAAAGCTCTTGCTCCTAAAACTTAGCAGAGAGGAAAGCTATGGTCTTTACTCCAATGCATGAGGTCTTTACTGAGAAGATGTTTTGGAAGGACCAAAAACCACACCAGAAGGGTAAGAACTGCCATGACAGATCTTTATTCTGACCTGGGATGGCTATTATTGTTTGTATGTATAATTACCTTCAAGCAAGTTTTAAAATGTTATGTCTAATATCTGATTGTTAGCATTCAATGGACAAAGTAGCATTAATTAACACAATTTAAGTAGCATGGTCTCACCTAAATATTACTACTACAGTAATATGTGCCCAAATTCAAGTTAATTAAGAAAACAAAAGAAGGATAATTAGCTTGGCACGATAAACCTTTAATACCTATTTGCAATTAAGAGGATGTACCTGTACCATATATTTGTATGAATACATATCTATACTACAGTACCTACATTGTTATTTAATATATAAATATATATATATATAATCTACTGTTCCTATCAAATAGTAATTAAGTTACTACCATGGCAAGCCAAGTGAACAATAACAATATTTGTCTAATTTATCTTAGTGTATGTCTCCAATCTTAAGAGTTTTGTTTATGCTTCCTTAGTTCTAATGGCATTACATTGAAAAATGCTGTTCACATCAAATAAGAGTTTATCCTTCTTTAAATTTATTCTGTGGGATTTTGTTCCACTACTTGAATCCTACCAGGAACTCAGTAAGCAGTAACATTTAACCTTTAAAGTAAATTTTCATTGAATTGCATTAATATTAAAAATGCCTTTCATGTGGAAGCAAGGTTCTTGGAATTAAGATTTTGTGAAGCATTGGGAGCAAAAAAGAAAATTAGAATCTGATCTATGACAATGCTTACTTCAAAAATTAAATAAAAAGACAAAAAGCTTGGGAGTATTGAGCATATGTCATTTTTCTCTATTAAAAAATAATGCTGATAAGCCATACCAAAAACTATTAGAAAAAAAAATGGTATGAAACAAGTTTCAGTAGAGCTTGCTTAAAATACAAGAATTGTTTTGAAACATTTTTGTTGATCAAGCATATCTTTAGGTTAAGTATTAGAGTCTCCACTTTCTTGCTTATTTTTCCTTGTATAACCTGTACCTTGAAAAAAAAAAAAAAAAAAAAAGTTCATGTCCCTTTGAGGGCAATGTGAGTTTTTGGAAGGCAACAGGAGTTTCTACCCTACAGTTCTGTAATGAGCTCAATGCAGCTGAAACGCTGCATCTCCCAGAGTCTCAGTGAGGTCTGTAGCATTCTAGGTCAATGTAGTAGACCACTAGTACAAAGGATAGTTCAAGATAATTCCCACAGCATCACTCCCGCAGATAAATTCAGATATGTTTAACTTTAATACTTATTTTGACAGGTCAAAGAATATTTATAGCTTGCAAAACTTTCCATCAGGTCCAAGAGAGTAAGCAGATAATCCATAAGAACATCTGCTTTGGTAGTACAGAATTTGGTTATAAGTGCTTTCCTGATGTAAGAAAATATACTTTCACTGCCTATTCAATAATCTACTTCAGACTTGGGAATACCACACAGTACATAACAACAGATATTTGCAGCAAGAAACAACCACGCAGTTTCAGAAACAGAGGTGGAAGCAGAGAACAAGCGCACATTGCTGTGCAGTTTCTCATCAAGGCAATGCCCAAAGCTGCACCCACAGAGGTCAGAGCTAGGCTGAGGAGCACCCTGTGAAACACAGAGCTTCCTTTCACTGCCTTATCATCAGCCCCCAAATGCATCTTTAGTCTGTACTTCATTAAGAATAAAATTATTTAGTAAATTATTTACAAGAATAAAAAGTCACTGGAATCCTAATACTATGCTTTATTTAAAAATAAATAAATACATCTGGTACTTCAAAGTGCTTAGGCTTAGAATTAAGATGATCGCATAAAGATTATACTCACTGCAGTTTTATGTTTGAAAGGGGCAATTATGTTACATTTATATTCAGTCAGTTCTTTAGCAACTGAGCATATACAAGATTAATGTGTTACAGAACTACAAAACAAAATACACCATTATTTTTAATACTGTTTCATGTCTCACATCAGTGTATCTAGCACACTGGCCTAGACATAATTGCTTTTGCATGGAACATAATGATATATGCTCTAGCATGGTGTTTGCATCATGCCAAAACATGTAGAGATTCCAAGGCAGCTGACAATACTGAGAAAGGAATTCATCATGCTTGTCTTGGATGTGAGATGTATAAATTAGAAGTTTAATCTCTTCCATCACCTTCAATACCTGGAGGTGATGATTTCTCTTCATGAGAGAAAAAATGAGCAGTATGTCTATGCTCATTTTCTAGCTGCAGTTCTTTGACTTCCAAATTCAGTTAGTAAGAAGCTCCTCCTTTTTATTCAAATGACAACTTCTTCTGGAAAAAAAGATGACTATAGGTCAACAACATATTTGGTTTATTAAGCAATAAGCAAAATAAGATAATTAAAAAGATAAAAAAGTGATATTTCTGATAAAATACCAAATTATCAAATATCAAATTATTTAACGAATTTGACTATATTTTTCCTTTTACACCAGATGCTTTTAATGAACAGTAGACATAAAAAGTAAACTATTCCCTGGTATTACATAGATGTGGATACATTTTACCAATGATGTTTGAGTGTATGTTTATTATAAAACTGTTTTTTTCATTGTTTGTGTTTCATCACTTCCATCCAACTGCAGGTCTCAGTGCCCCCCACCCCACCCCCAAGCTTTGTGAATAGTTTTGCTTTTCAGGTGTAGGTTTACATGAGAACTTTCACTGTGAAACAAGAACAAAACCTCTACAGTAAGTTACAGAGATGGCAGCTATATTTCATAGAACTCCAGACACTGCATATATAGTAAAAAAAAAAAAAAAAAAAAAGTTTGTCAAATTTTGACTTTTCTTTAGTAATTAACAAATAAAACAATCATTTAATCATTTTAATAGTAGTTAGCATTTCTGTCTATTAAAAGTATTGTCTGCAGCAATTGAGCTGTGTACTGAGAATAGTTTAGTCCCAGAACACTGTAGGCAATAATGGTCTGTGGTGCAAAAGTCTAGCTGGAGGCCAGTAATGAGCAGAGAACCTAGGGGTTCCACCTGGACAAGAGATGTGACTCTTAACATTGGTGAGGGTGCACCTGAAGTACTGTGTCCAGTTCTGAGATCCCCAGTACAACACGAAGCCAGACATACTGGAGAGTCCAACAAAGGACCACAAAGATGGTTAAGGGATTGGAGCACTTCTCTTATGAGAAGTGGCTGAGAGAACTGGGCCTGTTCAGCCTGGGTAAGAGTAGGCTCAGAAAGGATTTTATCAATGTGTATAAAACCATGAAGGGATGGTACAAAAAAGATGGATCTAGGTTTTTTTCAGTGTGCCCAGTGCCTGGACAAGAGGCAATGGGCACAAACTGGAACACAAGAGGTGCCCTCTAAACATCAGGAAACACTTAATTGTGCAGGTGTTGGAGCACTGGTACAGGTTGCCCAGAGAAGTTGTGGAATTACCCTCCTTGGAGATCTTCAAAAGCCGCCTGGGAATTTCTGTGATTCTAGTTTTGAATTCTTGAGCACCACACCTTACCATATACATATGTGCCCTAGAGAGACACATGAGATGTCTGTCATTAAGGTGTTACTGCTTCTCACTCTCTGGGGGCCTGACCCTTGCAACTTTGTTTATACAAATCTGATCATGCCAAAGGTAAGCTTGCCTCCTAAAAGCACAAGATCAGGCAATTCCAAAGTATTGTAAGTCAGGCAGGTGGGGCAGAAAGCCGGCCTGGCTGACCAGGGATCTTCTACTGGAAATTAGGTGAAAAAAGAAAGTGTACGACTGCTGGAAGGAGGGTCAAGTGATGAGGAAGGAATACAGGGGTGCTGTTTGTGTTTGTAGGGAGAAAATCTGTGTGTCCAAAGCCCAACTAGGGTTGAAGCTGGCCATGTCTGTGGGAGATAATAAAAAAAAGTTTTTTTATGTATGTGAACAGAAAAAGGAGAACCAAAGAAAACATAGGTCTGCCACTTGATGGGGAAGGTGACCTCACAGACAATGACATAGGCAAAGCAGAGACATTTAATGCCTTCTTTGCCTCTGTCTTCAACACTGATGATGGGCTTCGGGACCCAGGGTGCCCTGAGCTGGAGGACCATGATGGTGGAAATGACAAACTCCCAACTGCCCCTGAACATGTGTGGGATTTGCTGCTCTGCCTAGATACATATAAGTCCATGGGTCCATATGGGATTCATCCCAGGGTGCTTAAAGAGCTGGCTGATGTCATCACGGGACCTCTCCCAATTATTTTTCATCAATCTTGTGAATCTGGAGAGGTCCCAGTAGACTGGAAGCTGGCAAATGTTGTGCCAATTTTCAAGAAGGGTAAGAAAGAAGACCCTGGCAACTACAGGCCTGTCAGTCTCATGTCAGTGCCTGGAAAAATTGTGGAGAAGATGATTCTTGAAGTTATTGAAGTGCACCTGGGGGACAATGCGGTCATTGGTCCCAGCCAACATGGGTTCATGAGGAGTAGGTCCTGCCTAACAAATTTGATTTCCTTTTATGATAAGGTCACCCATCTAGTTGATCAAGGGAAACCACCTAATATGACCTTCTTGGACTTCAGCAAGGCTTTTGACACAGTTTCCCATAGGATCCTACTGGACAAAATGTCCAGCATGCAACTTAACAAAAACATCATGTGATGAGTGAACAATTGGCTGACGGGCAGGGCTCAAAAGGTAAATGGGGCCACATCTGGCTGGCAAACAGTCACTAGTGGGGTCCCTCAAGGCTCCATTTTAGGGCCAGTCCTCTTCAATGTTTTTATAAATGACTTGGATGTAGGACTAGAAGGTGTTCTGAGCAAATTTGCCAATGACACCAGTCTTGGAGGAGTTGTGGACTCGGATGAGGGTGGAAAGGTCTTGCAGAGTGACCTGGTCAGACTGGAGAGCTGGGCGATCACCAACCACATGAAGTTTAACAAAAGCAAGTGCTGGGTCCTGCACCTGGGACTGGGCAACCCTGGCTTTACATACAGACTGGGTGATGAGATGCTGGAGACCAGCCCCGCAGAGAGGGATCTGGGGGTTGTGGTTGACAGCAAGTTGAGTATGAGCCAGCAGCATGCCTTGGTGGCCTGGAGGGCCAACCGTATCCTGGGGGTGCATCAAGCACGGCATTGCTAGTCAGTCAAGGGAGGTGATTGTCCCATGCTACTCTGTGCTGGTGTGGCCTCACTTCGAGTACTGTGTGCAGTTCTGGGCACCACAGTACAAAAAGGACATTAAACTGTTGGAGCGTGTCCAGAGGAGGGTGACGAAGATGGCAAAGGGCCTAGAGGGGAAGACATATGAGGAGTGGCTGAGGGCACTGGGCCTGTTCAGCCTGGAGGAGTCTGAGGGGGAACCTCATCGCAGTCTACAACTTCTTCGTGAGGGGGAGTGGAGAGGCAGGTGACCTATTCTCTGTAAACACCAGTGATAGGAGCCACAGGAATGGTGTTAAGCTGAGGCAGGGGAAATTTAGGCTGGACATCAGGAAGAGGTTCTTCCAGGCTCCCCAGTGAAGCAGTCACTTCACCAAGCCTGTCTGAATTTAAGAAGCGATTGGACTATGTACTTAGTCTCATGGTCTAAACATTTGGGTAGACCTGTGCAGTGCCAGAAGTTGGACTTGATGATCCTTATGGGTCCCTGCCAACTCGGGATATTCTATGATTCTATGTAAAACAACAGTCACACAAATAGGGCAGAGGGAAAAGAACATATTTAGAAGTGTTCTGTGAGAGTTCTGTTTACATTCAATAACTGGAAATAAATTGGGTAAATTTTTGTAAGTACACTACATAAAGCAGAATTAGAACACATCAAAATCATGAAAAAAAAACCCTACATATTTTTAATCTAAAACTCCTTTCATAAATATACTTATTTTCAGACAAATTTAAGTCTTTAAAAATAATCAGATGTTAAGTGAACTTCCTGCTTTCAGAAACTTCATTATATTAGGACATTGATAAACAAAAAGAAGATAGATTAATTAGACCAGTACATACATGTGCATGCTAACTTAAGCATGTACATATGCTTGTCTGTCTTGGCTTGTGATAATGGATCTATGCAAACAGAAACCAGTTGACAATTTTGTCCTCTAAGCTCATCATACATTGACATTTTTGGCAATAAAACTTAATTCATGAACTTGGAGTTACTCCCAATTAATATTTGTGCCAGTGAAAAGAGAATCAGAGCCGCTGACTTTGTGACAAACTGTTAATGGTTCTTTAAAGGTGTCCTGCTTTTAAATGAATGTAAGGGTTGATTGCTTCCATACTGCATACTCACTGCTTCCTTCTGTCCTTGACCTTTTTCTGAGAGACGCCGTTTCAGGATGACTTGGTAAGATACTTTTCAGGAGAGGCTGCACCTGATATTCTGCAATTTTCCTTTGATCTACAATACAAAAGAAAAAAAAAAAAAGAGAGAGAGAGAGAAAAAAAAAAGGAAAGTAAATTAATTAAACTGATTATCTTTTATGTATATATGCATGTTCAGTGTGTTTCAGTACAGCACTTATGAAAATAGCAAAGTTGAGTGAATGGAAAGCATTTAATGAGTTCAGTTAATACATTTCAATTTGATACATCATTTTTTCTTGAGGATTACAAAACTCTTGTCATTGCACTGGTTTCTGAATAATAATAATAATCATGTAATTTCATGTCTAATTTACGCAAGATATATGGGATATGTAAACAGTATAAATAAGGGAATGTGATTTTTAAAGATGACTGTTAGTCTTATATCAAGGCATTCTGAGAATCAAAATCTCATCCCCAGTATCGAGGCTTATACCATGAAGAGATCTACAACAAACTAGACCTTGTCAGGAGATTCAGAAGAAATATCAGCAAGTGAATATTACCTGTGCAATGCATAATCGCTGTTTGGACTTATTTAGGACTAAGGACTACAGTTTCAGGCTTGTCAGCCTGTTATAATAGGCAAGTAATGCACCATGCATCTGCAAGGCTGTCCATCACTCTGAAGGATTTCTGAGCACCTACCCACTAGTACCTAAGTTAAGCTATTTGCTTCTCTACAGTATCAACTTCAGTCTCTGAGAATAAGCTATCATGAAATCTGTATACAAGCTTTTGAAATTTGCCCCTAATATCAGGAGGAAGTGCTCTTTATTACAGTAGCATGTTTTCCCAATGCATTTCCACTACTTCCTTTCATCGCACTTGAGAGAGAGATTATATTTTTTACTTACTTACTTTGAGTGTTCTTTTACTTTTTTTCTAGCCACTATGTCCCCTTGTACACTTAAATTTACAAAATCTGTGGTTGCTGCTTTTTAAAGAATTGCCTATAGGTTTGCTTTTTGTGGGAACATGATTTTGCACTGGAAATACATTATGAATTTTCATAACGCATAAATGAATGAATACAATAGTTAAAAGTTAGCCCTATTACTCAAGAAACATATCAAGCCTTTTAGGGATAATTACTCTGCAGTAAATTACCATTCTAACATTTAGAATACTTCATTAACAGTAGGAAAAGGTATTATTATCCTTATAATTATCCTTAGACATGTTAGCCTGACTGCATTGCACATAGCATATACTGACTTGGTCACTGTAATGCAAGAAATGTTTTACATCTCTATCTTTAATTGAGCACCATTGCTGAATTACTAACAGAACTTGTGCAAGATTTAAATAAATGAAATAACCAACAGCAAATATAATATGCTAAGTGAACAGAACAAAAGATAGTCCCAGGTTGCAATAAAGACACAGCAATCACCAAAGCTAAAATAAAAACAAATAATCTCTATTTCTAATCTAAGGTGTTTCTGTTAAAAATTATCTTTGGAGATCCTGAAGAGTTGTAATGGTGGAGAAATTTAAATGTAATAATGATCCCAATGTGAACACTTCAGTCTAACAAAGCAATACATCTAAGAACATAAACTTCTTCCCAGTGATAAAAGATGCTAAAATGAGTGAACAGTAATTGAGGGCTGGAGAAATGCGGGAATGTTCAGCATGCCTATGGCTTCAACATCCTCTCACAGTGTTCAAAAGTCACTGCAACTGAGTGACTTCATTTCATTTCTTAATGGCATAAATTTCATCATTGTCTGGGGAGAAGGAACTTCTCTACTATAAACAAACAAACCAAGAGCAAACTTTCTTTTTCAGATACTAAATTGGATTAATTAATTGCATTTTTTTTTCTTTTTTCCTTTCCTTTTCCTGCATATTCTGCTTGTTAGACTATAGTCATGTACAGGTATCTACAGTCAGTCTAATCTTTTAACTTCATTCAGCCCTACTCTTTCATTTCAGCCCAACTTCTGAAATCCTTTCAGGTTCTTTAATCCATTGAGCACATTGAGTGGGAACAGAACAGCTGGCATCACGGATGCAAACCTGCCTCGGCTGCTGCGCTGTGGCATGGTATTGCTTCCTGGGTAGAGAATCTGGTTGTGAAACTATGCCACATAGATTTTCATGTAAAGTCATCAAAACAACCAGCAGGTGGATCAGGCTACTAAGATTGAAGTGGCCCAGGTGGGTCTGGACTTGCAACATAAGGGTGAGTTATTTATAGATCAGACAATGACGCCTCAGGACTCTAAGGAAGAGGTGCAATATACAGACATGCAAATAGGTTTGTGATTGAGAGGAGGACTTGATTATGGACACTATTGCAAAGGTTATCCATGAATGTGAAACGTGTTACAACCAAGCAAGCCAATGGTTTAAAGCCTTTCTGGTATGGAGGATGATGGCTGAAATACAAAAATGGGGAGCCCCGGTGATTGATCACAGTCCCATAAACCCACCATGTCAAATATCATGTGCTTACAAATGTGGAAGCAAAGATTAGACGGATGGAAACATCATGTGCCCCATTCTACTACACAGAACACTATCTTCTCGGGCCTTGAAAAGCAAATCTGATGGTGACATGGTACCCCAGAAAGAGCTGAGTCTGACAACAGTGTTCATTTCTGAAACACCCTCATAGGTAACTAGGCCAAAGAGCATGGCATTGAGTGAGCATGTCACATCCCCTATCATGCACCAGCCTCCAGGAAAACTGAACAATACAATGGCCTCTTAAAGACTCCACTGAAAGTGATGGGTGTTGGGACACTCAAACATTGGGATACACATTTAGCAAAAGCCACTTAACTGAGCAATACTAGAGGTTCTGCCAATCAAACTTGCCCTACCCAATCAAAACTTTTAAGTACTGTTAAAGGGGATCAAGTCCCTGCTATGCACATAAAAACCAACAACAACAATAACAAAACCATCATGCTGGGGAAGACAGTCTGGATTATTCCTGTTTTGGGCAAAAGCAAAACTATCCATATGATTCCTTTTGCTCAAGGACCTGGGTGCACTTGGTGGGCAATGTAGAAGGATGGGGAAGTCCAATGTATATGTTAAGGGGATTTGATGTCAGGTGAGAATAGCCAGTGTTTTGAATTTTAAAATATTGTTATATAATACCGTATGTCACCACGACTATGGTTTCTGTATGCCATATCAATGGCATTTCAGTAACATTCATACAGATTAATGAAAAATAAATGTTGATGGAACCATTCAATTTGCAACAGTGATAAAATCAAAGAAATGCAGTGGTGATGGAACCAGAGCTGGCCTCACTATGCAACAATACACCATCTCTTCTATGATTCTGCCCTGAAGGGCTGGTATGACAGATGGAACCCAAAGCCATAGACTAAAGAAAATCAATGGATGTTTGTCGTGGTTTAACCCGACCGGCAGCTAAACACCACGCAGCCGTTCGCTCACCCTCCCCCCTCCCTCTCTGGGACGGGGGAGAGAAATGGAAAGTGAAGCCCGTGAGTTGAGATAAAGACAGTTTAATAAGACGGGAAAAAAAAACAAATAACAAAAATAATAATAACAATAATAATAATGATGATACAATGGGGATAATACGAAAGTAATAATAGTATGTACAAACAAGTGATGCACAATGCAATTGCTCACCACCCGCTGACCGATGCCCAGCCTAACCCCGAGCAGTCCGGCCCCCTCCCCCCGGCTAGCCACCCCTATATATTGTTTAGCATGACGTCAGATGGTATGGAATACCCCTTTGGCTAGTTTGGGTCACCTGTCCTGGGTCTGTCCCCTCCCAGCTCTTACTGCACCCCCCAGCCTGCCCGTTGGCAGGACAGAGCAAAGGCTGAGATGTCCTTGGCTTAGTATAAGCACTGCTCTGCAACAATTAAAGCATCGGGGTGTTATCAGCACTCTTCTCATTCTAAGCCAAAACACAGCATTCCACCAGCTACTAGGAAGAAAATTAATTCTGTGTTAACTGAAACCAGGACATCTATCCACCCCTTATTCCATACCATTTATGTCATGCTCAGGTTACCCTCTTTTCCATACATTCTAATTAGTCACCTATAGTAATCATGGTAGTGATAACATACAGTATAATATACTATTTAACATGGTGCAATTCAGTTCATGGGCTATTCTCACCCAGTATTAAATCTCCTTGAGGTACACACCGGACCTCTCCGTTCTTTTGCATCACCCACCAAGTATATCCAGGTCCCTGAGCGAAAACAATTCCACGAATAGGTTTGCCTTTTCCTGAGGCAGGAGTAGCCCAGACTGTTTTACCCAGCATATTTTTTACATGCACTACAGGAACTTTATCCCCATCTACAGTACGTAACAGGTTTGATTGGGCAGGTCCAGCTCGGTTGGTAGATCCCCTAGTATTGACTAACCAGGTGGCCTTTGCCAAATGCGTATCCCAGTTTTTGAACGTCCCAGCGCCCATTGCTTTCAAGGTAGTCTTTAACAGGCCATTGTATCGTTCAACTTTCCCGGAGGCTGGTGCATGATAGGGGATGTGATACACCCATTCAATACCATGTTCTTTGGCCCAAGTGTCTATAAGGTTGTTTCGGAAGTGAGTCCCATTGTCTGATTCTATTCTTTCTGGGGTGCCATGTCGCCATAGGACTTGCTTTTCAAGGCCCAGGATGGTGTTCCGGGCGGTAGCATGAGGCACAGGATATGTTTCCAGCCATCCGGTGGTTGCTTCCACCATTGTAAGTACGTGGCGCTTGCCATTGCGAGTTTGAGGGAGTGTGATGTAATCAATCTGCCAGGCCTCTCCATATTTATATTTCAGCCATCGTCCTCCATACCAAAGAGGCTTTGACCGTTTGGCTTGCTTGATTGCAGCACATGTTTCACAGTCATGAATAACCTGTGCTATAGCGTCCATGGTCAAGTCCACCCCTCGATCACGAGCCCATCTGTATGTTGCATCTCTACCTTGATGGCCTGAGGTGTCATGGGCCCATCGGGCTATAAATAATTCACCTTTATGCTGCCAATCCAGGTCCACCTGAGCTACTTCAATCTTAGCAGCCTGATCCACCTGCTGGTTGTTTTGATGTTCTTCAGTAGCCCGATTCTTGGGCACATGAGCATCTACGTGGCGTACTTTCACAGCCAGGTTCTCTACCCGAGCAGCAATATCTTGCCACAATGCAGCAGCCCAGATAGGTTTGCCCCTACGCTGCCAGTTGTTTTGCTTCCATTGCTGTAACCATCCCCACAGGGCATTTGCTACCATCCATGAATCGGTGTAGAGATAGAGAACTGGCCATTTTTCTCGTTCAGCAATGTCTAAAGCCAGCTGAATGGCTTTCACTTCTGCAAACTGACTCGATTCACCTTCTCCCTCAGCAGCTTCTGCAACTCGTCGCGTAGGACTCCATACAGCAGCCTTCCATCTCCGATGCTTCCCCACAATACGACAGGACCCATCAGTGAACAGGGCATATTTCTTTTCATTCTCTGGCAACTGGTTGTACAGTGGGGCTTCTTCAGCACGACCCACCTCCTCCTCTGATGATATCCCAAAGTATTTGCCTTCTGGCCAGTCCATGATCACTTCCAATATTCCTGGGCGACTGGGGTTTCCTATTCGAGCCCGCTGAGTAATCAGTGCAACCCACTTGCTCCATGTAGCATCAGTTGCATGATGCGTAGAGGGGACCCTTCCCTTGAACATCCAGCCTAGTACCGGTAATCGGGGTGCTAGGAGGAGCTGCGCTTCAGTACCGACCACCTCCGAAGCAGATCGAACTCCTTCATATGCTGCCAATATCTCCTTTTCAGTTGGAGTATAGCGGGCCTCAGATCCTCTGTATCCCCGACTCCAAAACCCCAGAGGCCAACCTCGAGTTTCCCCAGGTTCTTTCTGCCAGAGGCTCCAGGTGGGGCCGTTCTCCCCGGCTGCAGTGTAGAGCACATTCTTTACATCTGGTCCTGTTCGAACTGGCCCAAGGGCTACTGCATGGACTATTTCCTGCTTGATTTGTTCAAAGGCTTGTCGTTGTTCAGGGCCCCATTCAAACTCATTCTTCTTGCGAGTTACTTGGTAGAGTGGGTTTACAATCAGACTGTAATTTGGGATGTGCATTCTCCAAAACCCCACAACACCTAGGAAAGTCTGTGTTTCTTTTTTGTTAGTTGGTGGAGACATAGCTGTTATTTTGTTGATCACATCCATTGGGATTTGACGACGTCCATCTTGCCATTTTATTCCTAAAAACTGGATCTCCCGTGCAGGTCCTTTGACTTTATTTTGTTTTATGGCAAAACCGGCTTTCAGAAGGATTTGGACTATTTTCTTCCCTTTCTCGAAAACTTCCTCTGCTGTGTCACCCCACACAATAATGTCATCGATGTACTGCAGGTGTTCAGGAGCTTCCCCCTGCTCTAGTGCAGACTGGATCAGCCCATGGCAAATGGTAGGGCTGTGTTTCCACCCCTGGGGCAGCCTATTCCAAGTATATTGGACTCCCCTCCAAGTGAAGGCAAATTGTGGCCTGCACTCTGCTGCTAGAGGGATGGAGAAAAATGCATTAGCGATATCAATTGTGGCGTACCACTTGGCTGCCTTCGATTCAAGTTCATACTGAAGTTCCAGCATGTCCGGCACTGCAGCACTCAGTGGTGGCGTGACTTCGTTCAGGCCGCGATAGTCCACTGTTAGTCTCCACTCGCCATTAGACTTTCGCACTGGCCATATGGGACTATTGAAAGGTGAATGAGTCTTGCTGATCACTCCTTGGCTCTCCAATTGACGAATTAGCTTATGGATGGGAATCAGGGAGTCTCGGTTGGTGCGATATTGCCGCCGGTGCACAGTCGTGGTAGCAATTGGCACTTGCTGTTCTTCGACCCTCAGCAACCCCACAACAGAGGGGTCCTCTGAGAGACCAGGCAAGGTAGATAATTGTTTAATGCCCTCTGTCTCTAAGGCAGCAATACCAAAAGCCCACCGGAACCCTTTTGGGTCCTTGCAGTATCCTCTTCTAAGATAGTCTATGCCAAGGATACATGGAGCATCCGGACCAGTCACAATGCGGTGCTTTTCCCACTCATTCCCAGTCAGACTCACTTCAGCCTCCAATACAGTCAACTGCTGAGATCCCCCTGTCACTCCACAAATATAGATGGGCTCTGGTCCTTTATAGCTCGATGGCATTATAGTACATTGTGCACCGGTGTCTACTAAAGCCTTATACTTCTGTGCGCGTGATGTGCCAGGCCATCGAATCCACACAGTCCAATAAACTCGATTGTCCCTTTCCTCCCCCTGGCTGGAGGCAGGGCCCCCCTAATCCTGGTCAGAATCTTCCTCGTTTCTGTGTTTGAAGGACTGTCTGCTGGAAGTTGGAGCAGCAAACTTTTCGGAGAATCCCTTTTTCCTGATTGTTTTCTTTTGCAACTCACGTACCCGTGCCTCTAGGGTCGCGGTAGATTTTCCATCCCACTTTCTCATGTCCTCTCCATGGTCTCGTAAGTAAAACCACAGGGTGGCACGGGGTGAGTACCCACCATATCGTCTTCCTTGTGTGGGTGAACGCCTACCCCTGACAGCTGAGACACTGCTTTGTACAGGTGCGAAGGAGAATAATCTCTCTTCAAGTTGGTGAACCTTTTCAGAAAGTTTCTCCCAAGTGTTCTCCTTTGGTCGGTGGGCACTGGTTGGTTCAGGTGGGGAGGACAATAGATTCTCTTCAAGTTGGTGAACCTTTTCAGAAAGTTTCTCCACAGCTGAGACGCAGGCCTGTAAGGAAGAGGAGAGACTTTCTTCGTACTGCCGGAGTTGTTTAGCCGCTTCACCCACTGTGGGTTCCTCATCCTCTTTCCAGGCCATTATTGCCAATGAGCTGGCATATGATGATGGTGCACTCCGTACAAACTTCCGCCACATGGGTCGTGTACACTTGACTTCATCTGGATCTGTGGATGTTTGTTTGAGGTCTGGATCCTCATAAATCACTTCCCGTACGGCTAATTCCCTCAGGTACTGGATTCCCTTCTCCATAGTGGTCCACTTGCCTGGTAGACATAAAATATCTTCCTTGAAGGGATACCTTTCCCTCACAGCTGAGAGGAGACGCCTCCAGAGGCTGGTGGGTCGTGCTCCATCTGCAATTGCTTTGTCAATGCCGGCGTCTCGAGCAAGGGATCCCAGCCGCTTGGCTTCCCTGCCGTCTAATTCCACACAATTGGCTCCAGAGTCCCAGCTCCTGCAGCCGCTCCAGCTCCAGCTCCTGCAGCCGCTCCAGTCCCAGCTCCTGCAGCCGCTCCAGTCCCAGCTCCTGCAGCTGCTCCAGTCCCAGTTCCTGCAGTCGCTCCAGTTCCAGCTCCGGCCGCTACTCCAGTCCCAGTTCCTGCAACTGCTCCAGTCCCAGCTCCTGAAGCCGCTCCAGCTCCAGCTCCTGAAGCCGCTCCAGCTCCAGCTCCTACTGCTGCTCCAGTCCCAGCTCCTGCAACTGCTCCAGCTCCAGCTCCAGCTCCTGTAGCCGCTACAGCTCCGGTTCCTGCAACTGCTCCAGCTCCTGTAGCCGCTCCAGCTCCTGTGGCCGTGTCAGAGAAACGAGCTGTAGCAGTGCAAGAGAGGAGAACAACACTACAGAGAGCAAATACGGAAAATAATGTACTATAATACTCAATTTGGAAAACAGGCGCAGCAGAGTTGTGATTAAAGCAATCAGCATCATGACAAGTGACTATTAAGCAGGTCTAATCCTTACACCAATTTTAGTTTAACACACTCTGATCAGATCTGCCGTTATCTCAACCTTTCGGGCCCCACGTTGGGCGCCAAAAAGACTGTCGTGGTTTAACCCGACCGGCAGCTAAACACCACGCAGCCGTTCGCTCACCCTCCCCCCTCCCTCTCTGGGACGGGGGAGAGAAATGGAAAGTGAAGCCCGTGAGTTGAGATAAAGACAGTTTAATAAGACGGGAAAAAAAAAACAAATAACAAAAATAATAATAACAATAATAATAATGATGATACAATGGGGATAATACGAAAGTAATAATAGTATGTACAAACAAGTGATGCACAATGCAATTGCTCACCACCCGCTGACCGATGCCCAGCCTAACCCCGAGCAGTCCGGCCCCCTCCCCCCGGCTAGCCACCCCTATATATTGTTTAGCATGACGTCAGATGGTATGGAATACCCCTTTGGCTAGTTTGGGTCACCTGTCCTGGGTCTGTCCCCTCCCAGCTCTTACTGCACCCCCCAGCCTGCCCGTTGGCAGGACAGAGCAAAGGCTGAGATGTCCTTGGCTTAGTATAAGCACTGCTCTGCAACAATTAAAGCATCGGGGTGTTATCAGCACTCTTCTCATTCTAAGCCAAAACACAGCATTCCACCAGCTACTAGGAAGAAAATTAATTCTGTGCTAACTGAAACCAGGACAATGTTGTAGAGGGATGTCCCATAGACTAGAGGAAGGATTCTCATACATCAAAAGACAGGAAAGGTGGTGATTAATTGGGACATATTGGAAAGCTGGGGACCTGAGCATGATGTAAGTGGTATAGTATAAGGGGTAGATATTGTCTTGGTTTCAGTTGAGATTTTCTTCACAATGACTGGTATGTTTCTGTTGTCTGGATTTAGGAGACAAAAAAATGGTGATAACACATTGATATTTTAGTTTTGGCTGAGATAGAATTAATTTTCTTAGTAGAGGCTCACACAAGGGCATATTTAGAATTTTTAATTAATAGTGGTGATAATGTACTGATGTTTTTTGTTATTGCTGAGCAGTGATATTGCTGAGTCAAGAACTTTTCTGCTTCTTATTCTGTCCTGCCAGTGAGGAGGCTGAGAAGAATTTGGGAGGGGACTCGGCTGTAGTAGATTTATGTGGCAAGGTTTTGGTAGCAGAGGGGCATAGGAGTGGCTTCAGTGAGAAGCTGCCCCATGTTTGGTAAAGGCCCCACTGCTGACCAGAGCTGAGCCAATAAGTGATGTTGTTTTGCACCTCTGTGAGAGCATATTTAAGACAGGGAAAAAAAATCTGCACCACACAGCAGGTGGGAGAGTAAGAGGAGTGAGAAACAGCCTTTACAGGCACAAACAGCCTTTACAGTCAGTGAAGAAGGAGGGGGAAAGGTGCTCCAGACACCAGAGCAGAAGTCCCCTGCAGCCTGTGGTGAGGACCATGGTGAAGCAGGCTGTCCCCCTGCAGCCCATGGAGTACCACAGTGGAGCAGGGTTCCATACTGCAGCCCATGGAGGAGACCACAGTGGAGCAGGTGGACCTGCACCGACAGGTTGCAGCCTGTGGAAGACCCCCGCCAGAGCAGATTCCGGGCCGTGTAGCCCGTGGAGAAGAGACCACGCAGGAGCAGGTGACCTGGCAGGAGCTGCTGCCCGTGTAGGACCCAGGTTGGAGCAGTTTACTGAGGGATCAGCTGAGAGATGGACCCCATGGTACTTACCCATATCTGGAGCAGTTCTTGAAGAGCTGCTGCCTGTGTGAAGCCCACACCAGATCAGTTCAGCAAGGACTGCATCCCATGGGAGGGACCCCACAGCACAGGAGACAAGAGTGATCAAGAAGGAGCGGCAGAGAAGAAGCGCTATAGACTGACCATAACCCCCGTTCCCCCGTTCCCTGCACCACTCGGGGGGAGGAGGTGGGAGAGGGTGGATGAGGGGGGGAAGGTGCTTTTGGTTTCTTTCATTTGTTTCTCACTTCTCTAGCTTGTTAGTAATAGGTAATAAATCTTACTGTCTCCCTATGCTGAGTCTGTTTTGCCCATCACAGTAATTACTGTGCAATCTCCTTGTCCTTATCTCAACCCTGGAGCCCTTTTTATTTTCTCCCTGTTCCCCTTCGAGGAGGGGGAGTGAGAGAGCGGTTGTGGTGGAGCTTGGCCACCCACCCAAGTAAAACCACCACAGCAGCCAAGACAGCTGACACAAACTCACCGAAGGGGTATTCCGTATATTAATATGATGTCATGCAGAACAACAAAAACTGGAGGGAGTTGGCCAAGGATATGTGGGCTTCTTGGGGACTATCTGAACATTGGTCAGCAGGTGGTGAGCAGTTGCATTGTTCATCACTTGTTTTGTATATTTCACTATTACTGTTACTGTTGTTATTGTTTTAATTTTCTGTCCTATTAAACTGTTGTTATGTCAAGTTTTATCTTTTTTCCTGTTCTCTCCCCCATCCTACTTGGGGGGAGTGAGCAAACAACTATGTGGTGCTTAGCGGCATGCTAGGTTAAACCCAAACTATAATCAATAAACTATTAATTTCATTCAGTTATTGAATACATTCATCAGTAAATCATTGTGTCCATAAAGCAAACCATGGGAATGCATTACTATGGGAAGCCTAGCCAAACACCACATTACTTTGCCTGTGTGTGTTTGTGTTTATAAGATAGTGCAAGAAATTATGGAAGAGATTCAATAAATAAATAAATACATGGAAGAGGGTTTTTGGGCTCACATAAATTTCATTTCGAGTTTTATTGTCTAAAATGTTTTGAAATTAAAACCATGTGGGGCTCAATGAATTGTTATTATTGTCCTCTGATAATAAGATTTTTAGATTTATGTACACCATTATTTTCTGTATTATATACAGAAATATCTTTCAGATATGTTAAGAAAGAGAAAATGGGACAGAGAGACATATTCTTCTAATTGAAATGGTTGAAACAAAGAACATTGAAAGTATGTTGACTTTGTCAGTACAATGTGAGTACAAATACATTGTAGTCTCTGTAGTACACACACAGGTGTCTTAGGATGATTTCCAGTCATTTTGGTGGGAGAAAGTTCCAGCAGATCTTCAAGACTGTTGGCTTCTACATGTTCCATGTGTTTTTAATTTCAACATAGTCATCCTATAATTTTAGTAGTCATACTATAAATTAAAAACGTGGCCAGAAAATGAAGGGTTAATACAGCTGTTAAGTTGTTATAAGATGCTCATCTCCAGACACAGAAAGGAGGTAAGCAGGTGGTGGAACCTGAATACTCCAAAGGCTACCACAGGAAAGTGATCAGACATGAAAGACAGATCTCCATACAGACACGCACATTGAGGAGTGTAGAGGCAGAGGGCAATGGGTGGAGCCCAGTGTCTCAGACAGGGACACGAGCCCCTGCCCACCCCCCCCCCAGGTAATGCAGGAGAGCATCAGCGTTGTAGCCTTGGTGAAATACAACACTGTGAGTCCAGCGCACCATGCAGACTGGGGGTTTGCTGCCCTGCGGAATGCAGCTCATTATGATCTTATAACTCTGGGTTTGCATGAAACTTATTATGGGGTACTTATGAAGTACTTAGAGTGGGAAAAGGAAAGGATTAAAGTAGATAGAAGAGGAACAAGAGGAAAACAGAGGGATAATGGGGAAAAAAATGAACTGGCTACCTCTGAACAGTTTTTGGTCAGTATATTTGTATGGCCGTGCCTGATCAGGACAGTCTGTCCTTTCTTCTCATTAAACTCTTTTCCTGGTTTAGGGACCCTCTCTTCTCAGCACATATGCATGTAGGGGAGTTTGACTATAGCAACTGGAATAGGTCAAAGGGATCTGTATGCCTGTTGTGTGTCTAGAGTGCTAGCAGCTAGAGCAAATGTAGGTGCATAAATAAGTGTGTGATTATTATTCAGACAAGCTGGCAAGTAGGCAATCTGTCCTGGAAGCCAAGGGTGTGCAAGTGTCTCTTGAAGTGAGGAAGATTCCTAACCTGGTACGCCCCTCTGACTATTACCCCCTTTTGATAGTCCAGGCGGGCAGTGATAACATCGAAGAGAGAAGCCTCAAGGCTATCAAAAGGGACTTTAGGGGACTGGGTCGGTTAGTGGATGGAGCGGGAGTGCAGGTGGTGTTTTCGTCCATCCCTATGGTGGCAGGGAGGGGTTCAGAGAGGACACGGAAAGCCCACCTGTTAAACACGTGGCTCAGGGACTGGTGCCAACGCAGAAATCTTGGGTTTTTTGATCATGGGGCACTTTACTCAGCACCTGGCCTGATGGCCGCAGACGGGTCCCTATCTTTTAGGGGAAAAAGGATCCTGGGCCAGGAACTGGCAGGGCTCATTGAGAGGGCTTTAAACTAGGTAGGAAGGGGGATGGGGCTGAGGCTAGGATTGTTGGGGCTGTGCCACAAAGACGATGATCTATAATTCTTTACCTTAGCAAGATAATGATTTAAATGTAATCTTTGCAATCTCTTGTGATATTTCTTGCTTTGTTCATTCCCATTTTACTTTGACTCAACTGTGTTAGAGTCCTACAGAGAATCCTTTCCTACTAATTCACAGAAATATTCAAAATAATTATCTAGTAAATTCCAAGCCACCTACTAAACTTTTACTCTTTTGCTGCTCAAATATCAGATAGATTTTATATAAAAATCTAGGTTAATTAACAAAACAATATTATTTTGATGACAAGTAGAGCTAGACAGGAAGACAGTCGATTTGCACAAGAAATATGTTGGTTTCTGATTCCTGGGAAAAACAATTGCTTGGTTAGAGGTTTTGGTGTTCAGATATCACTTCAGAACTGAACATAAGAGACTAATTCAGTGTTCAAAAGACTGTGAGAAAGACCTCAGAGTCTGCTTTCTGTAATTATCCTGTTTTCCTGTGCAACATGCTCTAGATGACCCTGTTTGGCAAGGTGGTTGGACTAGATGATCTTTAGAGGTCCACTCAAACCTCAACCATTCTGTGATCATCTTATCCTATTTCTGTGACAAAGTGGAATAGAGAAATATTAGCTGAAAATTTCCTCCCTAAAAATCAAAGAATTGCATGAGCAGTTTCTAAATACTTGAATGAGGGATTAAAACCAACACATATACATAAACTTCTAAAAATAAGTTTTTTTGGATTCAAGTTTTAAAACTAGGAAGTTTAAAGGAATTAGTAACCTAGGGCTCCAGATTCATCATCCTAAAGTGAACATTTCCTGACTGACAGATCTAGTCTAGCTTAAATATTAAGTAATATGCAATGCCTTTTTCTTGAAGTTTTTAATGTCTCAAAATCATTAATTATGTCTTGCTCATTTATATATTGACTCAGGAAGTCCAGGTTCACTTTCTCTTTTCAGTTGTTTTTTGGGGGGAACAGTAGGGGTTGTTCTGCCTCTACTGGTTGATTATTTTTGATTATTTCCCGTGTACTAGAAGGACTTTTAATATATCTTTCTTCTGCACAGATATATAAGCAGGATATTGTCCTTGCAAGATACCACCTCTTCTGAGTGCTATAACAGCTTTTTATAATAGCATTTTCCTTTGCTATGATAACAGCAGTTAATACAATATTTGCTGACAGGAAACTGCCAAAGCTACTTCTGAATAGAAAAGAAAATAGCTTTGTTATTTGTAGAATAATCTTACACATTAACAGGATACTCCCTTCTATCTCTTTTGCCTTGCTTAAATGTTTCATTTTCTTTCTCTTAAACATTACTTTTTTTTTTTTTTGATGACTTTCATTTTTGTTTTCCTGCTTTTTCCTGCCTTTTTCTAATGATAAACACTTCCATATTGAAAAGTTTTTGAAAGTAAGACACTTTCAATTTTCCAATGAAAATTTGGTATGAAGTTTGGGAGAATGGTAATATTATTTCTTCCCTTTCCTTGTACCTTGTTTCTTACTGCTGATAAAATTATTTCTTAAGAAGGTTAGAAATAAGAGTTCTGGAGGTAAAAAGTAATGAAAAAGCAAATGGAAAAAGTAACTACTAAAATTATCTTCTAGGCTTTGTTTGAATGGACAGTAGAAACCATCAAAATGAGACTAATGATTAAATTTAAAACTGGATTTCAGTTTTATTCTCTGTAAATGAGAATATACAAAACAAACAAACAAACAAACAAAAATATTTTCATAGAATTCTATGTATATAATTTAAATATTTCTAGCCCATTATGGGTGGATGAAATTTGAGATAGAACTTCATGATAATTTATTAAATCTAATAATATTCATACTATCATCTCACTCAGTTCATAATGTTCTTCCAAAAAATGTTGAAACCCCTTACATTTCCTCTGAAATTCATAAACATTATGGAATTCATAAAAATTTTTAATGTTTTGGCCTCATAAAGTCAGGTTTAAAAAAAAAAAAAAAGTAACTATCACACTTCTTCTAAGTCAGGGACAGGGAGAAAAAGAAAACCCCTATAGTTCAGGTGGAAACAGTAAGAGACCTGCTGCTCCACCTGGACTGTCAAAAGTCCATGGGGCCAGACGGGATCATGGAACCCACCCAAGGGTGCTGAGGGAGTTGGCAGATGTGACTGCAGGGCTGTTTTCCATCTGACATCAGTGCCTGGAAAGGTGATGGAACAGGTGAAGACAGGTGATGGATCGCCTCGCCATTTGCCGAGGCAATCGACTCTGGGGCAGACGCGTTCTGCAGCAGAGTGAGGGATCGGGCCAGGCAGGGCTAATTTTTCTGGCATCGAGCCTACTTGAGGGAGCCACCAGGACCCGGCTGCCCTCATGAGGGAAGCTGACGAGGCGTAGGCGGAGCCAGCAGCGCCTCCTCCCCAGCCATTCAAAAGCTGCCCCTAGGGAGCACGGCGACCAGGGCGTGGCGCGGCAGTTAGCGCAGGCAGGGCAAGTAGGAAGGGCAGAGTGCTCTCCCCCACCACTACGAACACCTCCTTAATGACAGCCGTTAGCTAGGCAATAATGGTCTCCACTGTTATAAATTGCCCCCTTAATTCATTTTCAGAGAGCATTGCATTAATAATAGAAAGGAATTTATTGAGTAAGCAACAGCAAGCAAAACAGCGCTGGGCGGCCAGGGAGTCTCAGCTCCGCCAACGGCGCGCGCCTCACCCCCGCCAGGGTCCCTTTTTATATCTTGGTAATTCCGGGATTATGCAGCACATCCTGGTATATTCTGCGACTGCGCGCACTGTTGCTAGGGGGTTGTCTCTGTCCCTCTGGTGATCATGAAGATGAAGGTCGTAGTCTTCCTCGGCGTTGTGGTTCAACTTCTTTTTTTATTTGGTCATGTTGGCCCAGCGTGAGACAGGAAGGCAGGATGTTGATACACTAGTTTAGCAACTTATCAGGAGATGGTCACATGAACTTTGCAGCAGTGTCTTTGAACAAAAGAGGCAACTGAGATGCAGGAGAGAAGGGGAGGGGGTTCTCTTTTTCTGTTACATTAAGCAAAAGAATTTTCATAGTGTCTAGCCAAGTATTATACAGCTCCTTACTTCAGCAGGGAGCTTTCGCAACTCCCGCTCCTCAAACGGAACTCCTTGTTTTTATAATACAAAAGACAATGAACAAACATTTATTGTGTATTACAATCCCTCCTTTTTCTTTAAGTTACTCATTTTATTCATTGAATCTCTGCAATGCCTGGCTACTAAGAACTAATGTTTCCTCAATTCCTTTATTGGTACATATTGGCTCGTATTTGGCATGTATGAGCATTAGATGTGCTGCTTCTAAACGTCCCTTTACAATCGCAATCAATTTATTAAAAATACATGGTCCAAAAGTTAGTGCTATTATTAATAACAACAAAGGTCCTGTTATTGTTGATGATAAAGTAGTAAGCCAAGGTGAATAATTAAACCAAGATTTGTACCAGCTCTGTTGGGCTTCATTCTCCTGTTTCCTTTTTTTTTTCAACCCTTCCCTGGGTCTTGCCATTGTATCTCTTACCACTCCAGTGTGATCAGCATACATACAGCACTCCTCTTTCAGGGCTGCACACAGCCCGCTCTGTTGTAAAAAAAAAATACCAAATCTAATCCCCTACGATTTTTAACACTACCTCTGAAAGCGACCTGATAGATTTTCCAGGGCCGAGATGGATTGTTCAATTTGGGTCAGGTCCTCATCCACAGCAATGCGTAAGGAAGTAAATCCTTGATTTTGTTTAACCAATGAGGCTACCCTGGTCCCCACTCCAGCTCCTCCCAGGATTATTAGGGTGGCCAAAGTTAGAGCCGTGAATGGTTCCCTTCTTTCCAGATGATGACTTTCCACTGTGTCTGGGTGTACATACTCAGGGTACTCAGGTGTACACCTCAGGGTGGTATAGAATCCTTGGTATAATTATCACCTGTATACAAAAATCACGAGATGCATTAAAGGGTTTTAGTGATAGACAAGGAGTTACACCCGCTCATGAACAAACCCACCTAGCGTTGTTGGCTGGGATTAACCACTCGGCTGATTGTTTTCCATTCTCCATGATATTATGTAGGTGACACTTCCCACTAGGAACCGTGCACACACACCTACCACTTCCAGTGACTTGTGTTAGTGTTACCCTTATGTCTTTTCCCCAACTGCATTGTAGAGGGTTGTTCTCGTTTGTGCGGGTGGACTCTCCAGGATGCCCAATAGCATCATAATATGAAGGCCTTATACTAAAGCATAATCAACAGTGTTTTGTTACATTTGGGCTTGTTTTGTTTAATAATTGGTAGCTGGCATTCATGACCCCCCCCCCCATATGTTATTCTCAGCTATGTTATCATTCTCGGCTTTACCTGAGCTTGTAGGGCTGCTGAGGGTTGGCACTGTAGTATTTTCCGCAGGCTGGATTCCCTGGACATTTTCTGACAATATCTCATTTGGTCCTACTGCTTGGGGCCTATCAGCATCCTCCTTTTTATTAGTATGAGTCCTCCCCTATCTGTTCCATGTTCGTAAAATCTGACATTTTTCCTAGTACCCAGCTAGTATCATCCAAGTTTGTTATATTTATATATAGAACCTTGCAAATTTCTTTATTTCCGTGGAAGGTTCCTGTATACCCTATACCACGCCCTCGCCACCTGTAACAGGGATCCACTTGTCGGTTAAAACCTTGCAGCCCATATCACACTTGTAAGAATTTGTCCAGACCCAAGTGTCCAGTGTGTAGCAATGGTTTCACACCCCCGGTATGCACGATAATACATGTTCGGGCATTTACAGTACCCCTTTTCCGGGTTAGAACTTGGGCAGAAACAAAATCCTGATCGGTTAAAGCATGGCTGCACTGACACCAGGTCACATAATGTGATGCAGAAACTGGGGGCACCTACTGTCGTTGTTTGCTGGATGATGAATTGATCCTTCCATCTGATCAAGCTCCATTTAAAAGGCTGGTGGGGATGCGCAGACCCATAGCTGACCAAAATGATGATACTGACTCCCATGTATCGTAGGAGGTGGTCAGAGCCCATCTCTCCAGGGTGTTTTTAAATTGTCGGCCCCTCAGTCCCCCACCATTCACTTCTCTGCCTCGCTTGTCAGTTCGGTTGCAGCGAACTACAAGGTATCGGTTCTTCTTGGCAGCAGCAGTGTTCTTCAGGGGAACCTACAAGGGAGCCTTCGAAACAGGGCCTCCTCCCCTTCCCACGATACACAGATAATATACAATACTAATCGAGTCCATCTTAGTGTTAGCTTCAAGTCGTCAGGGCCTGGAGCTGCCTCCCATATACCTTCCTGGATTGGTCCTTTCACACGGCTGGCATGCGTCCATCCTTTCTCCGCAGTTCGAATAGCCATTTCTGTGGTAAGCAAAACAACATAGGGAGTGTCTGAGCCTGTTCCTGCCATCGGCGGGAGGCAGAGAAACTGCGTGTGTGAGGTGTGAGCAGGTGGATGACCTGGTCCGCATGGTGGCGGAGCTCAAGGAGGAGGTGGAGAGGTTGAGAGATATCAGGGAGTGTAAGCGGGAGATAGACTGGTGGAGCGACTCCCTGCAGGGCCTCAAGGAGAGGTACCGAGGTGAGACACCCCAAATGGGGGTGGAACCCATGCCCTGTCGCCGTAAGGCAGAGGGAGGGGATCTGAGAGTTGAGGAGGAATGGAAATAGGTCCCTGCTCGACATCGCAGGTGATGCCCTCCCCTTCCGGCCCCACCTTCCCAGGTGCCCTTACGCAACAGGTTTGAGGCCCTGGAGATTGAGAGACCCATGGGTGAGGAAGAGGTAGCAAGTGTTCCCAGGAGGATGCCTAGGGCGAGGAGGTCGACTCCACGCCTCAGGACTGCCTCCATCAAGAAAGACAGAAGGGTTATTGTTGTGGGAGACTCTTCTCAGGGGAACAGAGGGCCCTATTTGTTGGCCTGACCCTACCCGTAGGGAAGTCTGCTGCCTCCCTGGGGCCAGGGTCAGGGACGTTGCCAGGAAGCTTCCTAACCTGGTACGCCCCTCTGACTATTACCCCCTTTTGATAGTCCAGGCGGGCAGTGATAACATCGAAGAGAGAAGCCTCAAGGCTATCAAAAGGGACTTTAGGGGACTGGGTCGGTTAGTGGATGGAGCGGGAGTGCAGGTGGTGTTTTCGTCCATCCCTATGGTGGCAGGGAGGGGTTCAGAGAGGACACGGAAAGCCCACCTGTTAAACACGTGGCTCAGGGACTGGTGCCAACGCAGAAATCTTGGGTTTTTTGATCATGGGGCACTTTACTCAGCACCTGGCCTGATGGCCGCAGACGGGTCCCTATCTTTTAGGGGAAAAAGGATCCTGGGCCAGGAACTGGCAGGGCTCATTGAGAGGGCTTTAAACTAGGTAGGAAGGGGGATGGGGCTGAGGCTAGGATTGTTGGGGCTGTGCCAGGGGGAACAATGGCAAGGCCGGAGGATAAGGCAATGGCCCAGCTGAAGTGCATCTACACCAATGCACGCAGCATGGGTAACAAACAGGAGGAGCTGGAAGCCATCGTGCGGCAGGCAGGCTACGACTTGGTTGCCATCACGGAGACGTGGTGGGACCAGTCTCATGACTGGAGTGCTGCAATGCCTGGCTATAAGCTCTATAGAAGGGACAGGCAGCATAGAAGGGGTGGTGGTGTGGCTCTTTATATTAGAGAGTCTTTCGAGGTTGTAGAACTCGAGGTTGGGAATGACAAGGTCGAGTCCCTTTGGGTTAGGATCGGCAGGGACAACAAGGCTAGTGTCTTGGTCGGGGTCTGCTATAGACCGCCGAACCAGGATGAGGAGACGGATGAGGAATTCTATAGGCAGCTGACAGAGGTTGCAAAATCATCAGCTCTTGTACTCGTGGGGGACTTCAACTTCCCAGACATATCCTGGAAGCACAACACAGCCCTGAGAAAGCAGTCTAGGAGGTTTCTGGAGAGCGTGGAAGATAGCTTCCTGACGCAGCTGGTTAGTGAACCTACCAGGGGTGGTGCCCCGCTAGACCTTCTCTTCACAAACAGAGAAGGACTGGTGGAGGACGTGATCGTCGGGAGCTGTCTTGGGCAGAGTGACCACGCAATGGTGGAGTTCACTATTCTTGGCGAGGCCAGGAAGGGGACCAGTAAAACTGCTGTACTGGACTTTCGGAGGGCTGACTTTGAGCTGCTCAGGACACTAGTTGGTGGAGTCCCTTGGGAGGTGGTTCTGAAGGGCAGAGGGGTCCAGGAAGGCTGGGCGCTCTTCAAGAGGGAAGTCTTAATGGCGCAGGAACGGTCTGTCCCCACGTGCCCAAAGACGAGCTGGCGGGGAAGAAGACCGGCCTGGCTCAACAGAGAATTGTGGCTTGATCTTAGGAGGAAAAAGAGGGTTTATAAGCTTTGGAAAAGTGGGCAGGCCACTAAGGAGGACTTTAAAGAAGTAGCGAGGCTGTGCAGGGACAAAATTAGGAAGGCCAAAGCTCATCTGGAGCTCAATCTGGCTACTGCCGTTAAAGATAACAAAAAACGTTTCTATAAATACATCAACACAAAAAGGAGGACTAAGGAGAATCTCCATCCTTTACTGGATGCGGGGGGAAACTTAGTTACAAGAGATGAGGAAAAGGCGGAGGTGCTCAATGCCTTCTTTGCCTCAGTCTTTAGTGGCAATACCGGATGTTCTCTGGATACTCAGTACCCTGAGCTGGTGGAAGGGGATGGGGAGCAGGATGTGGCCCTCACTATCCATGAAGAACTGGTTGGTGACCTGCTACGGCACTTAGATGTGCACAAGTCGATGGGGCCGGATGGGATCCACCCAAGGGTACTGAGGGAACTCGCAGAGGAGCTGGCCAAGCCACTATCCATCATTTATCAACAGTCCTGGCTATCAGGGGAGGTCCCAATCGACTGGCGGCTAGCAAACGTGACGCCTATCTACAAGAAGGGCCGGAGGGCAGACCCGGGAAACTACAGGCCTGTCAGTTTGACCTCAGTGCCAGGAAAGCTCATGGAGCAGATCCTCCTGAGAGTCATCATGCAGCACTTGCAGGGCAAGCAGGCGATCAGGCCCAGTCAGCATGGCTTTATGAAAGGCAGGTCATGCCTGACGAACCTGATCTCCTTCTATGACAAAGTGACGCGCTGGGTGGATGAGGGAAAGGCTGTGGATGTGGTCTACCTTGACTTCAGCAAGGCTTTTGACACCGTCTCCCACAGCATTCTCCTCAAGAAACTGGCTGCTCTTGGCTTGGACTGGCGCACGCTTCGTTGGGTTAGAAATTGGCTGGATAGGCGGGCCCAAAGAGTCATGGTGAATGGAGCCAAGTCCAGTTGGAGGCCAGTCACTAGTGGCGTCCCCCAGGGCTCGGTGCTGGGGCCGGTCCTCTTTAATATCTTCATCGATGCTCTGGATGAGGGCATCGAGTGCACCCTCAGTAAGTTCGCAGATGACACCAAGTTAGGTGCGTGTGTCGATCTGCTTGAGGGTAGGAAGGCTCTGCAGGAGGATCTGGATAGGCTGCACCGATGGGCTGAGGTCAACTGTATGAAGTTCAACAAGGCCAAGTGCCGGGTCCTGCACCTGGGGCGCAACAACCCCAAGCAGAGCTACAGGCTGGGAGAGGAATGGTTGGAGAGCTGCCAGGCAGAGAAGGACCTGGGAGTGATGGTGGATAGTCGGCTGAATATGAGCCAGCAGTGTGCTCAGGTAGCCAAGAAGGCCAACGGCATCCTGGCTTGTATCAGGAACAGCGTGACCAGCAGGGCTAGGGAGGTGATCGTACCCCTGTACTCAGCTCTGGTGAGGCCGCACCTCGAGTACTGTGTTCAGTTTTGGGCCCCTCGCTACAAGAAGGACATCGAGGTGCTTGAGCGGGTCCAGAGAAGGGCGACGAAGCTGGTGAGAGGCCTGGAGAACAAGTCCTACGAGGAGCGGCTGAGGGAGCTGGGCTTGTTCAGCCTGGAGAAGAGGAGGCTCAGGGGTGACCTTATCGCTCTTTTTAGGTACCTCAAGGGAGGCTGTAGCGAGGTGGGGGTTGGCCTGTTCTCCCACGTGCCTGGTGACAGGACGAGGGGGAATGGGCTTAAGTTGAGCCAGGGGAGTTTTAGGTTAGATGTTAGGAAGAACTTCTTCACTGAAAGGGTTGTGAGGCACTGGAACAGGCTGCCCAGGGAAGTGGTGGAGTCACCATCCCTGGAAGTCTTCAAAAGACGTTTAGATGTAGAGCTTAGGGATATGGTTTAGTGGAGGGCTGTTAGCGTTAGGTTGGAGGTTGGACTCGATGACCTTGAGGTCTCTTCCAACCTAGAAAATTCTGTGATTCTGTGAAGTGTCTCTTGAAGTGAGACACTTAGAAGAGTTGTTACCAGAAGGACCAGACCAAACGTCTAGTACAGCTCCCAGAAATAATGTAGTCTGGGGGTCAACTGAGAGACCCTTTTGCATGTGTCTGTAAACTGTAAACTCACTAACAATACCTAGATATGCTAAAGTCTGGTCTAGAGCACAGCATGACTTCACATTGTAAACTGAGATTCAAGGAAAATTTACAACAGCCTGTCTTTTTAAAAGGCATGCTCCTTTAAATGCTATACATTTTTCTTGATAATGAGCAAGAGATATAATCTTCTGTCAAGTTAAACCAGAAGAACATGCTTCCATATTCCTTCCATATTCCCACATCTACTAAAACCCCTAAGGATGTGTTTAGCACAACTGCTTATGAGCACCAGATTTAGAATACATGAAGCATTAAGGCAATCTGAGTTTCTGAGGAACTGCAGAGAAGGAGAAAATAAATAAATAAATAAATAAAAATGCAGGAGCTTTATCTGATACAAGCAGAATTTGCAATGAGGAAAAAACATCCTAGAATTGTCAATTAATGATGAGTCTTGCTTTCAGTGTCAAAGATTTATCACAGCATAAATGAATTGTTTGTATGAATTTCATTCTTTATATTATTTTAATCATCAAAATTTGATCTCAATCTCTACAGAAAAAAAGTCAGGCTTAACTATTTTATAGACATTGCATTAGACAGAGAAGACGGAAACATAGGTTGACTGCAATCTAGTGGCTAGTGCAGAGTAGGGAGCTGAATCTTACACACACATGCAAACAGAATAAGTAAAATATTTTATCTACATGGCATTCTGGATTGATAATAACTTTTGATATTCTATGAAAATAAATAAATGCAAGGTATACTTTACTTTACACCTTCAAGAATAAAAATACCTACTTTTTTGACTTTTTATTTTTTTCTGTTCTTTGAAGATTATAATTTTAAATTATGGTACAGGTGATGTAAGTGACCATTAAAAGTTTCTTTCTTTATTAAAAAATTAAAAGGAAAGGGTGTCTAGTTAAAGACAGATGCCTAGTTAAAGAACTAAAAGATAAAGAACAAAAGATGTCTAGTTAAAGAACTATAACATTGGTATAAGAGATATCACACAATTCATTGAGATATACACAATTCATTGTAATAATATTAATTATAATTTCCTGTAACAGATATTCACTAAGTATCTGTTACATAGAAGAGCATGGATCCATGCTACTTAAATGAATATTGGATGAGAATTCTCTTGATAAATTCTACAGTTCATCGTCATTCTAAAATGTAAAGGGAACTGTACTGAATAGTTTCATAATAATGTATAAAATGGGGGAAAAGCAATTATTTTTTCTCATTAAAAATTATTTTCCTAATTCATTTAATTTCATATTTGAAAATTACTTCTCTCCACCACTTTTTAAAAGTCTTCTCCTCTTTTTAAAACATTAATTTCCAGCATCTTTAGATACTTAGATCCTGTGCCAATTTACAAAGGATCTAGGAAAGATTACACATGACCTAGGAAGACCTACTGGTTCATGATCTATTTATGTTGTGACAAAGCCTAGTCTTTTTTTTTTTTTTTTTAATTATTATTATTATTAACATGATCCTTTGCTATGGGGTGTTATTATTGAACACCCCATAGAGTCTATAAAGTACTAAACCCTTGTAAACAACATTAATGACATCAACAGAGGAGGCAAAAAGGAAAAGTAATAGAAAAACAACAACAAAAAGTGAATCTTCTCATTTCCTGAAGGTGGCTAATAGTTCAGTGTTGAAAAGATGTGAAAATAAGTGATGCAATAATATACATACTGTCCAGTACTAAAGAAAGATGTTAGCCAACACTAGGTTTGATTCTACAGTACACTGTTTTATTTACTTTCTGAATTCCATTTATTCCTCTCTGTTGTTTAAATAAATAGATTTTCATTAGCCAAAAGAATTTATATTGTACAGTTGAAAACAAGTACACACTGAGTCTGTGAGAGATATGTGCCTAATCGACACAATGCTTAACAAGTCTCAGTTAAAGTGAGAGCTACTTTCTGCAATGAATATTTTATGTTTTGAAGAGCTTAGTAAATAGAACTTAAGTATAACTAAAAAAATGTTGTTAACATTTAATCATGCAACTATGATTACTACATGGATGCAATCTGCAACTATAACCAGTAGTTTAATGTGTGCTTATACACCTTTGTATTTGGTAAATGCACTCATTGCAAGGTAAAAACAAAATTAATTAATTAATAGTCAACTCACCTGAAATGCTGTTATTCAAGTATGTTTGACATTGCACAAGGTAAGAAATGTATTTGCATTACTGTCAAACAGGTAGAAGGGAAATCTAGTACTGGGAATTTATTCTTCAAAATTATTCACTAACATTACATGCAAAGAAAAATGATTATGAAATAATAATTGGTATTAGATTTGAAGAATTTGGTCTCTAAATTATAGCATATACATATATTATATATATGTATATATATATTAAAAATATGTATATATATACATATACATATATTTTTCTGCTTGAGCTATTGAATGATTTGTCCTATGTACAATAGCTTTGGACATATTATTATTAATTCATATCCAATGATTTCAGATCTACTGATTTCAGTATGAATATATAGGATGAGAACATGATATTAGATGTTTTCTAATTGGAGGTTATCTATAGAATGAATAAGGAGACTTATTGCATCCTGGCATGATATATTAGTTTTTATATGATTTTTAATCTTTCATCTGCAATGAAGGCATAATGTTTGGAATAGATCTGCGTTGGTTGAGTCTATAATCTTTCACAGGCCACTGCATCTGAACAAAGAAAATATGAACTTCTACAATCTCTAGCCTTTGTTGGCGGATGAGATAGTGAATGAAAGTTTTATTTTTGTAGCAAAAATATTCCAGCCCCTTTATTGAAATTGAATTTAGGACATGAATGCTTAGGAAACCTATACATGTATAGGTCAATATAGGCCTATTTGCAAGGCCTATATGGCCAAGGCCTAACTGACAAAATATCAACGGCAAATAGCAAAAGGTGAAAAATGGCAAAAGAAAGTGTGACATGACTGAAGGATAAAACCCAAAAGTTACTGGCATTATCAAACACTATAAAAACACATTGATTAAAAAAAAAAAAAAAAAAGGATTTTACATTTAAATGACATTTGGAACATTGAATATTCTCCTGCTTCAAAATCTGAAATATAAAGTAAACCATCTACTATAGTTGCAACTGTTGTGGTTTAAACTGATAGGCACCTCAGCACCACACAGATGTTCACTTATTCTCCCCAGGTGGGATGAGGGAGAGAATTGGAAAGATAAAAGTGTGAGAACTCTTGGCGTGAGATAAAGACATTTAAGTAAGTAAAGCAAAAGCTGTGTGCACAACCAAAGCAAAACCGAAAATTCATTCACTACTTCCCATCGTTCATTCACTTCCAGGAAAGAAGGGCTCAGCACACGTAATAGTTTCTTGGAAAGACACACACCATCACTCTGAACACCCTTCCTCTTTCTTTACCCCAGATTTTATTGTTGAGCTTGACATCATATGATAGGCCAGTATGGACCCCTTTGGCCAGTTTGGGTCACCTGTCAGGCTGGGTCCCCTTCCAGCTGGCAGGACAGCATAAGAAGCAGAAGTCCTTGAATGTGTGTAAGCACTCTTCTGCAACTGCTGAATCATTGGTGTGTTATCACCACTATTCACTAAAAGTACAAAACACAGCATTGTGTGAGCTTCTATGAAGAAAATTAACTCTATCCCAGCAAAAACGATGACACGATATTATTCTAGGATAGTCTATAGGATTTACAAATAATTTTCATCTTGATTTAACTCCCACAGATTATTGGTTATAGTACCTTGGTTATTCCATCATGTATTTTCCATTTCAATTCAAATTCCATTTACTGTAAAATTAATTGACATTGGACTTGATCCTTCTGGGTCCCTTCCAACTTAGGGTATTTTATGACTTTATGATTTCATTCCTTAAATTTACTTCACTTTTAATGAAACTCTAGGTTAAATTCTCTTTTCAGTCTTCTTTTTCTTTTTTTTTTTTTTCCTTCTGTTTTGTAAATCCTAAAGTATTAGTCATATTTTCCAAACAACCTTTTTAAAAGAACCACATTATTGTTACAACATTTCAGCTTTTGTAGTGGCAAAAACATGCCAGGAAAGAAAGGCTGATTTAAAACAAATACATGTAATTTTTCTTCCTGTTGTTCAGTTGGAAGACAGGAAATAATTCTTATACTGTTCTTGCCCAATTTAAAATTAAGCAGAGGAAAAACTGTGCAGAGAAAAAGAGACACCTAATTTCAGAATAAATTTATAAGAACTAATGACACAATTTAAGAAAAGATTTGCTTTTATACATACAAATTATGTGCTTCTTAGGTTCTGTTTTCTAACTTTGTGTTGTTTCCATAGTTATTTAATAATTTAAACTCTTATCACTCAGAAAGCAATATTTCAGTATACCTGTATACAACTGTAAATAATAAACTTTATGGATATTTTGTTCAATTCTATGCTCAGAATTTCCTTCTATAGAAAAAGATACTGGTATCTTTTCAGGTATTATTTTGCATATATTCATAGACATACATCAAGCACCTCTTCAAAATAACATCCTCCAGTCAGTCCTTAATTGTAGACCCTAAGAACCTAAAAGAAGATTTAAAAAATCCTTAAAAAATTACTATGTTTATTTCTTGTGTAAAACTATTATTCTTCCAAATTTGACAACTCAGTACAAACCTCCAGCAAGTCTATCAGAATTTGAATGACATGCCACACTAACATTTGTACATGTAGTGGGTTTACGTGGCAAGGTTTTGGTAGCGGGACGCCATAGGGGTGGCTTCTGTAAGAAGAATCCACAAGTTGCCCCATGTCAGATAAGGGCTCCACTGCTGAGCAGAGCCGAGCCAATAAATGATGTTGTTTGTGCCTTTGTTAGAGCATTTTTAAAAAAGAAAAAACAAACAAACAAACAAACAAACATGCTGCCACACAGCAGCTGGCGGAGTGGGAAACACCCTTGTAGGCACCAAGGTCAGTGAACAGGAGGGGGAAAGGTGCTCCTGGTGCTGGAGCTGGACTGTGGTAAGGACCATGGTGAAGCAGGCCGTCCCCTTGCAGCCCATGGAGTACCCCTGTGGAGCAGGGTTCCATGCTGCAGCCTGTGGAAGAGACCATGGTGGAGCTGGTGGACTTGCACCAACGGAGGCTGCCACCTGTGGAGGACCCCCAACAGAGCAGATTCCGGGCTGGACCTGTATGCCGTGAAGAGGAGACCACATAGGAGCAGGTGACCTGCCTGCTCCCCATGAGGGACCCAGGTTGGAGCAGTTTGCTCCTGACGGACAGACCTCTTGGTACAGACCAGTATCTGGAGCAGTTCTTGAAAAGCTGCTGTCTGTGGGAAGCCCACGCTGGATCAGTTTGGAATGACTGCATCCCATGGTAGGGACCCCACGTTGGAGCAGGGGCAGAGAGTGACCATGAAGGAGTGGTGGAGACGAAGGGTGACCACAGACCCCATTCCCCATTCCTCTGCGCCGCCCTGGGGGAAGGAGGTGGAAGAGGGTGGATGGGAGGAAGGTTCTTTTGGTTTCTTTGCTTTGTTTCTCACTTCTCTAGCTTGTAAGTAATGGGCAATAAATCTTACTATGTCCCTACTCTGAGTCTGTTTTGCCTGTCACAATAATTGTTGCGCGATCTCCCCATCCTTATCTCAACCCTTGAGCCCTTTGCATTATATTTTTCTCCCCCTTTCCCTTTGAGGAGGGGTAGTGAGAGAGCAGTTGTGGTGGAGCTCGGCTGCCCACCCAAGTTAAACCATAACAGTAAGAAAAAACAAGATTTAAATGTCTCATCAGAAAGTTTTTCTCTCTTTAAATGAAATGGAAAATCTCTTGTTGTTTGATTGCATAAAACCCTATAGTAGATATAATGAATAGCACTGAAAGAAATGATTCTGTAATTATTAAGTGACTGGCCTTAAGGAAATTCAGGTTTATTTGTTTATTTATTTTGTTTTGTTTTTTCCCCTTGGGGTGAGCTTAAATGGCAACATTAAAGAATTCCAAATCGTATTCTAGAGTTGTAACCTATATGGTTCACTGTGCCTTCCGGCTGATACTTGCATGTGATGCATATATATCTTCCATGTGTGCAACACATCAGTGGGAAGATTCTTCGCTAAATCTCAGTATGGAGAGGCATCTGATCTTCTCTCAATGGTATTAATACATCCATTGTGGATTACAATGGTGCATTTAATAGAGACCTAACATCTTTGCTATGCAATCTGTAGGCAACACCATATGCTATATTTGGTATTAATATCCTAATCCTTTTAACAACAAATGTGTGTATATATATATTACTAAAATATGAGAGAAGTGAAAGTGGTTTTGAGAGGCTATCTCCCTCCCAAGCTATCCAAAGAAAGGTGAGAAAACCAAGCTTCAGCTGTTTAGAGGCTAACAACTTCCACTCCAAAAACAAGGCCTTGAAAAATATTTTCCTAAGACACTTTTTATCTTTTTTTTTTCTTTTCTTTTTTTCTAATTTAAGATCATGGTTCTCAGAGATAAAATTTTCATAAAAACATTCTAGTTTACTTGGCAATTTTGAGAAATTCAGTACCTAAAGACTAAAGTACCTAAAATTATAACATTTTGAATAGCTTTGAGTAAAGCATCCATTCTCTGGTCCTCTGTAGTCCTAATATTTAGTCTTCTGTTACCTTTGGATCAGATGCTTGTCTTGGCATCTGTAGCAGACATGTTTGCTAGTGGTTCAGGGCTGTTCAACTTCTCCCTCATCTTTGAACATGCTCCCCAGGTCTGCCATGTATACAATGCACTCTGATATCTAGATGAGATTTAAATTGTGTGCAGTTCATTATCCTTATACATCCCTGTGCTTTGCAGAGGTACTATTCACATTAGGGACACTGAAGGAGATGTAGAATAAGTTACATGATTAATGACAAAAAAAGGAAAGCCGAAGACAAATTAGTGATGTTTTCAGAGGTTGTTTATGATTAAAATTGTACTGTAGAGTTTGATTTGATTTACTATATTTCTTTCTCTTTTCTCTTCAGCTAATTGGAGAGAATGCAACTCTCTCCTCCCATTCAAGAAATAGTTGACAGGTACTTTTACATTACAGGGGTGAAAAAGAATATAAATAAGCTGCCAAAAAATGAATTTGTAATGCTAAATTTCACCTAGGATTATGACATATAGTTACAAAAGAAATAATTCATAGCTTGAATTGCATTTATTACTGTAAATAAATATTACTTCCTCAGATTTTATATGACCTGGAGAATATATTATTATATAATATATTTATATAATATACTATTATATAAAGACATGCACATATATCAGCAAGATAGTTCAGAATTTTATAAGAATTTCTCTTCCATTATAAGAATAGAAAATTCCCCTCTTAATAAAGCAATAAAAATATTTGAATGAAGTAAAAGCTGTACAAATGCTGACTGAAGGTTTAAATGTCTCAAGTCACCTGTGTGTTAAACCAGGAGACTAGCTCTCATACCGAAGGAATTTTTATAATCCATTACATAAATTTACTGTGAATTCTGATACAATATTTTAGACCTGAACATAAAAATATATTTTAAAAAAGGGGAAAAAAAAAAAAAAAAAAAGATTATGTACAAAGACAGCTAGAACACAATCTGCAGAAAATTTATATCTTTTCAATCTTGGTATACTGTAAAATTTACTAGCAAGAAAAGACATCTCTTGTTGCATATGAATAAATGCTGAATGTTTTGAGTACAAAAGCTGTTTTAGAATTCTAAGTTAAAAACTTATGCTTACCTAGTCTTAGAACAACTCTTGATATATTAAAATGTAAACCCAGAAGACAAATGAATAGTTAAATTCATTATTTCTGTGTTTTATCAGACCTCAAGCTTTAGGTCTCAAGCTTGAATTAATGTTCATTGAGAATACTAGTCTTGCCAGAACTCCTCTGACATCTTAATTATTTTGTGTAAATGATATAGTGTTCAGAAATAGCTGTTTGATTTGGGGTGTGTGGCTTTTCCACAATGAAGGTGTGCTGTTCTACTGATAAGAAATGTTAATCATTTCCACAGCTGAAAAGACACATAATATTTTTCACCTTCCCCCAGCCCCAAGCTTAGTATAGCTTCCTAAAACTTTGAAGATACATACAGTTTAGTTTTTTCTCTATAACTATAGACTTGATTGAATAGAAGGCTAATTTGTCAAAGAGTAGTTATATAAGAATGTAAACAGTGCTATCAAAAAGTTTATGAGAGGATGACAGACAACAGAGGGTACTACAAGGAGACGGTGAGGTAATATTTATCAGCATGATAGGCATGAGTCTGAGCAGACAGATTTTCTCATCTTTGTCAAGATATCATTTAAAGGTCACAAAAGTATAGCTATTTGTGCTGAATATTACAATGAGATTCCAGTTTGGAACCTTTTAGGGATGTTTGCTACACAAAAATCTTCGTTTTTATAAAAACACAACAGGTTTCATAAGGAAAAATTGCTACAAGGAACTTCAGCTAATGATTTCCAAAATCTTTCCTTCCAGCTTGGGCAGTGATCTAGTAATAAGTGAAGAATAAGTCAATTCAAACCTTCCTTGTCTGTAAAATTTGATAGTGCTATAGTACTTGAGGACATGTGATGCAATGAAAGTGACTTTTATACTGATCTCATTAGTCTTATGTGATGCATTGTTAACAATATATTTTATCATGTTACTCAATTTGTATAAATTTCAAAATTTCCATAGCTTAGTGTGGCAGTGTACACTCCCATAAATAGGGGTCAGCCCAAAGCCCATGGAGCTCTCCTGTACTTCAGCAGGGTGGGTGCCATGATCTTCCCCTTGAACAAGGATGCCTCTCAAGGTTATTCCTAGAGACTGAGTGATTTCTTACCTGCAACAGATATTTGGCAAGTGACTAATACATATCTTGTTGAAACTTTGCAAGTAATTTGCTAGGCATGCTGAGACTTTGTAATCTTAGCTAAGTGTTATAAAGGATCAATTATTTATGCAATCGTTTAGGCATAAACTGTTAAATCTGGGATTAGGATAGGATCTTGTCATATCTAGACTCCTCAGAGTTTGGATGGCAAAAGGGACTCTGCTCTGAACCTCATGATTCAATTTAAGGGTCTCCCTGATGCTTTCGGTTTGACCTTGTCCTCTAGTCAGTCAAATCATCAAATGACCTTACCATCACAATTCTAGTTAATGCTGTATTTAAGTTTTGTTTAATTATTGCATTTAAGTTTTGTTAAATTTCTTTCTTATTCACAATTAAGCCCTGCTAAATCACTATTTCCATCAAAAAATACACTGCTGCTTCTCTGAGTGAAATGCATAATTCCTTTCATGACACTTAGAAAATTAACTTTTTTTTTTTTTTTTTTTTTTTAAGAAAAAAAGAAACGTAGAAACAGCTAATTTACTATGATGTACAAGGTTAAATACTTCTGATCAATCTTCCTAATTATTACAACAACAACAAAAAAATACTTCATTAAATATATTAATACAGTATGCTATCCACAAAAATAAATGTGGATAAAAAGTAACTCAGATTATTCAGTAACTATAGCTCCTTAGAAATTAGCTACCTCAGCCATATATATTTAACTCAAATAGGACCTGCAGTCCTATTTGCAGTCTGAATGATTTCTGTTTGGAGGGGATCCCTGGTGTCAGACTTCATACAGTCATGTACAGCCCCACCATCCATGTTTAGCCCAGAGGAAATTGTCTCAGAAAAGATTTACCAAGGTTATCCCTGATAAAGCTCTATGAGGGTGAATCCCACAGTGTGTGATGTAGGATCCATCTTGGAAAAAAGTAGTTCAGTCCAGCTAGAAAGAAATGTACATTAAAAATAATGTCCAGGGGCCTGAGTCTCCAGGCAACTTAGGTAATGTTCTGTATTATGTGAAATGTCTAGAACCATCTTATCTGCAAGGAAATTAGTGAGGTGTTAACTGCAAAGTGGTTTGGTAAGAATAAAAACAAAAACAAAACACAAATAAACAAGTGGGTGAAATTTGGGCTGCATACAGACACACACTCTATGTTCTCACAGTCTTCTTGAACTGAAAACTGCAGTGCACACTGGCAGGGTGAATAGCCTCTATATACCAATTTTCTGTGAATTGGTCTTATCTTTGATCTAATCAACACTTCTGACTTCAATAAAACAAACAATAGATTCTGGCAATTAATTCCATTATTTAAGTATGTTCTGTGTGAATAAATCTCCCTCTCTCCTTTTTTTTTGTTTTTGTTTTGTTTTGTTTTGTTTATTTATTATTATTCCATTTTTCCCAAACACTTTTTTTGTGGTAAAAGAGTAATCATTTCCCTTCCCACTCCCCTAGTTATTTATTTTTTCAGATGTGTAATCTATCCTTTCCTTCAGAAACTTATTTTTGAATTCTTTCCAGTTTTCTAACTTTCATACTGTAGTTATTTCATATCTCTATTTGATCATTTCTTCTTTGTATACTTCTATGCAATAATAGGAGCTGGCCAAGCCGCTTACCATCATTAATCAGCAGTCCTGGCTATTGGGGGAGGTCCCAGTTGACTGGCAGCTAGCAAATGTGACGCCCATCTACAAGAAGGGCCAGAGGGCTGACCCGGGGAACTACAGGCCTGTCAGTTTGACCTCAGTACCAGGGAAGCTCATGGAGCAGATTATCTTGAGAGTCATCACGCAGCACTTGCAGGGCCAGCAGGCGATCAGGCCCAGTCAGCATGGCTTTATGAAAGGTAGGTCCTGCTTGACGAACCTGATCTCCTTCTATGACAAAGTGACGCGCTGGGTGGATGAGGGAAAGGCTGTGGATGTGGTCTACCTTGACTTCAGCAAGGCTTTTGACACCGTCTCCCACAGCATTCTCCTCAAGAAACTGGTTGCTCTTGGCTTGGACTGGCGCACGCTTCGTTGGGTTAGAAACTGGCTGGATAGGCGGGCCCAAAGAGTCGTGGTGAATGGAGTAAAGTCCATTTGGAGGCCGGTCACCAGTGGCATTCCCCAGGGCTCGGTGCTGGGGCCGGTCCTCTTTAATATCTTCATCGATGATCTGGATGAGGGCATTGAGTGCACCCTCAGTAAGTTCGCAGATGACACCAAGCTAGGCACGAGTGTCGATCTGCTTGAGGGTAGGAAGGCTCTACAGGAGGATCTGGATAGGCTGCACCAATGGGCTGAGGTCAACTGTATGAAGTTTAACAAGGCCAATTGCCGGGTCCTGCACCTGGGGCGCAACAACCCCAAGCAGAGCTACAGGCTGGGAGATGAGTGTTTGGAGAGCTGCCAGGCAGAGAAGGACATGGGAGTGATGGTGGATAGTTGGCTGAATATGAGCCAGCAGTGTGCTCAGGTGGCCAAGAAGGCCAACAGCATCCTGGCTTGCATAAGAAACAGTGTGACCAGCAGGGCTAGGGAGGTGATCATACCCCTGTACTCGGCTCTGGTGAGGCCGCACCTCGAGTACTGTGTTCAGTTTTGGGCCCCTCGCTACAAGAAGGACATCGAGGTGCTCGAGCGAGTCCAGAGAAGAGTGACGAAGCTGGTGAGAGGCCTGGAGAACAAGTCCTACGAGGAGCAGCTGAGGGAGCTGGGCTTGTTCAGCCTGGAGAAAAGGAGGCTCAGGGGTGACCCTATTGCTCTTTACAGATACCTTAAAGGAGGCTGTAGCGAGGTGGGGGTTGGTCTGTTCTCCCACATGCCTGGTGACAGGACGAGGGGGAATGGGCTCAAGTTGTGCCAGGGTTGTTTTAGATTGGATGTTAGGAAGAACTTCTTTACAATATTGTTAGACATTGGAACAGACTGCCCAGGGAAGTGGTGGAGTCACCATCCCTGGAAGTCTTTAAAAGACGTTTAGATGTAGAGCTTAGGGATATGGTTTAGTGGGGACTGTTAGCGTTAGGTCGGAGGTTGGACTCGATGATCTTGAGGTCTCTTCCAACCTAGAAATTCTGTGATTCTGTGATTCTGTGATAATATTACATCTTTTCTGAATACATGGCCAGATAAAAGTAAACTTTTACAGATGTGGATGATCTGCGTAGATTTATATATATTATATTCCATACCATATGGTCTACTTGCAGGATGTGGTGATTGAGTGTTTTATTACTACTTTTTTGTTTATTTGTTTATTTTTTTTCTTCCTTATTCCTTCAGTGTCTTTATATGAACCAACAAGTTTTTTTCACTTTTGGTTTTCCTATTCTCTCCCCTGTCCACTGGCCAATGGAGGGCGAAGTGAGTGTAAGCAAGCAGCTGTGTACTGGTATCTTCTGGCCATGGTTAACTCACCACAAATTCTTTTTTTTTTTATTTATTTAATATATTTTAATTTATTTTTATTTTTCTGGTAACCGATAGCAGAGTAGATGAGAAATCTGAAACTGAGTTTGTGCTACTGGAAAAACAGTAAAGCTGCTCTTCCAGGGCTGTGTCCCTACCCTTTTCATCTCATAAAATACTGGGTAACAAAGACCTTTCTTTGGAAGATCTACCCATTTCCAAGAGTGTGCAACAAAGCAAGCTATTCCTCCAGGATAATTACAGAGAGGAGCTTGTAATTTGTTATACAATAAAGCAGGCAAGTATTGTACTTACTAAGCCTCACCTTCCATTAATATGTTCTGATAAAATATGGTGTTTATTTTTCACCAGGAAGTGATGGTTTCAGGTTGTTATGAGTGAAGCAAAAAGCACTAGAGCTTCTGTTGTACAAGTGTTCATCCCATGTTGGTTGTTTCTCTGTGTTGAAAGTGGCACAAAAAAGAAGTATGGTCATGTTCACATCACATTATGTTCTGTTCCTCATTTACTCCACTCTAGCATCAGTAATCAAAGATATTATGGGCCATGAATGTAGTTTTAGTCAGTAAAGCACTTAGAGCCATGACTGAGAAGCAAAGAGACTAGATGTCTCTAGATGTCTCTTTGGTTCTCATTCTCAGCTCCACAAATGCAGTATCAACATCCAGAACTGAACACAAATTTGGATCAAGCTATTTTAAATAAACAAGTTTAAGCATCTTCCAGAATCCTGCAGAAAGGGATATTAAACAGTAAAACAGTAAAAATAAATGTTTTAACTTTCATTTTTGAAATAAAATTTCAATAATAAATTTAACTAAAATTAATAACATTATGTATTAAGGTTTTTCATTCTCTGAAAATATTTTCCCAGCCTCGGTGCTTTTAATTTGAAAATGAAAAACAGCAGCAACAACAAAAATATGAATCACAATACTGTTTTAAAGGAAAAAGGTGAATATCCACATTTGACAAAGTTAAAAATAAAAATAAAATGACACACTTCTATTTAAAATACACATTTCTGTTAAGGTATTTTTGTATCTGACGAGAGTAGAATCAAAATCAAGAATTAAATGATATTTAATCTAAATAAGTTAAAGCATAGCTATATATATTGTTGTGTATGCGTATATGTACATGAACATGAATATGAATGAAAGAGAAACACAGAGAAGTAATTAAATAACATAAATGAAAACCAATCTTATATCATATTAGGGTATTATATAATGCAAATATATTTCAACGTGTTAAACAATTATTTCTGAAAGCAGAGGGGACCAAACAAAACAAAACAAAACAAAACAAAAGAGAGAGAGAGTGAGAAAAAATATATATTTTCAATATTCTCTGAATAACTCTGAAGCGACAAAATCTCATGAAGTTCAACAAGGCCAAGTACAAGGTTCTGCATGTGGGTTGAGGCAATCCCAAACGTGAACACATGCTAGGCAATTAATAGATTGAAAGCAGCCCTACAGAGACTTGGGGGTGTTTGTAGATGAAAAATTGAACATGAGTCAGCAATGTAGACTTTCAGTCCAGAAAGCCAACCGTATCCTGGACTGCATCAAAAGAAGTATAACTAGCACGTCAAGAGTGGTGATTTTTCCCCTCTACTCTGCCATCATGAGATCCCACCTTGAGTACTGCATTCAGCTCTGGGGCTTCTAGCATAAGAAGGACATGAACCTATTAAAAAAAGTCCAGAGGAGAGCCATGAGGATGATCAAAGGAATGGAGCACCTCTCCTAGGAAGACAGGCTGAGAGAGTTGGGATTGTTTATACTGGGGAGAAGAGAAGGCTCTGAGGAGACCTTGTAGCAGCCTTCCAGTACCTGAGGGGGGCTACAGGAAAGAAAAGGTGGATAACAAATAGGAGGAGCTGGAAGCCATTTGTGACAGGCAAACTATGACCTAGTTTAGTTGCCCTCGCTGAAACTTAATGGGACCACTCCCATGACTGAAGTGCTGCAATGGATGGCTACAAGCTCTTCAGAATGGGGTCAGGAAACTAAGGCCTGGAGGGGGTGTGGGGGGGGGGCATGTAGCATGGCTCTCAATCTTAGAGAGTGTTTCGATGTTTTTGAGCTCAGGGTTGGGAATGATAAGGTAAAGTCCCTGTGGATAAGGGTCAAGGGGTTGGCCAATAACATAGACATCCTGGTGGGGTGGTCTGTTACTGACTGACAAACTAGGATGAAGAGACAGATGAGGCATTCTATAAGCAGCTCAAGTCACTCAATTGCCAGTGCTTGTCTTCATGAGTGACTTCAACTTCCTAGACATATGCTGGAAATACAACACAGCCTTGAGGAAGCAGTCTAGAAGGTTCCTGGAGTGTATGGAAGACAATTTCCTGACTCAGCTGGTTAGCGAGTGTAATAAATGGCTCAGTCTTTAAAATAGGACTATAATCAAAGTTTACAATTTATTAAAGGAATAGAGGTAAGCAAACAGTGCTGGGTGCGCTGGTAGTCTCTGCTCCACCAAGACGCACACCAGTTACATCAAGCAGCTGATTTTTATGCTCCTAGGCTAATACATATTCATTACTACTTCTAAATAAACCAGGGTTTATTTAGGAATCCAAACCCTCCTACTGAAGCATGCGTATCAGTCTCCGGTGGTCCCTCTGGGGGTCTCTGGGGGTCTCTCGTGCTGAAGGCTCATAGTCTTCCTCCCTCTTGTCCTTCTCCTTTGTCCAACTTGGCTGTATGTCAGAGACTTGTGCAGCGTCCCCTGCAAGCTTTGTCTTTTAGTCGTTCTTCAGTTTTCCCCGTCTTCTTAATCTCCTGGCCAGATATCAGAGACTTGCATAGTGTCCCATGCAATAGCCATAACAGTTAGCAGTTGTTCTGAACCCCTCCTTCCCCCCCCCCCCCCCCCCCAGATATCAGAGACTTCAAGGAAAAGCCTACAAATACATTTCCCTTCAAGCTCTCTATTGACATGAATTGCTAAAACATTCCTTTGCAAGATACAAGAATTATATACATTAACCACTCTGTTTTTCTTAGACTTGTGGTTATACAAGGGTATGTATGACAGAAGGTCACATTCATCATACCATGTGGCCCTAGCATTGTTCCATATTGACACGAATCAGATGAACACATTTCACATGAGCCTACCAGAGGGAGTGTCCCTCTAGAAAGAACAGAGAAGGAATGATGGGAGATTTGGTGACAGGGAGCTGTCTTGGCCAGAGTGACCATGACATGGTAGAGTTCTCTATTCTTGGTTAAGTCAGGAGGGGGATCAGTAAACCTGCTACCTTGGACTTGGCCTAGCACAAGGGGAGGTTTAGGTTAGAAATTAGGAGTCATTTCTTCTCAGAAAGAGCAGGCATTAGAATGGGTTGGCCAGGGAGGTGGTAGAGTCACCATCTCTGGGGGTGTTTAAGGAAAGGTTGGATGTGGTGCTTAGGGTTTAGTGGGCAATAATGGTGGTAGGGTGATGGTTGGACCAGATGATCTTGGAGATCTTTTCTAACTTTAATGACTCTATGATTCTTCAGTAACGAGTATAGTGACAGGACAAGGGCTTTAAAGCAAAAGAAGGGAGATTTAGTTTAGATCTTAGGAATAAATTCTTCACAATGAGTGTGGTGGGGCACTGGAATGGGTTGCCCAGAGAAGTTGTGGATGACCCATTCCTGGAAGGTTAGGTTGGATGGGACTTTGAGCAACCTCATCTAGTGGAAGGTGTCCTTGCCTATAGCACGGGGGGAGGGGGTGGAACTAAACGGTCCTTTCCAACCCAAACCATTCTATGATTCAATGATTCTATATCTAAGTCAGTAATTAAAATGAAAATAATTAAGTTAAATGTACAGAGAAAAGCTGGCTTAGTCCTACTTAAAAGTAACTAAACAGCTTATGCTTTTCTCAGAAAGGAGTCAGTTTTTAATAAAGTAATGAAGAAACTAAAGCAGCAGCCTGTTCAGGTAAAAATGTTTCAGCAGTCATGGATTATCAGACTGAACACAAGAAACCCAGGAGTGCCTGCAATACTCACCATTTTTGCTTGTTTCCTAATAGCTATTTTTTCTAGCCAAATAAAAATCTGTCAGACCAGACGGACTTAAATGACTTCCAGTTTAGAAATGGATAAAGATTATCTGAGCTTTTCATCAATCAAAACTGAAAATTCACATCAGCTCTATTTGCCCTGAGGTAATTTTTCATCTGTCTCTAAACAGATTGTGTTTCATGTTCTTCCCAAATATATCTTGTTCAATCATAGACAGCATACAACCATTCCTAGTTCCAAATATTATCATTCCATTCCATTAAAAAACAACTCAGTCATGAAAAATATTTTCTTGGACAATATTGATACTCACTTAGTTTTAGAAACGTAAAAAGCTTTTACAAAAAAAAAAAAAAAAACAAAAAAAGATGTTTTTTCTTTGTCATCCTTTTAAATACTTGTGATTGTTGATTGTTGTAAAATAATAATAATAATATAATAATAATAACCTTGATCTCTTGTTGATCTCTTGTCTGTACAGGACCAAAAAAAAAAAAAAAAAAGAAACTGACTATCTATTTGATATTGACCCCAACTCCTTTTTTATTTTTTTAATATTTTTTTTTTTGTTAAAGGCACAGAAGTACAGAAAGCACAGCATTGCTAATTGGTCAAGGGAGGTGATTGTCCTGCTCTACTCTGCACTGGCGTGGTCTCACCTTGAGCACTGTGTGCAGTTTTGGGCACCACAGCACAAAAAGGACATTGAACTGTTGGAGACTGTCCAGAGGAGGGCAACGAAGATGGCGAAGGGCCTAGAGAGGAAGATGTATGAGGAGCGGCTGAGGTCACTGGGCCTGTTCAGCCTGGAGAAGAGGAGGCTGAGGGTGGACCTCTTCACAGTCTACAACTTCCTTGCGAGGGGGAATGAAACAAACACTTCCTCGTGAGGGGGACTGAAACAAACACTATCCTATACTTCTGAAGTATGATGAGCTCCTAAATAACCATAATTAGGCATGACCTTCATTTTGTGTTCTATTTCAATAGCTTTGACCCTGCTCTCAGAGCCAGAAACTGTGCTTTTGAAAAAAAAAAAAAACAACATACAAAAAAACAAACCCCTAAAGTCCCATAAAGTAAGAGTCTAAAGTAATTATATGCAAAAAACCACCACCGCCGCCAACAACAAAAAAAGAGTGAACCCTCTTAGTTATTCAAAAGAAATGGTGATAAATTTATATAACATTACAATGTTATATAACATTATAATATAATTATAATGTTATTATTATAATTATATTATAATTATTATAATAAGAAGCTTATATTTCAGAAGTGTAGGATAGTGTTTGTTTCAGTTTCTGGAATGTTGGCCTTTTTTTTTTTTTATAGCAGTGTTGATTTTAATTATATTTAGAAAAACTTTTCTTCTCCTTTTACTTACAAATAACAATTGAAATTAAAAGGAAAAAAAAGTGCTCAGAAACACAGAGGGCAAATCAGAAAATCTAAAACCATTGAAATATGCATGATTTTTAAGTCTGTGTCAATTATTTTGGGGGTTAGCAATATTATTGTCTAGAATTTGCATGAATAAAGGCTGACTTTAGTCAAAACTCTTAAAATACATGTGGATTTCTTTGTCTCATACGTATTGAATTTCCCAGAAAACAGGGGATTATGGAAGAAACACCATTTTCTTCAAAATAATTGTTATTTTTCATGCTGGAAACTCCATATGGCTTTTCCACTGTTTCTTCCTTACACACACACACAAAATAAAACTGTAGGAAGAATGCTCTGAATGAGAAACACAAACAAAAAATCAACCTTTAAAACCAGTTCTCTAAAACCCATGCTGACTCCTATAGTTAAATCAATGAAGATTTCAAATGCCACAGTATTCAGAATATGACATTTGTAATGCAGTTACCTAGAATTAAAATACATATGAAACTTTCCAGAGTACTTGGTACTTGACTTTAATAACACAGATTCTATGAAGTCAAAAAATGGGTGTCACCACATCCTGAAATATCTGAGAGTTGATTCTTGAAGAACTGTTTATAAGGATGCTACAAAACATCTCACAAATATCAGACAAGATAAAATTGCAAGAAAGAGACACTTTCACATACACATTAGAGAACTCTACAGGTAGTGACCTCAGAAATTGAAGCCCATACCTTCTTTCCTAAAAACAAGTATTATTAAGGTTGGAAAAACAAATAACAAAACAAAAAAATGTTGAGAAGTATCTTCAAGTATTCGTCTGTTTCATGTAAAGCTACTCCAACCTGTGTTAATAATCTTCTTACATGCTTTTTAAGTAAAATCATTGCAAAACAAAGCTCTGCATTAGGATCCCAGTCTGATATTATGAGCCATATTTATCAGAGGGAGTCTTCTCTCCAACTCCATATCAAAACAAGATATCAATAGGCACCACAACCCATCCTTTCAAACACTATAGAAAGCAACCTGAACATGCAGGCTGGATAAGAAGAATAGAAAGCCACAATAGTGCATTTGTTCCCGTAGTCTGATATGCAGAAATACAGTCAACACATACTTAACTGCCATTAAGACCACTCCTATGTCATAGCACCCAAGGCCAGTGTTTAAAACAACAGCAGCACAGCACAGCAGCAATAATAAAATGAAAGAACATGTACAGATGGAACCTTTTGGGTTAAAAATTCAAATAAGATGGGTTGAAGACCCCTTCCCACAGAAGGAGTCCCCCAGCCTTGATTTCAGGTCAGCAAGGTGAAGTAGTTTCCTGGGTGGCAATTTACACATATAGCTACGTCTATTTTATTATAAAAGTATGCTCCCTCATTCTTATGTTAAAGGACTTCTGCTTATTCATACCTCTTCACCTTAAAGAACATGTTAATTGCAACTCCTCCTGCCTCCCACAGAAGTTGTTGTCCAGATCTGAGTGCTGAAGCCAAGAGCAGCCCAGGAGGCAGTCTCTTCCCTCACTGCTCAACCCTTCCTTTTCAACCAGAATGTGTAGAACTTGCATAAAACATGAATATAAACAAAACATATACTCTAGTACTCTTTTATTGGTATAAAGTTTTTAAACATAAAACCAAATCCAGTAAACTGAATCTGGAAGCCATGATTTTAAAATAACACATTTCTGTGATTATAATGACTCTGGTAAGTCAGTGGAGATGCTTGGACTTGTAGAAAGAAATTCATCAAGATTAGGATTTCAGGTCTAATTATTTAGTTTTCTGATATATGTTTTGTTGTTCCATGTTGTCATAAATCTTCCTTTAAAACTTTCAAGTTCAGGGCACCTTAGTACCTATCATGCCAAATCTGGTGGAGAAAAATGTAAGGTGTTTCAAAGGGATATAATGTTTTACATTATTCCATCCCTGAAATTATTTGAACTCAACTTGTAAACTAAGTTTCCTACTTTATGCATACTTACTCCTTTCATCATTTGCATTCCTATGATTGTAACTGTTCTCTCTTCATTCTTAATAATAGGAGCATCTTATGGAAGGAATTTGGAAGTAGAATATGTAAGTAGAAATATCAATTTTTAGATATTCCTTTTGAGCATTTTCATTACACCTTGGACATCATTGTTGGTCATTCTCTCCATGAAACATTATTACTTGAAGTGCTTCCATAGTTTGGGAAATACTGGACTACATTATATTAGTCTGCCTATTTCAGATATCAGGTGCAGGAGAGATGGAATCTTGCACAAGTTATTTGTCATCTGTGTATTTGGATGTGTTCCAAATTGACGTTGGATCTACCTTCTCCTTTTGATTTATATGCTTTTACATACAAAAAGTTGCAGCTACATAGATGGAGACAGAATTAGGTCCACTGGGTTATTATTATTCATTGAAGAAAATGCAGAAAAAATGCTGGTGTTGCAGTTTGTCTAATTTAAAACCAGTGACAAGTGGAACGTAGGATCCATTTATAGAAGACTATATTCTTCCAAGCAAGAAGCTTAGTTTTGCTTCTCTGACATCATTTAAAGGGCAAGGTAAGAATATATTGAAGGAAACTAATGTATCTTCATTCCTTCAAATAAACAGAATGACCTTTCCCAAAATTGGAAGTAATCTGTTTTTTGTTAAGTATGTCTTATTGTGAGGTTTTCATCATGTGACTTAGCAGTGGGAAAGTGGGAACAGAAATGATTTTACTGGACAGATACATATGATAGTTTTACTTAAAACCTAAAGTCAAGAAGCTAAAATAACCAGCCAAGAGTTTAGTTTTGCTAGCAGTACATAGAGGAGACCATGTGCTAGGATACTAGGTTATTTCCACAAAATGAATTTTCTAAGTTTGTATGTTTGGGAAACTGGGGAAACACTATAACTAATTTCCTTTCATTTGTCAATATTAATGGTGAGATCTCTACTCTGACAGTATAGAATGCTCTAAAAATAAATATGGAGATTAGAATTTTCATCTGTGAAAGAAAAAATAAGCTCAATGGTCTGTAAGTTCAGGTTAATGCGTAAGAAGAAATAAAAAAAGCTCAGATGGCAACTAAGTGGGAATACAAGTTCTAGCCACTGGTCAAATCAAATTGCCAAAAGGAAACACAAATTTGAATAAAGAAAAATAAAACCTTGCCCTACATCCACCACAAAATCATATAATATTAATTTTCCTTACGTCCCTAGAAAGACCAAACCGTGAAAAAGAAATCTCACAATAAAATATAACAACTGGACTAATGACTGCATTCCTAAGTGATGGCAAATGCACTCCAGGGAATCCCAGCCACCTCAAGCCACTTAAAAATAAATAAATTATAAAAAGGAGAGGATAGGAATCCCTGTGGAGAGGGAAAAAGGAAATACGTAATGAGAATTCAAGACAGGCTAATGTTAAAAATAGCACAATATGATTTAGAGAAATCATTTCAAATGATTAAATATAAATTAAAAGAATAAACTTCCTACCCCCTTTTTTCATCCCACAAACAACCAGAAGAAAATAACTAGCTGGGAAAATTAAGTCCAAGATGTCTGACTTCATTACTCATCCCTCAGGGAAGCTCTTATAGCTAGACATGTCATTTTCCACATCACAGGTTAATTTTTAACTAATGAGAAAAGAAACTATGATGTATTTATATAAATTTATAAACTTCCTGTATTTAATACAGAAAAGTTATTTGTTTCCAGTTTGTGCAAGAAAAATGTGAGTTGTCTTTAAATTACTGATACAATAGTAGGAAAAAAATACTGATTAACCAATTAAAAAGAACCTTTCTGTTGAGTTACTTTACATAGTGTTTTTACTAGCTCTGTTTCTGAAGCAACCACATGAAATCATCACTATACACAATCAGTAAGATTAATACCATATGTCTTAGTAAGGAAAGGGAACAGCTTTTTGTAATCAAAGACAATAAGATAATAATTATAATAATAATAAATCTCTACCTATACTTTGTAGGTATCTCTTTGTATCAAGAAACAAAAAATAGTATAACTCTTACTAATTTGACTGAATATTTATTTCAGTATGATACTTATCAGAATATAGATACAGCATTTATTTCTGTCTACTCTGCATTTTTTCTGGTGCATGTTAAATGAAAGAAGAGAAGTTTCACATCTAATTTTATTTCTATGAAACATTAGATTGTTAAATATTGCATTTGAAAAGACACTTTATAAAAGCTAGCCAGCAATAAAACTGTAACAAAAGTATGTTGATATTTTACTTCCATTTATATTGGGTTTGACTGGAAGTTCTTGAACAGTTTTCTTCAGGAAAACAAAACAACAACAAAAAAAGTTTGTTAATTTGCTCTGAGAGCAGACAGTAAACATAAGTGATGAAAACCCTTCTTAAACCAAGCCAAAGCTCTTTTATGAGGGTTAATTAATTGGGGTAGTAATCATTTCTAAAGAAACTAATACAGTCTTCCAGACATTAAAAATAAATAAATAAATAAATAAATAAATAAATTAGGAGGGAGTGGTTGGGGAGAAGGGGAAGGTGTATTTCTGAGTAGATTTGTGTTTAAGAACCACCCTCAACATGCAAACAAAGCTATGTACTTCTATATTTAGCAATGTCTTTCCTACTGGGCAGCAGTTATTTTGGAAAATCAGAGAATATCAATTTTTAGGTTAGGTAAGACTCTTAGTTACCATCGCTGTAGTCCTTAGTATGCATATTCAATAGATTTCCTGCTTACTCTCTCCTCTTCTCCCTCTTAAATATTATCATTCAATTTCTGCAGTAGGAAGAAAATTGATAACTTCAAGAAATTATTAAGCTCCTAAAAATGAACATAACCTTTCATTCAAAAACGTAACCATTCACAGCCTTCTCAGTGGCATTTTGCCAACTCCTTCATGTTTATATCTCAAAGACCTTTAGTTTAACAAGCAACAAATGCAAGAACAGAATAGTAGGAAAATCATTACCCACGTAGATAACTTGTATCTGAGGGTAAAAGTATGGAACTTAAGTAAAGATAGAATGTCATCTTCTTCCTTTACTGAGAAGGTCTTCTTCCTTTTTTAACACCTTGCTGTCTTACCGTAGATATTTCTGGTTACTGAGATGAAAAGAAGATTTAAGTCTCTGGTAGGATGACTAGTCTGGGTCATATGCCATTTAAAGTGTTATTCTGAAGTATATCAGATGGGTAACATTTGTAACATTTTGTGGACATATAGATATGTACGTATTTGTGAGCATATGTGTTTGTTTCTGTGTGTGAAAAACATGGATCTCACGTAAAGTTTTTGCTATCTTGTGTTTCTGTGTGTCATAGAAATGTAAAATAAATTGATTGTTTTCTAGAACTGCCTGCAAAGATTTGCTTTGAAATTCCAGTGTCACTTAAAAGAAATTTGGATTTCTGGGTTGCTGATTCTAGTGTCTCCAGTTTTAAAGAGCTGGCCTTGTATTTTTTCAGCATGCAGGTTCCTCCTGTGATGAAATTACACATGGAATTGCTATCCTAGCTCAAACATTGAAATAAATCATAGCCTTGTGTTACGATTTTGTAATCAAGTAATCTCAGTTCTTTTGATCAGATGAGAAGATGTCAATGAGAAGATTTTGTGGTAGGGTTATAATTGTCTATTAGAAACTGAACATTTTTCAGAAAACTTAGACAAATGATGGATGCTCAAAATAGCATAAAAAGCTTTTTGTCTAGTGTAATGGAAAGGATAATACAAAAAGATTATATCGTGTGTGGTTTTTTTTTGTTTATTTGTTTTTTGTTTGTTTGTTTGTTTTTTAATCTATGACTACTGCTCTCTCTAACTCATTCATAACCAGGAAACTTTCAGCTTTCCTGGCAGACAAGCTCCATTCAGCTTTCCACTGAAATCACGTAACTGTATCTGATTGATGGAAGTGAGAAGACATTAGAGATTCTAAATATATGTTTTGAAAGGACCCTTTTTCAAGGCAGAAGAAAACAAAACAAAGATAACCCTGTGTGAGGTGCATGAAAGTCTCACATTTCAATTCCCTGAAGTAGATTTACAACTATATTTTTACTATAGTGGAAAAAGAGAAACATGCACAGCTTTATTAACCTTTAATATACAAAAATTTATAAGTAGAATGAATGAAAAATCATATAAATATTTGTTTACATATTGTGCAAAAGAAATATGCCATATGACCTGAAATAAATTAAAATTCTAAATACAAGTAACACTGGAGAAGCAAATGAAACGTGACTGGCAAACACTGAAAAAAATCATTCATATAAAAATCTGTTTTGCCTTGAAGCATCTTGAGATTTGATATCTTACAGACATCTAAAACTGTTATTAACAACTTTTCCATATAGACTTTCTAATATAACATTTTACCTTTATTTTTGACTGTTTAATATCTTCAGAGACACGGAAGAGCTCTTCAGTGAACTCTTTTAAATACTCTTTTAAATGTGGATGGATGAAGAGCTGACAGAGAGTTTATAGGTCAGGATTAGAGATAGGACAGGGGAAATTATATTGGGAGTTTGCAACAGGTCACCTGATCAGGAAGATCAAGCAAATGAAGCCCTCTGTAGACAGACAGAGGCAGCCTTATGATCACAAGTCTTGGTCCCCATGGGGGACTTCAACCACCCCAACACCTGTTGGAGGAACAACACTGGATGGCATAAGCCATAAAAGAAATTCTTGGAATGCATTGATGATAAATTCCTTCTTCAAGTGATAGAGGAGCCAGCAAGGAGAGATACTATGCTGGATCTTGTTCTCACCAACAAGGAGGGGCTGGTGGTGAATGTGAAGCTGAAAGGCAGCCTTGGCTACAGTGACCATGAAATGGTACAGTTTAGAATACTGAGGGCAGCGAGAAGGGAGCACAGCAAGCTCACAACCCTAGACTTTGAGAGAGAAGATTTTGGCCTCTTCATAGATCTGGTTTGTAGAGTGCCATGGGAAAAAGACCTAGAGGGGAGAGGGGTCCAGGAAAGCTGGTTAGTATTCAAGGATCACCTCCTCCAAGCTCAGGAATGATGCATGCCAACCAAGAGAAAGTCAGGCAAAATTTCCACAAAGCCTGCATAGATTAATGAAGAGCTTGTAGACAAAAACATGCAGAAAAAAGAGGCCTACAGAGTGTGGAAAGAAGGACAGGTAACCTGAGAAGAATACTGAAAAATTGTCTGAGCTGCCAGAAAACAGGTAAGGAAAACTAAGATCCAGCTATTTGGCTAGGAATGTCAAGGGCAACAAGAAAAGCTTCTCAAAGTATTTTAGCGATAAAAGGAAGACTAGGGAAATTGTGGGCCCTCTCCAGGAGGAAAAAGGATATAGAGAAGGGTGAGGCAACTTTTGTTGCATCACTCTTCACAGGCACCAAGCTATGTGGCATGTTTGACACACTGGAGGGAAAGGATGCCATGCAGAGGGACCTGGATAGGCTTGAGTGGTGTGAGCTTCAGGAAGTTCAAAAAGGTCAAGTGCAAGGTCTTGCACCTGGTCCAGGGCAATCCCAAACATGAATACAGGCTAGGCAATGAATGGATTGAAAGCATCTTTAAGGAGAAGTACTTGGGAATGTTTGTTCATGAGAAACTCAACATGCGCTGGCAACATTCACTTGCAGCCCAGAAAACCAATCATATTCTGGGCTGCATCAAAAGAAGTATGGTCAGCAGGTTGAAGGAGGTGATTTTCTGCCTGTACTCTGCTTTCATGAGACCCCACCTGGAGCACTGTGTTCAGCTGTGGGGCCCCCAGTACAAGAAGGACGTGGACCTACTAGACCAAGACCAAAGGAGAGCCATGAGAATGATCAAAGGCCTGGAGCACCTCTCATATGAAGGAAGGCTGAGGGATCTGGAGAAGAGAAGGCTCCAGGGAGCCCTTATAGCAGCCTTCCAGTACCTAAAGGGGAGCTACAGGAAACCTGGAGAGGGACTCTGTATTAGGGAGTGTAATGATAGAACAAGTGGTAATGACTTTAAACTGAAAGAGGGGAGATTTAGATTAGATGTTTGGAAGCAATTAATTAGTCTGTGAGGATGATGAGGTAGTGAACCAGGTTTCCCAGAGAAGTTGTGGATGCCCCATCCTTGGAAGTGTTCAAGGCCAGGTTGGCTGGGGCCCTGGGCAACCTGATCTAACAGGAGGTGTCCCTGTCCCTGCCCATGAAAGGGGAGTTGGTGCTAGATGATCTTCAAGGTCACATAAAGGCCTTCACAGTAAGTGAAGAGCAAGTTTGAGAATAAATAGATACAAGGTTTGAAAATAAACAGATACAAGTCTATGGGACCTGATGACATGCATCCCAGGGTCCTGAGGGAACAGCCTGATGTAGTTACCAAGCCTCTCTCTGTCATATCTGAAAAGTCATGGAAGTCAGGTGAAGCTCCTGATGACTGGAAAAAGGGAAGCATCTGTCCCATTTTTAAAAAGGGTAGAAAGGAAGACCCAGGGAACTACAGACCAATAACCCTCACCCGTGTGCCTGGCAAGATCATGGAAAAGATCCTCCTGGAAGCAATGTCGAGGCACATGAAAGACAAAGACAGCCAGCATGGCTTCACCAAGGTTAAATTGTGCCTGACCAATCTGGTGGCTTTCTACAATGGAGTGACTGCACCAGTTCATAGCGAAAGACAGATCGATGTCATCTACCTGGCCTTCTGCAAGGCCTTTGACAGGATCCCACCTGACATCCTGGTCTCAAAACTGGAAAGATATGGATTTGATGGGTGGACCATTCAGTGGATAAGGAGTTGGCTTGAAGGTCACATCCTGGTGCAAATTGTGGTTATTAGCTCTATGTCCAAGTGGACGCCCATTATGAGTGGTGTTCCTTGGGGGTCTGTCTTGGGACTGATGCAGTTTAACATCTTTATGAATGACAGACAGTGAGATTGAGTGCACCCTCAGCAAATTTGCAGATGACACCAATCTGAGGGGTGCAGTTGATATGACAGAAGGAAGGGATATGATAGTTGATATGATAGAAGGAAGGGATGCCATCCAAAGAGACATGGACAAGCTTGAGAAGTGGGCCCACATGAACCTACTGAGGTTCAATAAATCCAAGTGCAAAGTACACCTGGGCCAGGAAAATCCCATACATGAGTACAGACTGGTAAAAAATTAATAATAATTGAGAGCGGCCCTGCAGAGATGGGCTTGGGTGTTTTGATGCATCAAAAGCTTGACACGAGCTGGCAGAGCATGCTTGCACTGGAACAGGTTGCCCAGAGAAGTTGTGGATGCCTCATCCCATGAGATGTTTAAAACCAGATTAGATGAGGACCTGAGCAACCTAATCTAGTGGGTGGCATCCCAGCCTATGGCAGGGGGGTTAGAACTAGGTGATCCCTTCCAACCCAAGCTATTCTATCCTATTCTAATAGATACAGGAACTTTCAGATAGTGTAAACACAGCCATTTTCCTGAAAGATTTATTGAGCAAAAATATAAAAAAGGACTGGTGTATCAAATTAAATAAAATCTTATCTGAGGAATCCTATGGTAGGAACTCTCTCACTACCTAAGTAACAGATTCTTAGTTATTGGAAAGCAAACATATTCTACAGTACATCACTATTATTGTACTGTACAGTAATGTACTACACAGTGCCAATGTTGCTTTTGTGCCTGTATGTGTTTGTTTGTTTTCCCCGAATATGCAGAACTTTTTCAATATTTGTATTTCATTTCCAGCTTGTCCAATTATATAGCTAGAAAGTGATACCAGATATACCAGATAGTCATTAGGGTTTTTAAATTTCTGGGGAAAAACAAACAAACAAACAAACAAACAACAACAACAACAAAAAAAAAAAAAAAAAAAAAAACACTAGAGAATCAGAGGATTATTTTCTACTATTTAAAGGGGTTAATTTCTACTTAGAAACTTCATTTGTGTTTAAATATAGAGCTTGATTTATTCACTGAACATGCATTAGATGATGCCTATTCCTTGCAGCTGCACTTGTCTTACAAGAGCAAAATAACCTACTTTTATTTTCAAAGTGTTATTTTTTTGTGAAACTCTATAATCCAAGTGGAATTTCTTGTCATTTCAAATATATAAACCTGTAAAAAAAAAACACCACTGAGTATACACACACACAAAAGAATAATAATACTTAAAGAAAACAAACAAACAAAAAAAGTAAAACTGCTACTTAAACATCAGGTTTTTTGGAAAGCATACTGACCATATATATACATATTTTTTTTCCCCTACATTGGACTGCTGGCCTGAATTGTCAAATATAGTACATGAAAGTGACAAGAATTTGAATTTAGGCTCATGTTTCTTGATGTTATAGGATTCATGTTTTCATAATTCTTTCCTTTACTCCTCACCCCTACCCCACCATACACATTCACAATTCACTTTCATGTCATGTCTTGAAACTTTGAATAGATGTCACAAGAACATCTAATCTTTTAGTCTTGTGGTATAAACTGAGATAATATTTCTAATCCATAATATAACATAAGTAGGAAAACATATTATATCCTATTGTTTTGCTTATTTTGCCTCCATTTTTTGTGCCCAATGTGTACAAGGCACAATTTTATGACATGTATCAACTTTGTTTTTACTCATCAGTATTTTTAGTTCTATTTTGCTTTACCAAAATTAAGTTGTTCTAATGATTAAGGCAAGTCTGTAAAGTTTGATTTTCTGTTTCAAAAATTTCTCTCAGTATACTCCTCACAGTAAAGTACAATGAGTTGAATAAACTTTCTTTTAATTTGTTGAAAACAGTTTTTCATTTTTAGACAACATAAAGTTAAAGTTAAGATATTTACATTATGTTCTAGATTCAGTTTAGCTAGCTATGGCTAAAATACTGAGATAGTAGTGAAAGACACCCTTAACGGGAAAAAAAAAATAATAATAAAATAGCAAGGAGAGAGAGATTTGTGTCTAATGCATAATTTACGGTATCAGAAAAATGGTACTAAAATCTATGATAAATCATTTTGTTTCCAAGCTTTCCTCTTTCCAAAGCAAACTGACTGCAGGAATTGAATGGCTGCGTTCCACCTTGAGAAAGATTCCAAAAATGTCTGTCTTTCTTCAGTTGCCTGATTAGATACCACTGGCTTCAAGCAAATTACATTTTTAATAGCTTTAGTCTTTTACTTTGTGTCCTTCTTCTGCTAGTTTCAGCAGCCTTTCCAGGAATGTATTACAAGGAGTTCCACTTTCAAATACATAAAATAATAATAATAATAATAATAATAATAATAATAATAATAAATAATTAAAATAGATAACAGTTCTCCCTTAAAGCTCCTTTTGTGTCCTGAAGGATACTGAAGAGAGAAAGATTCTCAAGAGCTTTAAGCAACTTTGTTACACTGACTTTTTTCTGATCTGACTATACATTCAGAGAAAGAGAAAGCGAGGAAAAAAAAAATTTCAAAGGATTCAAATCAGGCTTGCAGTTTTCCACTGAAAGGCCTAAATCCTAAACTACTACTATACATTAACCTTGCTCCAATAACATCAGAAACTATAATACAAACACAAATCTAAAACTAACCATTTGACAAGAGTCAAGGAACAAATATACATACATGTTCAAAGCCACAACTACACAACCAATTACTAAACTGCATAACCAACGACTAGATAAATACATAAAACCCCATAAAGTTCTCAATCCATGTTATAGAATAGTTATAGGTTTGTGTAGAAATTACTAATTAAACCTACTCTGTTATCTTCAAAAGACTAGAAGCATATAGCACGTGTATATCTGTATCACTTTATAGTTGCATGCATACAATTAATTTGTCTGTAAGCATGCATGATATGCCTATGCTCAGTATAACCAGTCTCCATAAAGCAGTAAGCAACTATAATTCTTGCTGCAAAATTTGCACAAGAATTAATGTTAGCACAAACTTGAGTTGTTCCTTACCACATATAGATAGTTTTACGGTGCTGACAAAAATATTTTCTTATGGAATATAAATAATGAAGTAAAGACTAATATAATAATTTAAGTGTTAAGAAATAAAGGGAAACCCTCAATATATACCTTTTATATTTGTAATAATTTTTCTCTAAATATATGTAAAGAATAGAATATGTGAACTTCTTCTGAAACTATTCTTAAGTTGACAGTGACATGGTATGAACTCATTTATGGTCACATAAAAACTTTGCAAGAAGACAGACATGGAAAATTTATTAAAGATAATGCTTCTTGAAATGTCAGACATATGATTGCACTGCAGACAGTTATACAATACAGGCTTTCATTCAGCTAACTTTAATATCAGTTTTGGAAACTTGATCATTATTATAACCTCCTTAAGCCTACCAAGATCTCTAGGGACAGTTGTGTTCACATTTGTTTCATTTGTTTTGTTAGAAACTTCTGATTCATCAGACACAATAAATCTTGCAATAAACATGTACGGACTGACAAAATATAACTAGCTGACAAAGTTCTTGTCTCTTGTAATGTTTAGGGAGAGTCAGCATCTTGAATATCCTCATAGTAATGGACCTAAATTATAGTGTTAACTTTTCAGAAAAATCCCTTCTCTGACCAAATTCGAAGGTTACCTAATATGAAGATTGATCTCGAATTTTTTAGAAGCCCTGTTTTAATCCAGGCTTCCTCCATCGCCATACAACAACTCTAAAGCTATGTCAATTAAAAATGCCCAGAATTGAAGATTATGATGGTACCTGTGGATGATGAGTAACCTCGGTGTCAACAAGCTCTTCTAACCCCAGATACACCATTGCAGAGGTAGTCAGGGCTGCATGAGGGACACCTTGCACTCATGATGCCTCTTGGGAAATATGAACTTTGGAAAGGTCCCAGAAGCATCAAAACTCCTGAGCCACACAAGTAAGGGTTTATTCTTTTCAGTGAGTTTACAAATTTAAGAGTGAGAAAATGATTTTCCTCTCCTCAGGAATTTTCAATGATAATTACATTTTATTTTTTTTTTTATTTTTTAATTCACAAATATAGCTTCGGTAATCACATGATATCTGCTAAAAAATAAGGCTATAGAAATGATCCAGCAAAAACCATGGAAGTCTTGAATATCCTTCTAGTATCTAATGCAACTTCTTGATATTCTAGAACAAGATACTATTTTGTAAAAATAAAGCTGTCAACAAACTGTAATTTGTGATGCTTGTACAGCTCTGAATGTTTGCATTGAAATTGCTCTGTCATATCTTTTCCAGTGTGGTTGTCTGTACCTGCTGCATTGAAGCCTGTACACAATCCTGCTAATCTCACCACACACTCCCTATGTATGTCTTGCTGAATCCTGATTATTCAACATAAGACAAGTACAATGCCTGTAAGAATTCTGACTGCTGGCACTCACAGTCTAATCAGGGTGGGGAAATTACATTAATTCATCTGTAACTGCTGCTGATGCCTGTTCTAGGCACAAATAGGTTTACTGCCTATAGTAGATTCTGTCAGAGGAGTGCTACCCTCAAATTCTTTTAATTACCTGAAATATATTAATTACCTTTCTAATTATCTTTCTATTAATTATCTAGATAATTATCTGAAAGATATTAAATATATGCAATAAAAAAAGATATTAAATATATGCAATATATACAAAAGAGGGAAGGGTTAACAAAAACAGAGAAAGAGAAAATGAATTCAGAATGTTATTCGGAAGTAAAAACTTAGATATATAAGGAATGTATGAGCAATTCTAGTCTTTAAGATACCACATCCTATCTCTTTCAAATATTTATCCTTTTTCTCACTTTCATTTATAGAGAACATTTTTTAGATTATTTCATAACAATGTGGTTGTTTCATTTTTTTTCTCATATGATCATAAAAAAATCATATTAAAAAAAAAAACTAGAAAACTCATAAATCTCACTAGCATAGAATTTTTCCATGCAAATGGTGACTTTAATAGATTTCAAGAGTCTCTGCTTCTCTCACTGTTGCTCACTGTTGATGAGTCATGCTATAAGGAAGACCAGAAGAGTTGGAATTTTAAAAGACAGAAGGAGAAAAGGTCAAAAAGGTTAGTAGCAATATCAATTCAAATACAAGAAATACTAAAAAGAAACACTGTTGTCTTAAAAGTGCATGATTAGCCAAAGGGGAGGCTAATGGATTAGCCAAAGTGTGTGTGTGTGAGGGGGGGGATGTGGAAAGAAGGGTGAAGGAAAAAAAAAAAAAAGGTAAAAACTGTATCAGAATGTGCCCAATATTCTTAATGAGTTTTGAAAAGTCAGACACAAGGAAAAAAAAAAAAAGAGAGAGAGAAAAAAAAGTGTTTTTTGTTTGTTTGTTTGTTTGTTTGTTTGTTTGTTTGTTTTGTACTTGCTTGTTTGCTGACAGCTCTAATACCAGAAATAATACAGACTTAGTGCTAGACAGACTTAACTGGAGTTCAGTCATATTAAGGAAATTTAATTTACTGATTTAATTTACTATTGCACTATTGCATATGTAAAGTTACACTGTTTCCTTTATATGTGAGAAATTATTTCAAATATCAGATCATGAAAACTAGAGAAAGTCAAAACTGATTTTGTAACTGCATTACAACAGATCTATTTGCCCAGCAGTTTTACACTAGTACATCAAAGCAACTCCTTGGCTTACAATGAGATATTTTAGGCAAATAAAATGAAAAATTCAAACCTAGAGCCAATGTCCAGTGTTGTGCTCATAATAAGAACACTCTCTTCTTGGTTTAGCTATATTCACTCGTTTGTTTGTTTGTTTGCTTTTATTTTTTAGAGTATTAAAAAAATCTCTATTTTTTATTTCTCTAATATTTATTATATCGTATGCATTCAGTTGGGCTGACCTCTTGTCAGTGTTGACCTTTGCAAAACATATTTCACTTTGTGTGTGACTAACTTTGTCTTAAAACATTTACAAGATTATGAGAATGTTTTTGACTAATTTTGTCAGTTTTTAGTATTGTTGCTGACATCACTAGTATCTCCAAAACCTGCAAAGGGAACAAGGAGGCAACTAGAGCAAATACATTTTGTGGAATAGATGTGCTGTGTAATAGACCTTGCAATGCTTTTCTTCCTTGTGTGAAGAGTGGGGAAATGGAGCATTCACATTTGCATGCTTGGATTTTATACCAAAAGGAGCTAGAACTAGAAAAGAATTGCTATTGAGACAATCAAGGTGTTTCCGGGGATCTGAGATTGATATAAACATATGCAGCCACTTAGACCTTGTTGCATTCCCTTGAAACCTCTTCATTACAGTATCTTCTTTACTGTGAGCGACATTCACTTAAGGTGCCCTGCAAGGCCTGCTGTAGCATATTACTTCAGAAACAGATCTAATAAAAATGGAAAGACAAGCACCTGCATTGCAGTATTTCCGCAGTTAATGTGGGAAATACCATTGTCTCTGCAATGGTATTTTGTGGGTTACAGTATAGTCCGAGGACCATGATGGATTTATTTGAATGCCAATCCAAGGGCATTGTCTCATAATCATCTCTAACAATTGTCTGGACTGCATATCCGACTATCTGTGCAAATATGTTTTGCTGTCATGTACTGTTGTAATTAATGTTACAATGAAAGCTAATTCACATTCTATAAGTGAGTTTGCACTGCCAGAAGGAAATGTCTCTAGATAGATATAGCTGAGATTGTGTTTGCACCATATGACCAAATCAGATGAAAATATTTTATCCTTGAAATTTAAAACATGTCCTCTGCTTATTAGTCTCAAGTAACAGAATGAGCTTTCTACTCCCTGATTGTCTGTGGCAATATATAGCAGTACAATTGGCATCTTTATTGGCAGGCTCTGAAAAATGGAGCGATTATAGTCTGACAGAACAGTGTGGAAAATTTTTGATTTTGTTAATATGGGAGAATTTGTTCCCTGGGACCATCAAAACAACATATTTTCAGCAGTCACTTTACTCAGAAATATACTTCCTAACTATAATATTAAGATACATCAATTAACTATAAAGTGATAATCACAGGAGAAGATGTTTTTATATAGGAACACTTTCAGTAACTCAAGTGTTTTACTACAATCTTTTACTTCTAATTAACACCTTTAACAGATTTTCAGATAATATTTATGTATGAATAATAAATTGTAAAATTTGAAGGAAAAAAAAATCAGCCCGTCATTATAAACTATAAAATTTAGCTGATGATGGGCTTATGCATTTAAATGAGTACAAGGAAATGATGCTTATAAAGATGGACTTAAATTACTAAGAGGAAGAAGACTAGAGATAGTGTATTATTAAACCATTTTTGAACATGTTGCATGAAAGACTGGAAAAAGATAGTTCTTAAATATTGACAATAAGGATGATTATTAATACAGTTTTTGAAATCTGTAACTAGCGTGCTACATCTCAAAACTAAAAATATGATGGACATCTGCATGATAACCAAAACCACACATGCCATTTACTGAATTTGAAAATTAGGTTTTGTATGAACTGATATACCATGAAGATTTTGAACTAGTTACCTGTAGGCTTTCCAAATACAGAACACAAGAAAAGTAGAGTAGACTGTTAGCTTGTCAGATTGCATTAATTTACTGAAGAAGAAGAAATGCAGAATGACAGTAGTTATTATGTCACTGAACAGTTAGACTGTGGTTTTGGAGAGGATTTAGACAATCTGATAAGAACTTTCTGAGTTATGTTGCATCATTATAAAGCTTTTTGTTGTTGTTCTCTATGTGTAAGCTAGTACAAAGTTCTTGCCTGGTGACTTATATCTTATCTGGAAGTAAGTTATTTGTATAAAAGCAGTCAAAATATTGGTTTTCTATAGCTCTCATAGGAAGATTGAACACATAAAAGGGCACCTGTTGTGCGCTAGGTCTACCAGAGACAAATGCCACCAGTTCCTACACAGAGCTATCGTAAAGGTCTTTAGAGGGAAACTGGTAACCACAATCCTCTGAAACTCCACTCACCTCCCTCTCAAATAAATAAACAAAATCCATACATTTTCAGACAAGTCAGATAATTGTTAGAAATATTACAGAATATCTTCAGTAGATAACAGGAAAAGAACATATAAATAAAAATATAAAGGTTAATGCTATCCTGGGATGCATTAGACAAAGTAATCACCTCACTAGAGGGTCAAGAGAAGTGATCCTTCCCTTCCCACATTAGAGTGAGAAAAATATTCAGTAATTGCAAAACTTTTACCATTCATGCTGGAAGAAAACTGTGGCAATTAAAGCAAAGGCTCACACACACAAAATTGGAGAGATCAAATTGAAATCTATACTCAAAGGAATATTTCAGTTTTGACAAACACTGTAAGAAGTAAGAGGAGATAAATGCTTCCAGAGCAGCTGGCATGGTGAAGAAAACTGGGGACAATACAAAATAATAGCTTAAGTATTAAAATAGGTTCTTGACCCTGTGTCACAAATATCAGGGTGATCCCTGAGCACTGTACTGTTGGCCAAGATAGCTATTTTAAGGGAAATTTGTATCCTTAAAGTCAAGGCTTCACAAATTGAGGGGCTTCCATTAAATTTAACTTTTTGATAATTGATTATCACAGAATCACAGAATTTCTAGGTTGGAAGAGACCTCAAGATCATCGAGTCCAACCTCTGACCTAACGCTAACAGTCCCCACTAAACCATATCCCTAAGCTCTACATCTAAACGTCTTTTAAAGACTTCCAGGGATGGTGACTCCACCACTTCCCTGGGCAGTCTGTTCCAATGTCTAACAACCCTTTCGGTAAAGAAGTTCTTCCTAACATCCAACCTAAAACTCCCCTGGCGCAACTTAAGCCCATTCCGCCTCGTCCTGTCACCAGGCACGTGGGAGAATAGACCAACCCCCACCTCGCTACAGCCTCCTTTAGGGTACCTGTAGAGAGCAATAAGGTCACCCCTGAGCCTCCTTTTCTCCAGGCTGAACAAACCCCACTCCCTCAGCTGCTCCTCGTAGGACTTGTTCTCCAGGCCCCTCGCCAGCTTTGTCGCCCTTCTCTGGACTCGCTCAAGCACCTCGATGTCCTTCTTGTAGCGAGGGGCCCAAAACTGAACACAGTACTCGAGGTGCGGCCTCACCAGAGCCGAGTACAGGGGGACGATCACTTCCCTAGCCCTGCTGGTCACACTGTTTCTTATGCAAGCCAGGATGCTGTTGGCCTTCTTGGCCACCTGAGCACACTGCTGGCTCATATTCAGCCGACTATCCACCATCACTCCCACGTCCTTCTCTGCCTGGCAGCTCTCCAAACACTCATCTCCCAGCCTGTAGCTCTGCTTGGGGTTATTGTACCCCAGGTGGAGGACCCGGCACTTGGCCTTGTTGAACTTCATGCAGTTGACCTCAGCCCATCGGTGCGGCCTATCCAGATCCTCCCGCAGAGCCTTCCTACCCTCAAGCAGATCGACACACACGCATAGCTTGGTGTCATCTGCAAACTTACTGAGGGTGCACTCAATGCCCTCATCCAGATCATCGATGAAGATATTAAAGAGGACCGGCCCCAGCACTGAGCCCTGGGGAACGCCCCTAGTGACTGGCCTCCAACTGGATTTGACTCCATTCAGCATGACTCTTTGGGCCCGCCTATCCAGCCAGTTTCTAACCCAACGAAACGTGCGCCAGTCCAAGCCAAGAGCAACCAGTTTCTTGAGGAGAATGCTGTGGGAGATGGTGTCAAAAGCCTTGCTGAAGTCAAGGTAGACCACATCCACAGCCTTTCCCTCATCCACCCAGCGCGTCACTTTGTCATAGAAGGAGATCAGGTTCGTCAAGCAGGACCTACCTTTCATAAAGCCATGCTGACTGGGCCTGATCGCCTGCTGGCCCTGCAAGTGCTGCGTGATGACTCTCAAGATAATCTGCTCCATGAGCTTCCCTGGTACTGAGGTCAAACTGACAGGCCTGTAGTTTCCCGGGTCTGCCCTCCGGCCCTTCTTGTAGATGGGAGTCACGTTTGCCAGCCAGCAGTCAACTGGGACCTCCCCCAATAGCCAGGACTGCTGATAAATGATGGTAAGCAGCTTGGCCAGCTCCTCTGCCAGTTCTCTCAGTACCCTTGGGTGGATCCCATCCGGCCCCATAGACTTGTGCACATCCAAGTGCCGTAGCAGGTCACCAAACAGTTCTTCGTGGATAGTGAGGGCCACATCCTGCTCCCCATCCCCTTCCACCAGCTCAGGGTACTGGGTATCCAGAGAACAACTGGTATTGCCGCTAAAGACTGAGGTGAAGAAGGCATTAAGCACCTCCGCCTTTTCCTCATCTCTTGTAACTAAGTTTCCCCCTGCATCCAGTAAAGGATGGAGATTCTCCTTAGTCCTCCTTTTTGTGTTGATATATTTATAAAAATGTTTTTTGTCATCTTTAACGGCAGTAGCCAGATTGAGCTGCAGATGAGCTTTGGCCTTCCTAATTTTGTCCCTGCACAGCCTCGCAACATCCTTATAGTCCTCCCTAGTGGCCTGCCCACTTTTCCAAAGGTTATAAACCCTCTTTTTTCTCCTAAGCTCAAGACACAATTCTCTGTTGAGCCAGGCTGGTCTTCTTCCCTGCCAGCTCGTCTTTGGGCACGTGGGGACAGACCGTTCCTGTGACATTAAGATTTCCCTCTTGAAGAGCGCTCAGCCTTCCTGGACCTCTCTGCCCTTCAGAACCGCCTCCCAAGGGACTCTACCAACTAGTGTCCTGAGCAGCTTTATATTCTAGTAAAAAACAACAACAACAACAACAACAACAACAACAACAACAAACTTTTCTTTGGAAACTTTCTATCTAATGCCTTAAAATTACTCAAGAGCTTTGCTTCTTCAACAAACTGTCCACAAGGACAGTTTGAATTCCGATATTTGGCTCTTACACTTTGACACTTGAAAGAATGTTTAGTTAAAAGTCTAGAAAGGTCAGAATAATAAAAAAGAATCTAAAAAGAAGACAGTGCTCTATCAGTTTTATAAATCATAGCTTTGAAGTAACTATTACAGTATTCATAACTGTAGGTTATTTGTGTCTTTCTCTTCACTGGTCTGGATTTTAGTTGTATTTATCATCTGATTGAATGCAACAAGTAGTTTTGTATATATAAATTTATATAATGCCTTCAACAGTTAGTATAGCAGATAAATAGGTTGTGCTAGCATTTGGGGGTTTCTTCAAGAATGAAAATATAAACTGTGGAATTGCAGTATTGTTATTACAATTACCCAATTGAAACTCTGTAGAGCAATTATGTTAACCTGCAGATAGAAAATGATTTGAATTATCTAAAAGACAACTAAAAAACTGAAGAATTATGATTTTATTTTTTTTTCAGATCTCATTGCAGTGTTAATATCAAAGATATACAAAGTCCTTGTCCTGCCATGTACTTACAGCTAAGGCTACAAAACTAATTTAAAAAAAAGAGAGAGAGAGTTCCTGAAGTTAATAGGTAAGCAAGGTAAGCAAGTATTGGCTGTACTCTTTTCAGTTACCAAAAATATTTTACCATCTGAAGCCTACTGTTGAAATAAAATTTATTCAACAAGATGAATCCTGCTAGATATAACCAGAGAAGGCATATTAAAAATGTCTATTGGAGTAACATTTAGCTTCCATTTGCACATCATTTTTAGACAGTGAGAAATTCTCTCTCAGACATAAAGTATGTCATGCCCCACTACTGCATAAAATAGTAGTTAGAATGTTAAGATCACTTTAGGGAAAGTAACAGCAAATTTCTGAAATCTGGAAATAAGGCAAGCCTTGCCACAATAACAAGCATTTGTAGTCTAGGCACTCAATGATTTACTGTTTCATGCAATATGTTGAATTTCTTCAAGGGGAATTTTTAAAATGTTGACAAGACAGCTCTTTACTATTAATTTCCTAAAATCTCAAAGTTTTCTCTGAAGAATACTACCTGAATAATTTTATTTCAGTTTCTTCATTCAGAAGATTAATTTTTTCATGCACAGGTAGGCTTCATAGAGATACATATAGAAGAAGATAGAATGAACAGAAGAGCACTACAGGCCTTTTTATTTTTATGTTTTTTGATTTTTCAGAGAAGAAGAGTAGCAAATGAATGAATTCTGAAAGTGTAAGGAATAATTACACTGTCTTTCATAACAGTTGACTGCAGCCTGCAGCCAAGAGCGCTAAGCTCAGTAGAATGGATTAGGAGTCTGCTGATAGGTAAGGTCTTTTCCCTTCAGTTGCCAACATACTTTAGAGTATTTCTGTGCTGTAATATCTTCTGCAGAGTTGTCGAAACAATACTAATGCCTACAGCTCAGATCAGGTAGCCTTTACCTCTCATCTTTGTCACCTAAAAAACCAACCAACCAACCAAAAAAAAAAAATGCTAGAGAAATGCTCTGGTGATTGGTAATTCTGTGCCTCACAACCACCAACATAAAGGCAGTTCCTCCAGGTTGAACATTTGCCAATATAATTTTACCACAATGTGGTAAAAAGCAAAGGTTATAAGTAAAAGTAAAAGAAACCTAAATCTCATCTACAAATATTTTTTTTATTTTTTTTTACAGGTAAACTGTACAAATATTCCATTGTAATAATCACCCTCTCTCCCTCAGCTTTTGGCAATATTAGCCTTAAAAATTTCCATATCTGGATTGCATAAGAAAAAACAGGTTAAGTTTTCAATAAGGATTTTGTTTAATCTATTGTCTTTCAGAGAAGATTTTTAACTTTGACTTTTATGGTATCTTGTAGAAAGGACATCAGGATTTCTGAATCACAAGAAGTTATTTTTCTTATGTGATAAGGTATCAAAATGTATTTGAAATCTAGAGTGAATTATATATGATCTTATTGTATATTGTTGAATGATTCAGTGTACAGAATTCTATTTCTTTTTTCTTTAGTGAACTGTATTTGAAAAGGCACTTATGTATGTAGAGAATTGGAGAAATGTATAAAAAAGAACACAAACTTCCTATAAGTGATTTGCTCCGTATTTATAGATGTGCCTTAAAGCTTTTTATTTTTGTGATTTTTATAAACAATTCTACATATACTGAATTTTTTTTCAAACTTTTGTTTCTATGCAACTTCTGCTGAAGGGCAAGAAAAGTCCACTTCTATTTTTAATAAATATTTATTTATATTTATTTAATATTGAATACCTGCAATTAAGAAAATAGTATTCCACTGTATTACATCAAACTCTAGAGTGTAGGTATGAATAAATCTGTTTCTTTCATGATTGTTTTCCCAGATTCCTTATCAATTCATAAATCTGATCAAACAACTTCCAACTAAGAAGTGTTTTTTGTTTTTTAATGTATTTTTATTATTATTTTGTTTGTTTGTTTGTTTTTGAAAAATACTGATTCACTGAAGAGTGAATTTGTGTTCAGGAATTAATTTTTGGTTGTCATGTTTTAACACAACTGAGTTCTACACAGCTGCTCAGTCACTCCACCCACAGCAGGATGGGGGAAACAATCAGAAGGGTAAAAAAGTATAAAAAAATTGTGGGTTGAGACAGATAGTTTACTAGGTAAAGTAAAATCTGCACATACAAGCAAGGTAAAACTAGGAATTCATTTAGTACTTACCATCATCAGGTAGATGTTCAGCCACTTCCAGGAAAGTAGGTCTCATCACGTGCAACTTGGGAAGTCAAACATCATTGCTCCAAACACCACTCCAAATATTCCACCTCTTCTCTGGTTTCCTCCCGCTTTCATTTCTGAGCATGACACCATATAGTATAGGGCATCCTTTTGGTCAAGCTGTGTCAGCTGTCCTAACTGTGTCCCCTCCCAGATCCTGTTGCACCCCTAGCCTGCTTGCTGTCAGGGCACAGTGAGAAAGAGAGAAGGCCTTGACTTACTGTGCAAGTACTCCACAGCAACAACTAAAACATCAGAGTGTTATCAGTACGTTTTGTCACAAATCCAAAACACAACACCATACTATGAAGAAAATCAACTCTATCCCAACCACAATGGTAAATAGTACAACGGTAAACTCTGACATTCTGATTACATTTCAAAACCTGTTTGTAAATTGTGAGACATGTTGTAGGATGTGTATACATTATATTGTATGTATTTCATTGCACGTTTCTCCAGCTTCAATTTTCAAAAGAAAACCAATTTTGTGAATTTCCTATAATAGGATTTTTAAAATATTTAATGAAAGAAAATAGTATTAGAGATTAGCATTCATATCAACCAAAACAGATAGAAATAATGAAGCTGAGCATATTTTATTTTTTTCCATATGTGTGTGTAGGTATAAATTCCTTAAAACATTTTACGTGTAGTTGGACTAAATAATCTTTTGAGCAGCAGTTTCCTTGGATATTTATTTTTCAGTTAAGTTTTAATCCATTAATTTACTACTGACTTTCTTGAAAGGAACAATGAGATCAGTTCCTAAAGCATGATTAAAACATAAGGACAAATGATAAATTTTGAATGAATACATAGTTCAGGATGTTTATGTCCTTTTTCAAAGTTAATGAATGAAAATCAATCCAGGTTTCATTGCTGAGCAGCTCTTTTCCACCCTCAAGAGAGCTACAAATACAGAGTCAATAATAGTATAAGAACCAATAACATTTTAAATTGTTAAATTAGACTTGTAGATTTTCAATTTAGCCCCAGAGCTAGAGAGTGGTATTTTACATTTGAAGAAAGCAACTCCCTTCCAAGCATAAACACCTCTAGGGCCAAGCAAAGAGATGAAGGTTCAGGATTAAAAGGTCAAGAGAATGGATGCTGACAGTCTAACAGCTGGGTTGGATTTCTAAACTGGCTATTAAAGCTGCTCATTAAATGGCATTTGGGCTCTTTTTGTTTGTTTTTGTTTTTGTTTGGTTTGGTTTTGTTCTTGCAAAGATCAATTGACTCTTTAAGTAAAAAGTATAAAATACAAACACAAAATCTTGTCAAATATGAAATATTTAATTTTCCATTTAAACGGAACTCATAAAAATAAAAATAAAAACAAAAGTTTGTGAGCAAAACAGCTTTTTTATCCAACCACAAGGCAGAAATCCCAGTGAGGAAAACAGCAGCATATTCAGGCTTCCAGGACATCAGCTTGACCAGGTTTGCAGGGCAGTCAGGTATTAAGCTAGATGCATTTCACCTTGTACCCAATGAACTTTAAGGTTTCCTTGGCAACTGGTTCTGTTGGATCTTAGTCTGGAGATTTGACTAAGCATCTCCCAAGCTTTCCAGATAGCTAGAGTTACATGCTTCCATGTAGCAGACCTAACTGATTGCCAGGCTCCCTGGACTCCTGACATCCCCAAAAAAAGTGGAAATTGAGGTTTTTCTGGGAGCACTTAAATTCTAGTAGCAACTCTAGGAGCTACTGTCTGGTGATTGAATGTTCCCTTTGCTGACTCACAGGGCTCACTTAGCTAACTTGCTGGTTTGCAGAAACCTAGTAAGAAAGCAATTCATTAAATGGCAGCTGGGGAAATCTGGAAACTCTGTAATCTTGTGGGATTTCTGTTCTGCTAAATAAAACCCAATACTTTCTAACTTATCATTTTTGGAATTGGGTTGCAGTCATTTGTAAATGGTAGAAATGTTTTGCAGGTCAGATATTTATTTCCTTAGGCAGCTCGTGGCAGCACAAAAAGCATAAAGTTACAAACTGCTTCACAGACTTCTTGAAAAAAGTATGAGAATTCAAAATTAATTTTTAATATAAATCCTATAATTAGCTGCTAGCACTGATGAAAGTTACATGTATTTCATTAGATTCCCTCACTGACAATTTTGCTCTTTTTCAATCATCATTCTACATGCACGAATTAGGACAACCATCCTAATCGTCACATTTATTTTTCTTTTCACCGTGTTGTAGATAAAATCAGATTGTTATTCTATCAATCTTTCCTGTTGCTACTACTGGTTACCACTTTGTGGTTACTGATTCACAGAACCATAGAATCACAGAATCATTGGAAAAGACCTTAAAGATCATTTAGTACCAACCACCCTACCATGGGCAGGGACATCTTCCACTAGATCAGGTCACTCTAATCTCTACCCAGCTTGGCCTTGAACACTTCCAAGGATGGGGCATCCACAACTTCTCTGGGAAACCTGGTTCAATACCTCATTACCCTCAAAGCAAAAAAATTGCTTCCAAACATTTAATCTAAATCTCCTCTATTTCAGTTTAAAATCATTACCTCTTGTCCTATCATTACATTCCCTGATACAGAGTCCCTCTCCAGCTTTCGTGTAGGTACTTCCAGTACCTTTAGGTACTGGAAGGCTGCTATAAGGGCTCCCTGGAGCCTTCTCTTCTCCAGTTCCCTTAGCCTTTCTTCATAGGAGAGGTGCTCCAGGCCTTTGATCATTCTCGTGGCTCTCCTTTGGTCTTGGTCTAATAGGTCCATGTCTTTATTGCACTAGGGGTCCAAGAGATGAATGCAGGGCTCCAGGTGGGGTCTCATGAGACCAGAGCAGAGGCAAAGAATCACCTCCTCCAACATCAAAGTGCTGCACCTGGGTCAGGGAAATCCCAGACATGAATACAGACAGGGAGAAGAACTCATTGAGAGCTGCCCTGCAGAGAAGGACTTGGGAGTTCCAATGGACAAAGAGCTTGAAATGATCCAGCAGTGCACACTTCCAGCACAGAAGGCCAACTGCACCCTGAGCTGCATCAACCGAGGAGTGGCCAGCAGGTGATTGTGCCCCTCTGCTCTGCTCCTGTGAGACCCCAGCTGGAGTGCTATGTCTAGGTCTGGGGTACCCAGAACAAGAAAGATATGGACCTGTTAGAGCAGGTCCAGAGGAGGGTCACAAAGATGATCAGAGGACTGGAGCACCTCTCCTGTGGTAAAGGCTGAGAGAGCTGGGGCTGTTCAGCCTGAAGAAGAGAAGGCTTCAAGGGCACCTCTTTGTGGCCTGTCAGTATGTAAGGGGGCTTATAAAAAAAGATGGAGAACAATGGTTTACATGGTGATAGGAAAAGGCAGAATGGTTTCAAAATAAAAGAGGGGAGATTTAGATTAAATATTAGGAGGAAATCCTTTACTCTGAGGGCACTGGAATAGTTTCCTAGAGAAGGTGTGGATGCCCCATCCTTGGAATATTCAAGGCCAGGTTGCATGGGGCCTTGGGCAACCTGGTCTAGTGGACGGCATCCCTGACCAACCATAGAGGGGTTGGAACTAGATGTTCCTTTAAAATTCCTTCCAACCCAAGTCATTCTATTATTGTATGATTCTATTATACCATAATTCTATGATTACCAATAAGCTCAGCCTTTGCAGTGAGAAATTTGGTGCACTCCTAAGTTTTAGCTCTAAGTGCCATACTTTGCTAGTTGTTAACACTCAGGTTACCTGCAATCCTAGCTTTTCTTTTTATCTGCTATACGTGGTACTATAACTGCTTGCTAAAAGAGACACCATCCTACTTTATCAAACTGTCTCCAATAACAAGGCAGTTCTCTGAGGCTAAATGAATATGCCTGTGGAATATAACCATTGTCTTGAGTGGTCTTATAAGATCAGAGACTATTTTCCTCTACTGATTATAGAAAGACTTTGGATGATTACAGGGAACATAGGCTGAGATGAGTACTACACTGAGGGATTTGTCCCAGAGCTCATCGGAGATACAAGGTGCACATTATCACTTATAAATGACAATCTTAACTAGTAATGTACAGTCCTAATTTTTAAACCATCATTTCATTTGGTTCTCATGTTGCTCTGTGTATCTATTATCACTTATTACTCCTTTTTTCTTCTTTTTACAGTAAGATCAACAAAGTTTACTCAATTTAAAAAGATAATAGCTTCCTTAGAGTCATTAGTTAAACCCTTAGGTTTCACCTACCCTTGGGTAAACCCTAGTGTCATTAGCTAAACATTTTCAGTGATTGATTATTGGAACATGGTAAAGCTATTAATCTTTTAACTCCTCATGGTGCGTATTTCCCTTGTGTTTTTTTTTTTGTTTTGGTTTGGTTTGGTTTGGTTTGTTTGTTTTGTGTTTTTTTTTTGTTTGTTTTGTTTTTGTTTTTTGTTTTTTGTTTTTTTTTTCCCCAGGACACAATTAGTTTGGTTTGTTTCAAATGCCCCCTTGTTTAATTCATTCATTGCTTCACTTACGTATAAGTCTACAGACAGAAACTTCAACTATCTTCATGGATCAGAGGTATGAATATATTTGGTACAAATGAAATTCTCTGGTGTGAAAAGTAATGCCCAAACAGAATGTGTATAACCCTACGGCAAAAAGCTAGGTGGCAAAATCTGCTTTGAGACAGATCATTCAGACACTTTAAGAAAGATCCCAAATCTTATTTTTATCTATCACTCAAGCATATACCAAAATAATTTATTTGAGTCAATGACTTTCTAAAATTTATGTATTTTGTTAAATGATCTTTTGAGTAGCCAAACTGTAAATCTGGGGGAAATATGGATGGAAGAAATAAGATCCATTAACTGAAAAAAAGTAATATCTACTACTAAGTTTTCTACATTTGGAAGACGGAGACAAACGAATGAACAAAAAACAATAAGAATAACAACAACAAAAACAGAGCAACTTCGGAAATGTAAAATGTATTGCATAGCTTGGTCTTGCTAACTATACATTTTCAATCTAATACTCTAGGTATTAGAGTATGTATGTATGTATAATACATATAATAAGGGTAATAATACCCTTCCCCAGGCAGACCCTTCTTGTATTTTTTTTAGCCACCATAAAATTCATGCAATTCATCATAGTTTATTCAGTAATATTTTAAGATCCCAAAGTGTTGCAAATCTATAAAAGATCAACAAAGTTGTTCAAACAAATCAACTAATCATATAAATATCTGTATTTCTGAATGGGTGGATAGAATCACTCTACAACTTGGCAGGTCTATAAAATTAGTGTGAATGGGACAACCAGTTTTGTCGTTCCTTACTAGACCTTCTATAGCAGGAAAAACAGATGCTAAATGCTCATTTACATAAAGTTTATTTTTGTTAAAAAATGGAAAGCTTATCAGTTTAGTAATGTATTACTCACATAGTGAGTAATGTATTACTCACTTAGTAATGTATTACTCGCTTAGTAATGTATTACTCAGTTTAGTAATGTATTACTCACTATGTGTCTCAAAATGTCTCAAAATGAACACATTAAACCTAGTCATGGAGGAAGTTTGAGAGCTCCGGCTCTTACAACAGCTAATTATAATCAATGACCAGGAGGTATTCTTGGGACTTTTCCATCTGTTAACAAAGGTATTTATGAATCTGAAAATTTCTGGAAAGGTTATGGGCTTTCCAGGTGTAGGAGTTGCTGTAAATTGATTTAAAGGAAAAAAAAAAGAAAAAAAAAAAAAAAGATGAAAAGTGTGTTTTAGGAAAATCTCATGATTTTATGAGCATAACAAGACTGCAAGGATTATAATTTAAAGCTGACTGTACCGTCAATTCTTGATTACCTACATTTAGTCATTTAGGTTTGAACAAATTGTGAGAAAGTTTCAAATAAAAATGCAAACATCAGAATGACTTATCCTACACTATTTTCATTTCAGAATGATATAATAGGTAAAAATCAATGATAATTTGGCCAGTGAATTAGTAACACTCAGTGGGTACAAGGAGTGCTATTGTTCATTCAAAACACTCATAATAAATATTAAAAGACAGTTTGCACTTCTACTAGTAGACATCTCATCATTTTTTCCTGAACATGCAAAGGATTTTCACTATTTAGACCAATGATTATTAAGTTATAGCTCTCCTATGTATCATTGACATATATATATATGTTACTGCCACGTTAATCAGACTATGAATATGAATGGTGTAGATCTTCTTCTAAATCACAATACTTTTTGTTTAAGGGAATACCTTAGCAGTAGCTCTCATAAGAAGACATCATGGCAGTCTCAACTGGTTTGGTCTTTTAACTAAAAGGAAATAATGTAGAGAACCCTCTCTTACATACAAATTAGTAATCTTCCAATAAAAATACCTATTTTACTTATCAAGAAAATCTGCAGATATTAATTAGAGTAGTACTCACCCTTAGTTCAAGGAGAAACATTTCTATTACCCCGGGTCACAACTTAAGCTGATGAAGCTGGAAACATATGGGATATGTACCAGCACCAGAATCCTTTCAAATTACTAAGAAAGGTTAGTCACTCAGGATAAAATGAGTTAAAAATGCAAACTCCATTTTTGTTGGCTCATTCTGCAAATCATAGATAAGATGATGCAGAGAACAAAGTAACAATAGTTTTATTATAGTTTATTCAGCAGTTTGCTGGACAATCTTGGGAGACTGGAAGAAGAAAATTTTGATATCTGATTTAATGAAATATACTGTCTTTACTTGAGATTATTAAAATGTTTAAATGTCTGCAGTGTTGCAAATAAGGAACAGACTGCTTTCAAGGCATTTCTTCTGTTTTAGATGCTGAACATAATATTTCACTATTACTTAAAACACATATCAGGAAAAAAATCTACCCTTCATCTTTCTACATTGTTGTATTGCAAAAAATTAGTTTCATAACTGACTTCAGACCTTTACTCTTTTGTTTGATGAGCTCACCAACAGTGCTTTTACTGATATCTGGGCTTAACAGCATGGATATATGATTTATCCAGTTGGTTTTATTTTTCCTTGTCTAAATGCAAATAATCATTCAAAATGGATCTGACAAATTTTCCGGTTCTGATCAGAGGTATCTTACATTAATGCTACACAGATAGAAGGACTACAAAAAGAGTAAAATAATACAAAATAAGGTCTCTTCTGGCTAGAATGGTTGATGGGTTAACATTGTAAGGATGTTGCACGTTATGCATGGAAGCCCCCTTTTAACAGTCTCATTGTTTATGTTTACAATTAGCTAGCTGAGCAACATGAATAATCCTTGTATGTAGAAAGTCCATTTTTACAAAATTACCAATCATCCAATAGAAGTAAAATAACAATAGCTTATCACAAAGAATTACATGTTCTAGACCTACAGATCTAGAATAACTTGGTTCCCCTGGTTTCCTTCTGAAAATGAAAGCTATGAAGGTCAGAAAAACAGCACTGGGACTAATTTCTTTTCTGAAACAGTTTTCTGACAAATAATGGAATTTTCTATATTGCATCTATGTCTTTTGCCTTGCTGGCTCCAAAAGACGATTTACTATTGCTACCAGGACACTCCAGCAAACTCTTGGTAGCCTCAGAAGCTGTGTACAACTACAGGTAGTCTTGAGATTGATTCCTTATTTTCTAAAAGACAGATTAATCCCTTCTGATATCTGTAAAATCACAAATACTACTTGAGTATCAATCTTAATAATTTTTATATTGTATGGAATACTGCCCTTTGAAATAGGAATATCTTAATTTGTGAGCAGTAAGATGTTCTTGGTCTGATTCCCTAGAGCTTTACAAATGTAAGATAGACCCAGATACACTGGGAGAAACAGATGTTAATCATATTAAAATAACAGTTTGTGATGGTAATTCAGCTTACTATGGAGAATAACCTTTATTGTGCTTGAGACAGCTGAATAGCTCTAGATCACATTGAGTAGCTTGTTATCTGTTGGCTGTAATGGGATCTTAAACAAGTAGTTCACCTGCACATGTGGAAGCCTGGATTTTTCTGCCTTAATGAATGATGCCATTGCAGGTATTTCAAAGTGGATTTCTGGAAGACCAGGAACAGAAAACTTGCTGTTTGTTGACCTGGAATTTTATGATAATTAAAATATCTAGAAAGAGTAATAGAATTTATTTTTTCAATACAACTATAATAGCTTTCTATAATTTTCATAGAATCATAGAATATCCAAGTTTGAAGGGACCCACAAGGATCATTGAGTCCAACTCCTGGGTCCCCAGATGACCACCCCCCAAAAAAAATAGATCATGTGTATGAGAGCATTGTCCAAACACTTCTTGAACTCCAGTAGGCTTGATGCCATGACCACTTCCCTGGAGAGCTTGTTCCGGTGCCTGACCACCCCCTCATTGAAGAACGTTTTCCTGATATCCAGCCTGAACCTCTCCTGTCAAGATTCAAACCATTCCTTCAGGCCCTTTGCTGGTCACCAGAGAGAAGAGGTCAGTGCCTGCCTTTCTGCTTCCCTCATGAGGAAGTTGTAGATGTGATGAGGTCTCCCCTCAATTTCCTCTTCTCCAGGCTGAACAATCCAAGTGACTTCAGCCACTCTTCATACGTCTTCCCCTCTAGACCCTTTTACCATCTTTGTTGCCCTCCTTTGGACACTCACTAACAGCTTAAAATCTTTCTTATAATATGATGCCCAAAACTCTACACAGCACTTGAGGTGATGCTGCACCAGCACAGAGTAGAGTGGGACAATCATTTCCCTCAGCTTGCTAGCAATGCTGTTCTTGATGCACCCCAGAATACAGCTGGCCCTTCTGGCCACCAAGGTACACTGCTGGCTAATGTTCAGCTTGCTGCTGATCAAAATCCCCAGATCCCTCTCTGCGGGGCTGCTCTACAGCATCTCTTCCCCAAGTGTGTACGTATAACCAGGGTTGCCCCTTTCCAGGTGCAGAATCTGGCTCTTATATTTTACTATGTTACTGAATGCAACTTTGAGTATTAGTCTTCAGCTCTCATTTTATTTCTTCATAATATGAACTACAGGATTGAGAGACACAGTACAGCTGTTTAGAAACAGTACAGCTGAAACCATGTAACAGTCCAAAACAGATTTTCAATGAGGTCCTATATCTAAGCCCTGCTTATTTTCTAGTTCGAAACAGGAATTAAATTAGTACAAGATGTCAAAGAAGAAGAATGGAAATGAGTGAAAAAACATCCTCTGAAGTCCTCTAAACTATTTTTATTTTTTTCTGCCAAGGACTGCAATGAAACAATGCACAATGAATATTCATTGTGAGCTGAAGAAATCATTTTATTATTTGCTTTTAAACACTATGCAAAACTGTTGTGGTTTAACCCAGCAGGCAGCTAAGCACCACACAGCCATTTGCTCACCATCCCTCCTCAATAGGATGGGTGAGAGAATTGGAAAAAAGTAAAATCTTGTGGGTTGAGATAAAGACTGTTTATTAGGATGGAAAAGAAATTAATAATAATAATAATGGAATATTACTACTAATAACAATATGTACAAAGAAAGTGATGCACAATGCAATTACTCACCGCCCACTGACTGATGCCCAGCTCAGGTCAGCTGTCCCCTCCCAGCTCCTGCTGCACCCCCAGCCTGCAGACAGTGTGAGAAGCTGTAAAGTGCTTGGATTACTGTTCTGCGACAATTAAAACTTCAGCATGTTAACAACATTATTCTCATCCTAAATCTAAAACACAGCACCATACCACCTACTAGGAGGAAAATCCTAGTTGAAAACAGGACAAAAAACAACTTCAGAAAAGAAAGACAAGTTGGATGGATGATGGACCAATGTCTCTCTGACTCTTACTTCCAAAGTACTGGCAGTGATAGCACTCAGGAAACAAAACAGTTATCAAGTTTACAAAATGTTATTATTTAATGATATTAATGTATTATTATTTATTAATTAGTAATATTAATAATATTCACAAAAATAAAGTAATAAAGACCTTTTTAATAAATAAAGACCTTTTTTATTTTTTTTAATTAGGTAATAAAGACCTTTTTTATTTTTTTAATTTTATTTTTTTCAAATTATCATTTGTAATTAATTGATTACATTATATTGAAGGCAATATAACTGTGCCTATTTTTGTCATTGAAGGTTTGATCCTTAATACTTTACTTAAAGAGGTCTTGAATTCTTTCTAATTCTCTCATATTATCTATAAAATGGTATTGTTTATATTAACTTCAAAGTTATTTTGATGTCCTGTTTACAATAACTTGTATCTTGTAAGTGACAACTTCCACAACTGTATTAGTAAAATTCGATAGGGAGAAAGTCTTGGGAGGGTTATTTGAAAAAATAATAATTAAAGATGTACTTTAAAAACTGTGTTCCAATCTAGCAAGAAGCTTGAAGGCAGAGAGACACAAATATTCTTTATTTCTACTGGTTCCATCAGCTGCTACCATGCAAATACCTTCTTTTTCTGGTTCTTGTAGCTGTGAGTGAAACTGCCATGGGACAACCTCGCAAACATTTTGCTTATCCAAAAGTACAAAGTCTTCCTGAATCTTCTATAACTTTACAGCTCTTATGGGAGTATAACACTTCCAAACTGTTACTTTTCACCTATGTTTTCTAACTTTGAGGATTTTAGTCCAAATCCCAATTTGCTTTAATTGCTACAATGTCTCTGCCATTTTAACAAAATTATGTTTGGTATGACTATATACAGCTGTCCTCAATCTTAGATAATAGAATATAAAACACATATAGAAATTGATTAGCACATCTTCCTAGAATTAAAGCACCATATAACATAGCTAAGAATACTTAGAAATACCACCTCCATCATTTTAAAATGGTGAGAACCACTTCTGAATTAACAGTTCTAGTTTTTGATTATTTGTCAATGAAAACTTCCATAGTACGCACAATGATAAAAACTGTTTTCAAGTTTGTGTCTTCATGCACTTATATTCCTCTGTAGAAAAAATCTGCAAAAACAGTTATTTAAAAAATCAATTTGAGGAGTGGTATAATTTGCAGAAGAAAAACAGAATCCTTTATTAAACTTTTTCTGTTCCCTCTGCAGAAGTTTGCTTGCTGGTTTGTTTTCTCAATTTCTATGAATACAGAAGACGTATACGTTCTTAACTTGACAGTGGTTAATTTACAGATGTTTTTACAATGTGAGCAATGCACTGTAACACTGTAACAAGTATTTCTCTGAAGGGCTGTCAATAGAATATATGAAATCAGGAGATGGGAAAAAGAAAGGAAGTAGTCAACAGAGACTTCATGCTCTTTCTCTATTATATGAAGATTTTTGTTTGTTTTTGTTTTGTTTTGTTTTGTTTTAAATCCAATTCTGTGTTAAAGTTTCAAGTTTCTCTCACCTACCAGAAGGGAAATACAAAAGCTTTTTGAAATGTTGTCTTTTCAACAGGGGCAAAGTGCTTTTAGATTTTTGCCCCCACAGGTAAATTGGGTTTTTGAATCTTCTATTCCATTTTTTTTATAAGCATTGTTAAGTTGTGTGATCAAGCACAAAACTAAACTTTGATAACATAAAATATGTATAGATGTAGGCAGCTCTAGTTCCATATCAGATAAACATTTACTCTGGGAATCTATGTAAATCAGAGGAACGACTATTTGTGAGTCTTGGCTTTGGACATGCTTAATCAGACAGAATTTTCTATTAATGAATTTTGAATAGTCATGACAAAACTAATTACGTTAAAGATGTACAAAGAATTTTGGCAGGGAAATCAGTGACATTTTATAATTGTAAATAATAACTCTCTTCCACAATATGCAACGGTATTGGGTACTGCATATCAAAATGGAATGGGCTATGCATTAAATTCATCAAATAAGAATTGTAATGTAAGTTCTGAGATCTTCTAGTTATCCTTCACAACAAACCTATTGGATGGATCTCATTATCTGAGGTTTCATTTTATTATTATTATTTCTAAACTAATATAGAGGTTAATTTGAGGAGAGCAAAGATCACAGGATCACAGAGCTGAGGTTGGAAGGGCCTGCGGTTGGAAAATCATCTAGTCCAACACTTCTACTGAGCAGGATTACCTAGGGCATATTGTGCAGGATGGCATCCAGGTGGATTTTGAATATCTCCAGAGAAGGAGACTCCACAACCTCTCTGGGCAACCTGTTCCAGCGCTCTGTCACTCTCACAGTAAAGAAGTCTCCCCTCATATCCAGGCTGAATCTCCTGTTTGTGCCCATTGCCTTCTCCTGTCACTGGGCACAACTGAAAAGAGACGGCTCGATCCTTTTGGCACCCTCCCCTCAGATATTTATATACATTAATGAGGTCTTCCCTCAGTCTTTTCTTTTCCAGGCTAAACAGGCCCATTTCCCTCTGACTGCCTTTGTACAACAGGTAGTCCAGTTCTCTAATCATCTTTGTAGCCTTCCACTGGACACACTCCAATAGTTCCATGTCCCTCTTGTACTGGGGAGCCCAGAACTGGACATAATACTCCAGGTGTGGCCTCACCAGGGCTGAGCAGAGGGGAAGGATCACCTGTTGACCTGCTGGCAACACTCTTTTGAATGCAGTGTGGGACACCATTAGCTTTCTTGGCCACAAGGCCACATTGCTGTCTCATGGTCAGCCTGCTGTCTACCAGGACTGAGATGGACTGAGAAAATAAATAAATAAATAAATAAATAAATAAATAAATAAATAAATAAATAAATAAATAAAAGTAAATAAATAAATTAAAAATAAAAATAAAATTAAAAGTAAAAATTGTTTGGGAGTTGTTGCAAGGCTATTGCAGAATTCACAGTTTTAGCTGTACTTAGCCCTTGAGTCCCAATTCTTCCAGGTCATCTCCTTTGATTTAAAATATAACATGAATTAAATTAATAGCACTGCTATATAAGCCCATTCCCGAGTATTAAAAAGCATATGGATTGTTCTCCACGGCATTGTTTTCTTTATTTTTAAAATGCTTTTTTTCCCAGTCTAGTTCTTGAAGGACATCAGCCTTTCCTTTGATTATACTGTATATTCAGAACTCAAATCTTTTTGCTGGGGTTGAGGAGGTGGTGATGGGAATCACTAATTACTAAAAGACTGAAGAATTTGTGTGAGATAGCAATTGATTATAATCTCACTTGAAATTTCCAAGCAATGACATATGAAACATTAAATAATAGCTGAAATAATAATTATTATTATACAAAAACACAGCAGGATTTTGTATGAGAACTCAGAAGAACCGTTTCATGCCTTGTGTTTAAACTGCTGGAACATGTAATTTTCTCTCTCATAATGACAGTGGGCATATAGCAATTTTCATTCTAGGAACATAAAACATGTTAAAATTATATACAGTATATAATTGAGGTGAGGTAACGTAACACTCTTGGGATTGAAACAAGGGAAACTGTGTAGGCTAGGATTTATGTTCTAAGCTAATCAAAACCAACAACTGCTATCCTTTATAAACTATTTTGTGTAAATTTGTAATAAAAACCTCATAAAATCACTTTTTGTTCTTATGAAATATATATATATATATGATTTATGTGACATTATAGACATTCACACCAACTAAAAAATTTTAAGTGACTGGATGCATATACAGGAGGTAATCATGACATTCCACAATGGACCTCATCATGTCATGTAGGTTAATGCAGAATAACTGATCGATTTAGGTTAACATCCATTTGGAAAATCCCTTCTTAAAACACACACTGAAAGAGCTTTTGCAGTCTCCCTTAACCATAACTGTAGACAGCAACTTGGTACTGGGTCAAGATGACATTGACAATGTATCTTCATCCAGTAGATAACTTTAAAGTCAAAGTTAAGTGCTCTTAAGTGCAAAGTTAAGAAGGTATGAATTTTCTTTGGTTGTGGATGCATTTTCCTGAAAGCGGAACGGTTGATTTTTGTATTTGTATATATATGTATACATATATATATATATGTATAATTGTCTGGAAATTTTCTTGATTTTAGATTAATACTAAGCCCTCAGAAAGAAGTAATAATGGGAAATATTAAACAGTATTTGATTAGATTACAGCTTCTTACAACAAAATATTGAGCAGATTTGGACACACACTTTGAACAATATTTATTCAGCAGTGCTAGTAAAAAGCACTTCCTAAAGCAGTAGAGAACAATATTTTTGGAAAAGAGTTTGTTAGAAAATAGCTTAAAAAATCAGTAGTGAAAATAATTTAAAAATATTTGTATAATTTATCCTGTATACATAATCTGAAGTTAGACAAAGCAATAAAATGAGTTGATTCACCAGTGAGAGCTTTAAAGAGAAAAATCATTGCATTTTAATCATTTTAAACTGATTAAAAACATAATCCCATTGCTAGTTTGTATTGTTTCTTCTGATTACTTTTACTGTGAGCCTGTTCACATTAGTCCATAACTTTTCTAGCACATTTTTTTTTTCATTTTTATTTATTTATTTTATTGGGTACATATGAGAAGAATCCAATATTTTTGCATGCTTGTCTGTCTGACTGACTGGAGGACCTGTGCATACTGTAATCAATGTGAGTATATTCATTACGTTTATAGATATTTTTCTAAATTTCATGAGATGCTATCTCTGTTTCATATAGACAGAAGTCTGTAAAAGGAATAATTAAGTTAACATGCTTTCATGCATTTTCTGAAAACATATCTAATTTATTCTTCTTAATTTCTCTTTTCCAGATATTTATAAGATATCAGTTAGTATTGCAATTTGGTCAAGTCACTTTCTGAAACACTCAGAACACACTCTGCATAAAATACATTGCACAAGCCATAATAAAGTAGAGATCTGGCAATTTTCCTGAATGAAAACATTTAAAAGTCGTGGCAAAGTCATTTATGTAAATAAATGGCAGGATTAATACAGGATTCACAGGATTAAGACAGTAGTGAATTTTTCATGTTGTATATTTTTTATTCATATTAATGCTTTATGAAGTTTGGATTTTCAAAAGCCAAAAATCATGTGAAAAGGAAATAAATTCTAAGATTTAGGCATTAGAATATGCTGTCTGGTGAAAAACTTTCATTAACGGATATCTGTTCACTTGACCTAAATAAATAAATAAATAGCCTTTGGGAAGCAGAAGATATATTCAAAATGCATAAATACAAAATGCATAAAACATATGCAACAAATACATAAGCATAAAAAGTTTATCAACTTAGTGTGTTTAAATGGAGGCCATGTCCTGTCAGATCTAATGTGACACTAATACTATGTGACAAAGCATAATTCAGAGCAACAGGGTTTGATGTGCTAATAAAATACAACTTGTAAATGTATATTACCTGTGGCAAACTAAGTCCTGTCAAAACTAATAAAAAGTAAAATATTTGCCTGCCACAGATGAGCAGAAGTTATTTTTATTCTTTTTTTGACATGTAAACACATTGTGGTACTGATAACGTATAGTTAAAAAATACTTCTGTCAAAAGAAGTAGAATGTAGAGGAAGATTAAAGCAGTTTGCAGAAGATTGGAATTTGTGATAGGGAGGTAAAGAATAAAAGTCCTGTACTTGGCTGGCTGAGGTCAGGTATAACATGACATAACCTATATATCTACAGTGAGATGCTGCTGAGTTTCTCAAACCATGCCTGAATATTCAAAACCACTGATGTCTAAAGAGATTCAGCTGAAACACAAATGTTAATTAACAGGCACAGTGACATTTTTCCTATACATGACACCTGTGGCTATTCTACATCTGGCTGGCATTTGGAAGATATTTGGGGTATTTTTCAAGTTCATCTCCAGCTGAAGATGACTAATGTGCTAACCATAAAGCATTCCTGGAAGCTAAGCCTCAGGGTTGCTTAAGAGCATAAACTTTAGCTGGTAGTTAATCTCACCAGACTACCAAATAGGTATACTAAATGGTTTCTGAATATTGTGTTCTTGGAAACATCTGTGTGTGTATCAGCAAATCTGAATGCTAGAAGGGTCTGCACACTCCACAGTTTAATTCTTTGGTGACCTCTTCTAATTCCTCTAAACTTTATGTGTACACTCCCACACATATACTAGTGTACACAAATCATATGTTTCTTTGTTACTTATGTTCCAGTCAGCGTTGTTTTTATAATTGCTATATGGTTCATATCGTGCTTCATCTTTTAATTTTAGCTTCTCTAGCAGGTGTGATTTCTCATTCTTACTGAAATAGTCTTACTAAGGAATTCCTTATGCTTCTTGTTATGTCTAAAGAAATTACTGAAGATCAAGAGTTATAGCAATGAGCACTACATATTATCTATAGGTATGCAAACACACACACATACACATAAGTATATACAAATGTGAATTGCCATTATAATCATAACCACCTAGCAGATCAGCTCCCTTATCGTCCAAGCAAAGGTACACATCTAAAGAGATGATTCAATAACTCCTCAACAGAGCTTTTTAAAAAACAGAAAATCAAGACAAGGTAAGAATGCCTGAAAATGAAATTTGACAATATTCTATCAAGCAGTTTGACTGGAATTAACTTCAATTAAATTCAAACTATATTGTTTAATATTTTGATGTTAGAACTACAGTAGAACTATTGTATTAATGTTCGTGATAATTAATGTTCATTATAAAATCAACTACTCTAAGAAGCTTGTTGAAAATGCATCTTTCATTACATCATATCTAAAAATTTATAATAAACATATCTAATGTATGTAAATACATACATATCTAATGTATGTAATGTGTGTAAATATATAATGTTAACATTTTTTTCACTTTTTAAGTTAAAATTATGATTTCCATTCATATTAACGTAACTGATTGCTACATAGGATTTCTATATACAAAATATCTCTGATTTAGGTCCTAGAAGAATAAGCCTTAGAATGGAGAAGAAATCTTAGAACCAAACAATAAATGGATACAAACTGAGATTTGTGTTTTAAACACTAATAGAAAATTAGCTATTATAACATTAATACATCTGGAACAAAGATTTCCTATTTTCCTGATTAAAAAATGTCAAGTTTAGTATTTAAGAATACTAATATGAGTTGCAGATAACTAGATCTTTTTAAATATTGTCTGTAGTGTTTTTTGTTTGTTTGTTTGTTTGTTTTTTAATTCTCCAGTGGACATCTTATTAACTGTACATTTATAATTGAAAATAAATAAAATAGACTTGAAAATAAATTGAAAATAAGTAAAATAGACGTACCCCATGTGAAAACTCGTTCCTATTAAGTGACTGGAAAAAAAGCTGTTGTGATTTTATGAAGATGTAATCCCTAAATCTGTTAAATTGTGATTGCTTTTATATGTGCAACTGATCTGTTGCATGCAAAAATAAGAGCTATGACTTCCTCTCACTGCTATTATATTGAGATTGAAATAGTTATTTAGCATCATCATTTACTGCAGACTGTAGTATTTAAATGCACAACATTTCTAATTCTGTTACATTATCTTTTCATAAGACTGTACTTTATTTTGTAATTACTTGGTTAAATCTGGTAAGGAGGAAAATTGAGAGATCTATAAAAATAAGTGGGAACACTTTTTTTTAGGATAACTAGGGAAGTAAAATATATTGAATATGGAACTATGGGGAGTATTGCAAACATTATTAAGGGCTTCTTGCAACATAACTAGAATGCAGAAAATAAAAGAATGATAATCAAGAAAGGATTGCATGCACTAGGATGAAGAAGGGAAAATGAGACTGTTTAACATTTATTTCAGTTTTGTCTTAAATGACAGGAAAAGCCACTTGGGAGGCAGTGCAAGTCTTTTGCTATAATATACACATTACAGGATACACAAATATTTATACTAATACACAAAATTGATGCTTTTGTAAAATTCATGAAGCTCATTGAGATTTATGATTTTGTTATTAAAAGTGTTTATGCCATCAGTGTTTATTTCAATTTGACAAGATTCAATTAAGTAATACAGCAAATTTTTATTTAAAGAGGGAGAATTAAGCAGTTCTGTTACAGATCTATACAGATATGTACAGTTCTGTACAGATTGAGAGAACCATGCTTCACATGAACCTCATTCAGTTGCTTATGGATTTTCCTAGCCTATACTTAAGTCTGGCATACAGAAAAGGATATCAAATTGAAAACTCATTAGGAAAAATCTCTTTAGCTAGCCTCCAAATCAACATTCCACTTCTATATCTTTTTAGAAAAAAAAATAAAAATCTGCTCTTCTATTTGTAGCGGTAGCTATTGCTTAAAATAATATTTTTTAAATATTTGGAAAATACAGCAAGAAGCTTCATGAAGCTGATGACAGGGTGTTTCTTTGGCAATGGGTTCAAGGGAACAAAGCAGAGATAAGGTTTATTACTTCTTGTTTTAGAAAACAAGGAACTCCAATATGCAATACTTCTGCTCAGAAGGACTGCTCGCACAGAAGGTATCACCTTTCTTAGGTCTTGGGACTGAAAATGTACAATGTGAGGACAGCTGCCACACTCTCTGCTTGTCATATAGTGTGTAAATCTAAGATACCTGAATGCACAGAGACAGGTTCAGATGAGGCAACTAGTTCCTCCTCACACTTTAAATTGCAGTGAGAACTGTCCTTTAGGACAGCATGATGCACTCCTTCCTCCCACAAAACAAGAATATCTTTTTAGCCATTTTACATAAAAACATTATACTTATTACAACCAGAAAGAGTGTATTCTTACTTAGTGTATCTTTCACCTCCCACTTCTTTCTTCTTACACTAGAGTAATAGATTTTCAGAGTACTAGAACAAGTAGAATCTAGTGCTTTTAAGAAAAGATCAAGTATAGTACACTTGTTTTCCAAATCAGATCATAAATCCCTGAATTCACCCATGATGTGAATACACTCCCTGTATTTGTTACTTTAGTTCTGGTACACTAAACTGTTACACTGATCATGAACACCTCCCAAACCCTAATTTATAGGGTGATTTACTGGCCTACTGGAATTGGAGGCATAAAGAATATTCTGTATTTTTTTCCACTACTTAATTTTCCTCAACTTAAGATCTGTGGAGGGGAGAAGGTGTGTGTGTAGGGTACGTGGGGTGGGGTGGGGTGGAGTGGGGAGGGAGGGGAGGGATTTCAGTCTTTCAGAAATAATTTTTAGTGTAGGAAAATGTAATAAATATATAATTTGAATTTCTTAAACCATTTTTCTGTTTTCCATTTAGGATCAGAAGTTTCTGTCAAAACATTTTGTGTTCATTTAATTTGCTCTAAATGGATTGTTCTGAGATATCTAAATTATAATCTAAAAACACTAAACTGGGAGGAGCTGTTGACTCCCTTCAGGGTAGAGAGGCCTTGCATAGAGATCCTGACATTTAGAGTCAGATCCTGACAAATTAGAGTGCTGGGCAAAACCCAGCAATATGAAGAAGTTTAACAAGAGCAAGTGCTGGATTCTGCACCTGGGATGGAGCAATCCTGGATATTCGTACAGGCTGGGGAATGAAAGGCCAAAAAGCAGCCCTGCAGAAGGTAAGGTGGGGGTTTTGGTCAACAACATATTGAAGATAAATCAAAAAGAAAAAGGTTCTTCATCAGGAAGGTGGTTGAGCACTGGAATAGGCTCCCCAGGGGAGTGGTCAGTGCAGCAAGCCTGACAGAGTTCTAAAAATGGCTGGACAACACTCTCAGACACACGGCTTGATTTTTGGGTGATCTTGTGTGGAGCCAGGATACTCAATGATCCTTGTGTATCCCTTTCAGCCCAGGATATTCTATGATTCTATGATCTCAGCTCATGTGAGAACATATTTTCCACTGCTGGTGCATGCACACTTCTAGCCATGAAAAATGATACCCGGGCTCTTTTTGATTCATGAACTGATTTAGTAAAACATTTTGGTTGTTCCACTTAGCTATGCTAAGTGGCACCTCATTGCAGAGTATTCATTACTGTTACTGGTCTGTAATTTTCACAGCTTCTGCAAGTTTTATTTACAGAGAGAGAGCTGGGGCCTTGTTAGTTTTATTTAGCTGGTTCCATGACTAAAATGTATTGAGGAATGCACAACGATAAATGATATATCTAAATCTAAGATCCCTGTTCCTTATACTACTTTTTTTTTTTTTTCTTATGATTCTGACTCTGCTTATTTAATGTTCCACAAAACAAAACATATGTCTCTGTCTCTCTAAGCCCCATTAATACAATACGTGAGATTCATAAAAATCCAAAATTATGAATCCTGAGTCTTTATCTTGCACTATTAAGTCCTATTTTCCAACACTTTTAACAGTAACCAGTGTTGGCCATGGTGTCCTCTTGTAAACAGTGGATTTAAAGTAACTGCATTTATTTCTAGGGACATCATTTATTCAAGCATTTTCTTGTACCTATAATAGGAGAGGTGAATCAGTCAGTGAAATCTCTACATAAAATGCTGAAGAATGCCAATATTGATGAGATGTTGCTTCCAGTATAGTATTCAACTTAAGGAGCCTAGTCTTTCACAAAAATAATTCCATAGCTCAAAAAGAACGACAGAAGAAAAAGAAAGAATATAAAATTATCTTTTTGCATTGCCCTGTAACTGCAAAGAACTTAACACCTGAAGTAGACATGAAAGTGACTTCACATGAGGAATAGCAGATGCTGCATTAGTAACCTAGAGTAAAAACTGGAACAAAAATAAAAATAAAAATAAATAAATAAATAAACTCTCAACATTAGTAAAAACATAAATTGAAAATGTAAAATGTTTGCCACACTGAATGTTAGCATGTTTTTGTTTTTGTTTTTGTTTTTTGCTCAAGGTGAGTGAATATTTAGTGAAGTATATGGATTTGAAACACAGTATCAAAACAGCTACTTCTGGCAGTTTGAAAGTTTCCATGTGGAGACAACATGAGCCTCTGGGGTCTGCTATTCTAGCACAGCAGCCTGTGAACAGAAGACTGGCTGCCAGGACGCTTGCAGTGCAGTTAATACAGCCATACACCATCAGTGGATGTAAAGAGAGAGGTGAACTTAATTTGAGCTTGGACTAGTAACTGGGTGAGAAACAGAGAAGAAACAAAATGAAACAAAACAAAACAAACAGTGGCTGAGGCCACCTGTATGAGGTTCAACAAGACCGTGTGTTTGGTCCTGCACTTGGGTCACCCTAATGCTACAGGCTGAGGGAAGAGTGGCTGGAAAGCTGCCTGGCAGAAAGGGACCTGGGGTTTGGTTGATAGCTGGTTGAATATGAGCCATCAGTGTGTTCAGGTGGCCAAGAAAGCCAAAACATCCTGGCTTAAATGAGGAACAGTGTAGCCAGCAGGACTAAGGAAGTGATTGTCCCTCTGTACTTGGCTTTGGCGAGGCTGCAACTTGAATACTGTGTTCAGTGTTCAGTTTTTGGCTCCTCCCTACAAGAAGGATATTGAGGTGCTGGAGTGTGTTCAAAGAAGGCCTATGAAGCTGGTGAAGGGCCTGGAACACAAGTCTTGTGAGAGGCAGCTGAGAGAACTGAGGTTGTTTAGTCTGGCGAAGAGGAGGCTCAGGGAAAACCTTATTGTTCTACAGCTACCTCAAAGGAGGTTGTGTTGGAGTGGAGGTTGGTCTCTTCTCCCAACCAAAGCTATAAGATATGAGGAAATGGCCTCAAGTTGCACCATGGGAAGCTTAAGCTGGATATTAGGAAAAAAAATCTTCACTGAAAGGGTTGTGAGGCATTGGAACCGGCTGCCCAGGGAAATGGTTGAGTCACCATTCCTGTGGGTATTCAAAAGACGTGTATGTGGTGCTTAGGGATGTGGCTTAGTGGCAGAATTGGCAGTGCTAGGTTAATGGTTGTACCTGATGATCTTGGAGGTCTTTTCCAACCTAAGTTATTTTATGATTGCATGAAACAAACAGAGTTCTCTTAAAAATAAACTCCTTCCTGTTTCATCATGAGACTGGTTTAGGGACTGAAGATTTTCAAAATAGCAGGTGAGTTTTGTGAGTAGTCTCTCCCAGATATCTTGGGAAATCCCTGCTGAACAAGGTTTCATTAATAACATAATTAAGAACACGCTCCATGTACTTCTTTTCAGCTACCACAAATGGTATCTTTGCAACATTGCAATACTTATTCTTTTTGGTGATTTTCTTTAGAAACAACTTTAACAGTCCCTGAAATATAAAAGAGCATATTTGAAAAGATGCATCTTTTGGTTATCAGAAAGGACTGTAATTGGAATTATCCTGTGCATTAAATATTTTGGTGCCTAAAGCCAATCAAGAATTCTGAAAACAAAAAGACAAAACAGTTATCTAGTGTACCCTTATAAAAATCTCCTTGTAGAGCTTTTTACACAAGAAATATTTACAGTAAAAGAGAGCAATGCTATAAGTTGAACATCTGCATTGATTCTAAAGGTTTCATTCTGAGATTCTCCCAGACCACCTGTAAAGCAAGTGCATTGATACCAGCCATTCAGTTCACAAGGTCCTGATGTCCCATTAAGAGAAAAATGCTTGAGCTTACTTAATAGTCCATAGGACTTTGACATGTGAACAAATGTTCTAAAGTTCTAAAGGACCACCCATTCCTGGAAGTTAAACACAAGGAAGGTTTACAATAATTATGATATTGAACTCCAGTACATTAAACTTGCAGGTTATCTAGAGCTTTAATGGACAAGTAGGATAAATTATTTTCTGGCCCACAGAGCCACATAGTCTTTCATCAGTCAATGTTAAAGGCCAAATTAATTCCTGTTTTGCTAAATATATAAGTGTATGCCAACTTTTAGACATAAGATTAAATCTTGATGATGCCATTTACTCAAATGTTTCCTGAAATGTGGTGGAGGGGTGCAGGAGAGATGACAGAAGTGAGACAGGGGAAGAGAGCAAGAGAGAGAGGAGTTTGACAGGAAATCAAGAAATCTGGAAATTATTTTCCATTAACTAAAATCTGCTTTTTCCCTGGGAAAAAAAAAAATAAATTAAATTAAATTAAATTCAATCTTTTCAATAATGCTCCTGAAAAAAAAAAAAAAAAAAAAAAAAAAAAAAAAAAAAGGAAGGACTTTTAAAATGTAATAGAAATTCCTTTTGATACTGTTGAAAATATTTTTCTTTACAATATTGAGAAAAACAGCAAGGAACTATTTCAAAATATTGGTCATCACAAATCCTTGAAGGAGTAGGGACATATATCTTGAAGATACAGAAAACTGATTTTATATGGAAGCTGTTTTAGTAAATGTATTATTTTAGAAAGAGTATAATTTTATTCAATAGCAGATCAAATAATTCTGCAAAATGACCACCTAAGAGTAACAAAAATATATAATATTTATTTTTCAACATTTTTCAGATTTTAGTTTTTAGACATCTCCCTTTTTTTTTCAGGAGATCTGCTTTAGGAGATCCTCTTTTTAAATTTAACCTGTTACTTTAGAAATCAAATCTGATAATGATTGTTGTAAAACACTTCTAGCAAAGTATTTTAAAAGTCTAAGCTTTAACTAGATATACTGAAGGATGACAGAATGGCTTCTGTGTGTTTTTCTGTAACAACATTTAGTGAAATAAACAGATTTGGGATTGGTTTTTACTGTAAACTGAGTCTGGTAACATTTAAATTATGCTGTACATTTTTCATGATTGCTTTTTTATAAAATGTTACAATTAACAAGAAAAAACATTCAGCTGCTGAAGAAAAAGCATCCCCTGAGCTAATATTGATGTTTTTAAAACAGTAGATGGCTACTTGTATGCAAGCCAAGAAGGAGATTAGGCACAAGGGTTAGCACGTAAACAGCAGAATTGATGTGCCATGCCAGATCACAAACTGGAAAGCAGACCAGAATAAGTATTTCAGTATGCTCAGGATCTTTCTTCATCACCCTTCTCTTGTAGAGAAAATCTAGTCAGCTACACAGGGAACCCACAGCCTGGTATGTGAAATGCTCATTCTGGTTCATACCTGTGTTGTTAGAATCATTTATTTATTTTTTCCTTTAAACTTGTCCTTTGAATCGATGTTGTGCTTTTCTACCATTTACTAATGGTTTGCCCTTATTTTATCTGATGTAGGAGCTGACAGGCAGTTGCAGATTCTGAAAGCTCTTAAGCGGTGAAGATCCCAAGCCACAAATATTTTTAGTGAAAATGTTAAATGACAGAAATAGTGGCAGGCTTGTGCTTCATGAAATATTTTATACGAAATACAAAAATGTCAGTGGCACTGAGTTGTTTTGTCAGGAGCCTGACTGTCAGTGTTGAAATACTTAGGTTTCCTTCTCTTTGGACTTGGATCCCTCAGCCTCAGGTTCAATGCTGTCCTCCTGAGCTATCCCCCAGGCTGCAGACAGGCACTGTCTGGGAGTGTTGCTGTCAAAGGCCAAAATAATGCCAATTTCTAGTCAAGGAAGTGGTGTTTCAGCAAAGTCACTCAACCTAACTAGTTTACTGTTACAGATATTTCCTAATGGTGTTCTGTAGGAAAAAGCAATAACTCAGGTAGCATCAATTTACTGGGAAGAAGAAAAAAAAAAAAAAAAAAAGGAAACAAAATATGGAAAATGCTTGGTTTTATGTCAGACATTTTATCAGTATTAGCACAAATGTATTTCGGTTGCTAATCTACGTTTATTAAATACGACATAGTGGATTAAGCATGTTGCTACACTGATAGGCTTTACAGGTCCTGGTTCTGGATTTGTTGTGGTTTTACCTTGCTAGGCAGCTGAACTTGAGATAAGGATAATTTAATTAAAGGAAAAATAATTATTAATGGAAAATTATTATTAAATAAAGGGAAAATGAAAAAGGGGGAAAGAAAAGAAAAAGAAAAGCAAAGGCACAGAGGAAAGAAATTACTCTCTACCAGTGCAGGATTGCTCCCAGCCAACAAGGCATGACATTTGTATGGTCTCCCCTAGTGCTCAACACTATAGATTGAATTCACTACATGACATATTACAGATATTTACCCTCCAGTGGTTTCACGGAAAGTGATGGAAAAACAGGGATTTTAATGAGAAAGAATTATGTTCCCTAAATCACAGAATCATAGAACCATAGAATATCTGATTTAGAGGGGACCCACAAGGATCATTGAGTCCAATTCCTGATCCACAGAGGACCACGTATCTTAGAGCATTGTCCAGACGCTTCTACCTGTGTAATAGGAAAGCGACTGAGTGGATATGGTAACTAATACATTAGTGACACATTACAGGACTAAGCAAAACAAAACCAAATGAAATATAGTCATTCAGATAAGACCAAATAAAAAAAAAAATAGGGCAAGTCTTTCATCTTTATGCCATTTGGTATAATCTAGGTCATACTGGTATTGATTTACTGCCAGTAAATGATTTGATAATTTCTGCAAAGTGAAGGTGCTTTATCACATTTTCTACATCCATCTCAATTACAAACTTTCAATTTTTGCTGACTCATTTAGAAGTTCGAACCACACGATAAGAACCGAAAATATATTGATATAGATTTTTCTTCTCATCTTGGAGACTCTTAAACTAAATTGGGGTTCAGACAAGTAAGTGGGACAGCATAGGAAACTTTCCTTATTATCATCTAAATTAGCTTTGCAAATATTTGAGTATCTGCCATTGCTCACTGGCATGGTATTACAGTTGCCTACAAATAGGAAGATAAATTGCATCTAGCTTTGTACTCTAAAGTCATCTAAAGTAGTAATAATTAAGTTCTAGAATACCTAACTAAGAAAAGTGCAGTTATCTTCATTTTTTACCATTCGTATCAAGAGGTTTTGAAACATATTCTAGAGTGTGTGGATAAGTTAGAAACACAACCCAAAGGCATACTTTCATTCATTACATTAAGATCAAAAGAATACCAACACTGAAAACATTGTGTTCTCAATATAATTTTCCATGGTACACTGTAACTTCAACTGTATATATATATAAGAAGTGTGACTTCCATATATAAAAATTAAATAAAGAACTACGAGAACAATTCTATTTAGGCCACTAAAGGAATGAGAAATTAACCAGATTAAGTCATTTGGTGATACTGTTTGCTCAGCAGTAAAATGACACAAAGGCACATCCTCATGATTTACTAAAGCTTAATTCATTTGGATACTTTTGATCAAAGGCTTTGAATAATTACAAAGAAATGTCAAGGTTGAAACCTTCTGGTTAGAATGAATCAAAGAGGGTAAAAATAAGAAAGAATTGAAATAAAACAAAAAGGAATAAGAAGCCCAACAACCAAATTGCATCCCCCATTTTTTTTTTCCTAAGGTAAAATAAACAAATAAATGAACAACACCTCCCTTCCCTCCCCCTCTTTCCCCCCTTCAATGCATTTTTAAACTATAAAACAAAACATTTCCTCTTATTTATTCTTTCAGACTTTCTGTGAATGTCACAGTGCAATGGTGGCACCTATTGGTCTATGATATACGTGAAAATAACATTCTGGAAAGGGTATCTTTTTCCCCAAATTAATACAGTCCACTCTGTTTCTGCATGCTGAGAGCAGCACTAGAATGACAATTCCTGCATTGAGGCGACAGCATGATTCATAGTAATAGCTCTGAAATTAGTAATTTCTGATTCAGGATTCTTCCCACATATTGCGACTGTATTCGTGAATTGAAGCAACTGCTACAGAGCTGATCTTTTAACAGGTAGTGGATCTATCAGTTCCCTTCAGAATAACTGGATGGGTGACTTTCTCTCATGTTTGTTAAGAAGAGAGAAAAAGCAAGAGGAGCACATACGGAAGCATAGGTAATGGGAGTCCTGTGTGAGTCAAGCTGTGCAAAATGGGGGTGCTGTTTCTTAATCTGTCAGGAAAGGAGGGTATACATAAACAGTTGGGATGGTATGGGGAAAGGACACGCATAGATTCACAGCTGACCTTCTTGAACTCACCATCCCGAGTGGGGTTGCCAAGTAAGCACATTGGTAGGCTATAGTTCTTTCACCAAGTGTGTACACAAAGACAAAGAGAATTGCTCAGCTTCCTCCAACAATTTTTTTCCTTTTCTTATTACAGTAAAGAATTTCTGAAGAGAAGACAAAGAGAAACCGAGTTTGTCTTCTCTACACAGGAATAAGCAAAGTAGTTTGACAATACAGAGTGATTCAAAATACCAAAAAACAGATAGCTACAGTTTTGATGAAATAATGAACCTGAACATTAGCTTTTGCATTCCTCCCTTCCCTGCCCTGCCCTGCCCTGCCCTGTCCTGCCCATTCTTCCTCTTTTCTCCTGACTCACCTTAATAGAAACAAGCAACCAAACAAAAAAATATACCTCAGTCTTTTCATACTTATAAAATAAACTGACTATGGGCTATATTTATGGAAATAATTTACAAGTAAGATATTCTTTTAATTTTTTTTTCTATTTTAGGATTACAGAGGTTTATAGACTGGTCAATATTTGAGGTAAGCAGAGACCATTATGACTTAGTACTATCTCAGGCAATAATTGTATTTATATTTAATTTAGAAAGGAAAATAAGGTGAAAATATGAATGCTATATAGGAAAAATTACAAGCAGCAGAATGGGTAAAAAACTTTCAAACATGAGAGAATCATCTTAGATAGACCATATTAGATGTTCAGAGAAAAAGGGACAAAATAAAAGCTCGCATAGTTACAAAGCAGAATAAAGGAGGTGATTAGATCTAAGATGTACCTTTCAAAAAGTGGAAGTCATGCCCAAATAATGTACAAAAGAATTCTGACAAGTTAACAATGAAACTGTAAAAGGTGAGGATAAAAGACTTGTAAGAGGAATGTGAAAACTACAAAAAAAATATTTTTACAGCTATGTAAGGAATATGTAAGAGAAGCTGATGGCTGAGGGCTGACTATTAGTCAAAAGTATTATTCAAGAAAATAGGTGAAATAAACTCTAAAATAATTCTTCACTTTGTTGTGTTTTATTTTTTCTTTACTAATTACAAATAATTAAAAATAACTTTTTTTTTTTTTAATATAATCAAATAATCAAAGTCTTTCTTTGTAGTATCATTCTAAGGAATGATCTCACCCTGAAGAGAAGCAGATGTTTGAGGAAAAAAAAATATTAACTGGAATCTAAAAAGTTATTAAGACCAAGCAGTATTTTAAAATATAAACATACAAAATATAACCAACCTGAACAAACACTATCATTTAATAGTGATCGGGGACAACTGCTATTAAATTAGAGGAGAGGCTGTGCATACAAAACCAAACTTTAAAAAATTGCTCTGGGGAAGAGCTAGGAAACTACAGGAAAGGAAATCTGAATTTCAATAGGAAAAGCAGAAAATATATATAAAGGTCAGAGATGGCACACACATAGAATAACACCTTTGGAATCTATAAATATTTAGAATAAAGATAAGTGTTGTTTTTTTTTAAGAAAGTCATCTTTAAAATCTACTATGGACCTTTGAGGTACTAAATGAAAAGGTAAATCAGGAATGAAGATCATAAATTATACTTCTACTTAAAAAATAGAAAAAAAAAAGAAAAAAGTGAGGTACTCACACCAAATGCTTTAAAGAATACATTTGAGATCAAATGGAAGTTCTCTGTTGGTGGCAGAATAAAATATGTAACACAGCTGGGAAGAATAAATAATCTATTTCCTAAAAAAGGGAGATTACCAATGGAATGAGATAGGAGTTTGTATTGGGACCCATTGCATACAGCATATTCCTACAAGCATAATCTGGAAAAGAAAACAAGTAGTAAGATGGGAAAATTGATGACAATATAAACTATTGAAAGACATTAAAAATGGAAAGTAACTACAAAGACAGTTGCACAAAGATGCTATGATTTTGAATGATGATGAAATATAAAGTGAACTTCAGTGCTGATATATTCAGAGTAACGTTCATGAACAAATGAACAAAAACTTCAGTTCTTCAGTTATAAGCTAAATTTAGATATTGACGCTCTGGAAAAACATATTGGGAGCACTTACAAAATAGAAATTATTTGTTCAGGAGCAGGTATAACCACAGGATTATTAGGCAAGATAGAAAAGAACACAAACCACTGTCTAAAAATGTAGTACTTCTTCAAAATGTACAAATGATAGAGCAAACTGGCAAGGATTTTTAGTAATATAAAATACTTTCCATGTATGGAAAACTAGGATTCCTCAGAGCCTGATGATGGAATGGAAGATGACAGTGGGCTGTGGTATTATAAATGAAAATGAGAAAATAAAAATGAAATTATTATTTATTATTTCTTGTACCTGGAACATAGAACACTGAAAGAATCAAGCATCCTGTTCGAAACAAAATGAAATATTTGTCTATATAAAGCATAACCCAGTTTGAAAATTTATTGTGCAAAATGTTTCAGATTAATGCATGAATGTAGTGCACAGATGTATTAGAACTGCATTTCCCTGCACTGATTTGGCAATGATCTTATAAAATTATGAACCTGTCACTAAATGTTAAGGCAAAACAGAGTCATGATTTAAGCTTGGCCATATGAGAACTCATTGGGTTTGCTGCACAACAGCATAGTGCAAAAATGACAGTACACATTTCTAGCTGTGAATCCTCAGTGGATAATGACTATTGGTTAAGATCCTTAATCTGTTTTTTTAGGTCATTCTTTTAGATCTGGAGGTTACTAAGCATGGCTTCTTACACTTTTTCATTCAAGGGACCTGAGTGAAAAAAAAAAAAAAAAAAAAAAAAAAGCAAACACTTTTTAACTTAAACTTTCCAAACATAACATTCACCATGTCAATTACCCAGAATTACAGAGCTTTGTTTGGAGGAGGAAATAGAATAAAAATTAGTATCATATTGCTCTAAATGTTTGTGTATCATGTCAGAAATAGAGGTGGAAAAAGACACACTGTGTCTAACAAATATATTTTAAGAGGACTCAAATGTTGTAGCATTTTACTGTTTGAAAGGACCACAGAAAAATATTTTTCCTCCAAATTGTCTGTTTCAAAAATATTGCTACAAAAATGTGAAAGATTCACTGAATGTGAAAATTAACCACTAGTTAACTATTGCTTTAATAGTGAGTGATAACATGACTTTAAACTCAACATTTGTTCAACATTTTTTCTTATCCTCAAGCTAGCTTTTTAGTTATAAATTATTCATAAAAGAGTTGTGTTTTGTTTTGTTTTGTTTTTTCATGTAGTCCCAAGTCTGTAAAAATTTATATAGTAAGCTGAAAAGGTTTCTAAAATTGAAAATATTAAACCATATAAAGTTCACTAACAGCTCTTTTATGACTATTATACAACTTAAGTAATAACACTAATTTTCATGTCTAATACCAAGCACAAACTTAAACAGAGAAGAATATGCCTTTCCTTTTACTAAGTTAATATTTGAAGTTTTGAAGTCCTTAAAAAACTTGTTACATGCAAATCAATTTTTGACTGCCCAAAAGATAGACACATATTGCATCCATGTATTTTTTTCATAAACATTTAAGTTTTAACTAGTGCCTAATATGACTTCAGGATGTTATAACAGTATTTTGGTCATTTGAATCTAAACTGTCCTGAAATTATTGAAATTATTCTGATAAGAATAAATGTGTGTCCAATGCTTAATCATACTTAATATTTTTTAAGTCTTCTTAACATCAAGAACATCTCTCCTACCAAGCAATTATCATCTTAATTTAAGAATTAAACCAGAGATGAAAGTAAAAAGCATGGGTGGCATGGCAATCACTTTATTTTGTTCACTTAGTCTCTGATAGATTTAAATATATGAGTAACTCATTTTGCATGTGCTTATATTACTGCATGTTACCTTATTTTTGCGAAAATTCTACCTGTATGTAGGCCTTTCTTTTGATCTTTACTTCAAAATTATATAATGTAGTTTTGTTTTCTTTCTATTTATCTCTTTTATCATTCCACCCCTTAAATCAGTGGATAATGTTTGTCTCCTGTTTGAAACAGTAGTGATTTTTTGGCCACTTTGAGTTACATTACATTTCTCTTTCTAATTCCTTGTAGTAAACCTACTTCTTTTTGCAGTTGCTGGCTTCAAAATGTTTATAACTTGTCTGGTATTAGTGACAAAAATACTAACACATTACTAAAAACCAATACAAATACCCTAAACACGGGCTTTGTCTTGTTGCACTAGACAGTGTACTAATACTTGGGTTCAAGAGGAGACCATACTAATTCGTTTAAGAGAAATTCACTGACATCATTAAATGCGTTGTGTGCTTGATCTAGCTGGGATGGAGGTACTTTTCTTCAGAGTAGCCTGAAGGGTGCTGTGTTTTGGATTTGTGAATTAAACAGTGTTGATGACACAACAGTGTTTTGGCTATTGCTGAGCAGTGCTTGCACAGCATAAATCTCTTCTGTGTTACAATGCCCACCACAGTGTGTAGGCCGGGGATCCTCAAGAAGTTGGAAGGGGACATACCAAGAATGGCTGTCCCAACTGACTGAAGAGATATTGCATGTTATGTTCAAATCATTCCATATTTTCAGTTGTTGCTGATGTGAACACAGCCTCATTGCACTGCACTTACTTTAGTACTAAAACTTCATGATCTTCTCAATACACATTTCAAATCAACAAGTTAATTACTTCTGTTACTCAAAAAGATAACCTCTTTTCATTTCAAATGTAGCCACCATATATTTCTGTCCAAGGTTATACATTTTTTTCTGACATAGGAAACTAAAATGACTTAGTTAAGCTACTCAAAAATATAATTGGTTTCCTCTTGCAAAGCTGTTTGTATTCATTGTGCTAAAAACCTTCATATAAACTACAGGGGAAAATAATATAGTCAAAATCTATCAATAAAACCCAGTTCAAATATACAAACTAAATTACCATGTCTTTGTAGCTCAAAGACGTATTTCACCAATGCCAGAAATTAAAATACTGAAAATTGATATAAAAATAATCAAGACAAAATTAGATTGTGGAAGACTTAACCTATAAACCTTGCATTCCTTATTTCATTAGACCTTTTTTGAACATCCAACCACTGATGTGAAGCAGTCACATTTTTCACTCCCGGAAGTTACAGCAACTATTTCAAGAAAACTCTCAGACAATCTCAACCTTCATCCAAAATTATTAGCACAACTCCTGAATCAAAACGATTTGGATAAATTTCTGGTTTTGAAATTATGCAATTACAATCAAATAATAGTCCTTTATAGACTTTGTGTCCTCTTCTTTTAAGACCAACTTCCATATGCAACTGCTTTGCCTATCAAACAAGAATGACTCCACCATGGAGCCATAATTACATGAGACACACATGAGATTAAATTCAATTATTTGGATGCATTTCTAGGCTGAATTTTCATCCTCTATGGAGGTTACAGCATAGTCTCCCATGCAGCTGTTGGCTGCTAAATTTTACAAAGTTCATTTGTGTATATGCAACTTTTTTCTATTATGCTTTATTTTCTATTTACCATCCTTGCAAATAAGGAAAGACTCCCTTCTTGTTGCAGCAGCAAATGACATTTTACATTCACCATCTTGCAGAAAAGACATATGTACTATGGGCTGAAAGATACATATAGAGTTTCCTGATTTTTCATTTTTTTAAAGAAAAGTCATTCAGATTGAAAGCAGTTATCGTTTGGCATGTGAAAATGTAACACTTCACATGCTATCAAATCAGTCCTGTGAACTCTGAGACCCTCCTTTCTAGAGTCAAGTTACACCATTGAAAGGAAACAAAAGAAAACAAAAGCCATTCTGAATACTTTGTATTTTTCGTAATTATGTTTAAAGGCAAATGAATTGAAAAAGAATAATTTCAGAATCAGTTGTAATATATATATATCACTACTAGAATGTAAAGAATATAAGGAAAATTGAAATAATTAAATTTCACATTCACTAACATGCAAAATGAGTAATTATTATCTTTTTGTCTATCAATCTTGCTATTTCTTTTAACTGTCATTGCATATTATCCTGATTTATTTATTTATTTATTTTAAAATGTAACCACAGGACCAACTCCACAGACATTACTCAGGCACTACTCATTGAAAATTTTCATTACACAAAAAAAAAAAATGCATTCAGACCAAACACAATTCACTAGTTACAATTTCCATTAATAGTAAACATGTTATCCCAAACTCTGATCACTACATTTTATTAAACCTTCTATAAAAAAAAATAAAAATCTATTTAATTCTTATTTATTAGTAAAACAGAGGAGTGATGTTATAAGTACGGACACTTTGCCCTCTATTTCAACCTTCATTGCACCCCTGTGATGAAATATAGCCATGATTTAACTGTGTAAGGCAATGCTTTCTACCGTTTTAATGAAAACAGCAGTGTAAATCATGAAAACCAAACTTTGGTTTGGCCAGACTATACAATCATCTTTTTAGTGATAAAGAAATATTAACATTTCCAAGGAGCACAAGAGATCAATGGGATAATAGTTTTAAAATTTAATCTGCGTAAAGTTACTTGCACTGGCCACATGTCTTTCTCTCCCTGACCTTAGCTGCCAGTTCAATACTGACTCACTGGGAAAGGCATCATCCACTGAATGATGACTACTGCCAGGAACACTTGCATACAGATTTCTCAAGAAATGTATCTATTAGACGATGGTTATCAGTTTGAAATACCACTGAAGTCACAAGCCAAAAAAATAATGCATGACAGAGTAGTACTACACTCTCAAAGGTACTTTCTTAATGTCTAGTTTTTCTGAAACTTTGGGTCTAGTCTTTTATATATGTATGTATTCATTCATTTATTCATTAACATACTTAATAGTCCCATCTGTCCTTTTTTTATTCCTCAGCTAACTGGAAGATTTACTTAAGTCACAAAGATCCACTCTTCCTTTATGAATTGTCTCATCCCACCACTGCAGCACCATTACGGTTTACAGTCACTTGGACTTTGCATTGATTTGGCTGTATACTGAAGTAGGAAACTTTTCCTCCTAATGATCTCATTAGACTGTGATAAATAATCTCCCCAGGGAGGTCATCAAAGCCATGTTATCAGCATTATTTAAGCCTTCTACCCTTCTTAATCATTTTTATTACAGCATTGTCTACAAACCCAAGCTAAGATTGGAAATTCCATTGTACTGGGTGCACAGTTAAGTGTAGTCCTTGCCCTAAAGACCTTAACATCTAATTAGATTAGACAGCTGTGACAGCGATGTTCAAAATGTCATAAACATTTTTAAAGCTTGCCACACGTTTTCCACCAATACCACCTCAGGCTTGAAACTTAAAATTGTAGAATAGGGAACCAGAACTTTCAAGGAAATCTAAGTATTCAATTTACACAGAAAATAGGGAATAGGTGCCTGAACTGGGATAAATTAGAATCTAAGAGTTTATATTCAAAGTTCTCTCTCCTCCTTTCTGACTTGTGCTGCTATTTTAACCCCAGTAAATATTTCCTTCATTGACATAAAGCAAATAATGCTTTATCGAACTCCCTCATTTAGAAAGACTGACGTAATTTTATAAATTAAATACAAACCTGAAGGGAGCATAATTTCTGCTGTGGTTCTGTCCAAACACAACCTAAATCCTTATATGTGCATTTTCACACAAAAGCACCCATACACACTGCTGCACGCTGCTCTAAGAATTATTAGAGAGACAAAGAAAGTTACAACACTGGCAACATGTTTAGCGGTTTATGTATCCAGCAAATGAGCTCATGAGAGGAAAGAACATCAAGTCACTCAGATCTGAATATTATCAAAATTTCTTATATCAAAATTTGTTATCAAAATTTCATCAAATATTATGTACAGTTCACTTCAGTGGGCATCTCAGCACTGAATCTCAATACACACACACTTTTATTAATTGTAATATACGAATTGTAATATTAATTGTAATTGAATATTAATTGTAATTATACGAATCCAAATACTGTTGGAACCAGCTTCCTTTTAGAGGAGCATTAGGGTTTGTCCTTTGCTGTCCTTTCCCCAAGAACAAAATTCTGTGTGCAGTAATATAATCTGGTTTAGTAGGATTCAACAAATATGACAAAAAGTACAAGAGAGAGACAGAAGAGAGATCACTTTCTTTAGCACTCCAGAGATATGACAGTGTGAAAACACATATGAACACACAAGCACTTCACCTTATTGCTTGCAAAAATAAGAAAATTGAATTAAAATCGCATACCTATTGATTACATATAATCTACCCATAGCTCATAAAATGTACATAGTAGAATGTATCCATCATTTTAATTGTGTATCACTTAATACATCAGCATATTGTTTTCATCATTATACACCAAATTGTACTTTCTTTGTACTAATTTTGTTCATTATTACCACCTGACTATGTTCTTGATGAAACCCTGCAATATGGGGAAACATAGGGGACCTTATTATGGTGGATACCTAGTAGAATCTAATACCTTAGCAATAATTTTCCTTCTTTTTTATTGAAATCAATTTCTTTGTGAACAAAGAGAGCACTGCATTTTGTTTTGCTATCTTACAGGACAAGGGAAGCAGTATTGCTATTGGGATATATCCAAATATGCCCCTAAGACTTCTCCAGAGAGTTGAAAAGAATTGTAAGTAAAGACCCTGTAGTCCTCCTGTTCATGCTGTGTATTATTCTTTACAGTGACAACACTCTAGACCATTTCCCATGGCAGATATTAGCAATATGGACATGAAAGACATTTTCAGGAAAAATGCACATAAACATCTGCCAGGTTTCAAAGCACTTCTGGAGCTGTTGTGCCAGTGGTTCCTTCCAAAAACAGGGTATTTGTGAGGGTGGAAATGAATACGTCCAATCACTAATTCCACTCTTCTTCCAAGCCCATAACCCTTCCTGTGACATCCCATTCTCAATAGCTCTGATCTGCAGGTAATATTTGGTTCAGTTGGAAGCAGGGTGTAAAAAGTGAACACTCCTTTCTCAAAATGAATGCTGGGTCAGCGGAAGAGGGCTAATACAATTCTTATAATGCAGCATCCTGGAATTTAGAAAAAAAATATTAAGACTAAAATAATACAAATTAATGAATACTAGAAATCTTGATTTTGCTCAAGGTGAGATCGAGATTTATTTATTTATTTTTTTATTAATCAAAAGAAAAAAGTCCCTTTGCAAATACACCTTGTAGGTATTCTTCCGTGCTTTCATTTAATAGTGTTACATCATTCTTCAGCTTTGTGTTCATTCTGTGTAGTTTCACTATGGCCATGAAGCAAAATCCTTGCTGAGTTACACCAAGCTAATTCCTCTGAAATTAGTGTCATTTCACTGTATAATACAGAAACACTCAGTATCAGTATAAGTTGTTAAATCTTGGAAAACTCCAATACATTGAATTATGAATGTAACATATTTCCTGTATAACATGCTCTAGGTGAGCAAGGTGGTCAGACTAGATGAACTCTGAAGGTCCCTTCCAACCTCTACCACTCTGTGATTCTGTGATTCTGTGACTAAATTTAGTATTTAATTTTTCTAAATTGTGATAGAAGGATTTATGAAGACCTCATATGGCACCCATTGATTAAACAGAGTTATTGCTTAGTGGGCTGGGAAAGCAGAGAGGAATTGGAGTACATGAGCTGTCTATGAGGCAGAAAGCGTATGTGAGCTTAGTAATCAAATGTTTCAGTGATTAAACAGAAAACAAAACACTAACTACGTTTATGCTCCGTGGGCACATTAAGCTTCGAACTTTTTCAGAGTTCAGTGCAGCAAACTGTGATAAAAAAATCACTGGCAAGGAAATACTAATTTCAAAGAATATTCTTTCTGGGATAGCTAAAATCAACATTGGCTTTTCTACAGGAAAATATTATTTAGGCTATTCTACCTCCATTGCTGAAACCACATCACCTTTAAATGAATTATCAAATAGCCAAAGGCTAAGTAAGAATGGATCTATAGCATTCTCCCCAGTCTGAGAAACATCTAGATCCCAATTAAATGACAGTACATTGGGTGGCTTGTTTGTTTGTTTCAGTTATAGAAAAATTGTCCTATACTGCAGTAGTTCCTCCAAAATGTTCAATGCAATATGATCTTTTAAACTCTAATAACTAGATATGGATAAAATTATTCAGATAAAAATGATGCCAAAAATATAAGAATGTGAAGAAAACTGTTTTGGTCATGTAGCAAGAAAAGAAGGGCTGAATACAAAAGAAGATATGTAAAACACAAAGTGAGAAAGAGCAAGGAGGATGTACAGAGCAATGTCAATGGAGCAATTGACATTGACATTGTATAAAGAGTTCCATACATCCCTACAACCAATTATTACATGATATTTTGTCATCAATGGGATAAAATTAATGACAGATAGTATGGTGTGTATATGATCATGTTTCACAAAGGATAGCATCACAAATGAAATAACATACTCTTTTCAGTTGAATTAAAATAAGATTATGCTTTCTTTATCTTTGATACCTATTTAAATCAGATACCTATACACAGTGGTACATCTGTCATACTTTTTTAAAAAATGTAAAGTATAAAGCATTAAAACAGATTCTGTTTATAAAATTCACCCACAATTTCACTGATACTCCAAGATATAGTTTTAGACACTTTTCAATTGCACTTATTTTTTTTAATGTATTCAGGGACTCAAACGTAGGTGTGCCATGGGTCTTTCTATGCACAGTCTTTTCTGGAGTAACTGTGCAGCAATGTTTACTACTTATCAGTGAAAAGAGGGGCTGAGACTTTCAAGACGACAGTTCATTAAACCAGAAAAACATTAGGTCTTATAAACTTGTCACAAAGTTGCAATATTTTCTTTTCTATCTTGCTTATAACCCAAATAAAATTTCCAGCAATGGAACAGTGATGGGTTTTGATTCTACATTATAGAACAAATTTAATTAAGTGATGCACATTCTAAATAAGGGAAATGGTTTAGTCCCCTGACATTTCAAATGAGAAAATTCAATCACAGGCACAATGAAGCATAGCCATTTTACTTATTTATTTATTTTACTCTTGATCACCAAAGTTTTATTTTATTAGCCTGCCTGATATTTCACAACTATTCTGCAGGTCTGTAGATAAGTTAAATAAGAATTGAACATACCTTTATGATAGATTAAAAATGTCATCAATTGCTTTACCACATCCATTGAGAAAATTTATTTTATTGTGATTATATTAAATTCCAGGACAACTCCAATTTATGCTGCGATCTAGTGAATGTCATCTCGGATTCAATGAAATTGAATCACACTTAAAATAGTTATCCTACTAGTCTATATAAAATTCAGCTACCATATAGTATTTGATTATAGCCATATTGAATTAATTTAAAATAACAGATAATTGAGTTGATTAAGGTATTTCCAAATTCTCCATGAAGATACCCTGGCTTGTTCAGACAAAATGGCAGAGCCTTCTACTCATCTGTTTCTTCCAGAATAAGTACAGCTACCCTTGTTTCACTTGCATGGAGTAATAAGGTTTCACTGTTGTATCTTCTTAGATCAGTATGACCTTATAAACAGTTCAGAAAACAAACAGAAATAAAATCAGTGATACCATTTTTGTGCAGGGGTGCCTACAGCATAGTGATTTATGCCAATGAAGACATATAGGATGTCTATGAATAGGATGTTTACTGGATATCTATAGGATGTACATAGGATGTCTATGCCTATGAATAGGATGTTTACTGGATACAAAAGTTTTTCACAGAATCACAGAATGGCTGCACTTGGAATGAACCTCTGGAGCCATCTGGTCCAAGCCCTCTGCTAAAGCAGAGACACCTAGAACAGGTTCACCTGGACACAGTCCAGGTGACTTTTGAAGATCTCCAAAGAGGGAGACTCTACAACCTCTCTGGGAAACCTGTGCCAGTGCTCCATCAAGCTCCATCAAGCATATCCTGCTTAGTAAAGTGCTTCCTGCTGTTTAGACACAGTTTGAGTTCCAGTTTGTTCCCACTGATTCTTGTCCTAGCATTAGGCATCACTGAAAACAGTCTGCCTCTGTCTTTTCTGCACCCTCCTTTCAGGTATTTATAGACATTAATAAAATCTCCCTTGAGCCTCTTATCTCCTCTTCTCCAGGCCAAACAGACCCAGCTATCTCAGCCTCTCCTGGAGAGGTGCTCCAGTCCAATCATTTTGGTCCTACATTCGACTCTCTTAAGTATGTCCAGGTCTGTTGTAGCAGTGGTGGACCCACAACTGAACACAGTACTCCAATACAATACTTGAACATAAACTCACAAGAAAATGCATTTATATATATGCATATTAACAGTGTAGGTTTGGACAGAATAATACAGTAAAATGAATAACAGTAAAATGATCAAGTAACAAAGATGCCACTCTAACCATTCTAATGAGGATAGGCAATAAAATTTAATTTTACCATTGATTTTAATCAACTATTTACCCTACTGCTGACATGCACAATAGTACATCTTTTCCTATCCTGCAGTCAGATTTTCTGTGATGAAAACTGTATGTGTAAAGCAGAACCTCATATGGATCATATCCCCATAGTATTTTCTTAAATATATAATAAATCAATATGTGCTTCTCTACTGTATCTAATTCTATCACTGAATAGAGCTGAGAAGAAGCTGGATCCTCCTTTTTTCACTCTCCTTTATTTTTTTTTAATAAACAGTGTCCTGGAACTAGAGACACAGCAAATCTCTCAGTCTGCAACAGGAGATTCAAAGATCCAAAAGCTTTAGACTCCATTAATTTTGAATGGATAAGATCTTTTCTATCCTGAAATATACAGAATAATACCAAACTAACCTTTTAACATAGAAAGCCTGTATTTTAAATAACCTCTATATGAAATTGACTGCAATAAAACATGTTATTAACAATACTATGACATGGGTTTACGTGGCAAGGTTTTGGTAGCAGGGAGCCATAGGGGTGGTTTCTGTGAGAAAGATCTAGAAGCTGCCCCATGTTTGGGAAGGGCCCCATTGTTTTCCAGATCCGAGCCAATAAGCGATGTTGTTTTGCGCCTCTGTGAGAGCATATTTAAGACAGGGAAAAAACGCTGCGCCACACAGCAGCCGGGAGAGTCAAGGGAGTGAGAGAACAGCCTTGCACCAAGGTCAGTGTAGAAGGAGGGGGAGAGGTGCTCCAGGCGCCGGAGCAGAAGTCCCCTGTGGCCTGTGGTGAGGACCATGGTGAAGCAGGATGTCCCCCTGCAGCCCATGGAGTACCACGGTGGATCAGGGTTCCACGCTGCAGCCCATGGAGGAGACCACGGTGGAGCAGGTGGCCCTGCACCGACGGAGGCTGCCGCCTGTGGAAGACCCCTGCCGGAGCAGATTCTGGGCCGGACCTGTAGCCCGTGGAGAGGAGCCCACGCAGGAGCAGGTGATCTGGCAGGAGCTGCTGCCCGTAGAGGAGCCAGGTTGGAGCAGTTTTCTCCTGAGGGATGGACCCCGTGGTACGGACCCATATCTGGAGCAGTTCTGGAAGAGCTGCTGCCTGTGGGAAGCCCACGCCGGATCGGTTCATCAAGGACTGCATCCCGTGGGTGGGACCCCACAGCACAGGGGACGAGAGTGACCGAGAAGGAGCGGCAGAGAAGAAGTGCTGTAGACTGACCATAACCCCCATTCCCCCGTTCCCCTGCGCCGCTCGGGGGGAGGAGGTGGAAGAGGGTGGATGGGGGGGAAGGTGCTTTTGGTTTGTTTTTTCCTTCGTTTTCTCACTTCTCTCGCTTGTTAGTAATAGGCAATAAATCTTACTATCTCCTTATGCCGAGTCTGTTTTGCCCGTTACAATAATTACTGCGTGATTTTCTCGTCCTTATCTCAATCCTTGAGCCCTTTTCACATATTTTCTCCCCATTCCTCTTTGAGGAGGGGGAGTGAGAGAGCGGCTGTGGTGGAGCTCGGCTGCCCACTCGAGCGGAACCACGACAGTTTCTTACAGAGAAAAAAGTATTTTCAAGACTAGTTATATAACTATCATCCTTTCAGATAGTTAAGAAATATTTTTCCTTTGTCCTCATTACAATTACTGCTCCCTTTCTTCATTCTTCCTATTTTTTTATTTCTTTTGGTAGATTAGTAGTTAAAAACAAATTGCTAGAGCTAAAAGTATTTAATTAACATAACAAAAAAAGTACTTCATATCCTTCTGGGATATCCTTTTGACTCAAATACATTTAGAGATGATGAGGGGTACCTTTCATAGGTCCCTCTTGGGAAGTTATGTGGTCAAGTCACGTTTACATTAAAAAGATTTGTTTGTGTAGCTCCCCGTACACCATTTTGAAGACATGCTTCTTGGAATATCAAATTATATTCTGTTTGATAGATGTGAAGTCTGCTAAGAATACCAGAGTGAATTTTCTTGCTTGCTTGTCCTTCAGTTCAAAATTAGCATTTTGCAAGTTTAATTTAGTCTGATAGGCATATAGGAACTGATACTACAAAGGCTTTCAAATACCTTCACTAAACTATTATCATACTTAGAAATCCCTGATAGCACTTGTCTAAGTGGGGGAGGAGGGGGGGGGGTGGCGGGGTGTGTGTGTGTGTCTATTTTCTTCTTTTTATGATTATAAGAAAAAACTTTTTTTTTCTTTTCTTACTTGTAGAAGTATCTGGTATTTGGAGAGGAAAAATAAAGACGGCATTCAAGATGGAAAAAACAGTGACATTTAAGATCAGCTTTGATGATTAAACATGTATTTTATTTACCTGTATTTCATAAAAGTCCAACAGGCTCTTAAGCCTGGAAAACTCTTATTTTCTACTTGTAGTCAAGTTGTGAAGAACTACTGTGCATCAGCTTAGGGGGTCACACTGCACTGGGTCATACAGAATAAGGACCATTCCTACAATAAAGAAAACATGTCATGTATTTATCTATATATGCATATATATATATATATATATATTTTATATATATATATATATATATATATATATATATATATATATATAAAAATTTAGCTTTAACTGAATCCCAGACCCTCTAAAAAAAATATTGAACCTCCAACTGAAATCAATGGGGATAGGTTGCAGCAATGCCCATTTTCTTAATGGAAGGAACTTGGTGACATTTACCAACATCCTATGAACTCCTACAAAATAACAGTTAAAACTAAAAGGAAATTACATCAGAGAGGTGTTTCAGTAGACTATATGGTTGTCTATATGGTGCTCTGTAAATAGGCAGATATAGGTAACATTCTTAACTGATTTATATGGAGTCTCATATGTCAGGACATAACTTAATGTAAGCTTTTTACTCACACATAGATACCCCCCCCTTTTCCCCCTTTTTTTTTTTTCCTCTCTAGAAAATAAATTATACCATAACATCTACTTAAGAACTCCTAGCATTATCTTTTTCCATTATCACAGGTTACAATTGTTGGAGTATGTGGATCATTCTTTCTGCCTTTTATAATTTGTAAAGCTGAATATTTATTGGAGACTTTGCTCTATTTTCTTACTTATTGATATAGTTAGTTCCTATATATGATATACATGTTCTTTCAAACCAAACCTATGTATCTATATTATAGATAACTGGACTGAATATATGCTTTGGGAGCTTATGAAAAGAAATCTTCAAGTCTCAAATCTCATCTTTTTATGAAACTCTCATCTTCACACAGTAAAAAAGAGAGAAATGCCATATTGAGCTAATGGTTTAGCAAGGGGGAAAGCTTTCATTCGAGAGAAAGATCCCTGGGAAATCCATCCAAAAAATAGAAATGAATAGATTTTCCCCCCAGCCTTCTTTTAAAGCACAAGCTGCTTTGTTTGTTAGGCAAACTTCTACATATGATACTACCCGCCATGATCCTCTCTATCATTATTTTGCTTCATCCACTTTGATTCTGAGCTCAGTTTCATTGGAGGCTGCTTATGACCACCTTGTATAGTTATTATGTTACTGTCTGGTGTGGTGCTGAGATTGTGCTATGCCAGGATACTGCAAACAAGGCACATCTGTCAGTGCCATGAGCCACCTCTCCTGCAGCCTACTGCTTTTCCCAGACATATTTCCTCTCTTTTTAGAGTTTAACACATTGTTATTGGTTCTAAGCCTAAACCATGAAAACAAACAGAACTAAGCCTGTCTCTTGAAAGCACTGGTGCTAGTCACTGACAAGGACGGAGGACTTGAGAGCTTTGATATCTCCAAATTTCATCGTCATAACTACTGACATGATATATGACTATTAAATACTATAAGGTAACACATATATACTGCAGAAGATGTATACCAAACTGCTCTGTGCATACAGGTCAGTTCAGACAGGTAGGAAACCAGTCTCTAAATTAAACCTCTGAACAATCTCTCAAACACATCCAATACAGCATGTTTTGCCCTATGAGAGGCAAATGGTTCTCCTCATCTTCTTGTATAGAGATCCAAACTCAGACAAAAATTTCAAAACTGTCTGTTAATATGAATTTTGCTTTCCCATAAAATATGACACACCAAATTTGATTCAGAAATCACTGCTCATTTATATATTACTCTTACTTTACTTCATACTCTAGGCTTACTCTTCATTACTCACTGCCAAAAGTTATTTCTGTGAATGAAATCAAAATGTTCAGATAATGGAGGTCTTCCAGTGTCAGATCTGTAAGCAAGAGACATAACCATAGTTAAGTTCAAAGTTTTCTGTATTGTCATTTCTTGTCCAGTTACTCACTAACATACAAAGTAGGTAATTTGAGTTCCAGTTACATTATGACATCCTATTTCAAAAAATACTTTAAACAGGGAAGAAACATAAACTTTCAATACACCTCTCAGTTACACCTGTTACGGTATGATTATAGCACTTCAGATATCAGAGACAGAAAAAGACCTCTGTGTTCATCCACTACCAATAAAAAATTGATCTCTACAGTATATGCTCATCTGTAACACATACAGCACTGGAAGGAAGATCCTGTGAGTGCAAAGCCTCAGGCTCTGCCACTGCCCTCTACCTTTCCCTGAGCACATTAAGTGCCATGTTTTTCCTTTCATTGCTCTCCTTTTATCTACTCTTCTAAACCTCTTTGTTCCTCTGTTTGGTTTTCATCTACTTTGAGCTGTAGTTGTGGTACTGAATGCTGATGAGACAATAAAGTGTTCTAACTCAGAAAGTTACTTTTCAGCTGTATTTCTTAGCATAACACAGCCAGTGCATTTGTATGGGGAGTCTCTGCATTGAGGTACTGTATTAAGGGCAGTTAACTCAGCTGCTTGCAAGTACCCTGAGTTCATGAGGGATTGCAAGCATGTATCACTACTGCAGCACAGACAGAGGCTGAAAACACAACACACTTTCAATTCAAGTTGCTGTTTCTCACCCTCTGCCTTCCAATGTCCTGCTGGTGCTGTGCTTTCTCAGATTCATCCTAGCTCTGCGGACAGGGCCATTCCTACCTTCATCTCTCCTATGCTGTTTCATCAGATCCATCTCAGCGTTTCTAATTCCTTCCTCAGCCTGACCATGCCAGTTAACTCCTTCAACAAAAATACTTGTACAACTACATTGGGTCTATTTTGGTTGTTGTCGTTTTTTGTTGTTGTTGTTGTTGTTTTGAATGCTTGTTTGTTTTGCTTGTTTGTTTGTTTTCAGAACTACAAGGAAGAATTAAAAAAACTAGGAGTGAAGTGGCCATCCAAGGTCACTGAGGGCATGCACCTCCATTTGAGGGCACTGGTAGTAAGTACCCTTAATATAGTAAGTGCAAAACCAGCCATGTGAATGTTTATCTTTCTACCTCTATAGTACACAATAACTTATAACAGAAAAATAATAGAACATTTCATAAGAAAAAAAAAATCATTTTGTCACAGAAAGCAAAAATCTCAGGAAATAAAGCCTTCAGAGGAAATAACTCAGAATTCTTAAATTCACTCCCTATTTTTCTCCCTATCAGAAGAGTAAGACAGAAAGGTTGAATCTGAACAAATAATATGACATACACATCATTTATCATGTGCATCAGACATTGGAAAGTAAAATTTCTATTTCTTTCACAAGCATCATAAGAATTTGGACCTAAAATAAGAAAGATTTTTAGTTTTGTTTGGCACCTCTACTCCAGGAAGGCAAATCAAAAATACATAGATGATGCATTGCTGTACAATACTGTAGCCCCATTAAATTACTTTTGAAAGTTTTGAAAGCAAATGCAGTATTTTAGTTTTCCCTTGTTCCTTACAAATTTTCTCTGTAGCTAACAGATAATATGCTGGGTCTTAAACGAACAACATAAACCTCTTTTTTACCATAGTAATCCATCTTCTAGAAGAAACACAAACAAGATGCATCCAGCAATTTTTTCATTACTTCAACTCTTGGCAGAATATAAAAATTAAATTCAGAGAAGGTTAAGGTAACGCTGATCAACTGGTGGAAGCAACTTTGACAAAATGGTAAAGATGTAATGTTGCATATTGAGCCATAACAATGCTAATGATATGTTATACAGGTACTGGGTATCTCTGCACAACAGGAAGTTATTATTTCTTGTAAGAGGTAAAAACTCTTGAGACTATCAGATCTGCTGGTGCTGCTATAATATCAGATAAACACATTGACACATATCCATCTAGTAGCCTGAAGATCTTCTAAGGTTATTCTATTTATTGCCCCATTTATTGCCTCAGTGCAGAGCTCCTGCTTGTAGACCGGGTAATTTTACAGAAAAGTCCACAGTGAAATAGTGACAAGAGTAAAACAGTAGAGCTTTACTGAAACATATAATTTCCTTTACACAGAGCATTATACTCTTTCCAAAATTTGTATCTCTTCTTTATTATAAAAAATGTGTAGAGTATTGAAAATCTCAGGAAAGATTTGTGTTTTCTGCTAAGCTTTACAAAGATTTCCCATAAATATAAACTGCCCCTGAAGGTACACATAAAGTGATTCAGCAGTGACTTTTTTTCCAGAAAGCATGAGACAACTACTTTTCTTGAGGTTGCATCTGTTCATCCTTAGCTGCAATGCTCAGCTAGATAGTCCAGTTGCTTGCTGCTTTGGGGGAAGCCTCTGGTCCCCTTAGACATCCTGGCAATTAGTATGTTTCAAAGACCCAGGACTGAAGCAAGTGTGTTATTGATAAAAGAAAAGGCAGTTCTGCCACACTCCTGTTAGGCAGCCATTATTTTACTGACATTTTCTGCACCTTCTAAGCCTGATTATTTCAATGGGCTACACCCTAAAAGGATTTTAGGTAGATTTCATGGGCCTTTTATTTTAGACATGAATGGGAGAGATTTAAGATCATCTCTCACCCTAAATCAGTCTCTAAAAGTAGTATAAATATGGACTGATTGAAGAAGATCTGAAAGAAGTGGGTGGTTGCTTCAGTTTACCCAGGAAAGATTAAAAGGGTTATAGTAATACCCAGATGGGCATGAGAACATTACAGCCCACAGCAGGCTGCTTGGCCAGGTAAGCACATAGTATACCTCACTCCCACTGCCACATCTACACCCCAACTGCTGCTGGCACCCATTGACTCACTAAGCAAGCTTTATACATTTGAGTATGAATGGCATTACCAGTGTACAGAGGAAATTACTATTTGATCTCATAGAATGGATCCAAGAGCACTGCAATTTCTGTAAATTGCTATAGAAACCCTTTAAGAACAATGATGAAGCAGATAAATGTTTTTTCACTCTATGCATTTGAAAAAGAAAATAAACATGTCTAGATATTATTTGCCATTATTTGGTTGACATTGGCTGTCTGCCCACCCAGCTGCTCTCACATCCCCTTCTCACCAACTATGGGGCAGTGTCACAGGAGAATTACAGAAACTAGTTCTTGTGATGAGGTTAACCCAAAGGATTTATTAATCAACAGAGAAACAGAATTTCAGCCTGGAGAAGAGGAGGCTCAGGGGCGACCTTATCGCTCTCTATGGGTACCTCAAGGGAGGCTGTAGCGAGGTGGGGGTTGGCCTGTTCTCCCACGTGCCTGGTGACAGGACGAGGGGGAATGGGCTTAAGTTGAGCCAGGGGAGTTTTAGGTTAGATGTTAGGAAGAACTTCTTCACTGAAAGGGTTGTGAGGCACTGGAACAGGCTACCCAGGGAAGTGGTGGAGTCACCATCCCTGGAAGTCTTCAAAAGACGTTTAGATGTAGAGCTTAGGGAAATGGTTTAGTGGGGACTGTTAGCGTTAGGTCAGAGGTTGGACTCGATGACCTTGAGGTCTCTTCCAACCTAGAAAATTCTGTGAAATTCTGTGAGAATTAATGATTGAACACAAAAGGCAGTCTGCATTCTATTATGATTGGTTGAATCCTCTACTACTTACTATATGCCTTAATTATTAATTAAGCTAGTTTGATGTACACAAATTATTGTTTAAGCTTGACATGTATGCATTGCATGCATATACATGTAGAAATGTTACTTACCTCGCCATAAAGATCAGATGCTGGGGAAGAGGTCTCTCTTGGCTGTTAAGCATAGAGCTGAATAGTGAAAAATAAAGACAAGTTAAAATCAAACAAACTGCTTTCTCCTTTACCTCCAAGTAGTGTAGGGTGTATGGAGAATAGGGTGTTATGGTTAGTCTGTAACAGCTCCCCTCTGCCACTTCTTACTCCTCAGACTCTTAACCCTACTCCAGCATGGGTCCTCTCCACAGGCTGCGGTCCTTCTGGAATAACCTGTGCCAGCATGCAATCTCCACAGGCAGCAGCTTCTCTCAGGACATCCACTTGCTCTAGTGTGGGTTCCTCCACATGCTGCATTATGGATATCTGCTCTGACATGGTCTTGCTATGGCCAACAAGGAAGTACTCCACCATGTGCTATAGGGTAATTTCCACTCTGGTGCCTGAAGCACTTCCTTCCTTTCTTTTCTCTGACCTAGGTATTAGCAGGATTGCCTATTACACTTTTCCTTCCCTCACTCCTCACTGCCATGTTGTGTTTTTGTCCTTTCTTAATACACTGTGACAGTGCTGCCACCTTTTTGTCTGCTGGGCTGAGCCGTCCCCTGCAGTTGGGCTGCTGGAGCAGGCCGGAACCGGCCAGAAACAGCTGTGTCTGGCATGGGGCAGGCCTGGCCTCTGCTCACAGAGGGCCCTGTGCGGACCCTCCCCATGTCCAAAACCTGGATGTGGACACATGATATAAGTAACATGATAAAATAGAGTTTCTGCAAATAAGTAATTGCATGTAGAGAGACACACATAGACTGTCCCCAAACACACTGACACGTCTTATCTGCTCACCAACTGGCCTAATCTTTGATAAAATGAAAAATGAAACATTTAACAACACATTTACAGACACTGAACACAGAATTATAAAACTTCTAGTAGGCACAACTTTAATAAATTATTTTGCATTTTCCTTAAATTTTGCATTTTTATTTTTATATATAAGGAAAATCTATCTATCTATATATATATATATATAAATATATATAGAGATATATCTATTAAAATCTATAATGCATGGAAAAAGTGCTCTAACAGACATCTAGTAAGCATCAATATGTTTAATTAGTTAAAAGTTGGTGCAGAACCTAAGTCCAGACATTTGTGTCTTGGCTTTCGAATTACAGCGAGATCTGAAATGAAGTGCACTACAGTGCGAGGAGATGAATTGTGTGCTAATCGACAATATAGAGACAATTGTAGCACTGATTGTCATAGCAACTGGATCATAACAGAAATCAAATATTTTGACATTATGCTAAGGCTTAGGCTTTGTACTTACATGACTTAGTACGTAGCAATGAAGCAAGCTCTCACACTTGGCAGGGCTGCCAGTCCATGCAGCCCTGAGGAATGAAAAGTTGATAGAAAATGATCGAGGATCTAACCACTTCCTTTGGAACAGCCAACAGTCCTGGGATGTATGTTATATTCAGCCTATTAGAAAGACAGAATATTTGAAACTTCATTCCACATCAGAGGATTGGGGGGGGGGGGGGGGGTGGCTGGCCAAACAATAATACCACACTCCAGTGGTATTAACAACAAATGTTACGAATGAATAGAGGATAATTGGCTCAAACCTGCCAGCATGAATAGGTCTGGAAACCTTCCAGTAGCAACCTCACACACCACCTCTCTCAGCATGTTCCTTTGCTGTTGCAGGTAAGAACGGGAGACTGCCGTGACAGACTGCTGTGGCTGGTCATTTATTGCACTACTTGGTGCTGTGGTTTAATCCCGGCAGGGCAGCTCAGCACCAGAAAGCCACACGCTCACTCTCCCTGGGTGGGATAGAAGATAGAAGTGGAAAGGTAAAAGTGAGAGAACTCACAGGTTGGCATAAAGACAGTTAACTACGTAAAGCAAAAGCCACATGCATAAGCAAAGCAAAACATGGAATTCATACATACTTCCCATCGGCAGGCAGGTGTTCAGCAACTTCCAGGAAAGCAGGGCTCATCATGCATAACGGTTTATTGGGAAGACAAAAATCATCACTCTCAATCATAGAATCATAGAATATTCTGAGTTGGAAGGGACCCGCAAGGATCATTGAGTCCAGCTCCTGGCTCCATACAGGAACACCCCAAAATCAGACCCTGTGTCTGACAGCATTGTACAAATGCTTCTTGAACTTCTCCTTTAACCCAGTTTTATTGTTGAGCACAACATGAGATGCTATGGAATATCCCTTTAGTCAGCGTGGGTCATCTGTCCTGGCTGTGTCCCCTCCCAGATCCTGGTACACCCCTGGCCTCCTCACTGGCAGGGCAGCACAAGAAGCAGAAAAGTCCTTTGGCTTTGTATGAGCACTGCTCTGGAAGAACTAAATCATTGGTGTTTTATCAACATTATTTTCATCATAAATCCAAACCACAGCATCATACCAGTCTCTGTGAAGAAAATTAACTCTATCCTGGCTAAAACCATGCCATTTGGTTATACAGCTAAGAGCCAAAAATAATTTACTGTCACTCTTGAATAAGTTTAGCTTGGTTTTCAAGAATGCTGAGTAATGTCCCTCGTCTGAGGAATCCCATTGCCTTTAGCCAGCAAGAAGAACATAAACATTTCAAGGTAAGCTTGTAAGACACATTAACATCAAAAATAAATAAAATAATAAAATAAGATAAGATAAGATAAGATAAGATAAGATAAAATAAAATAAAATAAAATAAAATAAAATAAAATAAAATAAAATAAAATAAAATAAAATAAAATAAATAAAAACTTGCAAACATTTATCTCTTCTACCAAATTAGCAAAGTTACACAATTTTTTAGTGAAGTTTTGGGTTACTTTTATCATATGAGAAGAAGATCTATATATTCATTAATTTCTTAGCTGCACTAGTTATTAGAATTAAAAATATTGTACAGGTTATATAAGGATCAGATGACAAATTTTACATTTAGCGGTTGCCTTGCTTGCCCATGTCACATTAACATTTCTAAGGCAGAATCCTCCTTCTCCAAAACTTTATTTTTATTTCAATTTTACAGGGGACAAAACACTGGTAACTTAGTGTAATAAAACCTGTCCCATGTTAAATTTGTGCCACTGACAGTACAACAGTCAGGAAAGGAACATAGCCATTTTACTACACTATGCCAAGAAGCATTGCTCAGCATGATCTTTTCTGCTGATTTCTGACAAGATCAGAAGAGTTTAAACAGGTATTAAAATGCCAGTACAGATTACAACATTACTATTAATAGTACCAGTCACCTTCCCCAAAGGAAAAAATATATATATTCTGAATAAGAGTCAATTTACGTATATATATATTAAATATGTATATATTAGCTAGAACAGAATCCTGAGACTTGTCCAGGTGTCAGGTCTCATTCATATTAGTAAAGCAGTGGCAGTATACTGACAACATTCACAAAAGAACTGTCACATATGGTGTGTTTAAAATTGAACTGGCAAATTCTATTGTTTGACCTGAGATGCATCGAAGTGGTGCAACACTTTATGAGAAAGTTGAAAATGCTGCTCTAGATTAGGCTAAAGAAGATTGGATTAACTCCTCAGATGTAATAGTCCCTTTTATAGCTAGCTGAGGACCTGGCTATATGGCTATATAATATGGCTATTATGAGGTACTGAGGTCAACATCTTCACAAGTTCTATTTTCTGCAGCACTGCAGAGAGTACAAACTAATGCCAATTGATAGATTTGCAGTTTCCAGTATTTTCTGGTTCTGTCTACCAAATATGTAGAGGTGAATCTTAAAAATCATTCAAAAAATAAATAATAAAATAAAATAAAAATCAATAACAGAATCTCATTGGCATTAGTGTGGATATGTTCATGAGGTCAACAGACCCAACATTGCACATTCCCTAAAACAAAATACCTCAACAATATAAAATAGAATAAGAATACAAAGATAAAAATTAGAAAAATGTACTAATTTGTCACATTTTCACATTCCATGGAAAGTTATTTAATTGGGAAAATTGAGGGAGAGACAGTCTACTGTATCTCAGCCAATATGAGTAGGTTTTTGTTGTTGTTATTTTAAATATATAGGGGAAAAAATGCTTATTTTGAACTTGAAGCTGAAGTTATGGCTCAGAGGACTTCTGTGTAGATGAATTTAAAATTGTCTGGTTTTATTTCACAAGGCAAAAAAAATGGTTTTGTATATACAACATAGATTTCTGCAAGCTATTTCTCTAATAGATCTCCATTAGCAAGCGGTTACACATAAGAAGTTAGTTGTAGTCAGTCACAGCCACTGAAAGCTCGATTTTTGGGGGGGATTTTATCCAAAACTACTATTGAACACCATCAGATAGGCCTCTGTCATAGTCTGAGACTAGGCAGTGAATGAATAATGGACTTTGAAGCACAATTTCAGGCTCATTTAAATCAGTGATAGGATGATAAAGCATTTATATCCCAATATCGATTCTCTTACCATAAATATGATAAAATATTACTGATGACAATAAATGAGAGTCTGGCTTTTATAGTTACAAACACTGCTCAGGTAGAAAACAGGTCAGTTATAGACTTTCACTGCAAATAGTGAGATAGTGAGCAGATATACCATTATTTCTAGTCATAAAAAAAAAAAAAAGATAATAATAATAAAAAAATCCTACAGTAGAAATATATTGCTAAGAGTTGGGCAAACTCAACAAGGCATGTTGTAGCATCTCTTGATTTACATGTGTAAGAATATTTTGAAATTAAGAAGCCGCAGATGCAATTGTCTTTTCTTTACACCCCACACTTCTTTATCAAACTGGTTGCAGATGACTCTTTCAATGATTGGTTTCTCTTGCTGTTTCCTTCTCCCCTCCTGACAAGCCTCCACTGAGACTCAAAGGTGCAGCTGTTTGGTGATGAGCTACACTTGCTTGACCTGTGGTCTGTTCCCTCTCAGGCCTCCAAGTGGTACCATGCTCCCATGTCCCATGGAGAAGCCCATGGTGAAGCCCAGCCCGACCCTGGAGACATTCTGCTTACTTTGTTAGTGGGGTAGTATGATAGTCGGCAGCATGGCTCTTAGCAGCTGCTGACTAAGCCTGTGGTACCCAGCTGCCCAGTTCCAAATGTACCAATCACAGTTCTCCTAAGTAAGCTATTTATATGTTTTATCACACATTATTGTATTGCCTATTCTATTCTATCATGCATCTTCCATTTGATTTTAAATTTTTATCCATACACAAATATTCATTAATATTCTCATCATTAACAGCATCACATTTTGCAGTCATTTGAAACATCTTTAGATGCAGTATTTTGTCATTTCTCTATTTGACATTTTTCATATAAAACTACAAGACTTATAGAGACAGTCTTCTTATTAGTCAGTTACCTAGCTTCTAGCAGTTACAAAAGTTCCCTATTAATTCAGTTGCACAGCTACAATTATTGCAGCTTGAGTCTTTCAGGTCTACATAGCATTTTTGCAGCTTAGAGAAGAAATTTGATTTGCTTTTCAAAAGAGAAGTTTGAAAGTTCTTTTCCTCCTTAAAACAAATAAATAAGTAATTTAGTGCTTCTCAAAAAAAATAAATAAATAAAATAAAATAAAAATAAATATGTGAATGTATGTTTTAAATGATTAGCTACAAACATAAGAAAAAAGTTCTGAAATGTTATTTAAACTATTTTCATTTGTCTTGATTCAGTTTCTGTACAGGAAATAAAATAGTAAATTGTTCCTTTCATTCTGAAGTCAGGGAACATATTGACAATTTATAGGTAGTCTGTGTATTTTTCATGTCCTGTGAATCTGCACTATTAGTTGCCCTGCTTCTCACTGAGTGGTCTTTCTCCTTCCTGAGTCCAGATGCTGCCCCATGTTAAATAAGAGACAGTTCCAGCAAGCCTGAGAAAGAGACCCGCCACTGGCCAAAGCTAAGCCGATGAGCAATGCTGGCTGCACTTCTGTGAGAACATATTTTAAAAAGTTTAAAAATGCCAAAACAGAGCACCTGGGAGAGAAGAATGAGAAAATGTTGAGAGAACCAACCTTGCAGACACCTAGTTTAGCAAAGAATGAGGGGGAGATCTCCAGATGCCGGAGCAAAAGTTCACTTGCAGCCTATGGAGAAGGCCATGGTGGAACCGGTGGTCTGGGAGAAGTTGCAGCCAATGTGGGATCCATCTCATGTCCACATCTCTCTCCAGGTGGAGCAGTCAATTCCTGAAAGACTGCATTCTGTGGTACAGACCCATATTAGAGCAGTTCTTGAAGAAGTGCAGTCTGCAAGAACCCCACATTGGATCATTCAGGGAAGGATGGCGTCCCATGGGAAAGACCCCATGATGGAGCAGGGGAAGAGAGTAAAAGTGAAAGAATGGCAAAGATGAAGTGTTATGGACTGATCACAGTCTGCATTACCAATTCCCCATTCTTCTATATGAATTCTTCTATTCTTACCCGCCACCTGGTGGGAAGAGGTAAAAGAAGGTAGATGGGAGGAAGGTATTTTTAATTTGCTTTTAGTTCTCACTGCTTTAGTTTGTTTTTAGTTGGCAATAAATTGCATTAATCTCCCTTATGCTGAGTCTGTATTACCCATGCTGCTAATCGTTGAGTAGTTTCCTTGTCCTTATCTTAGCATCTCAACCCACAAGCTTTTTCTTCATTGCATTTTCTTCTCCTGACCTTTTGAGGAGGGGAAATGAGAGAGTGGCGTGGTGGAGTTTAGCTCCTAATCACTGTTAAACCACCACAATTACTCTGTATACAATCTCCTTTATGAATTAAAAAGGAAAAAAACAAACAAACAACAAAAAAGTGTGTTTCCCCCAACCCAATCTTTTGTTGTTGTTAGTTTCCTGTAGCCATAAATATCTAAACTGTTTTGCTTGCTCACTTTCATATAGTGAACATAAACACTGTCTGAGCCATTTCCTAAAAATAATGGTGAACACCGTGCTCTCACAGCTGTTTATTCTCTTTTAAAAACCTACCATATCTTTAGGTTCAGATGTAGTTCAAGAAAACAGCAGGGGAATATAATACATGAACGATTTGTCTATGTTCAATTAAAGTTGTGTTGAATAGTGTAACCATAAGAAATATTTTGTATTGTAAAACAATATCCTTCAAGGTAAAGCTTGAATTTATTAAGAATATAATCAAGTTTTATACCTTTTTCACTATTCAATCTGTAATCTATAACTCTCTTAGGCTCTAATAACAATTCATTATAATTCAACAATACGATAAAAAAGCTCTGGAAGGTTATTGGATTTTTTCAGTCAGCTCATCTGTCTCTTAAAGAAAATTTATTTCATAAATCTTAATATGTTTGTTGTGGTCTAGAAGGGAATTATTCTGACAGTTGTTTTAAGAAGAGCTAAAGTCAATGTTTTAAAAACCATGTTTATACATTAAGATATAATAAAAATTGCACCAATCAAACAATTTATAGATGTTCAAAAGTACAGGTAAACACCCTTAATTGCGGGTGGAGAGTTAACAATTATGCGAGGTTTCCTCTTCCTCCAGATAAACATCACTTTAGGTCTGTTTTACTAATTATGCGTGATACGGGGTTATACTGACTTTTGTCCAATAACTCTGTCTCTAAAAGAAGTGAATACTTCAAACATTTTCCTCTCAGAAGTGACTTTCCACCTTGAATTTGTCTTCAATAGAAAGATCAACAGAAATATTAATATTTATTCATCCATTTAGTCTTTTGGAAACCTATATGTCTGACAGAAATGTGCCATAGAAAATGGTTATAATGAACAATGGCAGTATTTCTTCCATGTCTTCCAAATCCCTCTTTGTTTGTATATTGCACTTGATAGTGACCCTCAGAAAACAAACAAACAAACAAAAAGTGATTCCAACAGACAAGTCCTTTCTGTCATCCATCATACTCTGAAAAGCCCTGTTTGTCCCCCAGGGTCCTGAGAGAATTGGCAGATGTTGTTGCAAAGCTACTCTCCATCGTATTTGAAAAGTTATGGCAGTCAGGTGAATTCCCCAGTGACTGAAGTAAAGGAAACATCACATCCGTTTTTAAAAAAGGTAGACCCTGGTTAGTACCGATGAGACAGGTACATCTCAGTGCTTGGTAAGACCATGGAACAGATCCTCCTGGAAGTTATGTCAATATATATGGAAGATATGGAGGTGATTAGAGTCAGAAAACATGGCTACACCAAGGGCAAATTGTGCCTGACTTACCTAGTGGCTTTCTATGGCGGAGTAGATGCATCAGTGGGCAAGGAAAGAGTAACTGATGTCTACCTGGACTTCTGTAAAACCTTCGATACGGTCCCCCACAACAGTATTGCCTCTAAATTGAAGAGAGATGTGGATATGAGATGGATAAGGAATTAACTGCATAGTAACATGCAAACAGTTATAGCCAATGACTCAATGTCCAAACAGAAATCAGTAGTGAGAGGTGTTCCTTGAGGATCAGTGGGGAGATAAATGCTGTTCAGTATCTTCATTAATGACATAGATAGCAGGTTTGAGTGCACCCTCAGCAAGTTCAAAGATGACACCAAGCTGAGTGGTACAGTTGATATGGTAGAGGGAAGGGATGCCATCCAGAGGGAACTTGACAGGCTTGAGAGTTCAGACCATGTGAACCTCATAAAGTTAAGGCCAAGTACAAGGTCAGGCAATCCCAAACATGAGGCTGAACAATGAGTGGATTGAGAGCAGCTGTGCAGAGAAGGACTTGGAGTTATGGGTGGATGGAAAATTGAACATGAGACAGCAATCTGAATTATATACTTTTATATCAGATACAGTTTAGCCTAGAGAAAAGGTTGCTTGAAGGAGATCTTATTTCAGCCTTCAAGTACCTAAAGGTAGCCTATGGGAAAGCTGAGGAGGGATAGTGACAGGACAAGGGGTAACGGCTTTAAACTACTACAAGAGTGTAGGTTTAGATTAGATATTAGGAAGAAATTCGTTACTCTGAGGGTGGTGAGGCACTGGCACAGGCTGTCCAGAGAAGCTCTGGATGCCCCATCCTGGAAGTGTTCAAGGCCAAATTGGAAGGGGCTTTGAGCAACCTGGTCTAGTGGGAGGTGCTACTGGCTCGACGTCCAGGTGGAGACCGGTGACAAGAGGTGTTCCTTAGAGGTACATATGGGCTAGTACTATTTAACACTGTCAGTAACATGAATACTGGGATTAAGTGCACACTCCTCAAGTTTGTGGATGACACCAAGCTGAATGGTGCAGTCAACAAACTGAAGGGAAGGGATGCCATCCAGAGCAATCTTGACAGGCTCAAGAGGTGAGGTACTGGTAGATGAAAAGCTCTACATGAACTGGCATAGTAGTCTTTCAGCCCAGAAAGCCAATCATATCCCAGTCTTCATCAAAATAAGTATAGCTAGCAGACTAAAGAAGGTGATTCTCCCCTGCTACTCTGCTCTTGTGAGACTCCAATGTTGCGGAAGGAAATCATGTGTACTTCACTTGGAAGAGAGAAGCAGCAATATGGTTTATGGATATAAAGTAGTAATTTAACAAAGCTTTCATAACTTAACCTAAGATTTGATGATAGCAAGTTACACTTGATTATTTAGTGCATAGAAGACAAGGTAAGTCAGATGCATCAGGGATACCCTCCTGTTGAATCACAAGGTTCAGATAGTAGTACCATGCTCTCTAAACTACTTAGAGGAGTCTAGGTGTGACTGGATCCAATCCTTGCCCCAGACTTGGTCAACAGTTTATGTCTAAAGGGTTACATGTGCACAATTAATCTAAGCTATAATCTTAGAAAGCTTACAAAATTTAGCAATATATTTGTCACTTACCAAGGATCTGTTACACTAAGGAATCTCTCAACATCAAGGAGCAAGGGATCTCTGCAGCAGGCATAGCCTCGAAAGGCATCATTACTCAAGGGGAGATTTTACTGTGCAGCCTGCTGCTGTGCAGGAGAGCTTAAAGGGATCTTAGGCTTGTCATTATTTATGGGGTAAGACGATTGACTTATAGGCACATTCGCATTCTGGCTGCAGACGTTAGTTTCTTCCAAATTTGGATCAAGTCAGACATTCTGCAAAAGTTGGCTTGAGCTGACCAGCACTGTGGGTAAGTAGGCACATTCCTTTGTCTATTATGTAGTTACCTGTCTCCCCTAAATCCACTTCGAGATAGGTGCAGCCATCATGACCAGATGCATCCCTTATGACCACCACTGGTGGTTAATGCTTGAGAAGGGTTATGGGAACTTGGGTGGTGTGCAAGAGGAGGGAAGAAGCACACCGTCATATCCACTTGAAGTATTGCATTCAGCTCTGGGGCACACAGCATGAAAAAACATGGATTTATTAGAGCAGGTCCAGAGGAGATGAGGAGATGATCAGAGGGCTAGGACACCTCTCGTATGAAGACAGGCAGAGAATGTTTGGATTATTTAGCCTAGAGAAGAGGAAGTTCCAGAGAAGCCTTACTGCAGCCTTTCAGTGTTTGAAGGGAACCTACAGAAAAAATGAGAAAGGACTCTTTATCAGAGAGTCAAAAGGTAATGGTTTTAAACTCAAAGGGGGCAGGTTTTGGTTAGATATTAGGAACAAATTTTTTTGTGAGGGTATTGAGGCACTGGAGCATGCTCAGAATGACCTCTCCATGGAAATGTTCAAGAACAGTATGGATGGGGCTTTGAGCAACCTCGTCTAGTGTTCCTTCCAAACTAAACCATTCTATGATTCTGTGATTCCATGAGCAAGAGTTAAGAGGCAGAAAATTATATATATATATATATATATATATATACACCTATAAATAAATAAATAAATAAAACTACTTGTCACAGTATAAATAGTGAAGAAATAGTGAAGCCATGGGTAGATTATAAGCATTTTACTTTGTCAGATCAATCTTTCAATATAATCAGTTACATTTTTAGTATTAGTGATATTTTTTAAGGATGTGGAAAACTTTAGAGGCCATGAAGAGATCTAAAAAATAATAAATTTAGGCACTAGGACAGAATATACGATAGTGAATAAATAAATAAATAAATTTAGCTCAATCCAAGTGAAAAAAAATAAAAGAATAAAAATAAAAAAAATCCAAAGCTGACTTGGTGACAATGTTTGTTTGTTTGTTTGTTTGTTTGTTTATTTATGGTGGAGGTGAAGACATTAAATCACAGAATCACAGAATTGAAGGGGTTGGAAGGGAAAGCTCATTGGGTCCAACCCTCCAGCCAAAGCAGGTTCCTCAGAGCAGGCTGCCCAGGTAGGCATCCAGATGGGCCTTGAATCTCTCCAGAGAAGGAGATTCCACAACCTCCCTGAGCAGCCTGTTCCAGTGCTCCGTCACCCTCACTGTAAAGAAGTTCTTTCGCACGTTGTTGCGGAACTTCCTGTGCTCTATCTTTGGCCATTACCCCTTGTCCTGTCCCCACAAACCACTGAAAAGAGGTTAGCCAAGTCCCTTTGTCTCCCACACCTCAGGTATTTATACACATTGATGAGATCCCCTCTCAGTCTTCTTTTCTCTGGGCTGAACAGACCCAGGTCTCTCAGCCTTTCCTCATAGGGAAGATGCTCCAGGTCCCTTATCATCTTTGTGGCTCTTCACTGGACTCTTTGCAGGAGAATAGTAAAGTGGTTCTTAAAATAGTGGATAAGAACAGGATGTGAAGTGCAGGTCTGAGACCAAATATTCTAATATATAAGGAATGGTCATCATCTGTGCAGAACTGATACTGCTAAAGCACGTAAGTAAGAGCTTGATCAATGAATCATAAGGTTGGTAAAGATAGGGTAAGAATCAGTCTGCAGAGATTGTGCCAAATTGCATTATTTTCCAACTTGCAAACATATGCTTCTCCCAATTAGAATAACAAGATGTAAAAGGAAAAATTATATGACCCTAAAATGCTCAGCTGTAATAATTCTCCCCTTATTTGCACTCAAACCAGCATTCATAACAGTTACAAGATACAAAAGTCTCCATATCCTTCTAGAACTGCTATTACTTAAATTTTGAGACTATATATCACCTAAAACAAGAAGAAAGCTCTTAATCTCAAAATGGAGATGGGTCTGTGACATGATTTGCTGTGTCAGGGGCAGTCTAAGATCATATAATGCAGTTGTCCCATTCCCAGGCAGTCAGGAAGGCATTACTGCATGTAATGACCTCAGAGGAAACACTGGGTCAGTAGTGTCACTAAACTGTTTCTTACCTCACATATATGGCAGTAATCTTTTTATAATAGATTTTAGACAACCCAAATAAAAAGTGTTGTTATGTCACTTCTGCTTATAATAAGCATTGCTGAGTTATATAAAAGAAATTTGGATGGAGATAAAATCCTAAAATTGGCATCTGCCTAACAATAGTTTTGGGAATAGCTGAAATAGCTTCATATTTGGCCCAAGGACTGCTTTAAATGCTGAATTCAGATGCTACCAGACATCACAATTTTTACAGCTGAAAAACAAACAACAAAAACAAACAAGAATAAATAATAATAAATAATGATTATTATTATTAAATAATAATAATAACGATCATCATTATTTTTAATAATAATAATAATAATAATAATAATAATAATAATAATAATAATAATAATATGCTGGGGTTGCAGTTCTTACTTTAGGTATTGACTCTTTTCAACATTAAGGCAGCATAATTTCAAGATTCATTACTCTCTACCTGCCTTTCATTATAAATAAGTACCTAAAATATCGAATATCACGTATTTTAATACTTTCAGTTCACCAGGTAGTGAGAACTGCAATTTGAATGAAAGATATGAGGCATATCTCAATTATCATTTAACTTTCAATTATGCTTCTACTAATTCACATTTTAAAAAATAATAATTCTGCTTATAAAACAACTAGGGCAAATCCATCCATTTGTAATGCAATACTTCACTCCTAATTTCCCTTTCTGACTCAAGTACAGAGTTGCACAACTGTAACTGAGTGCAAAACTTGACCTCAGTTCTGGCTAATGGAGTCTCATGTAATCTATTTGAGGAAATCTTCATTTCTGTAAGGAATAGCAAGCACTGTTAGGTCAAAAATGATCAATGGTCTAAAAGTAATAGTACCAAAATAATGAGCATTGCAATGATTGGCCTTCTCTGGCCTCTTTGAAGCAAAAAATAAAATAAAATAAAAATCTCTGTGGAAGAAATGCCATTACCCTTTCCTGCTCCAGGTTCAGAATCTCATGTGTATTTCCAGGAGACTTCTGCCTCTGCCTTGGAATTCCGAGGCACAAACTTCCTCATGAAGATCATTATTGTATCTCATCTTTCAGTAATAAAGGTTATAATTCTTTACAGAATTTAAAGGAAGTGATTGCCAGTACACTGGCATCATGCCTTTGCAACTCAGCTCAAAAGTAAAATCATTTTTATAGGATGTGGGAGAACAATCCCCTACCTCCTATATAGGTCCATTTATACAGAATCGCTCTGACTGGTCTCTATAAAATGTCAACATTATTCTCTATAAATTATTCTCTATAAAATGTCAACAGAAGAAACAAAGTGTTCTCAGGAACAGAAGAATGCTAATTTGGGTGTGATTTTTTCAGACTAGATAACTAGAACAGTTTTGTGGGATTTTGTTAAATATTTTCAGGTAAATACATAACTGAACGCTATGTCTTAGAATGTATAAGCTGTCTAAAACCTAAACTGTTGTATAAAAGGTGTCACTAATACTGTTGCTAGCCCCATTTTGATAGAAATAGTTAATGGAAGATGTATTTTGTGTGCTTCGATCTGTTGACTGTATTTGAAATAGTCTTACCAGATGAAACTGCTCAAACTACAAAGAATTAGATACAGGGTCAGCAAAGAAAAATGATTTTGGAGTTTGAAAGAGTTAAAGGGCTAAGCAACAAAATGTACTTAATGTACTTTCTTAGTAACAAGCCATCAACATTTCTTTTGAATGTGTATTAAAAAATATTTTTCTGAATCACATTTAGTATATTTTTGTTGGTCTTTTGTGTGTTTTGCATAGCATTAAGTCATTCTAGCAACAATGACAGTTACTACCATTATGTGCACAAGTAGGAAACAATTAAGCATTTTAGCAAAACTGATCAATTTTAATAACTGCTGTCTAGATACTTTCAGAGATTTACAGAAAAACAATATCTCAGGGACTATTTCACCTGAGAAAGGAAGTTAAAGAAAAAGTAGTGGAAGAAAAAAAGCAGAGAGAGGGAAGTTGAAATGAAAAGACAATAAACGTCTCTATCAAACATAAAACAATAGCAGGCATAAATTATATTCACAATCAATTTTGTATGCTAAAATGAATGTTTCAAGAGATATTGTTTGATACTATATCTCTGCTTATAACATTTAGATTAAATGACATAATCACTTGCATAGCAAGAATATGCTCTACATGTTAAAAACTTTTTTATTTTTGTTGCTTCATATCTTATCAGTTTGAAAAACAGCTTGAAATGTCCATTCTCTTGGTCCGTTCTCTTGGTTAAAAGAAGATTCTACATTCCATATCACATCTATTATAAAACAAATGGACCTGTTTTTCATATTTCCAAAGGCTATCTTGGAACAAAACTAAATTTGATTGTCATTGTATAGCTAATTTCCCTAAATGAAACACATCTGGATATCTCTCATTAAAGACACCCATTGTGCAATAAATTGTCTGCAAATTGAAATTCCTGGTTTTATTTTACATATTCAGTGTTTGAAACAAGTGAGGGTCCTTTAATTTACTTCAGTGTTGTCAAAAACCTCCTTCATATTCTGTGCAGTTCTTTTTGCAATTTTCACAGGAAAAGACACTTTGGCAATTTGGAATCTCCCCAGTGTGTGTGTACATATACATATACACATGCATATATATGTGTGTGTGTGTATGTATGTATTTATTTATATATATGTACACATTTTGGATTATATATATATTAAGCTAAATATATACAAGCTAAATATTATACATCTAAATTTTCTCATAGATCTTATCGGAATACAATGCACAAGATTAATATATTAAATTTGTCATGCTTTCTTACTCAGACTATAGTAAAAGTTACAACATGGTCTTTAATTGCTACCATTTACATTATTTATTTTTTTATGTTAAAAAAGATCAATTCTGTCTCTGTTTCATGTTTTGTGAGAGGCTGATTTTAATTCTTCCTCAAACAAAAAGGCTAATAACAATTTGTCTTCAAAGCAATTTCCAGTGCACACAGGTAACTTGGATTCGAATAGTGGTTTTTTGTTGTTTGTTTGTTTGTTTTTGAGAAATTATTTTTCCAGAAAAAAACATCCTGTGAAATGCTTTAATTGATATTTTAATTTAAGATTATCTCCTCTATCCTACTATTTCAAAAGGTCACTTATTTATGACTATATGTATGTACGTTTCTATTACTATTGCTATTACTATTTTTTACTATTATTTCTATTACTATTGCTATTACTATATTTCTATTATATATATATTATATATATTATATATAGTATATATATAGTATATTGCTATTTATATATTTCTATTACTGCTATACTTACATAACTCAACATAACACTATTTCTTCCAATTCAATTTTATGGGTGAAATAATTCTACTTGCTTTGATTAACATGAAGGGCTGATCAGCAATTACTAGAATCATCCTACCATCTTTGTATTTATTTTTGCTTTACTCTACCTTTACTCTATCCTTTGATATATTTTGATATTTTTTCTCTTCTTCAGTTAATTTGTTTGCCTTATAGGCTATTTTATTATGTAAATCAATAACTCCACAGTTCTCATTGATCTCATTTATTAATGAGCCTACTTTCTTATTTTGTTCCCATCTGTCATTTTTTTCTATATAGGTATTTTATGCAGATTGATATCTGCAAACCCATGCAAAAATAGATAGCTTTGCTGAACCATCAAAAGAGTGTTATACTGATGGGCAGAGGACTGCCCATGCATGCAGGATCCTATCAATAATTTTAACAACTGTGTAAGTATTGATGTGGAAACCAAAATAGGCATGTTGAAAACTCACATATAAAGCTTATGCAGAACATTTCTAGAACCAAGCACTATATATATCAGCATTTTTTTCCTTGAACGTAACCAGTAATACCACAAAGCACAGCAACTCTGAGGGCAGACCCTCCATGGCTGAATACTTATTGAATGATGTGTCTGCTGGTAACTTGCTTTTTTCAATCTACTAGAAATTTGATGCACTGCCTGAAAATGTTTTAGGAAATCAGAGAGTGTTAATTCTTAAATCACAAATTTGACATCTGGGAGTAATGCTGTTCATCCTTCTGGTGAACCTTACTTGACTTTCTTGCTCGGATGAGCTCAACATCTCTATGTTCAGCAAATCATTTTCTTTTAAGATTGAAAGATGATGTATGTGTTCCAAACATTTTATTCAAGCGATAGTTCAAGAAACATCACTATTTTTTTGAGAAGTTGAGCTTATATGGATTAAATGAACCTGAAGGCAATTTTAACCATCAAGAAGGTCAAGAAATGTCATCAACATAGCAAATCTTTCAAGGAAAAACATGTTTAAATTCTACTTTGTTCTCTGCTCTGGGGAAATTTTAAAATAAATAGCAGTGTGACTAAATTTAAGAAGCACAAACACATAACCCAATGTAGTATTCTGCATAAAAAGGACAACTGGCTTCACCAGTGTGTAATGCCTGGAAGGGTTTTACTCTTAAAAGGTATTTTTTATATTTAAAGATATTTTCATATTTGCTTGTTTGTTTGTTTGTTTTAATTTTAGAAATGGTTGGCAAGTTATACAGCTCTGGGAGGGTAGAAGCGCTTACAAGAAACAGTCATGTTTCTGAATGGTGACTGTAAAAAGATTTTCTGAACAATAAATCAATTTCAGAATATGTGATGGCTTGATAGGAAAGAAGTGATAGCTGTTACCAGTGTAGGAAAAGAGAATACAATCATCCATGATGTTTACAATTTCTTTATCTTACAACTACCAAAGCGGTATGATATCCAAGTTCATCATTCTGTCACAGTCACTTTTGCAGACAGTGTACCTATCACATGTGTACAGCTAAAATTAGTGGAACAGGAAAGGTGTTTTGTTGTTGGTGGTGGTGTTTTTGTTTGTTTGTTTATTTTTAAGTGAGCTATTGTTTTATAAATATTTACTAAATATGGTGCACACATCTATGTAGTTAAAAATATAAAACATTCTTCAATCAACTGGACTAATTTCTGTGTACCTGTTTACACACTTTCATGGAAGAGGTTCCAAGAGAAGAACTTTGGTGAAGGAAAAGGAATCTTCCTTCCATTCAACCTAAATGTTAAATAGTATTTGCAGCTTAAGGTAAAAGAAAGGAAAATCGAATTAAAATGAGATTGCATACACTATACAAAAGCATTATTAGAATATAAATAAGAACACATTTGGTAATAGATTTTGAAATCTCAGGTAGTGCTTATGTTCAATTTTATAATTTTGTTAATGTTCACGGGAAATAAACACAAATGGCAAAGGTATCTTAATTTGGGCAAGGGCCAAATATTTTGGGGTTTTCAGTCAAAGCAACAGAAGAATGAAAGAAACAGACATTTTAGAAAAAAACTCAGAGTACAGAATAATACATATAAATATTGAAAAAGATTGCTATTGGCAGTCTTGCTAATTGGCTTAGTATTGCCTATAGACAGAAAAGATGTGTGGTACATAGGTGAATATAGAGTAACTATACAGCACATTAAAACCAAGGAGTTAGTAGAACCACATACATGGCTACATTTATTTTCGCTGTCTTACTGTTTAGCAAAATAAAACATGATTCAGGTAGTAAAGCCTATCAAACATCAGCTAATTGCATTCACCACTCAGAGCTGAACTCCACTTTTAATGAACTACTGATATTTAAGATGCTCTTTTGGTTACCATGCGTTTAGCTGGATGTCTAGCTTTTCTAGTAATTTATCTTCTTGGCCCTATATATTGTCCTGTTGATGTAAAGTTGCCTCCTGCTAGTAGGAGACGTTTCACCTCTGTGAAGATAATTATGGGATTTCAGTCTCCACAGCAACTGATCAATGATCTACTAGTTTTCCGGAGCATTCAGTTCTCCTTAAAATAAATAAATATATACATAAATAAAATAGGGGAGGGAGATAAAAAGAGAAATCTCATTACATAAAACAATTTCATATTATTATTATTTTTTTTACATTAAGAGAAACCACTTTATTAATTATATGCATGTATATATAAAGGTAATACTGAACCTACTGAATCTTTATGGAAAATATGGTGGTTTTCTTAATTGCTTATTAGTACTCTTTGTGTAAACATAAGCTGGTATGAAATCCCCCAAAACAATATATCTTGATCCATTATATTTATCTTATTCTGAAAAAACAAAAACAAAAAAACATTTTTTTACCCAATCTTTAATACTAAAATTAATTTCTGAATTACAGTGATTTATCTTCTGTTACAAAATCAGTTCATATTTTTCCTACAAATAATATTAAATTTTTAAATTAAAATATATTCATTCATATATTTCAGTACTATCACATGTATGGACTGTTGAACTATGTACATGAATGGGACTGTATTGCTTAGGTCCTTTGATAGAGACAAGCTGTCACTCAGTGTCTGGTAGTAACAAAAATGATTAGTGCTACCAGAAAACTCATGATCTGAGCTGGCTGAAAGAGATACATCCTCTTTCCAGACCACAGTTTTGGATGGGTTCGAAAAAGAAGCATTTAATGAATAGGGAAGAAAAAATGAGCTTAGCTAAGGAAAGGTGACATCTCCTTTTCTCTCCACTTGTTTTCTCCATGGATTATAGAAGTAGGAAGAGGGATGTGCTCCCTTCCGTTTTTCCTGCTCTATTTTTGTGTTACCTCTTTGGCAGACAACAGCCATCCCAGCACAAGAGATGTGGGCCAGAACAGGTCCAGAGGAGGGCCACAAGGATGATCAGAGGGATGGAGCACCTGTCCTCTGATGACAGGCTGAGAAAGCTGACATTTTTTAGCCTGGAGAAGAGAAGGCTCTTGGGAGACCCTACTGTGGCCTTCCAATACATGAGGAGGGCCTTCAAGAAAGATGAGTGTCGTGGTTTAACCCGGCCAGCAGCTAAACACCACGCAGCCGTTCGCTCACCCTCCCCCCTCCCTCTCTGGGACGGGGGAGAGAAATGGAAAGTGAAGCCCGTGAGTTGAGATAAAGACAGTTTAATAAGACAGGAAAATAACAACAACAACAACAATAATAATAATAATAATACAATGGTGATAATAGTACTACTACTAATAATATATACAAACAAGTGATGCACAATGCAATTGCTCACCACCTGCTGACCGATGCCCAGCCTAACCCCGAGCAGTCCGGCCCCCTCCCCCCAGCTAGCTACCCCTACATATTTTTTAGCATGACGTCAGATGGTATGGAATACCCCTTTGGCTAGTTTGGGTCACCTGTCCTGGGTCTGTCCCCTCCCAGCTCTTACTGCACCCCCAGCCTGCCTGTTGGCAGGACAGAGCAAAAGGCTGAGATGTCCTTGGCTTGGTATAAGCACTGCTCTGCAACAATTAAAACATCAGGGTGTTATCAGCACTCTTCTCATCCCAAGCCAAAACACAGCATTCCACCAGCTACTAGGAAGAAAATTCTGTTCTAACTGAAACCAGGACAATGAGGAAAAGCTCCTTGCCAGGGTATGTAGTGATAGGACAATGGGTAATGGTTTTAAGCTAAGAGAGGCTAGGTTGCCCACAGAAGTTGTGTATGCCCCATCCTTGGAAGTGTTCAAGGTCAGGTTGGAGTGAATTTTGAGCAACCTGATCAAAAGGAGTCCAGTGGAAGGACTGAGGGAGGGAGGGTTGAAACTAAATGATCTTTAAAGGTCCCTTCCCACACAAAACCATTCTATGATTCTATTATACCTCTCAGGGATATGAGGAATAGGTTTGGGGGCACATTGGCATTTATAGGAAGAGAAGGGAGAATGAGGATACTATGATTTACTGCTTCATCAAAACTGGATTTCTGGATCACAGATCCAGGAGCCAGCAAATCTCTAGTTGGAAAGGAACTAAATCATAAACATGAAATGGACAAAATCATACAAAGGTTTTCATATTTTTTCCAGATCCTTGGAATCTGTGTTTTAGGACTCAAAAGGGAATAGTAAAGTCTAAAACTGCAATCAATCTAACTTTAGCAAAATCTGTCACAGTTAATGATTCAGTAAGGGATCAGTTCAATTGCATAAACAGATTTCTATGCCATTTGAAATGATCTAAATAACAAAGACATTTGCATGGGGCTTTCAAATATGGGAAACTCATACCATTTCAGAGAGCACCATCTCCAAGAGCATTAAATTTTTCCAACTGGATCAAGTCCATTATGTTAACTTGTGTCTTGTAAATCATCAAGTTGTATGGTCTTTGATATGCACACCTTCACACAGGTTGTTATGATTCTCCAAATGACAACATAAAGGTTATGACATTAACTATGCCCTTATATCAGAAACCTCATCAGATCTGTGATGAAAAGATGTTCTATTCTGACTTCCGTTTTACATGCATCATTCCCAGTGACTTATGTGCATGCTGTTGAACCTCTGAAAAGCTATGCATTTTTTGCTTAGCACACACATGATTTTAAAAACCTAACTTTAGGCAATTGGGGTGTAACTTACACCAAAATCACAAAGCAAACTGTTCTATATCTCACCCATAAGCTGAAAACTAGAAAATTCCAGTAAGAAAGTGTTTTGGAAAAGGTAGAAATTGATCAGAGCTCCAAAATTATATAGGAAGATCCAAGTTTGTTGCAAGTTCGAAAGACAGACTTTGGATTGAATATATTTTTATTCTCAAAATCTTCTTGAGGACAAAAAGGAATGCTGCAAATAGCTATTGCTGGAACTACCCAGAGGTCCTTGCCAAGAGGAGGAAAGTTCACATTTCCTCCTCAGTCTTGGGATCTGCTTGGGTTTATTTTAGTACCTTACTGCACTGTACCTTTAGTACTCATCTGCATCCTTCTCATTGAGTGCCAGTCACATATGTGATGTGACCTCCCCTAGTTCTTGGGCATGTTGTAAGTAAATGGCTGTCTTGTGGTGACTGCCCAGTTTATCTGGCCTTGTCCAGTTGTGGCCATCACAGAGTTCAGGTCAGTCAATGGTAAGTCATGGATACTGAGTCTTTATTGGAGCAATCTGTCCCAGTCAATCCCTACCAAGTGCAGAGTCTGCCCTGGCAGCCCAATGCCATTTCCTAGTTCTGACAGAATTATTAAATGACCATTTCTATTCCTTAGAGAAGGACAAAAAGTTACAAAGTTTGGTTACAAATTTGGCCTTGATTTTTCTTTTAATTCATGTCTGTTTGGATATGTAGTTTTATGCTGTGTCTCTCAAGATACGAGAAAAGTAATGAATATCTATACCACTTTTTTTTTTTTTTTTTTTTTTTTGACAGAAACTTTATCTTGCAGATGGCTAAAGTGATTGCTGACCTCTTCTGTGATGCTCTGCTGCCTCTCTATTCCTGGCTGCACAGAGCACTCGTTCTTCCCTAGGAAGATTATTTAAGCCTAACTTGTTATGCATTCTCTTTTTCAAACCAATGGTTTGGTAAATCATTTCAGCACCAAAACCACAAAAGTTCAGATTAATGAAATGCATGAAGTTTATTCTTGGCCAGTTCATGCATAATGTATGAGTTAGCTTGTGGGATGCAGATGGCCATACATGTTTACTTTCTAGAAATAACACACAGGAATGTAGTGACCTGAGGTACCATATTTTGTATGAGAGTTACTTCCTCCCTGTTAGACATTTTGAAAGCTTGTGATCATTTAAAATTTTACTGGGCAAAAGACAAGGAAAGATCTGAAAATACACATTTGAGTCACTTGTTTTTCAGCATGATATAGAGTGTCTGTGAATAGCAATTGAATATACCCATTCATTGCTATTGAAATGAAGGAGAGGGAGAGGGAGAGGGAGAGGGAGAGGGAGAGGGAGAGGGAGAGGGAGAGGGAGAGGGAGAGGGAGAGGGAGAGGGAGAGGGAGAGGGAGAGGGAGAGGGAGAGGGAGAGGGAGAGGGATGGGATTTGGGGGGTGGAGGGGAGAGGTGGAGAGAGAGAAAAGAAGAGAGAGACTAGGGAAACATATTTCTCAAACGAGAGACCAAGTTTTATTTTTCAAAATAATTTGTGACTTCTGTCAAGGTATATAGAACAACAAATGAAACTGCCTTCTGCTGTTGATAATCTGTGATGATGCAAAATGCTGTAAAAATAACGAAACACAGTCATTTGTGTAGGGGAAAGGGGAGTGGATTATTTGAACTAAAGAACAAGAAGCTAGTATACCATAGGTATTAGTATTTTTTAACCTCTACCATGACCTTAGTTTATGAAAATTCCTGTTGTTCTCCTTGGGACAGCCTCTGCCTTCTGACACCACTATCAGGTGCACAACAGAATACAAAGCATGTTGAAGATGAAGAGATATTTTGGTAGAAATTCAGCAAAAGTTGATTCTTAAATGATAGGAATGTTAAATTGAGGCAATTCAGTGAGGCAATTGGCAACTCTTCCTTGCCACTTCACTGCACAATCGTTCTAACTCCTGTTGAGTGTAAGGAAAGCGGTATTGTCCTGGTTTCAGCTAGGATAGTTAATTTTCCTCCTAATAGCTGATAGTGTACTATGTTCTGGATAAGGACGAGAAGAGTGCTGATAACATGCTGATGTTTTAATTGTTGCAGAGCAGTGCTTACACTAAGCCAAGGACTTTTCAGCTTCTCACTCTGTCCTGCCAGAGGGCAGGCTGGGTGTGCAGCAGGAGATGGGAGGGGACAGACCCAGGAAAGCTGACCCAAACTAGCCAAAGGGGTATTCCATACCATCTGACGTCATGCTAAACAATATATAGGGGTGGCTAGCTGGGGTGGAGGGGCTGCTCGGGGATAGGCTGGGCATGGGTCAGCAGGTGGTGAGCAATTGTATTGTTCATCACTTGTTTCATACACATTATTAGTAGTAGTAGTATTATGATCATTTTTTTTTTTCTGTCAATAATCTGTCCCTATTTCAACCCACAGGCTTCATTTTCCTGTTTCTTTCCCCGATTCCAGAGAGGGATTGGGGAGGGTGAGCAAACGGCTTTATGGTGCTTAGCTGCTGGCCAGGTTAAACCACAACAGGTATATACATAAATTATATTAATTCTAAAGTTAGACCAGCAACAAAACCAATCTCAGGACATTCTAATCTGCATGTCCTGGAAGAGGTTTCAGGTTTCTGTTTCCAGGATGCTGTAGACTTGCACCAAAACCTTTCTGTATAGTCTGGGCTGCTATACAGATGCTACATTGCAGAGGTCTCGGCCATTTTATTCCTGATTTTTTTTTAAAACCTTTTGAAGAAAATCCATAGATCATCTTGTGTTGAAAAGCTTTAGTCAAGACTAGTCTTTACATATTTGTTGAATGCTGTTATTGTCACTTGTTTCTGACATGCACATTTTCTACAGTTACTTTGCAAACCATTTTCCATGTCCAACTGACTGCCAAAGGCTCACAAGACTGTAGAGAAATGTGGCCATTCCACACGCTACACTATGGAGTGTCACTGAGAGAAGTGTGAGTTTACTCAGGATGTCATTCCAGCCTTACCTCTGCTCTGCCTATGAACAGCTCCACCCTATGGATGCCTCTCTCTGAGAACAGTTTACCCTAGAACTAAATATCTGGGTATCATACTGTACACTCACAATGGTTTATGAGGAGTATAGTAGTAAAGCTGTATGACTTCAGAAATAATAAATTATCTGTGAGGAAGTCAGTGCAGTTCAACATATTCCTTCACCAAAGGGGACAGATTCCAAAATCAAACAGCTTGGATTTTATTTGTTAGTTTCTAGTTGGTTTGATTCTTAATTTTTAACTTCCAAAAGCATACCTGGGCATAATTTTTTCCTTTTTTTTTTTTTTTTTTTTTCCACATGTGGTATCAGAATTCTCATCTTTCTTCTTCACACCATTATAATTTTGCAGTATCCAGTGATATCCCTTTAATCAGATTTTTGTTGCATATATATATCTGATCTTACTCTGAAGAAATGTAAATCTCAGGTAATCAGTAGACTTAGTTTCTAGTCTTCTCATCATGCTTTTCTTGTCAGCTCTTAAGTATTTGCAAGAAGTATATTGTTCACATGATGGTACATTTTTAGCTGACCTGGGAGCCTTCAAGACAAACAAGAAGGCTGTCTGCTTAACCCACCATGAAGAATGTATATCTTATTTTACTCTACTTATATGTGAATCAAAAACCCTTCTTTATTCTTCCAGAAAAATCACCTAGTCTGGGAGCTAATATTGTGTGCTTGTTGAAGGCCACTTACAGTCAATAATTGTTATAATTATCAGGATATCAAAACCAAAGACCAATAGCTATCAGATAAATCGTGTAACTCTACCTGTTGAAAAGAGCTGCAAAATCTCTGTGTATTCTATTACATAATTTTGCATGTGGGTTTGTGCTTTCTAAGCAATTTCATTTGTTAGAAGTAGATAATGACATAATTGGGATTCTGACCTTATGTCACAAAGAAAAACAAGATGAAGTCTAAATGAACTCACTGAATTTATTCTTCTCATTTAGTATATCCTTCATACTATAATCTTTGGGATCTAGGAAGCAGAAAAATCTTACCTGTAATATTTATTAAGATGTGTGTTTGTCTAAAAACCCCATGGTCCCATAACCTAATCCAGTTCACCTTCTTCCTGGGTCTGCATAATCATTTAAAAACTTAATTTGTTATTTAATTAATTATTTAACTGAGTTAACAATCCTGAAATCTTCCTGGGAAGATAACTAGTTATTTTTGGAAATACATCTGGCTTCTATCTAAAACCTTGTTTTTATCCATGTTTAGGCTGGTTTAAACTTCAGAAAGTCCTGAAGATCAAGCTATTTGTAGCTAGTAATGAATGAAATCAGCGGGCAAGGAGGAGAACAACAGCTATGAGAAATGAACTCTACAAGTCCTCAGACTGTTTCTAAATATGGACATCATAAGAAGTTTAGACATTATGGAAAGTACTGCCATTTTTCTTCCCTTATACATCAATACCTAAATAAGAATAGAAAAATCTCTTAAGCATCCAATCTAGTCTTTCTAATCAGTTACTCTTCATAATTTAGGTTGCAATATCAAACCTTTCTGGACCTTTAGATACTTCTGGGGAAAATACTACTATTAGTGTATAAAATACTCTGGGTTATACAGTGATGAAGTTTAACTAGGTCACCACTAGGAATGCTTTGGAAGGATGTTCCATCAACAATACCAAACAAAATATTTCTCAGTAGTATAGAAAAAAAAAATCATTTGAAACAAAGACTTAAAGGAGATCCCCAAATTTTCAAAGTATATCAAAGAATTTAACTTTTTTTCAAATTTGTGCAGATTAGTGTATTCCATATCCTGTGGTATATTTTAAAATTATAATCTATTAAAAGGCATTTTACTTTGACTTTCAGGGACAGTATTTGGCTTAATCCAAATCATTTTCAATCTTTTCACAAGTTGTCCTTCAATAAAACAAAATAGAAATCTAGCATATAAGGACAAAAAATATAGGCCAGTCTTCCAGACTGTGAACTTAATTTTGAAAAAATGACACTGAAAATGGTCATAAAGCCTAGTTAATCATGGCAATACAGATTGGTCTGATTGTGAAGAAATGCTGAAGGACTCACACCATTTTGATGCATGAAATATGGTCTGTACAGTGATTGCAATTATTGTGTTAAAAAGCTACATTGTAATCAAGACAATTAGTTAATTTGTGTTTTTGTTGTGGTTGTTGTTTTTTATAGAACTCTATTTAAATCATAAGACTGCTAGGGAAATAATAAATTTCGAGTAAAATGGATTTAGGCAGACATCAAGAGAACCATGATCTGTGAAATTTTAATTAATATGTACTCCAATTGAAAAGGACCAGGAAAAGGTACACTTGAAAAACGTGAGAACAGGAGTGAATTCTCAGAAATCTGATGCAGATTTTAATCATGTATTTCTAGTTTCAGAAAGTAATATGTAATTGTAGAGAAAAAAAAAAAAAAAAAAGAAAAAAAAAAGACTGAGTAATACTGAAGTGTTTATCTTCTTTCACTCCCTAGTCTGTGTAATTGTTCTATGTATATTGCTATAAACAAAGTATGGGGTATGTAACCCTCTGATTGCAGAATAAGTAACTTTGTTTTTTTATTTGTCAATCTTCTTTTGAGTGGAAAAGGAATTGAAAAAAACAAAAAAAAAACAAACAAAAGAACCAGTGGAAAAGAATCCCACGAGCATAGAAGCCCACTAACACTTGTAGGAAACAGACTCTATCCAGTTCTTCTTACTAAAGAGTAAGTATTTATTGTATTTCTTCCTGAAATGAAGACACTGCATTTTGATTCCTAAAGTAATTCAAACCTCCTACCTATATACAGCAACTGCCTATTTATAGGTAGAAATATTGCTAAAGAAGCATATATTTAGAAATAAACATTTAAAATAAATAACATAAAATATGTTGAGCCTTATGTCAGGACATCGAGCAAATAAATCACACAGAATCACAGAATTTCTAGGTTGGAAGAGACCTCAAGATCAATGGTTGGAATAAACATTTATTCTTAGTTGCAAAACAGAGCCAAATTCTCCCTGCTCAAGAATTGTGTTCTTGACAACAGTAATAAATCACTTTAGATGGCAGCCAGACCTCATGTTAAATACTGTACAGTGCAATCTGGAACTAACATTTAAGTTTGTTGCCTGGAAGAATTGGCAAGGGTCGGTTACAAGATTTAATGTAAACCTCTTGGATATATGAGGAGACAATTACTGAAGATACTGAGGTATTCAATGTCATAGTATGTGTTTTACATCATTTATAACCTACACCTTACAGTATCCTGGGAATGAGGAATGCATTTAATTGTCAAAGGTATAAATTGCAGAACCATTCTGCTTGGAAAGGAAAACCTATACCCAAGGACACACTGTAGAAGGAAAGTACTGATGATGAAATGCACCGTATTCATATTCAGTCAACATTCAAGTACATTTCAAAATGGAAAGCACATTTATTTAAGCTGTAGATTCAAACTCATCTCAGAATATCAGGCTGCAGTAGCATGTCCTGCCCACAATTATTTCCATCTGGAAGAAGCAAAATCATAAATATGACTTCCAGCAGCAATTCAAAGCTTAGATTTAGGGCATAATCATAGTCCAGTCACCTTTTCATTTCAGCAACACCTCATGCAAAACAGCATTATAGCATATGATATAAGATTTTTTAACTTTTTATTTTTTAAGACTTTTCAAATATAATTTTCACCTTGTGCTGTGAAGATACTACACTCTTTGAAAAAAAATATTGAAGTGAGAGGAATTAGAGGGTAAATTTTTATTTATTTATTTTTTAAATTTAGATCTGTGTTTAATAGCAAGTGCAAGAACTTTTGGGCAGAGAAAGATAGTTTACTAGGTAAAGCAGAATCTAGGCATGCAAGCAAAGCAAAATAAGCTTCTTCATTCACTCCTTCCCATCAGTAGGCAGGTGTTCAGCCATTTCCAGAAAAGCGGAGTTTATCACATACAATGTTTTCTTGGGAAGAAAAGTATTATTAATTAGAATGTCCCCCCCTTCCTCCTTCTTTACTCAGTTTTACTGCTGAGCATGACACCATATGGCATGGTACACCCCTGGCATGGTACCTATCTTGGCAGTGTCCCCTCTCAGGTCCTGGTGCACCACCAGCATCCTCGCTGGTAGGACAGCATGAAAAGCTGAAGAGTCCTTCATTCTTGTAAGCACCACTCTGCAGCAACTAAAGCACTGATGTGTTTTCACCACAGTTTTCATCAAAAATTAAAACCACAACATTGTGTGAGCCTCTACAAAGAAAATTAACTCTATCCTAGCCAAAACTATCACACCTCTGCATCCACTAAATCCTTTGAAGTGTACTTTGAAGTGCCTCTGTTAGGGTTTGACTTATGTGACATATATTATTGAGAAATATATGATGCAGAAAGATTATTGTTCTTAAAGGCCATCCATGTCTTTTGTCCCTTCCAGTAGAGATGTTGATACTGCATTAGATACAGCAGAGACCAGATGATTATAGTATTAACTTAGGGTTTGGGCAGACAACTTCTAAAGAGACAATCTTCGCAGTATGAACAGAGACTACATATATTTATCATAACAGCAAAAGGCTGATTCAGCCTTCTTGAAGGTTGATGTGAATCTTTCTACCACCTCCTACAAGAACTAAGTTACATCTTCAACATCCATAGATCTTATTCATGAAGACAGATTCCCTGGGGGAAAACAAACAAACAACGACAACAGCAATAATAATCATTAATAATAATAATAATAAACTCATGAGTAAGAAAGTAAGAATTTCAGGATCAAGTTGAGTAAAACAGATAATAAGTAATCTACTTTGCAATATTACCTAAATGCAGCAATCTGGAAAAATAAATTGTTTCAGGACGATGCTATTGTTAAATTAATGTTTTGTTGTTGTTGTTGTGTTTTTGTTTGTTTGTTTTTTTCAGAAAGGACAAATGGTCCTCAGTTCTGTAGCATTTTACATTTCTAAAAATGAAAATATGTTTGTACGTTGCTTGAAACTCATTTCAAGTAACCGACATAAGAGAAGATATTCCAGATATGTAGTTATCATTCTAGAAGAGGTCCGCTGATGCAATACAAAATTATTTAAACAACAATATAAATTGAATCACCTTAGGTGTGGATGGACTTTGATTCTGCCTTCTTTGAAGTCACTCCATCTTGATTTCAATGCATACAAGTTGAAGGTAATGATAGTATTTATATGATTATGCCTCTTTTCCAAAGGATAATTTTCTAAGGAAGAACACTTCCTTGCAAGATACATGTTTGAGAAGTAGAATGAAAACATTACTACTACTACGACTACGACTATTACTACTACTAAACTGTTAATGCTAGGTGATGTGAAATAATCAGTGAATTAAATAATAGTTACAATATGCGGAGTTCTGTATACAGAGCAACTGGAGGCAGTACTCTTTACCAATGCCCTATTTTACCTTGTGTATTAATCAGCAGATGAGAAATTCACCTGATAAGATACAGAAAAGTGGCTAGAAAACTTATTATTTTTTTTGTTATTATATAATTCATATTATACAATCTGAGTATAATCAAGGACCACCTAAAATATACCATATTGTTTTCATATCCTGTCCCATATTTGCAATTGACAGTGTCAAGGTTTATTTCAGTAGTTTTTAGTCAGTGCATGGTAAAATTATGGAGAGGACTATTGTGGGATTTATTGAAAAACATCAAAAGCCAATGCAGTCATTAGCCACAGTCAACACAGGTTCACAAGGGGAAAGTCCTGTTTAACAAATGTAACTTCCTTTTATGACAAGGTCACCCACCTAGTTGACCCAGGAACACCACTTAATATGATCTTTTTGGATTTCAGCAAAATTTTCAATACTGTTTCTCACAGTATCCTTCTGGACAAAATGTCGAGCATACAGCTAGACAAGTACATAATATGATGGGTGAACAATTGGCAGAGGGTTGCATGAGATGGTCTCCTCTCAAAGGGTTATAGTAAATGTGGTTACAACAGGCTGGCGGCTAGTCACTAATGGTGTTCTGCAGGGCTATATTATAGGGTCAGTTCTCTTTACTGTATTCATAAACGACTTGCAGGACTAGACTGGGAGGAGACTTCGGCTCCCTCAAGATCAGAGAGAAGTTGCAGAGAGATCTTGACAAATGAGAGAGCTGGGCAATAACCAACCACATGATATTTAACAAGAGCAAGGGCCAGATTCTGCACCTGAGGCAGTGCAACCCTGGATATACATACAGATTGGTGAACTAGACGCTGGAGAGTAGCCCTGTGGAAAAGGATCTGAGGGTTTTAGTCAATGAAAGTTAAACAAACATCAGCTGAACAAACATCAGTTGAACAAATCTCAGTTGACCACATCAGTGGCAGCCCAAAGAGCCAACCTAGGGTATATCAAACATGGCATGCTATCCAGTTGATTGAAGTGTTTTTCCCACTCTACTTTGTGGAGTTGCGGCCTCACCTCAAGTACTGTGTACAGTTTTGGACGCTAGAACATAAGGACTATTAGAGTACCCAAAGAGGGCTACAAAGATAGCTACAAAGATAGCTACAAAGGGTCTAGAGTATAAGACGTATATGGTCCAGCTGAAGTCACTTGGTTTGTTCAGCCTAGCGATGCGGGGAGACCTCATTTTGGCCTACAGCTTCCTCACAAGGGGAGCAGAGAAGCAGGCACTGATCTCTGCTCTCTGGTGACAGTTACAGAATGTGAGGGAATGACTTGAAGCCACATCAGGGGAGATTCAGGTTGGATATTAAGGTAAGGTTCTTTGTGATGAGGGTGGTTGCGCACTGGAACAGACTCTCCAGGTCAGTGGTCATGGCAGCATGTCTGTTCGAGTTCAAGAAGCATTTGGAGAATGCTTTCAGATATATGGTTTGATGTCTGTGTAGTCCTATGTGGAACAAAGCACTGGACTCCTTCTGGATCCCTTCCAACTCAGGATTTTATATGATTATATGATTATGCAAAACTATTTGAACAAATAGCTACACCTTTTGTTTCAAACAAAATCAAGTTTTCCCATTTCAGGAGAAGGAGCCTGTAAGTATTAAATATGAAATAAGTATGCTTTGTGAAGAGAAGAGCCCTGGAAGCATGATCTTGCTTCAGTCCCTGCATTTCATCCCATGTCCCTTCTCACCACCCCCACCCCCACCCCCTTTATTTTTAATCCACATTTGAGGACAGTAGATCATCTCTCAATTCTGTCCACCAGAAGAAACAATGTAAGCACCATTTTGATAGCTTTAGTAGCTTTAGTTCCTTAGCATAATCAGATCAAGATTTCTGTAGTCTTATTCCTACATTTAGGTTTAAGAATAAATCTCTCCTATTTGTTTTAAAAACCCACATGTGCTGTGGAGGCAGAGAAAAGAATTTCCCAAGCAATTTACCTAAGTATAAAGATTAATATAAAACTATGATTGATAGGGCAACTGGTCCTTAAGAACCTTTGGACAAAATGCAGTAAAACCTGAAACATTACTTTTTAGACCACTTATTTACAGACTTCAGTGGTGAATAGTCTGTGTAAGACATGTAGATCCCTTTGTCACCATTACAAGATCTTTTCTGCTCCAATTTTTTAGATTACCTGTTACTCTATTATATTAAATATTCATAGAATCATAGAATTATTAAGGTTGGAAAATACCTCCAAGAGCATGTGGTCCAACAATCACCCTACTACCAATATCACCCACTAAACCGTGTCCCTAAGTACCACATCCAACATTTCCTTAAACATTCCTGGGGCTGTGATGCCATCACCTCCCTAGACAACCCGTTCCAATGCCTGACCGCTCTTCCTGAGAAGAAATGTCTCCTCATTTCCAAGCTCTGGCACAACTTGAGGACATTCCCTCTAGTGCTATCACTAGTTATCTGAGAGAAGAGGTCAGCCCCCAGCTCCCCACAGCTTCCTTTCAGGTGATTGTAGAAAGCAATAAGGTCTCCCCTAAATGTCCTCTTCTCCAGACTAAACAACCCTAGCTCCCTCAGCCACTCCTCATAGGAGTTGTGTTCCAGGCCCTTCACCAGCTTTGTAGCCCTTCTCTGGACATCTTCCAGGGCCTCAGTGTCCTTCTTGTAGTGAGGGACCTAAAGCTGAACACAGTACTTGAGGTGTGGTCTCACCAGAGCAGAGTACAAGGGAACAATCACCTCCCTGGTCCTGCTCGCTACACTATTTCTGATACAAGCTAGGATGTCATTGGCCTTCTTGTCCACCTGGGCACACTGCTGGCTCATGTTCAGGCGAGCATTGACCAACACCCCCAGCTCCTTCTCCTCTGCGCAGCTTTCCAGTCACTCTTCCCCAAGCCTGTAGCATTGCTTAGTCCTATAGTTGTGCAGGACCCAGCACTTAGCCACATTGAACCTCATCCCATTGGCCAATCTGCAGGGCCTTTTTACCCTCTGGTGGATTGATACTTCGCCCCAACTTGGTGTCATCTGCAGACTTATTGAGGGTGCAATTCCCTCATCCAAATAATCAAAAAAGATATTAAAGAGGATGGGCAATTTTCGTATCCTCTAGATGGAAAACTAGACAAAAACTATTCCATCTAGTTTTAAGCTCCAATACTTCATGTTCAGGTAATCATCATTTAAATGACCACTTCTGAGGCAAGCTTGGGTAACATGTAACAACTAACTCTTCACTAGGGGAAAACAGTTGAGGACAGAATGGTGACTTACATCCTAAGAATTGTTTTAATTCCCAGATAAAATAATTGCGCTTTACTCCAATTAAACATATCTGTGGACTACCTTGTTTGTTCACACATGTTTAGGATACATGCATAAAGGATATCCTTATACTCTACAAGGTCTTAGATGTCTGAAAATAAAGTTATTTGACACAGGGGAATAAGTTACTGTCGTGGTTTAACCTGGCCAGCAGCTAAACACCACACAGCTGTTCGCTCACCCTACCCCCTCCCTCTCTGGGATGGGGGAGAGAAATGGGAAAGTGAAGCCCGTGAGTTGAGATAAAGACAATTTATTAAGACAGGAAAATAATAATAACATTAATAATAATAACAATAATGATGATAATAGTACTACTACTACTAATATGTACAAACAAGTGATGCACAATGCAATTGCTCACCACCCACTGACCCATGCCCAGCCCAACCCCAAGCAGTCCTTCCCCCCTCCCCCAGCTAGCCACCCCTACATATTGTTTAGCATGATGTCAGATGGTATGGAATACCCCTTTGGCTAGTTTGGGTCAGCTTTCCTGGGTCTGTCCCCTCCCATCTCCTGCTGCACCCCCAGACTGACCACTGGCAGGACAGGGCGAGAAGCTGGAAAGTCCTTGGCTTAGTGTAAGCACTGCTCTGCAACAATTAAAACATCGGGGTGTTGTCAGCACTCTTCTCATCCTAAGCCAAAACATAGAACCCTACCAGCTACTAGGAAGAAAAATAACTCTGTCCTAACTGAAACCAGGACAGTTACTTATCTGTTTTTCACAGAAATCTACTATTTGTAATATGAGTGTGCAGTTCTGGTGGAAATTGCTAAATGGATTAAAAAGAGCAATAGGAAGTTTTCTGCCAACACTTCTATTAAAGTAAAGAAAATTCATATAGCTTAATCCAATTAAATTTCTCAACACATTGTGCAGTGAACAAGGGAATGCACCAAGACATACAATTCTGAACATGTTACTTCATTGTTTTTTTCTTTTAATTGGGCTCTGAGTAATTTTAAAGATCACAAAAAGTGTTCTTAATTACAGATGTAGATACAGGGGTCCAGTATACAGATATGTTAAATAAGACCTAGCTGCCTTAATAATAAATAACTAAACCATATCCTTAAAAAGGGGGCTCATCAGTTAGTTAACACCAAGTTAACATATTTAACATTTACCATATAAAATTTTACAGTGATCATTTATATATCCTTTATTTATTTATTTATTTATCTATTTATTTATTTATTTTTCTGAATATATATCAACTTTACAGGATATTGTTAAGAAAGTGAAGCATGTATCAATGAAGAAAGTATTTAAAAATACAACTCTATTATTCTTATATATATCTTTCTTCTTCTGAAAGAAAGAAAGAAAAAAAAAAGAAAGAAAGAAAGGAAGAAAGGAAGAAAGGAAGAAAGAAAGAAAGGAAGAAAGGAAGAAAAAGAACAAACGAACTTAATTTCAAGGCTTTGTTCAGCAGATGAGACATTGAAATGACTTTGCACATCTAATTAATTATTACATGAGAATTCCCATGTATAAAATGAAACATACTTTCTCTTACATAATGTGAACAATAACATCAAAACAACTGTCAGATATATAGTAAAATAATTGAGATCATTGTTATAATAAAGATAAAAATATTACGTGTTTACAGTCTACCTAAGATAGCAAAAAAAATCACTAAAACAGAAAAAAAAAAAAAAAAAGTCTGAAGGAGAACATTAAACAAATAACTTATATATTTTTCTCCTTCTTTTCTCTGCAGGATTGTTCCAACAACTAGGTGATTTACTTCATCTTAGCAAGATTATTCTTTTACTTTTCAATGGTTCTGCACCCTGCAGCCCAAGATCCCTCTACACTCACTAATTTATCGTAATATAGTAATTAAGCTACTCAGTAATTAGCCAATTTAGAACACAGAAAGAACTAATTATCCGTATGATATTTGCATATGAAGTTCATATACCAAAATACAGAGGAGGAGGAAATCATTATCTGAAAGAACTTTAAGTGTTTAAAATTGAAATAATCTCTAATTGCATAAAAAGTCACTCATACCAAACACACTTATTGAAATATAAATGCCTGAGCTCTGTCCCATTGAAATTCATGCATTTGGTTTGGGGAATTTGAACTGTAGATGAAATAATCAGTGTTAATGCATGTAACACATACATATGCATATGTGCGTGTACTTTTCCTGGACAGAGAAATTTTTGAAAATGGTGTGAATAGATGTACTTTCTATGAAACAAGATTACCTAGAACCAGCATGGTAACAGTGGTTTTGATACCTTAAGAAAGCAAACTTATCATTTGGACTTTCAGTAGTACATTTTTAAAGCCCTACACTGTCCCACAATGAATGATGAATGATGCTAAGGATGCAGGGTGCATTACTTGTAACAAATTAGTTTGGAACTGGAGGTTTTTTTAAGAATGAGACTGAGATGAAACACTAAATATTTTAGGGCTGCTACTTGTAGCTAGGCACTGGAAAATGCACAACTGGGGAAAAATATACCAAGCAAATAACAGTTACTGATCATTATCAAAAAATTGAGAAGTTATCTGGAGCATAACATATTTGAAATTCCTAAAGTTTTATAGGTGAAGTTCCTGAAGTTTTATAGATTACATGATTGTACCCCTTAGATGCTTTGAAGATTTGCTTCCTTTAAAAAAAATAGTATCAAAAGCTCCAGGCAAATAGAATGACTGAATTTTCAGGTTTTGACACTGCATGAATGTTTATTCCACATTCATGATACCAAGAAGACCGTTCAACTCAGCCAGTACTGTTGCATTGCCTAGCTTTATCTGCACTTTTTCTCATTAATTAGTCTCTGTGATGACTGTAAATCATACCTGTGGCATGTAGAAAGTCAGTTAAGCAGATGTTTTCTGAAGAAACCTACTTATTTTTCACACCCAAGGAAAAAGTGCAAGGAAAAGCTGTTCTCTGCCACCATTCTGGTTTCCCCTGTGCTGCTCCTACACAGCACAACACTGCTTGTGGATGGCTCTTAGAATATGTGTAGCATCGCAAAGGGCAGCGTTTCACTAGCACAGAATTTCACTAGCATCCAAAATGTATGTCATGATAAATCTTCTCCAGTCATAATATGTTGTATTTACATTTTCTAGAATATTTTTCATACACCTATATATACATATATCTCTATATTCATCTTCCATTCCCTATGCAGGGGTAATTCAATATTGCTTCTATCCTACCTTAATGTTAGAAAGACAGAGAATTTTCTTCTTTGGAAAAGCAAATGGCTGCAGTAGTACCTTAAGACTGCACTGGTTTTCTCTCTCTCTACAAGGACTATAGGTTCTGAGGATAAATATCTGCCTTTGTGATCGCAAAGATCACTTTTCTAAGCAAATTATTTTTAAAGCAGAACCAAGTAACAATGATATTATTTTGCAACGTTTTAAAAATAAAAGATATTCTTCACTGTCATTTTTTTTAAATATTCATCATATTCACAGTGAAAATAAATTAATACAACAAAAGTCTCATCTTGCTATGCCAAGGTATATTAAATGCATGTCCTGATTCCTGATGCGTGGTTATCCAAAAAGTTTGTGTACAACAGGGTTAAATGTCCAATGAATATATACAAATATTTTCAACTAATTCAACATGAAATACTACAACTTATAGTTCATAATTTAAATCCATTGATTTATATCCAGCTGTTTCCCTTAAATATTTTACAATTCATTAATAAATATTCCCCCTCAAGCATATTTTTTTCTTAACTTTTTGCATCTTTTGCACCACCTCTTTAATTTGCATAGAAGAACATCTTGTAATTCTGTCTTATAAAGACAGAAGATTTGGGGTTTTGTGAAAATTTTCCTACCTTCATCAGATTTTTGAATCTGATGAAGTAACAAAGTAACAAAATTTTGTTACTTTCCAGTAACAAAATTTTGCCCCAGTAACAAAAGCTGCAGGAAAAATAAAAATAAAAAATAATATATATATATATATTTAAAAATGTATCTCAGCATCATTTTGAAAATCTTAATCATATAATAAAATAAAATAAAAAGATAAAAAATAAAATTAAATTCAAAATAATGAGTGATTTAGAGATTACACTAAATAGGGATTTCGTAAAATACAACTTAGATATCCACAGAAAAGGACTCAAATTTAAATATTCCCATTTAGAAAGCAAATCTTGAAAACATTTTTTTCCAAAAACATCAGTTTAATGCACAGAAATGGTAAATATGATTATTTATGTATTTATTTGTTTATTGGAGTAATCCATATCCTATAGTCTTGAGAATTAAGAAAAGTTTGGAGAAGGACAAGAAAGCATGCAATTGTTTCCATGTGACGGTAGCTTAGTCTAGTTTTTTATAATTTGGTAAAAAGAAGGAGAAAAAGAAGGAGAAGAGGTCTGCATAATCAGGAAAAGAATAGGCAGACACGATCCACTGTTTTTTCCAATTCAAGTGCTGTGGGACAGCCAGGGAAATCAGCAGCAGACTGACACAAGAGGAGACATTTTCCACAAACCACAGCACTAAATTATGGAGTTTTCTGGAGATCAAAAGTCTGTGTTCCAAAATGAATCAAAAATTTATGGGAAAACTGGTTTGTCTGTTGCTGTTATACAGGAAGAGACATGCCCTGGTGAAACCTGCAAGAAAATGAAAAAAAGTTTAATCTTTACATCTTCTGCTATTGTACTTTTCCATAAACTTCAAATGCAGCTTGAAAGAGGGTACATAAGGCCTGAATGATCTTTGGCTTGACCCACAGAAAAAGTTCAAAGCCATTCAATGCTTATGTTCATCTCTGACCTGCAAAGATATATTATGCAGATTTCTCAACATTTTGGAAGATATATTTCAGTGCCCTAGAGTACCTTCTAACATTTAAGAAAAATGCTTTATAATAATTTGTCTACTTTGTTTTACATTAAACTTTTTTTTTTTTTCAAATTTATTTTTTTAAATAAATAAATAAATGTATCAAACATTTTTATCAGATAACTAAAACGGACACATGAGAGCAAATGATTGTTTCCATTTTCTTTCTCAATGAATGATTAATAAAAATGCCTTATTATATATATAGATACATCCATAAATTTGAACTAACAGTAATTGAAAATAGCTACCTTTAAGCCCAAAAATGTGAGATTGTTTTAGTTGTACCTGTTACTTGTTATTTGTTCAGACAGAAAGTATGACTAAATTTAAAATTCATGTTATCATTCAAATCAATTACATTTGAGTCTTTTCATCAAAAAACAAAACAAAACAACAACAAAAAAAACACATCAGGCAACCAAATAATTCACTATTTCGCTTTACTATTCAATGGTTTTTCCTTGTTTTCAAATAATTATAGGTCATACTCTTCATGCCAAAACAAAATGTTGATGAGGTTTTATAATGTATGCTCACTTAGTCTGGCAGCACTAAACTCCCGGAAAGGCCAATGTTTAATAAGGTGTTGAGGTTTCTAGTTCAATATTCAATGAAAAAAAAAAAAAAAAAAAAAAAAAGTTTATCTGCAGCTTTTTTGGGGGTTTAAACTGTGCATTTAGATATAAGGAAGGTGAGCAATAAATATGGCAGTGAAAAGAGACTTTTTGGAATAATTTATATTTATTTTATACCTCATTGACCCATCTTCAGTATGTGCTTCATGGATATCTCAGAAGTAAGTCATAAATATGAGACCAAAATATAGTGAAAAATTCTGTGTATGTCACTTTATCTTGTATACAGAAGCAACATGTCTCTATCCTGCAGTTAATACCTGTCTAGAGACTGAAAAAGTTGCTGAGATCTCGGGTATGCAAAATGACCTAGAAGTCAATATTTCAATTGAACTGAAAAATGTCTTTAAGAGAAATCTACTGCGACCAATTACTTAGGTTCATTTAAAACTTAAAATCTCATACTTACCTTTTTCTTGCTAGTAGGCATAAAGATGAGATAGCAGCTCTCAATAAAGGGGAAAGAAAATAAAGGGGAAAGCACAGGAGACAGGAAGCACAAAGATGTTAATTGAAACCACTGCAAGAAACAAATCTTTCCAGATACAACTAAATTCATTTGTGGTTATAAAAGTTACAAAATCAGGAACATCTGATTAATAAATAAATAAATAAATAAAGCCAGACTTTGACAAATGTGTGCAACCTATGAAAATGAAAAAAATATCATGCTCATATATCTGTATTCCAATTCATATTTCTTATATATTGGTATATAAATAGGTTTGTTTAAATTTGTTACGATTATATTTTCAGAAGTGCATTATAGAAACATACACATAGACTAGTAATGTATTGTTAAAAACAAATTTTCTTTTTAGTAATAAAAACAGTAAGGATGCCACTGCTGTGGTAACTATAAAAACAGCCAGTGTAACAGTTCACAAGGATTTGGCACACCATATCAACAAATCAAACTGGAAACTAATCTTCATATATTTTCCTTATGGCAGCAATATGAACCTTCTCTCACATTCTCTGGAGCAGAAATCACATAAGATTGTCTTTGTTTGTCAGGAAAACACATGTAAATCTTTAGAAGACAAAAACAAACTGTCAGAGCATCCTAAAATATGCAGACTTTGTTATATTTAAATATTATCAATAAGGTACACAGAATAGAGAGCATATATGTCCAGTAATTTATTCAAAAAGTGAGAATACTTTTCTTGATAATCTATCATAGATAAAGTAGTAGATTTGGGACTTTTAATGTTAACATCTTGGTTGGGAGACACAGCAGAAATTGCCCTAGAGAATTTTTTCTGGACTCTGGACACTTCTTCCCTGCTTTTTACAGACTGAGCCTCCTGGTTAATCATAACTGTATTTAAGCATAAGACAAAAGGGCAAGAACACTAGCACTTAAACAAACAAACAAATAAAAGCAACAAATAACAACAACAAAAACACATAAATTGAAAAAACACCCATCTTCATGTATCCTCAGGGATTTTTCTTTGAACTAATATGCAAATGAAAATTATCTTCAGTTATCTACTGTTGGTAGGTAAATCAGCCCATACTTTCCCTGGTAAATCTTGACCAGGAAAGTCAGGGCAGAACTGACTTCATTTTCACACTACAGTTCAGCCACTTACAGGGAAAAGAATGACAAGCTCATATTTGAGACAACATATAAAGACAACCTCTTTACCATATCAGGAACAAATAAATAAATAACAATAAGAAAAAGTCATAGAAAGTCTGCAATAAGGCTGTGTATCTACATCTGTAGAAAACCTTGAAATTCACAGAGCTCTTTAAAATGTTTTATGATTGTTTACATAATGGTATGGTTTGCCATGGCTTAGCAATAAAACCATAGCAACTCAGCAGTAATGCTTGGTAAACTAATTCTGTTTTCACAAGCATTCATTTATTTGTTTTTGTCCTCAGTACTACACTGGCAGGAAAGTGATTTAAATCATCTGGAAATACCAATTTGTTCCTAATAACAACCGTACAATACCTTAATAAGCATTGCCAACTATTAGAAAGACATTACTGAAACAAACTTTGTGACCTATAGTTGCATCATTTAATTAAATTTCAACATTATCAACATTTCACATAATCAACATTATCTTACATTTTATCCTTCCCAACACTTTATTTCAATGTCTTGTATAAATCATGTTATAAATGTATCGGAGATAAAATTAGTAAAGAGCAGTGAAGCTCTCTAATCAAGACTCTTCTTACTATCTCCTTTCATTCAGGTCCAAGGTCAGTTTCATGGACCTTCTTAATTCATCCTTCTTGTTCCTGCCTTGCCTGAAAAATTACATTCTATCATAAAATATCTGAACAACTTTTGCTGTTATATCCTGAAACTTTGTCTAGGATTTCGTATGACTATTTTGTACTAATAGCAGGTTTCTCTGTATTTTAGCAGCTATATATTTTTACATACTTAACATGTTAAGCATTTAACATTTTATCTTACACAGATAGAAAAGCTTTATAATATTTTTCTCCAATAGGAAGCAAATACTAACATTATCTTCTAATAGTACAGTAGATAAAATTGGACTCGGTAATATAGTATTGAAAATTGTAATAGTAACATGCTTAAACCATAAATAAATAAATAAATAAATTTTAAGAAAACTGGTAATAATTACAGTTAGATTATTTTTTCCTAAACAAAAAACTCAGTATTGCATAAATCTTTTATATTTAATAATATATTGCCTATTTTTTTTACACTAAAAGATGTTACTATTAAATTCATCTATCATGTGTGTACATAGTACATTCATTTCGTGCACAATATCACAGAATCACAGAACTGAAGGGGTTAGAAGGGACCTTGAAAGATCATCGGCTCCAACCCCCCAGCCAAAGCAAGTTCCTTAGAGCAGGCTGTCCAGATAGGCATCCAGACGGGCCTTAAATATCTCCAGAGAAGGAGATTCCACAACCTCCCTGGGCAGCCCGTTCCAGTGCTCCGTCACCCTCACCATGAAGAAGTTCTTTCACATGTTGGTGTGGAACTTCCTATGCTCTATCTTGTGACCATTACTCCTTGTCCGGTCCCCACAAACCACTGAAAAGAGGTTGACCCTCTGTCCCCCACATCTCAGGTATTTATACACATTGATGAGATCCCCTCTCAGTCTTCTCTTCTCCAGGCTGAACAGACCCAGGTCTCTCAGCCTTTCCTCATACGGGAGATGCTCCAGGCCCCGTATCATCTTTGTGGCCCTCCGCTGGACTCTTTCCAGGAGATCCTTGTCTTTTTTGTACTGGGCAGCCCAGAAATGGACAGAGTACTCCAGGTGAGGCCTGACCAGGACAGAGTAGAGAGGGAGGATCACCCCCCTTGACCTGCTGGCCACGCTACTTCTAATGCACTGCAGGGCTCTCTTGGTCACGAGGGCACACTTCTGGCTCATGGTCAACCTGTCGTCCACCAGGACACCCAGGTCCTTCTCCTCAGAGCTTCTCTCCAGCAGGTCATCCCCCAGCCTGTACTGATACTTCGGGTTGTTCCTTCCCAGGTGCAAGACTCTACACTTGCTCTCATTAAACCTCAATTGGTTTCTTCCTACCCATCTCTCTAGCCTGTCCAGGTCTTGCTGAATGGTAGCACAGCCTTCCGGTGTGTCAGCCACTCCTCCCAGCTTTGTGTCATCAGCGTACTTGCTGAGGGTAGACACTATTCCCTCATCAAGGTCATCAATGAAGATGTTGAACAAAACCAGTTCAACATACATTGTTGAATACATTCAACATACAGTTCTACATATACAACGAATTAAATTCTAAGCTGGTGCAAATTGGGATGACTCTACTGACTTCTGTTAATATCATGCATATTATTCTAAACCCAACTACATAACTTAATATTTTATTTAAATCATACTTTAAAATAAATTAACTTAAATTATTTTTATGGCTACTTTATTCAGTGTACTTATAATAAGTTGGACCCTCTTCTTTGTTGATGAACTGAATCTTTCTTGAAATGTTTTTGGCTTTTTAAATTTGAAAGATACTTTGAAATTTAATTTGGGCTACCTGGCAATATTACTGAAAGAAGGTTAATTTTCTATAAAAGAGATGAAGGTTAAGAGTTTTTGTCATTAAGCATTTAACCATTTAAAATGTAAATTCAATGCCTCAGTCAGGCTAAGTAAATGCTGCTCTAGATACATTTGATAGAACATTTTCATGCCTTGAATGCAAACACTTAAAAATATACATACATATATATGCCTATCTTTTATCTCAACCAATAACATACCACATACTACAGTAACGGTATGTTGAGTAGCTAGGAAGTACCATGCAATTAATGAAAGAGGATGCTTGAGATATATTTCAATTACTAAAAATACTGATTAGAACTTAAATAAATATATAAACATTAAATGGACAGAATAAAAACCTAAAACCGCTAATGTGAAATCATCAAAAAGCTTTTTTCCACTGGGGAATGATCTGAAGGAGGTGAGATTTGCAGGAAGATGAAATCTGTCATTATAACAACTGCTATACTGGAGAAACAAGAACAAGCTCTTGAACACATAAAAGAACAGTTTGTTTGCCTGGAAGGTTGCCTCTTCCCAACTCCAATAATATCTTCTATTAGATGAACTGACATTATCGTCCTCAGAAACATTGCTCACATATCCTTAACTCATCACAAAACAATGCCATGACAAGTGCAAAGATTGTTATAACAGAAAACACCTTAAGCCTTACAAAAGACTAAGGAACTAAGTGTGTGCAGTGAGAAATTTTTGCTATCAGATGATCTGAAACTGTTTGAATGGTTCTGCTTCTGCTATTTAAATTCCTTTTACTAAGCATCAACTAGAAGTCAATTAATTTTCTCTCTCTTGTTCAATGTTATATAATGTTCAGCCTACAACTATCTCTCACAACACCAGTATTTTTCATGCAACACCTTCATAACAGGGAAAAGAAAAAAATATATATCTGTGACATCCATTTTCAACACTGAGGGTAGATGGTGGATGTTGTAGTCTCTAGGTGCATCAGTTGTGCTGGGCCCCAGGGAAATATCCAATAACAAGAAAGTGGCAATCAGCCACCTTACCTGGCAATTTTTAGGAGATTTCAAATCAGAGTCCCCAACAAGCAAGGCAGTAGGTCTATGACATATTTTGTTGTCTTTCATTAGAGCAAACATTTTTATATCCTTGGTTACCAGATCTGTGTTTAACCAGTTATGATATACTTTGAAGTTAATATAAAAATGAATTTCAATTGAACAAGTACTTGAGCTGTTCAGCTACTGTAGGACTCTGAAGTCAGTAGAACTATGCTGATCTAACACAAACCTTATCATCTAGCCTGCACATAGTCACATAAAACAAACAAAAAACCCAAAGCTCTTCCTCCTGATGTGTGTGCTCAACAACAGCCATCCTTCACACAAAGCATTAACAGATGTAGTTCATGGTTGGTGGCCTAAGACAATTTCTGAAGAGAATGCTGAAAATTCCATAAATGAAAAATAAATGTCAAAGGAATGTAAGCACAAATCATTCTTTACTCATGTAATCTGTGTTGTAAAACAATTCAGGACAGTCACTCAGTCAGTGGTTCTTTGTCTATGTTTTAAATAGTGGTAAGCACACCAATGGAGCTCAAAAAAAAAAAAAAAAAAAAAAAAAAAAGAATGTCATATTCAGCAAGAATTTAAGTGAAGTCAGGGAAAAGTATATTCAGAGGGAACACACACAAATATGTAGTCCCATACCACATTGAGGTATTGCCCAGACTCAGAATAAGACTCAGATTTTTGTAGATTGATTCTGATTTTAAAAGTAATAAAACTTTTTTGTTTGTTTACTGTGAATTGTATTTCAATGTGTTACTACAAAGAATAGTTAGAAGAAAATTTTAAAGATTTTAATTTTAAAATTTAATAAAATAAAATAAAATAAAATAAAATAAAAATAAAGTAGCCTAGGATAGCATCTCTATGCAGAATAGCACAATATTAAGTATAATGTCTCTAAATTTAAAATGAAATTTCAAGAATTCCAGAAGAAGGAGAAGCCACATTGAAAGAAACTAAGGTTTCTTTCCAAGAAGGAAAATATTGCATATTAAACAGAAGGGATTTGAAAGAACAAGGTTGAAGATAGGATGGAGGAAGGAAGCCATTCTGACTGTTTCTGTATGCTGGTAAACTGCAAAAAATCAACAAATTTATTTTTTCAGGCCACTTGGTTGCATCTGCAAAGGCAAAAAAAATCATAAAAAATAAGTAAAATGTAAAAGTAGAGGTAAGTTCACATAATTAAAAAATGTTAGGACTTCAGCTATGCAATGAAAACTTCTGAGCCTAAAGAAATGGCACAGGGAATGTAAAAATTGAATTTTAGATCACCTGAGGTCCTTGTACTGCCTGCAGCTAGAAGAGCACCAATAAGATTTGTACTTGGCCTCATTTCAAACCGATATATATATATCACTTGGAGCTTACTTGTGTTGTAATCCTCCCCAGGCTTCAATAAGCTTTATGGAGGAGTGAGAAAAGTAAATTTCCTCTTGTGAGAGATTTGAACAATATGAGAGATTTGTGTGAAATTTAACAAAAATGAGAATAGTGGACAGAGCAGAATTGTCAATTTATTGAGATGTTGGAGGTAGTTTTAACTTTTATCCCTTCCATCAGATCCAGTGTGGGAGCTGGTGTCAGTCAGGCTTCTGTCATATGGTGGTAAAGCCATCTCCGTAGTCAGATTTGGAAAGGATTGATCCTTGTAAACCTGTTCAGTTCCAGATGATCACCAATATATAATTTAAGACTATAGTGTAAAACCGTGCCTGTGTTGTAAATGATTCAAGATCAAATCAAATAATACAGTTGATGTCATCAGGGATTTAATAGCAAGGCTGTAATTTAAGTCCCAGCCTGAATGCTTGAACATTAATGTAAAGTTACTGTGTATTCTATTTGTGTTTTATTGTACTGGATTAAGAAAAATACATGTATATGTTAATATCACCATAGCTATAGTGTTCTGACACATCTACATGTGAACCTGCAAACCTGAGAAGCAATTTAGGAAATAAATTTGCTTTTTTAACAGTAGGAATGTAAATAATGTGTTGACTGTGTGATTTGTCTAAACCACTATATCCAGAACAATATGTAGTGAAGTAAGTTTCCTTTGCTATAGGAAAAGTCAGACATACAGAGGATACTGTATCTACGTATGATGGAATGATTATGCTGTGGTAAAAACAATAACCACTTTTTAGAAAATACTGTTCCTACAACTGAAGATAAAATGCATATGCTTTTCTTCTATTTGAAAGTCTGTGACAAGTTCAGCTGTACATTCAGCTGTGTGAGGGCTTCTAAATTGTGCACTGTTTTGCTTCGATTCTGTTCTGTAATAAGAACATTGCTGCAGCTGACCTGTCTATTGCCTTTGTAGCTCTAGTGGCTCTGTCTTACATTAAACAGATGAGTCGTCCTTCCTGGGATGTTCTTGGGACTGTGCAGAACCTACATTTCTGGAGTAAAGGTCAATGTCTTTTATCTAGGCACTGTTGCACCAGTATGTTGAACACACTCAAAGAGGATCCCTTGTTCTAAGAAAGGTAGAAAAGCTTGAGAAAATATTTGAGATGAAATATCACTGTAAGAGGAATATAAAGTTTCAGTGAAAAGAAAAGAAAAAAGAAAGAAAGAGAAAGAGAAAGAGAAAGAGAAAGAGAAAGAGAAAGAGAAAGAGAAAGAGAAAAGAGAAAGAGAAAGAGAAAGAGAAAGAGAAAGAGAAAGAGAAAGAGAAAGAGAAAGAGAAAGAGAAAGAGAAAGAGAAAGAGAAAGAGAAAGAGAAAGAGAAAGAGAAAGAGAAAGAGAAAGAGGGAAAAGAGAAAGAGAAAGAGGGAAAAAAGAAAGGAAGGGATGGGAAAGGACAGGACAGGCCAGGACAGGAAAGAAGAAGGGGAAGGGGAAGGGGAAGGGGAAGGGGAAGGGGAAGGGGAAGGGGAAGGGGAAGGGGAAGGGGAAGGGGAAGGGGAAGGGGAAGGGGAAGGGGAAGGGGAAGGGGAAGGGGAAGGGGAAGGGGAAGGGGAAGGGGAAGGGGAAGGGGAAGGGGAAGGGGAAGGGGAAGGGGAAGGGGAAGGGGAAGGGGAAGGGGAAGGGGAAGGGGAAGGGGAAGGGGAAGGGGAAGGGGAAGGGGAAGGGGAAGGGGAAGGGGAGGGGAGGGGGAGGGGAGGGGAGGGAAGGGGAGGGAAGGGAAGGGAAGGGAAGGGAAGGGAAGGGAAGGGAAGGAGGGAAGGGAAGGGAAGGGAAGGAAGGGAAGGGAAGGGAAGGGAAGGGAAGGGAAGGGAAGGGAAGGGAAGGGAAGGGAAGGGAAGGGAAGGGAAGGGAAGGGAAGGGAAGGGAAGGGAAGGGAAGGGAAGGGAAGGGAAGGGAAGGGAAGGGAAGGGAAGGGAAGGGAAGGGAAGGGAAGGGAAGGGAAGGGAAGGGAAGGGAAGGGAAGGGAAGGGAAGGGAAGGGAAGGGAAGGGAAGGGAAGGGAAGGGAAGGGAAGGGAAGGGAAGGGAGTTTATTTTCTGCAAATAAGGAAAGCATAAAGATAAAGCTAAAGATAGTCTGGTTTGTTGTTGCTAAGGGAGAGATAGGCAGTGTGGTTCTTCAAAGCAGTATCTACTATACTTCTACTGCAACCCTTACAGCAGAAGCAACAAGTCGATTTTACGGCACTTAGATGTGCACAAGTCGATGGGGCCGGATGGGATCCACCCAAGGGTACTGAGGGAACTGGCAGAGGAGCTGGCCAAGCCACTATCCATCATTTATCAACAGTCCTGGCTATCAGGGGAGGTTCCAATCGACTGGCGGCTAGCAAACGTGACGCTCATCTACAAGAAGGGCCGGAGGGCAGACCCAGGAAACTACAGGCCTGTCAGTTTGACCTCAGTGCCAGGAAAGCTCATGGAGCAGATCCTCCTGAGAGTCATCATGCAGCACTTGCAGGGGAAGCAGGCGATCAGGCCCAGTCAGCATGGCTTTATGAAAGGCAGGTCATGCCTGACAAACCTGATCTCCTTCTATGACAGAGTGACGCGCTGGGTGGATGAGGGAAAGGCTGTGGATGTGGTCTACCTTGACTTCAGCAAGGCTTTTGACACCGTCTCCCACAGCATTCTCCTCAAGAAACTGGCTGCTCTTGGCTTGGACTGGCGCACGCTTCGTTGGGTTAGAAACTGGCTGGATAGCTGGGCCCAAAGAGTCGTGGTGAATGGAGCCAAGTCCAGTTGGAGGCCAGTCACTAGTGGCGTTCCCCAGGGCTCGGTGCTGGGGCCGGTCCTCTTTAATATCTTCATCGATGATCTGGACGAGGGCATTGAGTGCACCCTCAGTAAGTTCGCAGATGACACCAAGTTAGGTGTGTGTGTCGATCTGCTCGAGGGTAGGAAGGCTCTGCAGGAGGATCTGGATAGGCTGAACCGATGGGCTGAGGTCAACTGCATGAAGTTCAACAAGGCCAAGTGCCGGGTCCTGCACCTGGGGCGCAATAACCCCAAGCAGAGCTACAGGCTGGGAGAGGAATGGTTGGAGAGCTGCCAGGCAGAGAAGGACCTGGGAGTGATGGTGGATAGTCGGCTGAATATGAGCCAGCAGTGTGCTCAGGTAGCCAAGAAGGCCAACGGCATCCTGGCTTGTATCAGGAACAGCGTGACCAGCAGGGCTAGGGAGGTGATCGTCCCCCTGTACTCAGCTCTGGTGAGGCCGCACCTCGAGTACTGTGTTCAGTTTTGGGCCCCTCGCTACAAGAAGGACATCGAGTTGCTTGAGCGGGTGCAGAGAAGGGCGACAAAGCTGGTGAGGGGCCTGGAGAACAAGTCCTACGAGGAGCGGCTGAGGGAGCTGGGCTTGTTCAGCCTGGAGAAGAGGAGGCTCAGGGGTGACCTTATCGCTCTTTTTAGGTACCTCAAGGGAGGCTGTAGCGAGGTGGGGGTTGGCCTGTTCTCCCACGTGCCTGGTGACAGGACGAGGGGGAATGGGCTTAAGTTGAGCCAGGGGAGTTTTAGGTTAGATGTTAGGAAGAACTTCTTCACTGAAAGGGTTGTGAGGCACTGGAACAGGCTGCCCAGGGAAGTGGTGGAGTCACCATCCCTGGAAGTCTTCAAAAGACGTTTAGATGTAGAGCTTAGGGATATGGTTTAGTGGAGGGCTGTTAGCGTTAGGTTGGAGGTTGGACTCGATGACCTTGAGGTCTCTTCCAACCTAGAAAATTCTGTGATTCTGTGATTCTGTGAAGTCAACTCAGTCCTCTTTCTCTTCCCTCACTCTACCTTCCCCCTTACTGTGGTTGAAATGCTCTACTCTGGTTTCTCAATAGGCTGCAAGTTTTAAGTTACTTCAACTGCCAAGAACCCTTAATCAGTCTTGTGAGTGAAAAGGTACAGAGAGAGCACTACAGAGAAATTCAAGTTTTTAACTCTGTAGGGTTGGAATTATTCCTGAGGGAAAAAAAAAAAAAAAAAAAGAGAAGAGAGAAGAAAAAAGAGAGGGAGAGGAGAGGAGAGGAGAGGAGAAGAGGAGAGGAGAGGAGAGGAGAGGAGAGGAGAGGAGAGGAGAGGAGAGGAGAGGAGAGGAGAGGAGAGGAGAGGAGAGGAGAGGAGAGGAGAGGAGAGGAGAGGAGAGGAGAGGAGAGGAGAGGAGAGGAGAGGAGAGGAGAGGAGAGGAGAGGAGAGGAGAGGAGAGGAGAGGAGAGGAGAGGAGAGGAGGGGAGGGGAGGGGAGGGGAGGGGAGGGGAGGGGAGGGGAGGGGAGGGGAGGGGAGGGGAGGGGAGGGGAGGGGAGGGGAGGGGAGGGGAGAGGAGAGGAGAGGGGAGGGGAGGGGAGGGGAGGGGAGGGGAGGGGAGGGGAGGGGAGGGGAGGGGAGGGGAGGGGAGGGGAGGGGAGGGGAGGGGAGGGGAGGGGAGGGGAGGGGAGGGGAGGGGAGGGGAGGGGAGGGGAGGGGAGAGGAGGGGAGGGGAGGGGAGGGGAGAGGAGAGGGGAGGGGAGGGGAGAGGGGAGGGGAGGGGAGGGGAGGGGAGGGGAGGGGAGGGGAGGGGAGGGGAGGGGAGGGGAGGGGAGGGGAGGGGAGGGGAGGGGAGGGGAGGGGAGGGGAGGGGAGAGGAGAGGAGAGGAGAGGAGAGGAGAGGAGAGGAGAGGAGAGGAGAGGAGAGGAGAGGAGAGGAGAGGAGAGGAGAGGAGAGGAGAGGAGAGGAGAGGAGAGGAGAGGAAAAGAAAAAGCCATCTAGTTCACTTTGAAGCCTTTGCATATCTGCAGAAATTTAAAATAAGACAAATGCAGAAGTAGCCCCATATATCTCTAACAATAAACAGAACTGCCAGTCACAGCATGCATCTTAAGTGTTGGACTAGATAATCTTAGAGGTCTCTTCCAAACTGAATGATTCTGTGATATGTCAGCTTGTTTTCAGTCTGATGAGTAGTATCAGAATAATAATTTCCAGAATCCAATTTACCCTTTCTAAAAAAGTGTTTTATAAACCTCCTGGTGACCAGCTTGGATGAAATTTTGCTGATCTCAGGACTGACTGGAGAAATTAAAATACTATACTGGTCCCCTCTTATATCATATTTATTTTGCCTCTGTAAGCTTTGCCACCCATCATCACCCTCAAATACACAATAGCAATACATTACTAGATCCTCTGGAAAAAAATACTTCATCTTTATATATTTTAGGACTACACAGGGGCATTATACGTATCATCGTGGCAGAATATGGAGTCACATGTTAAATGATCTCAAGGTCTCACCATATTTGAAGGAGATGTCATCAAGAATGAGTATTCCTGATGACATCAAAACTGAGTGATAAGTTATCAAATGAAAAGGAACAACACTGAAGTTAAATGAAACCTTTAAGACATGAATACCTTACAATTGAGCATCACGTAATGGGTGGCTGGTTCATTTCATCCCTTTCCACAGGGGACTCAGCCTCAGGAATGACTGATGGACCCTAGGGGCAGAGTTTTGCTTCCACTGAAAGACACCATAACACCAGAAATATTCTCTCTCTACAGAATCATGGTGTCTGCAGTTTAATGGAACCACTTAGACAAACTGTAACTGAAGACACCCATCTTTTCCAGTTCATTTCCTCTCTATCAATTCAGACAGAAAATACCTGCTTTTGAGTCATCTTAGGCAAAAGAACATGTTTTTACACAGATGTAGTTAACATTTATTTCACCGGTGCGAGTAACATAATTTGATGAATATTGAAATCTATTTTGAATATTTTATCATACACAATATAGCAAAGCCCAGGAATTCAAAACCCAAAGCCAAAATAAATCAAAATTTTGAATCAGCCTTCATGGCAGACATACAGCAGTTTGCTTAATTGTATACCAAGATCATGTCTTAAGGAAATATATTGTACTCAGCTGTCATATAAATTAAAATAAGTATATCAGCTGCAGAACTATGTTTTCAATTCCCAATGAAAATGATGGTTGCTACTTAATTTTAGTAGCTGTCCTAAGAATCAACTTGTAGCAGTTTTTGTATGCCAAAAAAAATAATAAAATATTGGCTTCTATCATAAGTAAAGATTATAAAAAGACATGATAGGTCTAAATAAAATCAGCCTTGTATTAGAGTCCTAGGGTGTCTTAGCAATCTCATTCTCCATTCATTTGTTGTGCCTAAATAGAGGTGATAATTAACAAAGAGATATACTGAAATAAAAATAAAGCAGCAAAAGCTGCCACACATAAGGGATTCCTGGTATCAGGCTTTATCAGTGTCACTCATTGGGGTCAGGTATTGAACTGCAACATGACAGATTCTATCGAACGTAAATGACCTTGAACAAACTCTGCTGTCTAGGCTTGACATGCTGAAAGGATGTTATAGCAGCTAGAAAAATATCTTATCCAAATATTTATATTGATACCATGGATCAGGCATTACTTTCAAAAAATTCTTATCTTACTTTGAAAATGTCAGTAGAATATCTCTTTGTCAGCTGCTAAAAAAAAAATAAATAAATAAATAAACAAAAAATAGCTAATTAAAATTAGATAAATATAATATGACACTTTAATGATGTATAACTACATAACTTGTCATTAAGATGGGCAGTCAAGATAATTCTACTGGGATAGCATAGATGCTTCTCCTAATCTTTGTAATTGGTGTTTACTTATTTTAGTGACAGGTAAACTGGAAATACTGATAGACAGATGACTCTCTGAATGTCTTCTGTGACCAGTTATGACAGCGTCATGGAGTTGAAAGTCGTAGCTCTTTTTTAACCTGTCTGAGGACAAGTTATTTTATAAAAACATATTTAAGATGAGAATGCTATATTGCTACCACAATGAGCACATAATTGCATGTATAAACATACACAAACACACGAACACACACACACGCACACTGTTGAAGTAATTAAGAATAAAGATTTTCTTAAAAACTGAAGATAAATTTTCCCTCTCTATGGCTTAAATCTATTGGGACTGAGTTCAGTGCTTGTGCAGAAAGCTGTCAGAATAAGGTTGCTTTTTATATAATTCTGTTCAAGGTTGCTTTATATATATATATATTTGACCTCAATTATATTTCTTTTGGCATATCTACCCATTTTTTCAATTAAAGCCAATAGCTAATGGTTCTTATGAGGCTAAAATATGTAATATTTTTAAGTTAATTTCTATGGTAATAGATCATCATTTTTCCCAGAACTTTTCCAAGGTTATTCTGATAAAAAGAATTGGTTGTATTTAAAAGCATTTTTATACCAGTTTGATGTTTTGTATTGCGTTTTAAGAATACAATAATTGTCTCACTCCTTTTATTCATGACTGTATTTTTAGAATCTGAAAACAACATCTATTCATAAACATTTCTTTGTTTGCTTGAATCTGGTAGCAAATAATCAATCACATAGTATACAATTAATTTCAGGTTAGCTGGAGAAAAAAATGCCCTCCCCCAATTCTGTTGCTCTTTGTTCGTTTGTTTGTTTTGTATTAACAAACAAAAAAATTCCAATCACAATCATATTACATAATTTTTATTTGTTACCCATCTCTGATATGTCATCTTTATAATATAGTTTATTTTATAATGTTTTCTAGAAATATTATTATATCTACATAGTGACAATATATTTATTCATGACTATCACAAGGTTGATATTCATGCTAAAACAGGCCCATCATATAATGCAGTCTCTTGATCTTGTTTTTCTCTTCATCTAGATATTTTATAATGTCAATATTCTCTGTTTTGTTCTGAAATAAAAGTTAGTTAATTTATTCAGCATTTGCTTATTTTGTGGGTTGGGAGATCATGTCAGTTCCTTTGTGCTATGTGACAGTTCATTTCCCTATTTTATCTTTAATTTAAAGCCCACTTAACAATATATGGCAGTTTTGCAAGCTTGAGGTCAGTGACCCTTTTAAATGCAGTGAATATATTCATAAGAAGTTTTTATCCAGTGCTCAAGAAACTGGGTCTCAAGTTTGTCATTGAATCACTTGCACATGGCAATAGGTATAAGGCCTCTTAAAATTATTTGTATATTTTAAATTTACAATTATTTCAGTAATTGACTACTTGAGAATCTTGATCTGTTCACTTAAGCATTCCATCGATGTTACTCTTATGGTCAGTCTTGAAAAATCTCAATCTGAAAAGATTTCTAAAGCCCTTACTCTTTGCTAAACAGTCTGATTTCATTATGAAGTTGGAAAGGTTTGGTTGTGGTTTTTAAGACAGAAAATACCAGTGTTTCCCAAAACAGTAGTGTGTTATGAAATGAGGAACAAAATTTTCTGTTTAGAATTATTGAAGTGGAATAATATTCATAAACTGGTTATATATCTCACTTCAGTATACCCGCAAATGAAATACTGGAGGTTGTTTACTCCTTCTTCCTTAAATAGATCTCATGTAAAAATGCATGACAATGACCACTAGATTGGCACGATCAAAATGTTCTTAACCCAAACAAGCTCTGTGAACGTGAAACACATGGCAGATAGCATAACAGCTACAGACAAAAGCCCTTAAACATGTCTTCAGAGAAAGTGTTCTGTTCTTTTTATTTGTCAAAGTCCTCTTCAATTGATCATGGCAGCTTGATGTTTCTAAAGTATCACTCCAAAAAGAGCTGAAACAGAAATTCATCTAAGAATTCCAAAATACAAATAATATTGTAATCATCCTTAAAACTGACCCTATAAAGCCAAAGTAAATCAGGACTAAATTTAAAACAAACTAAAGGAAAATAAATGAAAAATAACACAACACATAGATAAAACACTTCCAGCAATCTTATTTTTTTCCTTTCAGTGAGAGTATGAAGGAAAAATAAGGAATTAAATAAAGTGTAAGAATTATTGTGAATTTTAATCTGTTCAATGCCCATAGAAGATAAATTTATTAAACATTAAGTATCATAATACCTAAATACAGGTCAGAGAGAAGGTTGTATGGTTTCTTAAGTGCAAACTACATCTGTATGGTGACAGTTATATCAATCAGAATGACCAAGCACAGTCCTTACAAGTTTATCCAGAGGACTGTAATGCAAAGCTTTTGTACCTCCAGAGATATGGACCCCCTCAAGTGACTTCTCAAGATGAAGCAGGAAAAAGTAAAACAGATAAAAGAGGTGAAAAAGTCGCAAAATGACCACATAAAGTGGTGGTGGCAATGCCAGAAAGAATGAGTGGATGAGTGGATGAGACCCTCTACAGACAGGAGCAGCCTAAAGTTCACAAGTCCTGGTCCTCATGGGGGACAACAACCACCCCAATATCTATTGGAGGGACATCACAGCAGGGCACAGGTAATCTGGGAAGTTCCTGGAATGTGTTGATGATAACAGAGTACAGCAAGCTCGCTACCCTAGACTTTAGGAGAGCAGACTTCGGCCTTTTCAAGGATCTGTCTGGTAGAGTACCAAGGGACAAAGCCCTGGAGAGAAGAGGGACCCAAGAAAGCTGGTTAATATTCAAGGTTCACTTCCTCCAAGCTCTAGATCGATGCATCCTGACAAAGAAGTAGTCAGGCAAAAATACCAGGAGGCCTGCATGGATGAACAAGGAGCTTCTGGCCAAAATCAAACACAAAAAAAGAAGCCTACAGAAAGTGGAGCAAGGACAGGTAGTCTGGGGGTAATACAGAGAAATTGTCTGAGCAGCTAGGGATTGGTTAGGAAAGCTAAAGCCCTGTTAGCTTTAAATTTGGCAAAGACATCAAGGGCAACAAGAAATGCTTATATATGTATATCAGCAATAAAAGAAAGACTAGGGAAATTGTGGGCCCTCTCTGGAAGGAAACAGGAGACCTGGTCATACAATATACAGAAAAGGTTGGGGTATTGAATGACTTTTTTACCTCAGCCTTCATCAGAAAGATCTCTAGCCACATAGTCCAAGTCCCAGAAAGCAAAGGCAGGGAGTGGAAAATGAGAACCACCCACTGTAGGGAAGACTGGATTCAAGACCATGTAAGAAACATAAAGGTGCACAAGTCCATGGGAACTGATGAGATGCATCCATTGGTCCTGAGGGAACTGATGGATGAAGTTGCTAAGCCACTGCTCATCATATTTGGGAAGTCATGACAGTTCAGTGAAGTTCCAACTGACTGGAAGAGGGGAAACAAAACTCCCATTTTTTTAAAGGGAAAAAAACAAAGGCTGGCGGAACTACAGGCCAGTCAGTGTCACTTCTGTGCCCAGCAAGATCATTGCACAGATCCTCCTAGAAACTATGTTAATGAATTTGGAAAATTAGACAGAGATGGATAACAGCCAATGTGGCTTGACTAAGGGCAAGTTAGGCCTGAAGGCCAGCGTTACAGCACTGGTAGATAGGGGAAGAACAACTGAAGTCATCTACCTAGACTTGTGCAAAGCATTTGACACGTTCCCACATTATATCCTTGTCTTTAAATTGTAGAGAACACATCTTTGATGAATGGACTATCAAATGCCCACCATGAAATGGTGGGTAAAGAATTGGCTGGATGGTTGTGCTCAAAGAGCTGTGGTCAACAGCTCAATGTCCAAGTGGAGAAAAGAGATGAGTGGTGTTCCTAGGGGTCAGTGTTGGGGCTGGTACTATTTAACATCTTTGTCAGTAACATGGACAGTGAGACTGAGTGCATCCTCAGCAAGTTTGCCAATGTCATCAAATTGTGTGGTGCAGCGGACATGTTGGAGGGAATGGACTTTGATAGGCTAGAGAGAGGTCAGCATGTGCAAATCTCACGAAGTTCAACAAAGGCAAGTGCAAGGTTCTGCACTTGTGCTGGGGCAATCTCAAGCACAAATACAGGCTGGGTAGAGAATGGATTGAGAGCAGCCCTGAAGAAAAGGACATGGGGCTGTTGGTTGATGAGAAGCTCAACATGAACCAGCATGTACTTGCAGTCCAGAAAGCCAACCGTATTCTGGGCTGCATCAAAAGAAGCATAATCAGCAATGGATAGAGGTGATTCTCCCCCTTTGCTCTGCTCTTGTGAGAACCCATCTGTAATACCACATTCAGCTCTGGGGCCCCCAGCAGAAGAAGGACATGGAAATATTAGAGCAAGTCCAGAGGAGGGTCACGAGGATGTTCAGGGGGCTGGAAGACCTCTCATATGAAGACAGGCTGAAGGAGTTGGGAATATTCAGCCTGGAGAAGAGAAGGCTCTGGGGAGAGCTTACAGTACCTTCCAGTACCTATGAGAAAGCTGGAAAGGAACTCTTTGTTAGGGAGTGTAGCAATAGGAAAAGGGGTCATGCATTAAACTAAAAAAGGGTAGATTTAATTAGACATAAATAACATTTGCACTATTGGGGTGGTAAGGCAATAGAACACGTGGCCCAGAGAAGTTGTGGATGCCCCATCCCTGGAAAGCCAGGTTAGATGGGGCTTTGAGCAACCTGTCCTACCAGGAGGTGTCACTGCCCATGGCGGGGGGGGTGGAACTAGGTCATAAAATCAAAGAATCATAGAATCTTTAATGTTGGAAAAGACCTCCAAGATCATCTGGTCCAGCAATCACCCTACTACCGATGTCACCCACTAAATCATGTCCCTAAGCACCACATCTAATCTTTCCTTGAACACCCAAAAGGACGGTGATGCCATCACTTCCCTGGACAACCTGTTACAATGCCTGACTGGTCTGAGAAGAAACATCTAATTTCTAACCTACACCTCCCTGGTACAACTTGAGGCCATTTCCTCCAGTCCTATCACAAGCTACCTGTGAGAAAAGGCCGATCCCCAGCTCCCCATAACTTCCCTTCAGTTAGTTGTAGAGAGCAATAAAGTCTCCCCTGAACCTCTTTTTCTCCAGACTAAATACCCCCTGCTCCCTCAGCCACTCCTCATAGGACTTGTGTTCCAGACCTTTCACCAGCTTCATAGTCCTTATCTGGGCATGCTCCATGGCCTCGATGTTCTTCTTGTACTGTAGGGTCCAAAGCTGAACACAGTACTTGAGGTGCAGCCTCACCAGAGCAGAGTACAGGGAAATGATCACCTCCTCGGTCCTGCTGGCTACACTATTCCCAATACAAGCCCAGATGATGCTGGCCTTCTTGGCCACCTGAGCACACTGCCGGCTCATGTTCAGGCGGGCATCAGATCATTAAGGCTGCCTCCTAACCCAAACAAATCTATGATTCTATGATTCTATGAATTGTTCCTGCCTCTGTCTAGAGGAAAAATGAAATAAATAAATAAATAACACATTTGCTTTAGTCTTATATACATATTTTTGACAAGAACAGATACAGAGATATGTCCATCTTGCTGTCTTTGTGAATAGAACCCCTTTCCCTGTTAAGTGACTACATTTTACTGGAGGGAAAAAAGCTCAGAAATATATAATTAATCAGGGATAATTTGTCTTGACCATGAAGTTTAAAGCAGCCTTAACATTAATCAAATCATGAGCTACAAAGAATAAAAACTGTCAATGAATTTAAAAATAAAAAGGATAAATTATAGGACAAATAGCAATCCATCTGGGTAAATAATTCTAGCAGTTTGTCAAAACCACAATCAGGAAGTTGGAGGATAAAAACAAAGCTCTTATTGACATAGTAATGGAGCATCATATGGGGCACCTACTTAAGTGGTTTCAGTTGCATAATGTTCAGAGTTTAAGGATTAGCATTCTTTTCTCAAACTGTATTTAAATTAGCATCTATAGAATGTATAATTAATATTAATCATAAAATAGTTTACTTTGGAATTAAAGATGGTTTTCTTTCTATATAACTTTGCAGTGGCTGATTTATACAGTGGATATGCTGATAGGAAACCTTTTGTAGCTCATATATTTGAAATACTTTGGTAGAACACTAGGTGAAATTTTTCTCACTTTTCATAAACCTTCCTAACATTAAGCATGTCTTAGATAAATGTTGGGGGATTTACATACTATTCAAACCTGAAAATAAATAAATAAATAAATAAATAGGTTATCCTTGCTTGTCTTTATTCCTTGGCAGAATAACTTTTGTCCACTTACCACATACCAGCAATAAGAGTTCATTTAGTTATCACAACTTCAAATAATCCCAGACTTCATTTTAAGCAGACTACTCCTGCAAAAGATAACAACTACTATGAACATAGGAGTGTAAGTCTAAGTCCTGAGTGTTTTGAACATGTCTTCAGAAGAAGACTCCACACCAGACCACCCCAAAATCAAAGCATATGTCTGAGAGTGTTGTTCAAACAGTTCTTGAAATCCAACAGGCTTGCTTTCATGACCACTGCCCTGGGGATCCTGTTCCAATGCTCATACACATTCTTAGTGAAGAGCCTTTTCCTGACATCCAATCTGAACCTCCCCTGGTGCAGCCTCATCTTGTTCCCTTGGGTCCTATCAATGCCTGGCCCTTCACTCCCCTTGTGAGGAATCTGTAGGCCATCATGACATCTCCCCCATCTCTAAGCTGAACAAACTGTACTGGATCTGACGATGATGAAGTTAACTTTCCCTGCAGTGGTCCATACAGTGGTGTGCTCTGCATTTGTAGCTAGAACAGCATTGGTATCACACCAGTGTTTTGTCTATTGCTGAGCAGTGTCAGCACAGCATCAGGACTCCCTCCAAACCCCGCCAAGAGCCAGAATGCCGGGGATGAGTAAGAGGTGGACAGGAGACATCACCAGGGCAGTTGACTTAAACCAACCAAGGGGATATTCCTTACCATATGGTGTCACACTCAGCAAAAAAAGGTGGAAAAGGGGAAGGAAGGAGACGGGGGGCACGGGGGTCTCATTATGAAGACATCTGTACTCCCGAACAATGACAATGCGCATTGAGGCCCTGCCTCCTGGGGTGTGGCCAAACATCATTCACTGATGGGAGGTAGAGAGAAATTTCTCTGTGTTTCCATGTGGCCATTGCTTTTTGTTTCTTTGTTTTGTTTGTTTGTTTTCTCTCTTCCTTTTCCCTTTCATTAGGTTATCTCAACCCATGAGTTGTTATGTTTTGTTTTGTTTTGTTTTTCTTTCCAGCTTACTTTCTTCTTCCCCTCTTCTTTTAAGGAGGGGGAGTGAGAAAGCAGCTGTGGTGGAGTTCAGCTGCCCAGCATAGTAAAACCACCACAGCTGCTTGAGGCCGTTGTAATATTACTGTACATTACTGAGAACAATCTTTATTTTCACATTTGGTAACCTAGTACACCAAAATATTTCTCAGCCTTTGGTATTTAAAACAGAATAAGATCCATTCTCTCAGCCTTAGTGTTTCCTTTGCTAATGTACTTCCAGAAGTTCTCACTTTATATTTCTTGCACATGCCAACTCCATCTAAACTTTGGCTTTCTGATCTCCAGTGTGGCAGAAATAAGAAATGTCTCAGCTGTCCATCCAGGATACTCATCACTGATTCTAACCCTCTGTGTACTTCCTTTTCGCAGTGGAAATCAGTGAGGAGTTCCCTGTTCACCTGTACTGGCCTTCTGCCTCACTTGCTCAGCTTTCAACATGTCAGAATGAACCATGAAGATCAACCAGTTCTCCATTGCCTTTTGCTTTTCAGGATCGCAGCAAGAAGATCCCTAAATAAGCTGAAATCTGCTCTCCAGAAGTTCATGGCTGTAATTCTACATATATAGAATTGTAATTTCCTTTCTCATATTTTTTTCTCAGAATCTCACACTATTCTGTGTCATAGTTGTTATAGCCAAGGTTGCCACCAGTAGGCACATCACCATTCAATTCTTTCCTATTCATGAACAACAACTCCAGCACAAGACCTCACACAAAGCGAATGAATTAGGAAGCTGTCCTCAGCGCTCTTCAGAAGTCTCCTAGATTGCTTACACCTGCCACTCTTCCATTCCAGCATTTATAATTGTGTTTGGATTTTCCCATGTGAATCATAGTTTGCAAGCATGAAGTTGAATGGCTTCATCTAAATTCTTCACCTTTAACAGATAGTTTGCAGCAAGTACATACCACAGTATCACCAGTGTTGCTCTCTTCTTGGATTCTTAACCATGAGCTCTCAACTGATTTTTTACCCCTTCTGAGGCAAAGATCTGTGCATTCAACAGGAAAAGGAATCAGCAAAATTATTATCTTGTTAGGAATCACACAGAATAACAGAATCACAAAATTGTAGGGCTTGGAAGGGACCTCAAGAGATCATCGGGTCCAACCCCCCTGCCAAAGCAGGGGGGGTTATAGGAAGTACTTTGAGAATTCATAAAGAATTGACAGCTACTAGTTAAGTATGCCTAAGTAATATATATATATATATATATATATATATTTATATATGTTTCTTGTTCAATGAGATAATTTCAATTAAACATTCACATTTGAGCCTGTATGGGACATTCTTTAGTCTTGAGCTGCTAACTCAGTGTAGAAAAGCCTATTCAATCTTTTGGCTTGATTTTTTTTTTTTTTTTTTTTTTTTGTCATTAATTAAACTCAGAATAGATTAGCAAATCTTAATGAAAACAGCTTATATATGGTATTTTATATGTGGTGTCTACCATATACATTCTTAAGGGTCATTGAACCAATCAATCCTTTTAAACAGAACTTTAACATCAGTTTTAAGTAAACCATATTTTTCTTCCTTCTTTTTATTTGCCATGGGCTTTTGAAATGACGACTGGTTATACTGAATGTTATCAGTCATGTCACACTGTTTCATGAACTGTGAATTGTTCAATAGCTTATGTCAGGATACGAAAACACCTTGGTTTGAAAGGTTTGGAAAGGAAAGGTTTTCACTATGTTTATCACGCCAAAATCAAGAAGTAAAGTGACAGTTTACAAACAAAAAAAAAATAATAGCTTTCAAATGTCTTTTTATAGAATCAATTCCCAGTAGCAATGGGATGGCATTTCACTCTCAGCTTCTATGTTTTATTACAATGTCTGTCACCCGAGAAAAAAGCAGATTTACTCTGTACCCCTAAAACCAGACCTCAATAGCTATTTGAAAACTGATGCTCTACTACTTCCCTAAACAATATGTTCAGACTGCTTTTCTATTTTTGTTCATAATTAGGTAAAGTACCTTGAAAAGATAACATTTTTCTTATCAGACTGAAGCATTTCCACTCTGCTCCTTTGAATCACAGAACACAGCTGCTAAGGCAGGAATGATTTCATTTCCAGCAGTACCATTTGACTGGTTGGCAAGTTCCCTGAGCAGTTTGTGCTAGCAGCTCCGGAGCTACTTTTAGTCAGTCACTTTCTTATGCAGCTGATAGCTCTTTTGTTTTCTCTGTCCTCAAGGAAATTATCTATATTAATATTTATTTATTTATTTATTCATTAACTAATTTATTCATTCATTTTGGTCTAGTTTTGTAGAAGACATATTCAGTCTATGTGACAGTTACACTGGTTGAATAGGTGATTTTAAAATAGCCCTAGGAATTCCAAATATTTCTGTGGTTACCAGCAGATGTTTCTTTTTTCCTTAATTCAGGTTACAGAAAAGTTTTAAACTGATTGAGAGAAAATGGATTAGACATCTTATCCAAATTTTTTTTTTAAATCAAAATACTATAAAAGACTAATTACAAACTTCTCAGTGTTGATCTGTCCAATATATATATTAATAACAGAAGTAGGAAAAAAAATAATAAAAATATTTGCCACGTGCTTTCTGGGGAAAAGCAAACCAGCATCTCTTCAAGTTAAGTAATCTATGCCAGAGATTCTCCTATTGCTTAGTCAGCAGAAGTTTCTAAAAATGTATATTACCAAAATTCATGGTTGAGTTCATACCACAGAAAATAGACAATGTTAGGCTTTTTTCTAGTGGCAGTAAAATTACATGACCATCTGGGAATTATTATTTGGATCACTGGCAGAGGCAGCAGGCAAAAATATAAAGCCCACATTTCTATATTGCTTTATGAATTTCTATATTGACTTACTATTAATTAAAATATATTCTATCATTCAAAAATTCTTCATTCTACCTGCACTCTAAGTAACCTGCATTAAGACTCTAGGATGATATGCAACACATACACTAAATAACAACTGCCTGGCTAAGGTTTTGTTTGTTTGTCTGCACAGGATGACCTACAAGACTGACTAGAGGGTTCATCGCTTGTGACTGATGTAACCATCTCATGCTTATGCTGGGAAAATAAATAAATAAATAAATAAATACAACCTTTATTCAGCTTTACTCTGTCATATATTTTATTTTACTATGTATAAAGTGAAAGTATCTGCTTGACTGTGTCACTTTCTTTAGGGAAAAGCAATCTTTTTCTGCTTCATCTTCCCATGCAAAGATAGTAAAAGCAGTCTAGGTAAAAGGAAATTTTTATTATTTTTTTTCTTAGTTCCAGTAACCAAGAAGGACTGACACACAATTACAAGATTTATAGCTGAAACTTATCAAAGTTGAACATATGCTGCTATTCCTAAACAGTTTCATATGAAGTATCCCATTAAGAAAACTTAAATTAGGTTTACAGCTTAAAAGTTATTTTGAATACCTAAAGGCATTATATACATAGCAAAGTATTATTCACATGCATGTCTTTTGGTACTGGCAGATATTCTTGTAACAATGTTATTGCCAGCAAACTAAAGCTGTTTTTCTGAGACTAAGACTGTTAGACATATATAAATCTGACAGCCAGTGGAGAGTGGCAGCTGTGAAAATTTGAAATGTGAACAATCTAGAAATCTACCTTGCCTCTTTTTCTAGCACCTATCTAAGAGTACATACCGTATACATACCGTTAAAAATAAAAATAAAAAAAAAATGTTATGTCTTATCTTAGAGAAATAAGGATTTAAAAAGAGCAGGTCTGAGACCACCTGATGAAACTAAATAAACTGATAAAGTCTGTAGGACCTGATGACTTGCATCCCAGGGTCCTGAAGGAATTGGCTGATGCAGTCGTCAAGCCTCTCTCCATCATATTTGAAAAGTTCTGGCAGTCAGGGAAAGTCCCTGGTGACTGGAAAAAGAGAATCACTCCCATTTTTAAAAAGGGTGTAAAGGAGGACGAAAGGAACTACAGACCTGTGAGCCTCAGTTCTGTGACTGGCAAGATCATGGAAAAGATCCTCCTGGAAACAACATCAAGGCACATGCAAGACAAAGAGGTGATCAGAGAAAGACATTTTTTTGCCATTTTTTCCCTCCATCTTTAATATGAGGCAAAAGGAAGTAACCACCTTTCTGGAAACAAAACCTCTTCCAAATTTTATATAAAAAGTCTTATGCCACTATGAAGGAAACTAGAGACTCATGGGAAAACAAGGAAAAAAAGAATACAAATTAAAGAGTAAAACCTTCAGATCAAATAGAACCTATATATATATATTATTTCTCCTTAGAAATCAGTACCTGATTAAAAAGCAATTTGATGAAGTTATATTAAAACAGGACTGAAATAATTCTAGTGTGATGTCAAAGAAATCTGAAAATGTTTTATAAAGTAATTGAGTTAAAAATATATTGAAGATTGTGAATGATGATTAAATACAAAGACTTCCCTGAATAAAGATTACTCTTAGATATAGACTGATATTAGAGTTTGTTTGCTTGTTTGTTTTATATATATATATATAGTAATATACATTCAAAGAGAACAGGCTGAAGATACCTGATTTTAACTTGTTTTAGCTATCCTTTTTTTTTTTTTTTTTTGAGTTTTCTTTTAAACATTTTTTGTACCAAAAGGATAAACCATTACTGTTACCATTACATACATAACTGTTACTATTATATACATAACCGTTCCAAGCACACTGAGGTGTTCTGCTATGCTGTACAAATTGACTTATATTCCATGTTGTCGCATGTAGTGTTGTGTTGGGTGTAGCCAATTAACTGTTATGGGCCCGGTCGGATTCAGGGTACTGAACTATCACAATCACAGACTCACCAATAATGCATTAACTGTTACGGGTCCAGTTGGATTCACCAATAATGCATTAACCATTAGGGGTCTGGTTGGATTCAGAGCACTGAACTACCATGGTTACGGATTCACCAATAACGTATAACCTCCCTTACTCTAGTCATGTTTAATGAGAACTATCATGGAATAGGAACAATGCAATCAAGTGCAATTTATTACAGCAACAAGTACACATGTTCTTTGGATTGCCGGCGATAGTTACTGTCTGCAAAAGCTAGCTAGCATGCATGAAATACACAGGTGACACAGGCGCGTAGCCTGGAAATTAATGCGTTAAAAGGCACAAAGACTCTAAAGAGATTTATAACCAAGTGTTCAAATCTCACCCAAAGGTGTCCCAATGGGGGAGAAGAGAGGCTCAGCCCGTCAACCAGTCCCAGGAGTCAGGAGGTCCCAAGGATGTTGTATTCCCTCAGGATGGTATCTCCCCTGATGGTGGTATCTTCCCTAACATCCCCTCTCTCTTAGGCCAATGTATATTTTCTATCTTTTAGGTGGAGCTTGAGTGGCTCTAGTCAAGCATATCTTAGTTATGATTGGTGAAAAGTTCTCTCGTCTCCGTTTAAAGTAATAGGCTCTGAGAAATTCAGAACACATGCTCAGTGAGGGGTGGTCACACCTTGGATGTGGGTAGCTTTTGGGATGGAGGTGTATTTTGGTATTATAATGATATTATAATGAGCAAAAGTACACTAGGGTATAGCATTTGTCAAAACATGACAGGTCCTTGGCTCAGGGTAGCAAAAAGTGCAGCCTATCTGTCTCGGTGTGCACAAGAACAATCAAGTCCCCACCTGGTGCAGAGCCTAGCCATGGTGTCTCCACTCCACTCTACACTCCGTACTGTTCCTGAGAACTAGCACACCAGGTTCCCCCAGTGCGATAGCATCTAAGGTTGGAAGCCTAAGGAACGCTCAGGTAATGCAGCTATGCCCTACCCTGAAAGCCTCTTCAATGCTGTACATTTTCTTTAAAATGTGAATGTTAGTCTTATTTTCCTAGTTACTTCAGGCAATTGCACTACACATGTGTATTTTTAAGGTTCTGAGAAAGGCGATGTCAACATCTGAACTTAATATAAGAATTTAATAACTTTCACTCTTCCTTAAAAGTACTGTTTTCTGTAACTTGCTATGGTCCCATAATTACTCTTCAGAAAACTGTTCAAGAGTTGTTTGATATTTTTGTATCTTGGCAACCACATATTATAATCTGGGAATTCTTCAGCATACCATTTACTATGAAGAAACGTTATATACACATTATATGAAATGTATTAGAAAAGCACAAAATCCTCCAAATTACCCTAAGGCCACAGGTATATACAACCCGGACTACACGGACTACACCAGCAAACAAAACTTTGAATGTATCATAGCATAGTTACGTTCAAACTCATATTTCATAATTTAGCTTTTTTTAACACCATTTCTAATCTGACAGAAACTGCATTGTTACTGTAGCAGAACAAAGAGAAAAACTAATAGAAAAGTAGCAGAGGAGGACCAGAGTTTCTAGTCAAATTGCTCTGCATGCATTCCCTCACTCTTGTTGCCATTAGCTATTCAGCCATGCATCTATTTGACTATTCTCATGCATCTGCAAGTTTCATTTTTCCCATCACTAGTCTGACATTGGAAAGTTAGAGATTTTTTAACTGTTACATACATTCTCAACTGTCTGAACTAACTGTGTTTTTCAAACCATCTGAATGAGTTATTGGAACCATTTGTTTTGGTTTTGTTTGTTTGTTTTATTGTTTGATTTTTTGGTTTTGTTTTGAGTGTCATCAAACACGAAGTTGTGCTATCATGGGTAGACAACTTTTCACATCTTCCCAGTCTTTGGTGTTCTCATGTTCTCACTCAAGGGAGTACTGACTCGTGAATCCAATAAGGAGAATTGTCAGAGAAACACTGACTTCCTTGGCCAAATAGGATAAAATAACATAACAGCTGTCTCCTGGAAAGAATCATCTGGCTGTTCAACATAGCTGGGGAAGCAAATATCTCAGGTAAGCATGAAAAAGACTGTGTTACAACTAATTAAAGTGTATTTTACGTTTGTATCACCAATGATTTTGTTGTTGTTGTTTTGCTTTATTTTGCTTTATCTCAGAGCATTATTGCAATCAATCTTGCTTCCTCAGTAAGCTGTTCCAGGGTGAAACACCTTCATCTCAGCAAATTAAATGAGTTAAGCCTGGTGCTTTATCTGTCTTGAGGCTAAGAATCAGAATAGCTAAATGAGCATTAAAAAAAATAAAAATAAAAATTAATCCCACCTCTTTCCACCCCTCACTAATTGACTAATTACTTGTGAAAGCAATGTTTCAGAGATCCATTTGTTGACATTAGAAAACTAATAGAATGGCATGACCAAGACATTTAAAGGAGTAGTCAGAGCTTTAAGACAAGAACACCACATTACATCAAAACAAGGTCACCTTCTAGAGCTGTCCCAAAGTAATCCTCTAAATCTACCTAGTAACGTGTGTCTTGTGCATAGATGTTACCTCCTACAGTTGCATTGCTTCAATACTGTTGTACAGCTCTCTTTCAGGCCAAGTACCTGGTCCCATCTATTTGGTTAGATAGATTTGATGTTTAAAATTAAATGCAATATTGTAAACATGCAAGCTTGGGATGAACTTTAAGCATAGCTTCCCTAAGAGAGGGAGGAATCCAGATGGGCAGCTGGAAATAAAAGGGATAAGGAACAGGACATACTGATCTGGTGTGGGTAACTACACAGTAAAGGTAACTTTATGGAGAGAGAGACAGAGAAGGAAAGGGGAGGGGGAGGAGGGAAGTGTTCCCCTCTATGTTAAGAAACTGATAGGTTGTGAACAGTTTCCTCAAAGAAACAGCCAAGAGCAGGTTGAGGGCCTTTGGATAAAAATTAACAACCGGACCAACAAGGGATACCTTGTGCCTGGGGTCTACTACAGGCTGTCTGATCAAGGGGAGCCTGTGGATGAGGCTTTCTTGCTCCAACTACAAAAAGCATTACACTCACAGGCTCTCATCCTCCTGGGGGATTTTATCCACTCAGATGTAGGCTGGCAAGGTCATGTGGCAGGCAGTAAGCAATTCAAGAGACTTCTGGAGTGCACTGAGGACAACTTCCTCACCCAGGTGTTAGACAAACCAACCAAGCAGAAGTATTACTGGACCTGGTGCTCACCAATGTGGAAGAGATCATTGAAGAGGTTAAGAGGTTAAGAGGTTAAGGAAGCCTGGGTTGCAGTTACCATGCCCTCATTAATTGTTGATCTTGAAGGATAGGGCCCTGGCAAAGAGCAAAGTCAGGACCCTGAAATTTAGAAAAGCTAACTTCCAGCTATTCATAGAATTAGTGGATGAGGGCATTACATTACATTACATGGTGATACAACTTGTACATTACATTTTTTACCTTCCCTGAGGCTTAATTTGTGCTGAGGAAAAAAGAAAAAAAAAAAAGTAAAAAAAAAAAAGTATTTCAAGGACAGGAAAAGTCTGCAAACAGAGGTAACTTCTTTCAGGGAGCTAAGGAAGCTACCAAAGAATGTGCATGATAAACTCTTGAATGGTGACAAGTGAACTACTGGGGCTTCTGTGCAGAAGTTTTCTAAATTATAGAGACAACTTGAAGGGAGATCATCTTTAAATTGCCAATCTTCTGACAAATCACTTATTGTATAACTGAAAAGCTGCTTTGACCCATAAACTAATAAATATGCTCCATACTCACATGATTTCAGTACTGCTGTCAGAATACCCTGTAGACATGTATAAAATTTTAAACATTTTAGTTTATTTTCTTGTTTAAATTCTTGTTTAAATCCTGGTTTAAATTTCCAATGAGGAAGCATTCTAAAACTAAAAATAAGATCCCTCTGCTAAGCCTCACCACCCTTGACAGAGTCAAAAGCTCCAATTGTCGTGGTTTAACCCGACCGGCAGCTAAACACCACGCAGCCGTTCGCTCACCCTCCCCCCTCCCTCTCTGGGACGGGGGAGAGAAATGGAAAGTGAAGCCCGTGAGTTGAGATAAAGACAGTTTAATAAGACAGGAAAAAAAAAATAACAAAAATAATAATAACAATAATAATAATGATGATACAATGGGGATAATACGAAAGTAATAATAGTATGTACAAACAAGTGATGCACAATGCAATTGCTCACCACCCGCTGACCGATGCCCAGCCTAACCCCGAGCAGTCCGGCCCCCTCCCCCCGGCTAGCCACCCCTATATATTGTTTAGCATGACGTCAGATGGTATGGAATACCCCTTTGGCTAGTTTGGGTCACCTGTCCTGGGTCTGTCCCCTCCCAGCTCTTACTGCACCCCCCAGCCTGCCCGTTGGCAGGACAGAGCAAAGGCTGAGATGTCCTTGGCTTAGTATAAGCACTGCTCTGCAACAATTAAAGCATCGGGGTGTTATCAGCACTCTTCTCATTCTAAGCCAAAACACAGCATTCCACCAGCTACTAGGAAGAAAATTAATTCTGTGCTAACTGAAACCAGGACATCTATCCACCCCTTATTCCATACCATTTATGTCATGCTCAGGTTACACTCTTTTCCATACATTCTAATTAGTCACCTATAGTAATCATGGTAGTGATAACATACAGTATAATATACTATTTAACATGGTGCAATTCAGTTCATGGGCTATTCTCACCCAGTATTAAATCTCCTTGAGGTACACACCGGACCTCTCCGTTCTTTTGCATCACCCACCAAGTATATCCAGGTCCCTGAGCGAAAACAATTCCACGAATAGGTTTGCCTTTTCCTGAGGCAGGAGTAGCCCAGACTGTTTTACCCAGCATATTTTTTACATGCACTACAGGAACTTTATCCCCATCTACAGTACGTAACAGGTTTGATTGGGCAGGTCCAGCTCGGTTGGTAGATCCCCTAGTATTGACTAACCAGGTGGCCTTTGCCAAATGCGTATCCCAGTTTTTGAACGTCCCAGCGCCCATTGCTTTCAAGGTAGTCTTTAACAGGCCATTGTATCGTTCAACTTTCCCGGAGGCTGGTGCATGATAGGGGATGTGATACACCCATTCAATACCATGTTCTTTGGCCCAAGTGTCTATAAGGTTGTTTCGGAAGTGAGTCCCATTGTCTGATTCTATTCTTTCTGGGGTGCCATGTCGCCATAGGACTTGCTTTTCAAGGCCCAGGATGGTGTTCCGGGCGGTAGCATGAGGCACAGGATATGTTTCCAGCCATCCGGTGGTTGCTTCCACCATTGTAAGTACGTGGCGCTTGCCATTGCGAGTTTGAGGGAGTGTGATGTAATCAATCTGCCAGGCCTCTCCATATTTATATTTCAGCCATCGTCCTCCATACCAAAGAGGCTTTGACCGTTTGGCTTGCTTGATTGCAGCACATGTTTCACAGTCATGAATAACCTGTGCTATAGCGTCCATGGTCAAGTCCACCCCTCGATCACGAGCCCATCTGTATGTTGCATCTCTACCTTGATGGCCTGAGGTGTCATGGGCCCATCGGGCTATAAATAATTCACCTTTATGCTGCCAATCCAGGTCCACCTGAGCTACTTCAATCTTAGCAGCCTGATCCACCTGCTGGTTGTTTTGATGTTCTTCAGTAGCCCGATTCTTGGGCACATGAGCATCTACGTGGCGTACTTTCACAGCCAGGTTCTCTACCCGAGCAGCAATATCTTGCCACAATGCAGCAGCCCAGATAGGTTTGCCCCTACGCTGCCAGTTGTTTTGCTTCCATTGCTGTAACCATCCCCACAGGGCATTTGCTACCATCCATGAATCGGTGTAGAGATAGAGAACTGGCCATTTTTCTCGTTCAGCAATGTCTAAAGCCAGCTGAATGGCTTTCACTTCTGCAAACTGACTCGATTCACCTTCTCCCTCAGCAGCTTCTGCAACTCGTCGCGTAGGACTCCATACAGCAGCCTTCCATCTCCGATGCTTCCCCACAATACGACAGGACCCATCAGTGAACAGGGCATATTTCTTTTCATTCTCTGGCAACTGGTTGTACAGTGGGGCTTCTTCAGCACGACCCACCTCCTCCTCTGATGATATCCCAAAGTATTTGCCTTCTGGCCAGTCCATGATCACTTCCAATATTCCTGGGCGACTGGGGTTTCCTATTCGAGCCCGCTGAGTAATCAGTGCAACCCACTTGCTCCATGTAGCATCAGTTGCATGATGCGTAGAGGGGACCCTTCCCTTGAACATCCAGCCTAGTACCGGTAATCGGGGTGCTAGGAGGAGCTGCGCTTCAGTACCGACCACCTCCGAAGCAGATCGAACTCCTTCATATGCTGCCAATATCTCCTTTTCAGTTGGAGTATAGCGGGCCTCAGATCCTCTGTATCCCCGACTCCAAAACCCCAGAGGCCGACCTCGAGTTTCCCCAGGTTCTTTCTGCCAGAGGCTCCAGGTGGGGCCGTTCTCCCCGGCTGCAGTGTAGAGCACATTCTTTACATCTGGTCCTGTTCGAACTGGCCCAAGGGCTACTGCATGGACTATTTCCTGCTTGATTTGTTCAAAGGCTTGTCGTTGTTCAGGGCCCCATTCAAACTCATTCTTCTTGCGAGTTACTTGGTAGAGTGGGTTTACAATCAGACTGTAATTTGGGATGTGCGTTCTCCAAAACCCCACAACACCTAGGAAAGTCTGTGTTTCTTTTTTGTTAGTTGGTGGAGACATAGCTGTTATTTTGTTGATCACATCCATTGGGATTTGACGACGTCCATCTTGCCATTTTATTCCTAAAAACTGGATCTCCCGTGCAGGTCCTTTGACTTTATTTTGTTTTATGGCAAAACCGGCTTTCAGAAGGATTTGGACTATTTTCTTCCCTTTCTCGAAAACTTCCTCTGCTGTGTCACCCCACACAATAATGTCATCGATGTACTGCAGGTGTTCAGGAGCTTCCCCCTGCTCTAGTGCAGACTGGATCAGCCCATGGCAAATGGTAGGGCTGTGTTTCCACCCCTGGGGCAGCCTATTCCAAGTATATTGGACTCCCCTCCAAGTGAAGGCAAATTGTGGCCTGCACTCTGCTGCTAGAGGGATGGAGAAAAATGCATTAGCGATATCAATTGTGGCGTACCACTTGGCTGCCTTCGATTCAAGTTCATACTGAAGTTCCAGCATGTCCGGCACTGCAGCACTCAGTGGTGGCGTGACTTCGTTCAGGCCGCGATAGTCCACTGTTAGTCTCCACTCGCCATTAGACTTTCGCACTGGCCATATGGGACTATTGAAAGGTGAATGAGTCTTGCTGATCACTCCTTGGCTCTCCAATTGACGAATTAGCTTATGGATGGGAATCAGGGAGTCTCGGTTGGTGCGATATTGCCGCCGGTGCACAGTTGTGGTAGCAATTGGCACTTGCTGTTCTTCGACCCTCAGCAACCCCACAACAGAGGGGTCCTCTGAGAGACCAGGCAAGGTAGATAATTGTTTAATGCCCTCTGTCTCTAAGGCAGCAATACCAAAAGCCCACCGGAACCCTTTTGGGTCCTTGCAGTATCCTCTTCTAAGATAGTCTATGCCAAGGATACATGGAGCATCCGGACCAGTCACAATGCGGTGCTTTTCCCACTCATTCCCAGTCAGACTCACTTCAGCCTCCAATACAGTCAACTGCTGAGATCCCCCTGTCACTCCACAAATATAGATGGGCTCTGGTCCTTTATAGCTCGATGGCATTATAGTACATTGTGCACCGGTGTCTACTAAAGCCTTATACTTCTGTGCGCGTGATGTGCCAGGCCATCGAATCCACACAGTCCAATAAACTCGATTGTCCCTTTCCTCCCCCTGGCTGGAGGCAGGGCCCCCCTAATCCTGGTCAGAATCTTCCTCGTTTCTGTGTTTGAAGGACTGTCTGCTGGAAGTTGGAGCAGCAAACTTTTCGGAGAATCCCTTTTTCCTGATTGTTTTCTTTTGCAACTAACGTACCCGTGCCTCTAGGGTCGCGGTAGATTTTCCATCCCACTTTCTCATGTCCTCTCCATGGTCTCGTAAGTAAAACCACAGGGTGGCACGGGGTGAGTACCCACCATATCGTCTTCCTTGTGTGGGTGAACGCCTACCCCTGACAGCTGAGACACTGCTTTGTACAGGTGCGAAGGAGAATAATCTCTCTTCAAGTTGGTGAACCTTTTCAGAAAGTTTCTCCCAAGTGTTCTCCTTTGGTCGGTGGGCACTGGTTGGTTCAGGTGGGGAGGACAATAGATTCTCTTCAAGTTGGTGAACCTTTTCAGAAAGTTTCTCCACAGCTGAGACGCAGGCCTGTAAGGAAGAGGAGAGACTTTCTTCGTACTGCCGGAGTTGTTTAGCCGCTTCACCCACTGTGGGTTCCTCATCCTCTTTCCAGGCCATTATTGCCAATGAGCTGGCATATGATGATGGTGCACTCCGTACAAACTTCCGCCACATGGGTCGTGTACACTTGACTTCATCTGGATCTGTGGATGTTTGTTTGAGGTCTGGATCCTCATAAATCACTTCCCGTACGGCTAATTCCCTCAGGTACTGGATTCCCTTCTCCATAGTGGTCCACTTGCCTGGTAGACATAAAATATCTTCCTTGAAGGGATACCTTTCCCTCACAGCTGAGAGGAGACGCCTCCAGAGGCTGGTGGGTCGTGCTCCATCTGCAATTGCTTTGTCAATGCCTGCGTCTCGAGCAAGGGATCCCAGCCGCTTGGCTTCCCTGCCGTCTAATTCCACACAATTGGCTCCAGAGTCCCAGCACCGGAGCAGCCAGGTGACAAGCTGCTCACCTATACAGCGACCAAAATCTTTTCGCACATCTCGTAGCTCGCGCTCGTTTAGGCTTCGGGTAGTTACTGTTGCTCTTTCGGCATCCTCATCTTCCTCCTCCTGAATCCTTGACGGCCCAGCGTCGTCATCATCTTCGTCATCTCTATACTTAGTTTTGGCAGAAGCCTTACCTGGATTGGCAGAAGACTCTCTGCGTTCTAAACGACTTGAATTTCTGTACCATATTTTCACCTTCTCTACAGGGGCAGCTTGCACTGCTACTGCTCGTTTCTCTGACTTTGTTACAGGGTCTGCCACAGGGGTTGGAATGCCCTCTGCAGGGTCAACTTGCACTGCTACAGCTCGTTTCTCTGACACGGCCACAGGAGCTGGAGCGGCTACAGGAGCTGGAGCAGTTGCAGGAGCTGGGACTGGAGCAGCAGTAGGAGCTGGAGCTGGAGCGGCTTCAGGAGCTGGAGCTGGAGCGGCTTCAGAAGCTGGGACTGGAGCAGTTGCAGGAACTGGGACTGGAGTAGCGGCCGGAGCTGGAACTGGAGCGACTGCAGGAACTGGGACTGTAGCAGCTGCAGGAGCTGGAGCTGGAGCGGCTTCAGGAGCTGGAGCTGGAGCAGTTGCAGGAACTGGGACTGGAGTAGCAGCCGGAGCTGGAACTGGAGCGACTGCAGGAACTGGGACTGGAGCAGCTGCAGGAGCTGGGACTGGAGCGGCTGCAGGAGCTGGGACTGGAGCGGCTGCAGGAGCTGGGACTGGAGCGGCTGCAGAATCCACCGTAGGGGTCACAGTGGCCGTTGGATCTGTCACAGGGTTTGGAGTGGCCGCAGGGTCTGTCACTAAGTTGACAGCAGTATCAATGGCAGCTCGATAGGCATGAGCCAGGCCCCAGCACGTTACAATGATTTGTGTTACTTTGGAACTGCCAGAATCATTACACCTTTTTTTCAAGCATTCTGCCAGTTTTTGAGGATTTTGCCATTGTTCAGGGGTGAATTTCCAACACACTGGGGGTGCCAACTGCTCTAGATGCCTGCCCATATCCACCCATACTCCCTGCCACCCACAACTATACTGCCTCCGGGCAGATCTCCGGATGAGCTTCATAAGTAGTTGTTTAACTTTAAGCAGAATCTGAAGTGCATTCATGAGGCAGAACAACAAGACTATGGTATTCTGAGTATTCCAGAAATATTCAATATCTTGGAGAGCTATTGTGACAAGCTCAGGGGATAAGAGGGTGGTGAAGGAGGAAGGCAGAGTGACCCAGGAGGATACAGGGGTGGTGAAGGAGAAAGGGAGAGTAAGCAAGTAAGGCAAAATATCCTCCCCTTTCCCCTCCACAGATTGACTCTCTAATGGAGAAAAACAATAGGTATAATTGCTAATAGTTCCCAAGATGCTGTTTCCAAAGTACAGAGTCCACGATGTTACTGAGTATAAATACCAAGTTAGAGTCATGACCAGATATCTTATCGTCTCATAAGCCATTGCTATAACACTTAGTACCATAATGGTCTGAAACCAGGGTCCAGAGAGGAGAAACAACACTACAGAGAGCAAATACGGAAAATAATGTACTATAATACTCAATTTGGAAAACAGGCGCAGCAGAGTTGTGATTAAAGCAATCAGCATCATGACAAGTGACTATTAAGCAGGTCTAATCCTTACACCAATTTTAGTTTAACACACTCTGATCAGATCTGCCGTTATCTCAACCTTTCGGGCCCCACGTTGGGCGCCAAAAAGACTGTCGTGGTTTAACCCGACCGGCAGCTAAACACCACGCAGCCGTTCGCTCACCCTCCCCCCTCCCTCTCTGGGACGGGGGAGAGAAATGGAAAGTGAAGCCCGTGAGTTGAGATAAAGACAGTTTAATAAGACAGGAAAAAAAAAATAACAAAAATAATAATAACAATAATAATAATGATGATACAATGGGGATAATACGAAAGTAATAATAGTATGTACAAACAAGTGATGCACAATGCAATTGCTCACCACCCGCTGACCGATGCCCAGCCTAACCCCGAGCAGTCTGGCCCCCTCCCCCCGGCTAGCCACCCCTATATATTGTTTAGCATGACGTCAGATGGTATGGAATACCCCTTTGGCTAGTTTGGGTCACCTGTCCTGGGTCTGTCCCCTCCCAGCTCTTACTGCACCCCCCAGCCTGCCCGTTGGCAGGACAGAGCAAAGGCTGAGATGTCCTTGGCTTAGTATAAGCACTGCTCTGCAACAATTAAAGCATCGGGGTGTTATCAGCACTCTTCTCATTCTAAGCCAAAACACAGCATTCCACCAGCTACTAGGAAGAAAATTAATTCTGTGCTAACTGAAACCAGGACACCAATCAATGTGGTATCATCCATGAACTTGTTCAAAAAATCTTTGAGTCCTTCATCCAAATTGCTTATGATTGAAGACGACTGGTCCTAAAATGGAGCCCTGGGGAACCCCTGTCACTAGAGTGACAGGTCACCAGCCTGTTGTAACCCCATTTACAAGAATCCTCTGGGACCAACACATCAACCTATTGTTCATTCATCTTATTACGCTCTTATGCTTTTATCTAACTGTATTCTGGTCATTTTATCCAGAAGGATACTGTGAGAGACAGTATCAATATATTTATTGAAATACGGAAAGATTACATCAACTGGCCTCCTTTGGCCAACTAGCTGGGTGATCTTGTAAAAGGAAATTGAGTTTGTTAGTCATGACCTTCCTCTAGTGATCCCATGTTGGCTCTGGCCAGTGATTGCATTGTCATTTAGGTGATTTTCAATACTTCCCAGAATAATCTTCTCCACAATTTTACTAGGCCTGTAAGTTCCAGGATCTTCTTTCTTGCCCTTCTTGAAAACTGGGATCACATTTGCCAGCTTCCAGTCAACTGAGACCTCTCCAGACTTCCAAACTTTTAGGTTTGCTCTGGAATACTGAGGGCTAGAAATGAACAACTCTGAAGTGAAAGCCATTTGATTTTTCAAGAAAAAGTCTTATCACTCCTAGATGATGAACAAGATTTGTCAGCCACCCACTTAATACATTAATACCCTAAAAAAATGAAGATTCAGTATTGGAATCCATTCATTATCAGTCTTATGACTTCCATTTTTTAACTTACAATTTAAATGTTACCTTTTAATAACTCAGAAAGCAGCTCTTTAATAAAAGTTTAAAATGTTTGCCTGAACTGACATGTATAGATGATCTTAGTTCACCTTGTGTAAGTGAGGGATGGAACCAAAATCACTAAGTAATTCAATGCTAGTGCATCTCAGACTTGAGTCCTGATGGTTTATTAAAGTGCATCCAACATAATTCCTGCCAAAATATTCAGCTAATGAGTTATATTCATATCCATCAAGATGGAAATGCATTGGTGTGAGCCATACAGGGTTCCAGGTTCAAAGCTTCCAGTAAAAGGGCACATCTGCCCTGCACTTATCCAGGCAAACATGCTGTTAGCATGAACAGTTAATGATTACCTGCTTGTTCCATGTGTAACATTTTGTGAATTCCTTTTTCTTCACTCAGAGTTATTTCCCTTATTCACATGCTGTTTTCTTTTTTCAACATAAACTATGAGCTCTTTTATTCATACACTTATTTTTCACAATTTCATGGACTACATATTGCAGTGGGACACTGTCTAGTGGAGTCATCCACCATAGAGCATATCCATGATAAAAAAACTTAGATCTACCACTTTGAATAGAAATGATGAATCACAGCAAATACTGAAAAAATAAGAACAGTTTTAATTGCCTAAAAACCTCCATTTTCCAAACATCTCGGCCAATGTATCAGCATTCATTTACAAATAATATATGCCATGTTACAGTATTTGGCAGTCTTAAAGGCTTGATTGTGTTTGAAGGCAACCAATAAAGCCTTTGATGGTAATTTTCTAAGTCCATCTGCCAGCTTTTAAGACCAAATCTGTTCAATTTCTTTTGAAGACTATACTAGTCACAGACACTCTGCCAAAGGAATGAATAGGAAAATTTATATATATCAATAATGGTTTCTTAAAGAGGCAGCTAAATTCAGGCCCTATTATAATGTTAAATTATCATCGTATATTAGCTTATGAAGATAGAATAAATAAATTGGCAGAATCTTTTCTATAAGATTTGGATTGATGTGCTATCTTTTATTTTGAAAGAGCACACTGGTTTCTACTCAAATAATTTCAAAAAAAAAAAAAAAAGAAAAAAAAAAAAACAAGAATGCAAGCACTAGAAATACTAAGCCTAATAAGATTTTAAGTAAAATAAGGAACATCTTTGCTTGACTTTTACATGCACGTTATTTAAGCATATGTATGTAGTACAGTTCAAGATGAAAAAATAAAAGTTAAAATGAGAGTGAAGGAGAGAAAGAGAGAAAGGGAGAAAAGAAGAGGGTGAGGGAAAAAGAGAGAAAGAAAAAGGATTCCCACAGGATACTATGAGCCTGAATGATGACAACTTTAAAGTACAAAAATTAATGGCTTTTTCAGAAATTTCCATTGCCCATAAGTGGGAAAGGTGAGAAAGGTATCTGGAATTTTGGTTTTAAAGTTTAATTGCATTAACTGTTGAAGATGAGAATGAAGACAAAATCAGAAAAGATACCAAATTAGCTTATCGGTTTGGTTACAGGTCTTTTTTAGGATAAAATATTTTTGAAACAACTAAACCGTCCCTAAAACAATTCAAGAAACATCTTTTGTAAGAATTTTTAAAATTCTCACTTAAGTATTGTTTCAATTAGACTGATAAAGCAAAAAAGGTAGCAAAGTCCCTAAACACACCAAAGTATTTAAAGAGGAATTATAACTGAAACAACTGGAGCAAGAAATCAGCTATGAAATTACAGCTAACCTCAAATAGTGAATATCTCTGTCATCATAAGTCTGAAGTACTGACCCTTCCTAAGAGATTCTAGAACCTTTCCTAAGAGATCTAAGCTTCTGGACTTTTTAATAGAACAAAGTGTTCATCATAATTATTCTTTTTTTGTCTCAACTTAATTCCCACCAGCATATAAAAGCAGTAGTTCAGCACATAAATTCAAAAGAGAATTTAATTTCACAGACATATTGTTTGAAACTCAAAGCAACAAAATCAATATAAAATTAATTTTATTATCCATATTATTTTAATCAAATATGGTCAAGGTCCATCTTAAAAGCAGTTGGATATTTTTCCTTCCTCACTTATTCTCTAATGATTAGGAACCTTTCTTTTAAATTTACAACCTGTCTAGTTTGTAGCCAATTTATAACCACTGCACCTGTGCCAACATTGTCCTTCAGTTTAAATAACTGTTCTCTGTACCTCTTGTTCAATTCTGTGATGTATTTATATAGAACAATCTGATCCCCTCTCATTCTTCATTTTGCTGGCTACTCAAGGGAAATTATTTTAATCCTCTGTCATAAAACTGACTCTCCTATCACCTGCAAGAGTTGTTATCTTAGTCTATTCCACTTTTAGTTTGTAGCAAGGTAACAAGAATTGTATACAGTATTCTAGTAGTTTTTGTTTTGTTTTATTTTTAGCAGTACCCAATCCAATTCCATGTCTAAATACACTCATATATATATATACATATATATGTATGTATACATATATATATATATGACCTAATGTCATAGCAGCATTTTTTTAAGAAATGCTTCACTGTGCCTAACTGAACTGATTAACTAATATAGTCAAAGTGTTTTGATCTTCCTGCCTTAGCTCCTCTTTTCTAACTGGTTTTACTTTAGTAGGTTGTGTTTGGTTTTGGTTTTATATAATTTAGCTCTAAAAGCACCATAAAACTTGTGGTATTACATTTTATCTCTATTTCACATTTCTAACCTTTTATTTCTTTCAGCACCTTATACAGTTTTCAGTCCTTTCACCTTTTTCGTGTAACATCATAACAACTCTATTATTTTCATTTAGCTCACTAATCCATGGTTAACAAGCAACCAACCAAAACAAAACAAAACAAGCAGACAAAACAAAACAAAAAATACCCACAAACAAAACAGACCTTCTGAAGACCTGTCATCAAGGTACTGCAACTAGGAAACCCCTTCTGAGCTCAAAAGTCTCAGTAAAATCTGTTATTATCTTCCTTTCCTGTGTTAAGAACTGGTCATTTTCTGTGTATTTATAGAAAATGCTTAACTGTTTTCTCACATGTTAAATCTATTTCATTAATCTCTACAGTCCTCAAAAGTAGTCAAGAAGTCAGCAGTAATGAATATTGTCATGGTGTACCTTCAGCAAAACATTGTTGTACTCTATCCAGTTTTGGTTTGATCCACATTAATCATTAATCATCACATTAATGTTCAGTGTTTTTTGATGACTATCAAATATTTCAGAACAGGAAAAGGTGTAGTGATTTATAGATGAATAAAAAATAATAAAAATAATTTGGAAAGAAAAAGAAAATCTCTAATGTGGTGTTCATTCAAAATACATAATCCAAATATAACAATTTACATCTTGCTGTGATGATTAGGTCCTTTATCTGGACTTCTGATGAGGCGAGGGAGTTAAGAAATCATGTCTTTGTTAGCATAGATGTTAGCTTTAAAAGAATAATATTTATAATAATACTTTGAACAAACTCAACTAGAGCCATCTCTGAGCAATACTGAAGTCAAAAATGAATATTTATTTTAACATGGTGTGGTGGTTTTACTGTGCTGGGCAGCTAAACCCCACAACCGCTCTCTCACTCCCCCTCCTTTAGATAAGGAGGGGGAGAAGTAAAGCAAAGAACAACTCACGGGTTGAGATAAGGATAATTTAATTAAAGGGAAATAATTATAATAATTAAATAAAGACTACCATGAACTAAACAATTTAACTAAGGGGAAATAAAAGGGAAAGGGGAAAAAGGGAGGAAAACAAACAAACAAAATAAATGAAAGCTATATGGAAGTGCAGAGGAAAGAAATTACTCTCTACTTCCCACAAATGAGCGATGATTGACCACGTCCTTGAAGCAAGGCCTCAACGCACGCAGCCGGTGTTCGAGAGGAGGACCGACGTCTTCTCAACGAGAGCCCACCCCTCCCCTCTTCTTCCTGTTTCCACCTTTTATTGCTGAGTGTGACACCACATGGTATGGAATATCCCTTTGATTGGTTTAGGTCAGCTGCCCTAGTGATGTTTCTCTCCTCACTTTTTTGCCCACCCCCCAGGAGGGTTAGAGAAAGGCCCAATGCTGTGCCACTGCTGCTCAGCAGTAGACACAACACTGGTGTGATAACACTGCTGTTCCAGCTACAAGTACAGAGTACGGCACTGAATGGGCTGCTGCCGGGAAAGTTAACATTCCAGCCAGACCCAGTACACATGGTCAGGATGAAACTCATTTCCTCTAAATACCTTCATCCCAATCACAAGTTGGGTTGCAGGCAGGCAATTGACAATTGGAGAACTCTAAGCTCAGTTAACTCTGCCAGATATCATTACCAAATAACATTAAAATGTCAATTTTTAACGCATTTTAAGTCTCACAAGACTACAAAGTTTCCAGCAACTATCCTCCTATCTTCTGTAAGCACTCAGGAAGCTAACACAGCTGTTAGAAGATGGGCATAATACAGTTGCAGTTAACCAGAGAAAATGTAAATGTTGAGTTACTTCCAATCTTTCCATAGAATGGAATAGTTAATTATTAAGGAAGGAAGATAGAGGTTAAAACAAGAAATTTTGAATTTAATACAAGAATTTCTGGCCATCACACCTTTTAGAGAAAGAAATACCAGTTTCTCTGTCTCTACAATCTACACAAAAAATAGTGGGTTACATTTACTTTGTGGCAGCATTGTTAAAGAAAAATAAAATAATAATAATAATAATAATAATAATAAACACCAAATTGGTTTCAAACGTTCTCATATAATATATGTATACTCAAATGCTATTTGGATGAATCTCCAGCCATTTCACCTTCATTCATCAGATCCAGACACTTCTCTACCTCTGATGCAAATAACAAATCAACTTTGTAATAGCGCCATTCAGATGACTACATAGCCCAGGAACTTGAAAGAGATTCCTTAGATCTGATGAGCAACATTCTAAATATTCTCTGTGCTTTGATTAGAGATGGTATAACCAACAAAAATACACCAGTATTTTGTAATGACATATCAGACACAAGATAAAAGGTTTTGCATAATTATGCAAGCAAGGGGAAAAGATATATGTAGTCAGGCATAAGAGATTCCAAGTCATAGAAAGTTGCAAGACAAGATAAGAACAAGGAACAGCAAATAGATACGACATCCTGCAAAACAGAAAAGAACAATGAATAGAAGAAGCAAAAATAAGGTAAGGAATGTTGGGAACAAAAATTCCCACTTTTAGAAAGATAGCAAGTAACACAAAAACACTAAACAAAAGCATCAAACTAAATCTACCTAAATTAGTAAGTCTAGCTTTAAAGTTTAAAACTGCTGTGCTACATCAGTCTTCTAAATTCTCCAGTCAACATGATCTCTAATTCCTTAGCTGATATATATAAAAATATATATGCATGCAAGTTCAGTTTTACCAGTTTTCCATCACCAGATGATGCAACATTAAAAATGACAATCTTTAAATATACATATATAAATATACACACATACACTTTATTCAAAAATATACTATTTGCTTTATAAATTCATTTCACCATTTTGTCTAACAGTTATTTACAAGGAACTTACTAACTCATCAAGAAAATACATCTAAATAGCATGTATCTTAACACATAGTGTTATTAATGTTTGTTCTACACAGGACTAGAAATCCATAGGGAACTCACCAGCTCACATGGAAGTAGACAAATCTTTGTATCTTCAGTCAGTTAAATTATTTGTATTTTGTTACGATCATAAAAAATCTTTAATGGGAGGGGAAAAAAAAATAAAATAAAGGCACAGACTCTATTTTAGATCCATACATTTTGCTAAAAAAAAAAAAAAATCAGGTCTATTTACAGTTTCCTTGAGTAATCTCAGTTTCTAAAACATGATGCAACTGTTGTATTTTATTTTGTGTGTGTGTGTGTGTTGTACTGAATTAAAAGCATGAACAGAGACATCATGCTTCATTTATATTTTTGTGACTATAGTCTGTTATAAAAAAAAAAAAAAAGAAAAAAGAAAAAAAAAGCTTCCCACTAGCAATTCCATCTGTAGAAAATAGTTTCCTGCATAACCTTTCCAGATATAATTTTTCCTTCCCCATCATGCTATGGGTTAAAGTTCATGCAGTGGCACAACATGGTGTAAGTCTTAAGAACTGCAAAAATTATCATGCCGATACTAACTGTAAGAACACAGCTATTTTTTTTTAATTAAAAGGGTGATTAACTACTGAAAGAAACTAGAGCCACAGGACCCTGCTGTGAATGGTGTAAAGCATGCAGATATTCAAAACTCCTTAACTGAACCTACATGGGACAGACTAGGGTTACTGGTAATCCCCTAGCCTCTAAGAAAATTTATGTCTGAAAAAAGTTATCAAGGAAAGAAATGGATTATCAATTTTTTAATTACTGACTTTAAAACTCATTGTTTTTTCCAGAAGATATCTTCAGACATTTTTGAATGCTTTGTACAAAGATATCTAGGTAAAATCCCAGCAGCTGTCTTACTCATAAGGCCATGACAGTGAAACCTAATGACATTAATTCCTGTAACATAACAGTGACATAAACATACAGAAAGCAATTGAGAGATATTTTAACTTGCAATCATGTCATATTCACTTGCTATATGCTGGGCTAAACAACCTAAACAGCACATAAAAAAAAAAAAAAAAAAAAAAAAAAAAAAAAAAAAAGGTTGTTGGTGTAAATTTAGTAATCTAATTGAAGAAATGGAAATTAGCATCAAATATCTATTGCAGAGAAGTTCAAAGTGCATTGTGTCTGAGTGGATATCCTGGATGTAATCAGGATTTATAAACCTATTAACATCAAGAATAGGGTTAGACAACTTCATTTAAATTTGCTCACAAATGGCCATAGGTACAGCCTCAAGATCTGTAGAATGCTCAGATGTTCCAAGTATAAATATTATACAGAATTAATTAAAAAAAAAAAAAAAAAAAAAAGATTAAATGAAAAGTTTAGTGTAAAGATAACATAACATTTCACTCAGTAAACATGAGTACATACTGAAGAGATTCCCTAGGAGCCTTTCTTTATCACTGACCCATGAATGATAAGCAGAAGAGTAATTACAGGTTTTTTTTTCTTTTTGAGCATGCCGTTCCATTGGGTTCTCTCACTAGATTTGACTCCTGGAGGCAGATCTTATTTTACATAAAAGAATTAAAATATTTATTACAGCATGAAGTTTGTACTTTGTAGAACTAACTTGAAAAGGCTTGCCTATATAAACAGAGAAAATATATGTATGAAACAGCTTCAGTGAGGAAAACACACCACCTATTAGACGGAATGCATTCTGATATAATTCATGATATATCAGAAAAATTAGAAAAAAAAAATCTCTAAAGAAGGTATTTAAAAGCATCAGTGTTGATCATCCATACTACAGCTTGGTGAGTAAAGAGGTGGACCAAAACTTTACATATTATATATATATATGTATTAATATATAATGTACTTTTTCATTTTTGAAACAAACAAAAAGTCACGCAGACTGTGTTTCCACTGTTTCAGTGGAAATATCTTTCTGTTAAGGAGAACTTTCCCAGGTAAAAGTAACATGGTAGGGTTCTTTGTTCTACATATTGTCTTAGCACAAGACTGCATGTGCAATTGAGAGAAAAAAAGCCTTCAGCGATTTCATGTTTTCTGTTTGTGCAACAGTGACACTACTACCATGTCTCAGGAACTCACTGTTTCTGGGAACCAAAAGCAAAAATAGAACAGACAACAGAACAGACGACAGGCATCATCTGAAGAGTGAACAATCTCAGAGTTCTAATAGTAAGGATGGATTCACAGCAAGAAAGTCAAGGTGTTGTCTCTCTTATACAACCGATTATTATAACTGGCATGTACCAAAACCCTGGAGATTTTACCTGTGATTCCAGAAAAGACTGATGAAGCAAAGATGACACATGCACACTTCCTATTAGCCATTTATCAGCTCCTGTGATATGTGCAATGTAGGTGCAATAAAACTATACCATAGTACAGACATAGGTAAAGCAATAGGTCCTGCTTCACACTGTACTGGATAAGAACCTGGTTACAAAGCTGTATACGTCAGGTTTTTAGAACAAAACACTTACTGATTCATTTTTTATGTGTATTATGGAAGTATTAACACTAACTTTGCAATAGCAAAATACTGGAAAGTCATTGTATGATCTTTATGTGAACATGTCTGGTAATTCCTCAGTATATCCAGCTTCATTAGCCTCATTATACCCACCAGATATCAGTTTATGAAGAAGTAGTAGAAGAGTTCATTCCTCCTACAGACGTCATAAAAATATACCTGCTCATTAACTTGATGCACATTACCTCTGTTTCCTAGTTTTCATTCCTGAAGCTTTTATTTCCTTATAAAATACATTTATTCTTTACCTGTTCCTAGCCAGTCACATGTTCACAATGAGAATATATTAGTTGATAGTTTGCTTATTTCAATGGAATCATAGGATTTCTGAAAGGACTTTAAAAAATGCTTCATCTCTACCCTAAGATCAACATCATTTGAAAATTTATTTATTTATATTATTATTTTTCATTATAAGCATTTTGATTTGCTTAACTGAATCGTTTTCTCTGGTCTTGATTATACTTAAAATACAATTTTCAATATATAGTTCAGCCATGTAAAACATTTAAAGATATAATGACTGGGTTTTGAGCATATTTTCCCTTATTATGAAATATTTGTTTGTTTGTTTTATTAAAAGTTAACTGCTGTACTGAATTATTCATCATTTACAGTGCTGTCATGCCTCTGTGCCACACCACACAAAAGCCTAACGCATTTATTAATGTAGATATTCAAGAGGATCATATCAGGATTTTACACATATAATGAATTTAGGATATTATCTGTCAGCTAAGTAACTGACTAAGAATGATTAAAAAAAGAAAAAAAAAGTTTACAGAATGCCGATACCCGCTGTTTTGAGCGGACATGAAATTGAAATTTCTTAATAAGAACTATGGAAAACAGAAAAGTTCTCTTTTCCATCATTCCTACAATTTCCAGATGATAGAGAACACTGCTGACATATGTCATGGTACTCAGTCTGTGTTTTGAGACAAATTATGTTTGGTAGGTCTTGATTTATATTATTAAAAGTGTGACATTGCTTACTTAATATGTCCTGAAATTTCCTCAATAGTTGGTCCCAGATTAACTTTTTTTTTTTTTTTTTTTTCAAAATGTTTACTCTGTTTCATTATAAGAGTGGAATTTTTGTTTTCTCTGGTTATTCAATGCCCAAAGAAAGATGCAGTTGTGGTAGTAGATCGTTCTCATTAGTGTATAATATTTCAAATATAGAAAAGAGTGATTATTCAGGAGAAATTATTGGGACTGTAGAAGAATATAATTTTTCTGGAATGCCTATACTTGTTTATCTCTCACACTTGACAAATTCCGTATAATTGCACCTGTCCATGGAGCAAAAATCTATACCTAGTCAGGATTCATAAGCATGGCATTGTTACCAAAGCAGCTCCTGACTATGTAAATCCTCTTGTTTAGTGCAAGATGCTGTGATGCATCGTTAAGTGACTTTTGACATATTTTATGCTAAATTAAAATGTTTCATGTTTTTCCCATACTGTAGAACTTTCAGAAACTAAATGTGAACAGAATTGGCTGCAGGACTTGATAGTAATTTAATCTAGCAAATCTGTCTGTGGTTGTTTCCTGCTCTAGGCCCAAACAATATCAAATGTTTCTCCTAAATTTCATCAGGTCTAGTTTAGGGTACTCATGTATGTGACAACTGAGAGCATGAGGAATCAAAAAAGTAATCTATGACAAAATATGACACAAATGATAAAATGTGAAACTTTTATATTGTGGTTATTAATAATTTAATTCAAGACTGTTCTTATTGTTTAACTATACTGAATACATCTTCTTGTTTTATAATTCACTGAAATGAGAGTACATCCTGACTCTGGCTATCATCAGGTTTTGAAATGTTAAAATAACAGAACGCTGGTTGACCTTATTTCCAGTTGGTCTACAAGGGAATTTCTATGTAGAATTGTTCAAAAGAAAATCTCCCTCACAACAGAAATTCTAATGGAAAAAAAAAAAAAATCTATTCTGGAAATTCCAATGGGTTAAGAATTCTTAATTTTTAATGTAGATAAGTAACAACACTGAACAGACATGGCACCCTTAACTAGGGATACAATGATGGAGCAATTCTTGCTTTTCCTTTGTTTTCATTCTTCTGTGGGTGTAACTATCTTTTATAACATCTTGTAATTTCTTAAGTGTTTTCACCATATATGGGATGTTTAGGATACATCAGATATCGGTTCCACCCACCTCTGGAGACTACAGTCCTTCAGGAGCCAGTAACTGACTGATTTGTGTTATTTTATGATTTGTGTTTATACCCCAATGATCTCTGGTACTTTCCTGTGCCACTTCTCTCAGAATTTATGCTACCATCCTGCATTGTATTATCAGGCATTCCTGCTACTAGGCTCTGTGTAGTTTGTAAATCTCCTTTTACACTTGTGGTTTGGAGAGGTTTAGCAGCTTCTTAATTATCTTCTGCCAAACATAATGCAGAACCACAGCTGGATGGGTTCTACACTACATGCTAGAAATTCTCCAAGTGTCTAGAGCACACACACAGGATATGCAAAAATTGGTTCATAGACAAATGTAGAAAGTCCACAGTTACCTTTAAAGACCAGGTAGAGGAAGATGATGTCTTCACAGAATACATTACCAGCTGTTTAGGAACACTGGAAGTTGCTGTCGTTGTACAGGTTCAGATTCTGCTTGTATTTTGATCATATTAAAATCCATTAATTCCACCTCTATGTAGACTACCACATTTTACAGTGTCTGCTAAATGAAAAAACAACAACAACAACAACAACAAAAAAGCACCTCTCATACTCCTGCTGAATATTTTGCTGCAGTGTGGCACGATATAACCTGAGACAAAAGGTAAGACTGACTGTTTCATACCTCAATTCATTTGTTAAATGTACCTAACTCACTAGCAATCTGCTCCAGAAATCAAACACTCTGCTAGGATAAAATCTTCTGCAAATATGGGAATTTTCTCAGTAATCTTGATTGGTAATTTCTACTACCTTCTGCTGACATAAAACATATTTTATGCTTCCAGCTTTCAAAACTATCCAGTACAGTGACTAATTAATACCTAAATTTCCTTCAAAAGTGGTGCATAGCAGGTTATTTTCTCTGCTTATTTAGAAACAAGCATGTCACGGAGTGATTAGGTCACAGAAAGACAGAGTAGTTCAGGATGGAGGAGACCTCTGGAGGCTATCTGGTCCAACCCCCCTTCCAGAGACCAACTAGATCAGATTGCCCAAGGCTGTGACCAGAAATCTTTTGGGTATTTCCAAGGAGAGAGATCCTCCAACCTCCTTGGGCAACCACTTGCAGTGCTCTGTCACCCACACTGTAAATAAACAGTGCTTTTTGATGTTCCTGGAACTTCTTGTGTTACAGTTTGTGCCCATTGCCTCTTGTCCTCTCAGCACCGCTGAAGATAGCCAGGCCCTGTCATCTTTGCATCCTCCCTTCAAGTATAGACATTGATAAGATTCCCCTGAACCCTTTTTGTGGTAAGGACATAGATCATGCAAAACGAAGGACAGCAAGAACCTATTGCAACCTTAACTCCAGCATAAAAAGTGTTTTTTGGTTAGTTTGTTTGTTCTTACTATATCCATTGTTTTCACACAGTTTCTGATATGAACAGGGAGTTCAAAACATGAACATTAAAAATACTGTCCTAAACTTAATTGTATTAGTTCTAAAAATCAGAATGAACCAATGAGTAAGCTTTACAAAAGTAAACCCTAAGAAGGCTTTAAATCATAATTAGATATGTAAATATTTGTCAGCTTTATTTGGTTTATTGGAAGGAAATAACAAATGCTGGAATACTGTGCCCTGCCACAGTATCATGACATGATCTCTCTTGCAACCTCAATCTGTATTAGTACTATGCAGAGAAAGAAAATCTTGCATTTTATTTTATCACAGAAGACAATATTTCTCCATGTAGCATTATGCGTTGTTTGAAATTAATATTGACTTATGCTTAAGCAAATTAGATTTGAAAGCTCATCTATTCATGATAATTTTATATTTATGTATTGCACTATTTCAGAATAAGTGAATTTGTGCTTTTTTCACTCTTTTGAATGAATCTTTTTAATGCATCCTTTCAGGTTTCTGTTACTGATTATACAATATCTTTTGAGAAACATCATCATTAATTCCTTTTTTACCAGCCATGAGTTGCTGCTAGGGATTATAGTAAGAAAATACAACTGCAGGTTTTAAAAGCCTGAGACCTGTGCCTTATCAAGCTTGGAGACTGGAACCCTTCTTTTAGAAAAAGCATTCAAAGTATATTTTTGATGGATGTAATATTCACCCAGAAATATTCTTTTATCCCACTGAGCACAAATGAAAATAAAAGCATTTCATTATAGCTTATGACTATCATGAATCAGTGAAACTGGTGTAACCAATTTTAAACAAATACAGATAATGACAGAATTAGTTACAACTTCTCAGGACTATTACTTCTATTGCATTCTCTTAAATAGATAAATAAATAAATAAATAGATAAATAAGCCTGCAAATCCTGCAATGTATAGCTATTTTAATATCAGAACTTCAGAGTCAACCAAGAATGGATTTCACATCAATGTCCTTAAGTAAAGAAAATGACATTAAATACAGATATAAAAATAAGCCTTGCAGTTCAGATGAATTACTTTGAATTCATATCTCTTGCCACTTTATAAAAGAGCGGAGCTCAAAGTTCATCAGAGCAATCTCAAACATAATTACTATGTGCTGAGATTTAAAGATAGATGGCAGATTATATATTTGTTTGCTTTGCTGAAGAATAGGTGATGACAGGTCATGTAATATTTTGTGATAAGATGCATAAGCACGATTTCTTTTCAAACAAAAAAAAAAAAAAAGCTTAGATGCATTCCAAAATAGACTGAACACTTTTCAGGAACCTTGTATTAGCCTTAGCTTTGGGTCAGCTCTTTAGACTGTTTTGCATTTTAAGAGAAGATAACTGAGGAAATAAAAACTCCACTGCTGGAGTTTTTCATTCTCATTTCATTTCATTTTCATTGCAGAGTTTTTCTTGACTTATTTTCCAGTAAGTCTTTTCCTCTTTGTGAACTCAGGATTTTCTGGGAGCAGACAGAATATAGGCCCTGAATAACCATTTAAAATGGTACACTAATGAAAGCTTCCTGTGACTCATGATGTCACAAGAAAACAACATAATTTGTTTTACCATCCCCAAAATAGTGTTGGTTTATTTTTAGAAGAATACTACTCTCTTTTAACACCTTAACTAATGGCGTTTAGAATATCACTTGGTCTTCCCCAAATTCACCAAGATACGCTAACTGACAAGCACACAGATTCCATTTGTTTGAATATAATTTAATTATGTTATTTTTTTGATCCTCTTCAGTAACTTACTAAAATAAAAATTCTGATGCATTCACTTGAGTTATCCAGAAATTTCAGTGGTCACAGTCTTCTTTATAGCTATGAAGGTTTCCTCCACACTACCAATGACTGTCTTCTTTAGAGCATAGTGGTAAGTAAAAATCCCACAAAGTCTGCCTCCCCACCTTTCATGTATTCCTTTATCTTACACCTCAGTCTCTGTCTTCTCTCCCTCCCCACCCTCCAGGAGTGCAGCAAGACACATACTCATCTCAGCATAGTCTCTCACTAGCCAGGATTTTTAACAGCTGATGATTTTGCCCAGAACACTATTCTGAAAGATGCAGTACATGTTAGAACTGAGACATGGCTCTCCATGGCTGGTTAATATGTGTTTACATCTGTACTAATTATTTCTGTGTCATGACTGGCAATCTCAGTAAGTTATTTTACCCAGAGGTTATACCAAAACTCTGATGATAATGTAGGCCTGAGCCTCTTAGAGAGGAATTTTAGCTTTTGTAGACATAGAGAAAATAGTTCCTTATGCTTCCATAAAGTCCACAGAGCTATCCTGTGGCCTGTTTGAAATGGGTGATTCATCTACAACATCCATCTTCTAACACCATTGTCCACTGTTTTTCTAAGATATTACAAAGTAGTCAGATCCCCTTGAGAAACCAAAGTTGGCTTAAAGGAGCCTTTGAATATATCTAGTAGCTATTGGGGAAGAATCAAAACATGATTTGAAACCTGCAATGTCTTTTATTGCTTGCAAAATAATCTCATGTAATGTTGAATAAATCATGAATCCCCAGTGCAACCCTACTCCTTCATCTGTTTAATAGAAATAATATTGTAATCAAAATAATAAATAACTTCAAAGTTTTTACCTTCTGTTATTGTCCAGAAGAGTTAGAAGTCAAATAGGAATATTCCTTCTCTTGGAGCAGATCTCCATGCTCGTAGAGGAGCCCCCAGTGGAGCAGGTGGATGCGGCCTGGAGGAGGCTGCGGCCCATGGAGAGCCCCAACAGCAGCAGGCTCCGGGCAGGAGCTGCAGCCCATGGAGAGGAGCCCATGCAGGAGCAGGTGGTCTGGGGGGAGCTGCCAGCACCTGTGGGGGACCTGTGCTGGAGCAGTTTGCTCCTGGGGGATGGACCCCGTGGTACGGAGCCGTGTGGGAGCAGTTGTTGAAGAGCTGCTGCCTGTGGGCAGCCCCCACAGGCTCAGTTCTGGAAGGACGGCATCCCGTGTGAAGTACCCCACGTGAAGCAGGGGCAGAGCGACCATGAAGGAGCGACGGGGACAAAGTGCTATAGACTGACCACAACCCCCATTTCCCCATTCCCCTGCACTACTCAGGGGGAGGGGGTGGAAGAGGGTGGATGGGGGGAAGGTGTTTTTAGGTTTCTTTCGTTTGTTTCTCACTTCTCTAGGTTGTTACTAATAGGCAATAAATCTTACTCTCTCCCTACTGAGTCTGTTTTGCCTGTCATGATAATTGGTGGGTGATCTACTCATCCTTATCTTAACCCTTGAGCCCTTTGCATTATATTTTCTCGCCCTTTCCCTTCGAGGACAAGGAGTGAGAGCAGCTGTGATTGAGCTCAGTTGCTCACCTGAGTAATACCACCACACCGTTTCTTCTATTGCTGAGCAGTGCTGGAACAGCATCAAGACTCCCTCCAAACCCCCTTAAGCCAGTAGGCTGTGGGTGAGCAAGAGGGGGAAGTGGAGGGTCTTGTTATGAAGATGTGTGTCTTCCCACAACTGCTACACCTATTGAGACCCTGCTTCCTGAGACATGGCTGAACATTGCTTGTTGATGGGAAGTAGAGAATATTTTTTTCTCTCTTGGTTTCCATGCAGCCTTTGTTTGTTTGTTTGTTTCCTCTTTCTGTTTCTTTTAATGAAATTATCCTTATCTCAACCTATGATTTTTTTTTTCCATCATATTTTCTCCTGCTCCTCCTTTGAGGACGGGGAGTGAGAGCAGTGTGGTGGAGTTCAGTAGGCCATTGGTGTAATAAGAGAAAGAGTAGCTTTTTTTTTTTTTTTTTTTTTTTTCCATTAGCAGTAACCATAATGTTGGGAACTTTGAGGGCATTTTTAGTATCATAAGCAAGAATTTGCACTCTAATTTAGGCATACAGAATAAATTATGTGGCTCTAGAATAAGAATAAATGATCTTGCCTCTTATCTGTAAATCATTTCAGCTTCTGATTAAGTATTGTAATGACAATGACAAATACATTTTTTTACAAATAGGAGTAACTTTTAAAATCTAGTCATTGACATTCTACTGTAAAGCCAAAGCCAAGAATATAATATTTTTGATTGCCTCCGCTTATTTCTCTGACATTTATATTGACCTCTCTTAAGGTATTCAAGGTGACTCTTTTAAAATAAATATCAAAGTTTGCAGGCTCAAAAGGGTCACAGGGTGTCTGTTCTGCCATCACACCCAGAGGTAAGCTCTTCTGAATGACTCAGCACCTATACTAAAGTTCAGATTGCTTTCATAAACATGTAATTGACTGGCACCTATATTATTCAACAACCTCTCAATTAAACTGTGAGAAGGCACCATGCCAGTCGGAGATGAGTGGGAGCATTAGCAGGAAAAACACTACATGATTGTGGTTGTAAAGACATGATTCCCAGCTTGAAATGCTTCTTCACCTGTGATTAAGAGGATGCCTAATCACTAGCCTAGCTCTACTTCAATCTACTTTAAAAAAAAATAAAAATTAAATATATATATATATATATATATATACACACTGTGCAACCAGGTATGGTGAGCTGGGTGAATTGTATGGATTCCTGCGTGTTCTTTTTATGAGCTAGACCTCTACTTTATCATATTGTGCCCAGCTAAAAACAAGGGTGCAGTTCCGGGATAAATCAATAAAAGGTCTTGTGGTAGTGTATAGCCTGTTCTTAGCAGAAAAGCTAAGAACATGAAAAAGAGACCTAAGTGACACAAAAATTACTCATACATTTCTCCAGATAAACATAGGAGCCTTTAGTGTTTAATCTTCTGGCTACATACACAATACCACCTAATAAAAATACTGGTTGAAACAACTGTACTGTGATGAACATAGATTTTCCATTTCCAAATGGTGTTATAGGACAAAAGCTTCTCCAGGCCTTACTTAGGTTGATGGGTTTTTGTAGGAGCTTGATGATGTTCACAAAAGGTTTTGGGAGACTGCTTTTACCTCCTCTTGTTTTTTCCTGTGTTGGACAATTCCGTTTGAGGGCTCTAGCACAAAGCTGAATCATCTCAGGTCAGCTGAGCTGCCACATGCTGGCTCTGAGCAAACATAAGGTGAAATGCAGATGAACAAATAATATATAAGTAGTTAGATTTTACTTGCAAATTTATGAACCTTCTAACATGTGCAAAGTTAGCAGGTGTAACTCAGCTAATGCCCACTATACTGAAGCCTGAAGCTTTCTACTATGGATTCACCATTTAATTTGAGAAAGATGACAATGGATGGTTTCTGAGAGGATGGATCATTCTGTTATTGCACTTTCTACTTGTTCTACATAAGTCTGCATGACTTATGGTTCTGCATGAGTCTTCAGCCAGAGGTTCAAAAGTGGTAATCAATGGCAAGTGGCAGCAGCAGCCTGTCCATAGCTGCCTGTACGTGGATATCACTGAACCTAGGCAAATGGTACCCATCTGGCTCAGGGTCCACAGGGGCAGGAAAGGGTCTGTGGTAATTTGTAGTCACCCTGTGACAGTACATGAAATTAAAAGGCCCAACCCATCTCACACAGAAAGACATCTAGAAGCTGAAACTAAATTGTTCCTCAGAAATACATCCCTTTTAACAGAGTCCCAGTGAAAATAAGCAAGGCACAGAGAGAAAAGCTGTGTAGTTATTGCTAACAATCAAAGATTAATGGTAAAATGATTAGTGATATTCTACTACTGTTGTTTTTATATTATTCATTACTACTTAAAATGTAAATCAGCAAAGTTAGCTATGATTTTATTTTTACAGGCTAAATTGTACTAGAAATAGTAGTCATGAGACATTATCATTTACCTTATTCTGAGAGTGATTTAAGTTAGAAGGTAATATTGTACAGGATTAATGGAAGTCTGTTTAAAAATTTTAGTGGCAGATAATAATCAGGATATCACCATGTAACCAGTGGTTACATCCTTATGTAACCACTGGAGAGGAACTATGATAGGAGATCATAATAAATAAACACGGAAGGATGAAGTTTCAGAGAACATCAAATATAAACATTAGAAACTGTTTTATTAAAGGGTCTCAGGAGAAAGTATCTACTGAGTTGCAATTCAATAAACAAAGATAAAGCTCTTAATTGGATCAAAATCTGGTGAAGTTAGAAGGTGTCTGATGACCTCAGTGGGCATTGTATCAGGCAGGCCCTTCACTGAAGAAAATACTTTTAGGGGATCGGAGAAATGACTAAAATCATCATCAGAAGGAGTTATACATATTGACTGCATGAGACAGTAAAAATGACATACTGTTGAAATTTGATAACAGCAAAAACACACTCTGATGAAGTCACATTAGCTGTGAATTCAGGAGAGACTTATTGTTTTCTGATGTTATACTCTCCTAGAAATTATTAAAAATGTCCTGGCGTGGCTGAATTTCACTTTTTTTCAGGCATAGTTGATTGAAACTTAATTCAGGTCCTCAGAGGTTTATGAGGTACCTGTAACTGTTCGCATATTTTTCAAAATGTATTCCATTAGTTCAGTATATTAGCTTTTCTGAGTTTTCTTACAAAGAAAGTGTCACTTCATCATAGTTTTTATAGGTGTTTTCAATTTAGCAGTGTTCTACTTCTGTAATTTTAGTAGTTATAGTCACATTAATTTTATTAAGATCCAGTGCCATTAAATATGACAGTTGAAAATCCTTTGGAGTCCTACACAAGTCTAAATGCCAGAGAATTATTTTGGAGTATGCAAAAGCACAGGTATTGTCAAAAGGTAGATGGGGTTGAATTTCTAAGATGCAAAAAAGACTTTTGCTTCTTCCCCTCTGTACACAGCCTTAGTCCACAAGATATTTGTAACTTATTCAGCTGACTCCTCAGTTCATCAGAGCAGATAGAGCTGACTTAGACTGTGGACACTAGGGAGTATGACTGCAGCCTTACTATGTGAACATTTTTGAGACATAACTGTTCAGACAGACCCACTCAAATCACATGAGTATGGTCCTGCTCACCTCTCCAGCTTATTTCAGAGCTGTGTCCGACACAACATAAACATTCTGTTTATGAAATGATTTTAGAATGTTGGGAATTGGCTTAATTCTGAACAAAAAATGAAAATATTTTTTTCTCTCTTTTTCTCTCTCTGCTAATGCATATGTACCTATATAAAAAGAAAAAGAAAAAAAAAAAGTGCATACTTGTCAAAAACTTAACATTTAGTCTTATTTTTTAATCTTCAACAATCTTTTAATCCAAATTTAAAAAGAAAAACAAATATATCAAAACATGTTTTTAAAGTATCTTATTTGCTTTAATAACAAGCTTTCCAAGCTCTTTGTGTTTGTTTTTTTTTTTTTGAATAATGAGTTATTTTTAAAATTGGAACAATTACTTGACTTCTATAAATATAATGTACTGCTCCTCCCAGATAGCTTTCCTAAAAATTTTATTATCAGCTTTGAATTAAACACACACACACACAAAAAAAAAAAGTTCAGTGTTCAGCCACTTATGTAGTATCTGTAGGATAGGCTGCACCGATGGGCTGAGGTCAACTGCATGAAGTTCAACAAGGCCAAGTGCCGGGTCCTGCACCTGGGGCGCAATAACCCCAAGCAGAGCTACAGGCTGGGAGAGGAATGGTTGGAGAGCTGCCAGGCAGAGAAGGACCTGGGAGTGATGGTGGATAGTCAGTTGAATATGAGCCAGCAGTGTGCTCAGGTGGCCAAGAAGGCCAATGGCATCCTGGCTTGTATCAGGAGCAGTGTGACCAGCAGGGCTAGGGAGGTGATCGTCCCCCTGTACTCAGCTCTGGTGAGGCCGCACCTCGAGTACTGTGTTCAGTTTTGGGCCCCTCACTACAAGAAGGACATCGAGGTGCTTGAGCGGGTGCAGAGAAGGGCGACGAAGCTGGTGAGGGGCCTGGAGAACAAGTCCTACGAGGAGCGGCTGAGGGAGCTGGGCTTATTCAGCCTGGAGAAGAGGAGGCTCAGGGGCGACCTTATCGCTCTCTATAGGTACCTCAAGGGAGGCTGTAGCGAGGTGGGGGTTGGTCTGTTCTCCCACGTGCCTGGTTACAGGACGAGGGGGAATGGGCTTAAGTTGAGCCAGGGGAGTTTTAGGTTAGATGTTAGGAAGAACTTCTTTACTGAAAGGGTTGTTAGGCATTGGAACCGGCTGCCCAGGGAAGTGGTGGAGTCACCATCCCTGGAAGTCTTCAAAAGACGTTTAGATGTAGAGCTTAGGGATATGGTTTAGTGGGGACTGTTAGTGTTAGGTCAGAGGTTGGACTCGATGACCTTGAGGTCTCTTCCAACCTAGAAATTCTGTGATTTTGTGATTCTGTGATAAAGAGAAAACCATTTCATAAATGTTAAAATAACTAAAATTCTTCTCAGACAAACCAAGTCAGTCTCAAAAAGTGCCTATTACAGCTCTCTTTTTCAGTGACTGTAATAGCTTTACAAAAAACAGTTGTCTTAAAATTCTGTGGCATTCTAATCAACAAATACAGACTACTGTAATACATTCTGCCTACAAAGACTTGTGCAGAAGTTTAACTTTCAGGATGAATGTCATGTATTTTATCAAAAGAACAATTCACTCCAAGTACAAATACAGTTATTTGCAGATTTAAAACTTTGAATTTCTTCCTGCATTTAGCTTTAAGCTCTGGTCAGTTATTGTTCATGGAGATGAGAGAGAAAATAAGTAGGTTTAAGGGTTGCTGGAAGCTTATGTATACTAATTTGTTTATTCTAATTTACATTTGAAACCTAGATATTACTGCATGTTAGCTTCTACACTCAACTTGACACATGAATGCTTTTATTAAGTGTATGTCCTATAGCAATCAAAATGTAATGTTTCTCTTCATTTCCTTTATTTATCAGTATGTTATTAAAGTCTAGGTAAATTCTTAGCTTTTATACAGTTCCCCACGGTAACAAAAGATGAACTCTTCTCCCTCTGAAACCTATAGGAAATTTTCAGGAGTAGGTAGACTCTTATCTCTATTTTACTTATTTTTGGAATGTATATTATTTTTGTAAACAGAATCAACTGCTAATCTCAGCTTTCATATTGCCTATCACAGAAGCTTTTATTGTGTTATTTCTTTTTAAATACAGACATTCAAAACTTACATAAAATTATGCAAATTATCACAACAAAATTAGCAACTGGTAGCTACAAAATGTAAAATACGTACTGGGGTGATACTGGCACAGAGAAGTGAGAAAGGAAGGCTGGTAGCAAGGAAACAGTGCTTGCATCCTATTTGAACCTGTGCCAGTGTTACACATGGAGGTATGTATAACCCATCCTGTAGTCACAGTCAGATGTTTCTGACATGGAACATAACAGAATAAATATCATCTGAAACATTTGAACTGGAAACCCGGAAACATCTGACTTATCACACCCCACAAACGTGATTACACTCTTGTGTGGGAAAGGCTTACCAGGATAAAAATCATATAAGGCTAGCATTCATAATGAAGAGCCTTACAGTTGCAGTATTTCCAATCAGCAGATGTACTTATTGGTACTCTATTGACAGGTTCTTCATTTTATATATCATACTCCTTTCAAAACCACAAGCACCAGAGTTCTGTGTTCTCAGCACACCTCACTGTTGTTTGGAGTTCAGGTCTATCAAGACTCTATTCCACCTTATTTGGCTGTGTGGAGCTGCATGAAACTCACTGATTTTTCTCTTGTGATTGACCAAGTTTCTCTTTGGTGCTGCAGTTCTTCTGCTTCATTTGTCCCACAATTTACAGAACCTCCCATTTTCATTAATTTATTCCATTGGTTCTTAACCTTCCCTCTGACTATGACTCTGCCTGTTAATTAAAAGATAACTTTAGGAGATTCTCAAACAGAGTTGGCCATGGTGGTAAGAAAGGCAGAAGTGTTATGCATGGTATTATGGGGAAGTCACATAATGGTGGTTTAGTGAAAACTTAAAGACGTCTGCTCCTGCTGGAATGGAAGCTTGTGCATCTCATGACCTCTTTCCATGCTTAGGGCTCCCCCACTCCTATGTTTTTGCTGTACTAACAAATAGGTTTATTGCTTCTCCTAGGTTTCAAATCCCCTCCATCTCCTTGTTTTTCTTAAGGCTCTGCATGTACTTTGACCTTTTCAGTTAATGAGTCTTGGTTGCTCTCAATCTGGGAAGGGTCTATGTACAGCAGATGGCTTATTTCACAAAGACAGTACAAAACAGTTATCAAGCATTTTCATATGATGACTCCAACTGCACAAATTGCAAAATGACTCCACTACACAAATTTACAAAAACCAATATAACTTAGAAATCTACAGCTGTATTCTTACTTTAGATTTTAGTATATATTTTAAGCCAAATAACTCAATTTAGTTTATTTATATTTATTTTAAGGTTTCTTTTTTTGTTTTTGTTGTGTTGTGTTTTTTTTTTTTTTTTTTTAAATGTTCAAGCTTGTTCCCACATAATGGCATAATGGCTTTGGCTTTGGGAGAAAAAAAAAAAAAAAAAAAGAGTTATTATTAGTTACTATTAATTATTAGTTATTAGTTATTATTAAAGTGATGTTATGTGTATATATGTAAGGATGTATACTAGAAAGGTAGAACTTGACAGAAGGGGATTAAATAAATCAAAATTATATGATGTCACTAGGAAAGTAGTCTTCAGGAACTGAAAATTACAACATTTTTAGTATTAAAGTAATAGCCTGTAATTTCTTTAACTTTGTTAATTGTGAGTGTTTTCCTCTAAGAGTTCTAAGTTTCTTCTAATGCTTCTTCAGCATTCAAGTAACATTCTGGTTTTGTTATTATTGTTAAATACTTATTTTGGAAAAAAAATATAAATAAAAAAAAAAAGGAAAATACACTCACTATTTTGAGTGTTTCTGCTTTCTAGTAATCACAAATATGTTCATCATAAATGATGTATCAATTATTAATACATAGAAATTGAACAAGAAAGCACTATTTTTCAAACTCCAGCTGCAAGGGGAAAAGACTAATAGTTCTCAGCAATTACTGTGCCAGAAGCAGAGTGAGCTTTGTCTGTTCATTTGTTTGTTTACTTTTGGAGAGAAAAATGTGGCTGGGGTTAAGAGAAATATGTTTCAAGTGCATTTTTTCCCACTTTAGCGAAGTCTACGGAATTTAAGTAATAATTGTAATATAAGGATGAAGGTCAAATTTTTTCTACAGTAATAATTATGGCGGAGCTGGGATATCTTTTTTCTTTTTCTTCTTTTTTTTTTTCCCCCCATGTACATATTCAATGCAATGTCATTAATTCTCCAGGTGGCCCAGAAGCTCCCCGGATGTGTGGCTCTCAACATACTTGTTTGAGAGAAGAGGTCATGGGAGACAAGGTGATTGTCAGAATTTCCAATTCAACAGGTGGGAATTTGGGATGGTCCCAGAAAGTTCCCCTATCAGCCCATTTTGTTTGCTAATTGATAATTACTATTAGTATGTCTCAATGTGGTAGTTAGCATCCTAGTTAGAGAATCTGGCTGTCCAAGAGCAGGCAGTTCCTGCTGTTGAATTATCTTGGTTGTATACAGATAATTTTAAATAGAAAATCTTCAGTAGAAACTTCCTGTCGGTTCAGGAAGAGTCACATATGTCTGTCTTTTGTGTATAAATGAGATAGGAGTTATTTTAATGTAACTTAAGATCATCAGTGATGGTGGATCATGCATGTGACCATGGCTCAACAGGTTATAAGAATTGATCTAAACAGAAGTTTGGTGAGCCTCATCTGATGCAGCTGAAGATTGGAAGGATTCTTGCAAAGGCAATTCCTGTTACCTACCAGAAGCTGGATTTAGTGAATGCTTGTTTAGATCACAGGAAGAATGAAAAATCCAGTGATGCTCAGTACTGTAACATTATTCGTTGCAAAGCTAACCTTTTGGTGAGAGAGAAAAGGGTTATTTTGGTAAATTATAGATACTACTTTTCTCCTTTTAAATTTCAATTAGCTTAAATTGCTAATTCTAATGTTTTTGCTGTTTGAATTTGCACTAAACTAGGAATATGCATATAGTTACTACCTCTCAGCTCACAGCCATTAAGTCAGCACAGAGACTGGTAACTCCCAGAGATGTTTTGGATTAATTATTTATAACAATGTAGTTATTTGTTACAAACTAATTTGAGCATAATTTGTCACACTGACATTTCACTTTTATTGCACTCTAGGTCTATTGATGGATGGCATCAAAACAGAAAAAGAACAGTCATTACTTGGGATATATGTAATCATTCAAGGGAACCATTCCTCAAAACTTAAAAATATTACAGTGCAAAAATTAATAAAGATATTTCAATGTAATAATAATAATAATAATAATAAAGACAAATAGAAAAGTAGAATAAATGGAACATCAACACCGTAATTTCTCTAAACCAAGGAGTAACACATTGGCAGTTTTCACTTTTAAGACTAATTTTTGTTTTTCAAATCTGTTTATCAAATGATCAACCTAACCCTGCTAAACCTATTCCATGTTACCTCTCTGTATAAATATTTAGAGAATGACTCTTCATGACTTAGGAGAAACATTTTTATCAATGGTATGAAAACAACAAAATAAATAAATAAATAAAAACTGAGGTTTGTTTTGGATTTTTCTTTTAATGTGTGTTTTTGTGTGTGCATGTAAAAATGAAAATCATAGAATAGCTTGGGTTGGAAGGGATTTTAAAGTTCACCTAGCTCCAACTCCCCTAACATGGACAAGGATGGATTAGGTTACCCATTAGGTTGCTCACTAGATTAGGTTGCCCAGGGCTCTATCCAACCCAGTCTTGAACAACTCCAGGGATGAGGCATTCACAACTTCTCTGGACAATCTGCTCCAGTGCCTAGCCACCCTTTGAGTGAAGGGTGGTTTTCCTCCTAACATGTAATAAAAATCTCCCTGTTTTAAGTTTAAAACCATTTCCCCTTGTCCATTATCTACCCAAGTAAAAAATCTGACATTCTTACTGTATAAATCATCAGTAGTTGATAACATTGTAAACTCAGCTTTGTCTTTGTCTTCACTGCTTAGAAAGTTTTGAACATCATGTTGATTAATTTTCCTCCCAAGGTCATGTTTTAACAGAATAAATACTTGTAGAGAAGGTAAAAATATTTTTAAATATTGTAAATACACTAAGAACAAAGAACAACTCCTGTTAATAGTTGGGAGAATGCTGTTATGATAAATGACTGCCAAAACTTAAAAGCTCTTACAATAGGGATCTCCAAGTCTGTGTTGGATTTCAAACAAACAAAAGATTATTTTGACATTGTGGTTATATATAACATATATATAACTATATAACAGTGGTTATTAGTATCCACAAATAATTCCTTCTGATTTTTTTATTCTGTGAGAATACTATCTGAAAGAAAGTCTTGTAGATACTTTTGAATATATACTTGTTCAAAGATCCTTGACAGAGGAAATAGTGAGAGTGTCTTACAGTTACTTTGATTTCTTTCCTTTTTATAATTCTATTGTGATCAAATCATGGAGCAGAAACAGTTCTCTGCAGTGCAGGTAAGTATTTCCACTGCTGGTAAATAAATTGCCTGATAATCCCAAGATACTTTTGCGCAACCACAGGCTGCAACAATAATACATACACTTAAAAATGGTTATGGTTCACCACATTACTTTGTGGCATATCAGCCACACTGTGGCTTTTAAAACACAGTGTAACAGTAGACCAAAATGAGTAAGCATATTTAGCTGTCAGTTATGAATAATGAACATGTTTTTGAAGTAATACTTTTGATGAATAATTTCTAAAGAGAAAAAAAAAATCACCGAATTGCTCACTGAACAGTTCATAGTGCTAACTAATCTTTGCCTAGGCATTTCCTGCTTATTCCTATTCCATATTATAAAAGCATGTATTAGTACAAAACAGACAGAACTAGAAATATATACATACAATTTATCTTGGAGTACATTTTGTTTGCTTGACTTTGTATTAAAATGTTAAATATTGTATTTACATTGAGTCATGATTGTTGTTCCAATCCACCTAATATTTGCTTTTTGTTGTTGTTGTTGGAAACAAGCGCAAATAATCCTTTTTCATCTACATCATCTAGACATCTCTTCATGACCTTGAATAGATTACATTTTCATTTGGGAAGATATATTCAATATATGTCTTGATTAGCTGCTAAATCATATTCTTCCAACAAAACAACAATTTGTCTGTTTGGACTTAACAATATAATTCCATATATTAACAGAGTGAAACCCCCCAAAAAGAGGATAGACTATTATTATTATTGTTGTTGTTGTTGTTATTATTGTAGCTGTAACATCAATTAAGTAAGAAGCTGAGAGCAGTACATTTGACTTAAAAAACAAATTCTTATATAAGTAATGTCAGAAGTCTTCTACTGCATTAAAAAAAATAATAGTTGGACAAGTCAATTGTTTTAGAAATTAGGTTTGAAAAATAATGCCACAGATACTGTATAGCTCTGGGGGCTCTAATGCTGTTATTTGCCTGGAAAAGTGCAAGTACCAGCAAATACTTTTTTTTTTTTTTTTTTTAAAGTGTAAGGACAATGTTATTTTTTATCAGATATCTAGGATTTAGTATCTGAGATTTTACTATAAAGTATTGATCTTTGAAAGTATACTTGACTTGAATATATACTTGAATATATGTTCCTGTATGACTGAAGAATTACACATACTGTTTCTCTTGCAGCATATCTTAACTTGGAATTCAGTGATCTTTATTCTATTTATAGCTGTGAGAAAAAAAAAAAAAAAGTGCAAAATATTTTACACATTAAAGTGCTTCATTTTTTAAACAATTTAACCGTATGAATAAACAATAGAATGGAGAACATATCAATGACACATCAGTGAACTGTAAACAGCGTTAACCTGATGGAAAGGGGATTTGGGATTGTTTAGTGTCATGGGGAAAAAAAAAAAAAAAAAAAAAAAGGTCTCAGGTACGAAAGTATTTCTTAGCATTGTGGAATGAAATGAATGTGCTCTCAAAGTCATGGTAAATCTCAGGAAAAACTTGTCAGTTCTGTGTCTGGTGTAAAGTCTGTATGTAAGCATACAAATCACATCATCTTTCTAAAAAAATATGCTTCATAGAGCCATAGAGGGCCACTTATTTTTTTATTTTTTTTTTGTTTTCTGATTCCTCACCGTTCCCTCCTTCTGTTTTCTGGTACTTGAGGAAAAGACAAAATGAATCAACAACGTGATAGTGTACCTGGCCATTACCCTTCATAACGCATGCAGAAGAAACACTAAAGAAAAATGTTTGATTGCTAAACCACAGGTAGAAGGAACTGAATCTATTGTGATAATATATAACAGATACCTTTAGCAACCCATTCTGTCCCTGGTGTGCTATGAATGGGAATTTTTACAGCTACATTATTTCCTCATACAGGAGCGGTTAAAGTGAACATCCAGACTCCATGAAAAAAGTTCATTAAATGACTCTGGAAAGAATAAAGTATCTATTTGACAGAATCTTATTTTAAAGCTTATCATAAATACTAATCTGTGTAAATAGCTAATTGAACTAATACTACAGATAAGAATTTGTGCCTTTTTCATGATTGTATTTGATCATCCACAGCATACTGTTATACCTTCATGAGGAAACTTGGCACTATTGTACCTTTGCCATGCCAACTTTCTTCCAGAGGCAACAGAGCCTGGCAACTTTTAATGTTCCAGCAGGTCTTACACATGCTGTATAAAGAAGCAAAAAGACATATACATTTTCAGGTGCACTTTAAGCTCTTTAAATATACACATCCATCCACTAGGCCAGAGGTAGCCAATCTGTCTGATTTTACGAACTACACTTTTTAATGTTTATGTGCCTTTGTTCTGGTTTAACCCAGCCAGCAGCTAAGTTTAACACAGCCATTCGCTCACCCTCTCCCTCCCTCTCTGGGATGGAAGAGAGAAATGAGAAAGTGAAACCTGTGAGCTGAGATAAAGACAGTTTATTAAGACAGAATAATAATGATAATAATAATAATAAAATAATAATAATAATAATAATAATAATAATAATAATAATAATAATAATAATAATAATAATAATCGTCATCATCATCATCATGTATACAAAACAACTAATGCACAATTAACCTATGCCCAGCCTATCCCCAAGCAGCCAGCCCCCTCATCCTGGCTAGCCACTCCTATATTGACTTGCCAAGGTGATTGGCTCTGGGGAGACGCATTCTGCAGTGGAGCAGAGGGACAGGTGGGGCTAATTTTTCCAGCACCAAGCCCACTCGAGGGAGCCGCCAGGACCCGGCAGCCCTCATGAAGGAGGTGAACGAGACGAGAAGGAGGCGTAGGTGAAACCAGCAGTGCCCCCTCCCCAGCCGTTCATTAGCTTCCCCTAGGGAGCGCGAGCGACCAGGAGTGCAGTGACCAGGACAGGCAAACAGGGTGTGGCACATCAGAAGGGAGTGACGCAGCAGTTACTGCATCAGTTTGTGCAGGCAGGGCGAGCAGGAAGGGCAGAGCGCTCCCCCCCACCCATATGAACACATCCTCTAACAGCGATCTACTGCTAGCTCAGCTGCAATGGTGTACACCAGGCACAGTGCAGTCTCCAGGAAGTCTGTATACACCCAGACTGACTGCCAGATCAAAACTGCAGCAGTTCAGGTCTCTGGGTGCAGGGAGTGCCTGAGCCTGTTGCTACCACCTGCAGAGGACAGAGAGACTGTGTGCGTGAGGTGAGAGCAGGTGGACGACCTGGTCCGCCTCGTGTCAGAGCTCAGGGAGGAGGTCGAGAGGTTGAGGGATATCAGAGAGTGTGAGCACAAGATAGACTTGTGGAGTGACTCCCTGCATGGCCTGAGGGACAGGCACTGGGGTGAGACACCCCAAATGGGGGTGGACCCCCTGCCCTGTTGCTGTTGTGCAGAGGCAGGGGACCTAGGAGTTGAGGAGGAATGGAAACAGTTCCCTGCTCGACATCCCAGGAGATGCCCTCCCCTACCGGCCCCACCTTCCCAGGTGCCCTTACACAACAGGTTTGAGGCCCTGGATCTTGAGAGACTGGTAGCTGAGGAAGAGGTGGAAAGTCTACCCAGGAGGATGACTAGGGCGAGGAACTCAACTCCACACCTCAGGACTGCCTCCACGAAGACAGAAAGAAGGGAGATTGTTGTGGGCGACTCCCTTTTCAGGGGAACAGAGGGACCTGTTTGTTGGCCTGACCCTACCCATAGGGAAGTCTGCTGCCTCCCTGGGGCCAGGGTCAGGGACATTGCCAGAAAGCTTCCCAACCTGGTTCACCCCTCTGACTATTATCCTCTTTTAATAGTCCAGACAGGCAGTGATGACATTGAAGAGAAGCCTGAAGACCATCAAATGAGAGTTTAGGGGACTGGGACGGTTAGTGTATGGAGTGGGAGTACAGGTGGTGTTTTCGTCCATCCCTACGGTGGCAGGGAGGGGTACAGAGAGGACACGGAAAGCCCACCTGATAAACACATGGCTCAGAGGCTGGTGCCAACACAGAAAATTTGTTGGTTTTTTTTTTGACCGTGAGGTGCTTTACTCGGCACCTGGCCTGATGGCCGCAGACGGGTCCCTATCTCTAAGGGAAAAACGGATCCTGGGCCAGGAGCTGTTGGGACTCATTGAGAGGGCTTTAAACTAGGTGAGGAGGGGGACAGGGCTGAAACAAGGCTTGTTAGAGCTGTGCCGGGGGAACAATGACAAGGCCAAGGGATAAGGCAATGGCCCAACTGAAGTGCATGGGTAACAAACAGGAGGAGCTGGAAGCCATCGTGCGGCAAGCAGGCTATGACTTGGTTGCCATCACAGAGATGTGGTGGGACCACTCTCATGACTGGAGTGCTGCAATGTCTGGCTATAGGCTCTTCAGAAGGGACAGGCAGCATGGAAGGGGTGGTGGTGTGGGTCTCTATATCAGAGAGAGTTTTGATGTCGTGGAACTTGAGGCTGGGAATGATAAGGTTGAGTACCTATGGGTTAGGATCAGCGGGAAGGCCAACAAGGCAAGCATCCTGGTGGGGGTATGTTGAGGATGAGGAGACTGATGAGGAATCACAGAATCACAGAATTTTCTAGGTTGGAAGAGACCTCAAGATCATCGAGTCCAACCTCTGACCTAACGCTAACAGTCCCCACTAAACCATTTCCCTAAGCTCTACATCTAAACGTCTTTTGAAGACTTCCAGGGATGGTGACTCCACCACTTCCCTGGGCAGCCTGTTCCAGTGCCTCACAACCCTTTCAGTGAAGAAGTTCTTCCTAACATCTAACCTAAAACTCCCCTGGCTCAACTTAAGCCCATTCCCCCTCGTCCTGTAACCAGGCACGTGGGAGAACAGGCCAACCCCCACCTCGCTACAGCCTCCCTTGAGGTACCTATAGAGAGCGATAAGGTCACCCCTGAGCCTCCTCTTCTCCAGGCTGAATAAGCCCAGCTCCCTCAGCCGCTCCTCGTAGGACTTGTTCTCCAGGCCCCTCACCAGCTTCGTTGCCCTTCTCTGTACCCGCTCAAGCACCTCCATGTCCTTCTTGTAGCGAGGGGCCCAAAACTGAACACAGTACTCGAGGTGCGGCCTCACCAGAGCTGAGTACAGGGGGACGATCACCTCCCTAGCCCTGCTGGTCACACTGTTCCTGATACAAGCCAGGAGTTCTACAGGCAGCTGACAAAAGTTGCGAAATCGTCAGCGCTTGTCTTCGTGGCGGACTTCAACTTCCCAGATGTATCCTGGAAGCACAACACAGACCAGAGCAAGCAGTCTAGGAGGTTTCTGGAGAGCGTGGAAGATATTTAATAATTTTGCAATTATTATTATTATTATTTTACAGAATTTATACAATCTACATTATTCATAAAACTAGGCAACAAATGTACTTACTAATCCTTGTTAGGAAAAAAATAACATTCAGCATGGAAAAATGTAGTGTACATCTGGGAAAAAGTAAACCAGAATAAGATTCTGCATAGGACAACTATGGAGAGTAGGAATGATTTGAAGGACCTAAAGACAGTAATATACATCACATCTTCCAAAAACTTTAGAATCATAGAATCATAGAATATCCTGAGTTGGAAAGGACCGTTAAGGATCATCAAGTCCAACTCTTGACACCGCACAGGTCTACCCAAAAGTTCAGACCATGTGCCTAAGTTCACAGTCCAATCTCTTCTTAAATTCAGACAGGCTCGGTGCAGTGACCACTTCCCTGGGGAGCCTGTTCCAGTGTGCAACCACCCTCTCTGTGAAGAACCCCCTCCTGACGTCCAGCCTAAATTTCCCCTGCCTCAGCTTAACCCCGTTCCCGCGGGTCCTGTCACTAGTGTTAATGGAGAAAAGGTCTCCTGCCTCTCGACACCCCCTTACGAGGAAGTTGTAGACTGTGATGAGGTCTCCCCTCAGCCTCCTCTTCTCCAGGCTGAACAGGCCCAGTGACCTCAGCCGTTCCTCGTACGTCTTCCCCTCCAGGCCTTTCACCATCTTCGTAGCCCTCCTCTGGACACTTTCCAACAGTTTCATGTCCTTTTTATACTGTGGTGCTCAGAACTGCACACAGTACTCGAGGTGAGGCCGCACCAGCGCAGAGTAGAGCGGGACAATCACCTCCCTTGACCTACTAGCGATGCCGTGCTTGATGCACCCCAGGACACGATTGGCCCTCCTGGCTGCCAGGGCACACTGCTGGCTCACATTTTTGTACTGCATTAACATAATCAATAAAACAAATCAATTGTTTTCTCAATTTCTCAATTTCACAAATTTGCAGAGATCAAAAAATGTTTAATATAGTCTAGTGAGTGCATGTTTTCCCAAGATTATCCTCAGTGCAGCTTTTCTGTGGTGCGGGAAAGCTTCCATGTAGAACTCTAATGTAGACATTGATATTTCACTCTTTACAGGTTTCTCACATGAAAGAAAATAAAAATAAAAATAAAAATAAAAAAACATAAAGAAAAAGAAAAAGAAAAAGAAAAAGAAAAAGAAAAAGAAAAAGAAAAAGAAAAAGAAAAAGAAAAAGAAAAAGAAAAAGAAAAAGAAAAAGAAAAAGAAAAAGAAAAAGAAAAAGAAAAAGAAAAAGAAGAAAGCTTCACCAAAAGGAAAACTGTTTCTAAAGTATTCTGGAAATATCCATCAGTGGATGCCTAGATACTAATAATACTAAAAAAAACAATTAAAAAAAATCACAATTTGTAAATGTCTTTCAAGTAGAGCTGAAAGTTAAATAAATCAACATTTTAAGTGAAGAAAAGTGGTTATCCAAAAATTTTACCCTTGAAACAGCTGTCTGGAATGTGATAAACTGAAACAATATTCTACTATTTTGAATAATTTTGCACCTGACATTTTCCAAATTAAAATATTTAATGTTCAGTGAAATATGAATATGAATATGCATACCCACACATTTTTCTTCTCTCTGCAGTGGGCTAGCACTAAATGCCATCCTTGTGTGCTCCTCAAAATCTTAGTTTCAATAAATCAATATTTGTACCCAGAAATATCTTGATGTGAATTTCTGGCCATCTTCACTTTTAAGATGTTTGTGTACACAGTGGAACTATGTAGGGAATAAACAGTCCCTATGGAACCCGAGACACCTTCCAGAAGTCCTGAGACTTCTCCTACTGGAATTTTGCATGAACCTGTATCTTACAGGTTACTGTTGACCATAGGACCACCTGAGCCACCTCTTCCACTTAGTGTGGTAAATCTCCTGTGATGCACTGTAAATATCCAAGACACTTTGGTTTGAATGCAAGATGAATTTTGGCAACAACAACAACAACAAACATATAAAGGGAATAAGATCACTTTTTTACATGAAAGAATGTTAAGCACCATTTTCCATTAACCTTATGTGATTAAAATTCTGATAGCTGAAAAAGCCAAATTACTTAATAGAGACTGATGACTTTTTAGATGTTTAGACTGAAAAAAAAAATCTATATCTGTTGAAGTGCTTTAAGTTCACATATTGTTGCTTTATGCAACATTTATGCAACATTGTTGGAGAATTTACCATTATCATAATTGGTTTGTTATGAATTCCTCAGAAATGCCTTTAAAGAAGTCAGTTTGTGGGCAGATAGAGCAAACTTCAAAACAAATATAGACATTAGATGAATCGACATCATAATGACATGATGACATGAAGCAGTTAAAATACAGCTGTCCTCAAATCCCATCTAATAAGCTCATATCTTTCTGTGAAACATAATTTGGATCAAATCATGCCCTTACTGACAATGATAAGCAAATATACATCTTCATTATAATATTTTCTTTATAAATTTTCTGAAATCACCTAAAAATTACATCACTTACAGACAATAGACCTGAATAGACCTTCCAAAACAAAAGAACCATATTATAGATGACGCAATAAAAGATGAGGACAAAAATCTCCTAAAGGATAAATCAATAGTATTGATACCTGAGTTAATAGAATGACACCAAAATCCCATTAACAGAAATTTTCAACAATTTATTGCCTAGGAAGCATAGTAATATCAATATTATTTGATTATTTGAAATAGCATCTTCTTGTGATGAAGTGTTTTTCACTGAATTTAAGAAAGTTTCTGATTTAATAAAAGAGGAAGAAATATGAAAGGAATAATAAACGGAGATAATGATATATGCACAACATATATAGTGATACTGGAATAGTCAAAGGGAAACAGAGCAATACTATGTATGGAGTAATTCAAAACTATTAACACTGAAACTATACTTTCAGTAGATAAAAATGAGCTTAGAACAAATCAAGACTGATTTAATTAACAACAAAATACTAATCTCAAAAATGACAGCGAGAGAGATAAAATAAATATTGAAGAAAGAAAGAGAAAAAAATGTTTTGTGTATTGGATCCTTTTTTTTTTTAAGGCAAAAATTTCACTGATTTCAGTAGTAGCTTTCATATAATAATAACAAGCTGTCTTGGTTTTGACTGTGATAGAGTTAAACTTCTTCATAGTAGCTTTTATGGTGCTATGTTTTGGATGATTAATAAAAATAGTGTAGGTACACCACTGTTTAGCATTTGCTGAGGAGTGCTTGTACAGTGTCAAGATCTTTTCTGTTTCTCACTCTTAGCTGCCAGCGAGCAGGCTGGGGTTGCACAAGAAGCTGAGAGGGGATACAGACAGGACTGCTGACTCAGTCTGACCAAAAGGATATTCCATACCATGTGATAACATATGAGCAGCAATAAAACTGTTGGAAAGAAGGGGAGTGGGAATATGTTTGGAGTTATGGTGTTTGTCTTGCCAAGTAACCATTACTTGTGATGGATGCTTTCCTGGATATGGATGAACATCTGCCTGAAAATGGGAAGTAGTGAATGAGTTCCTTATTTTCCTTTGCCTGCAAGTGCATCTTTTGCTTTACCTATTAATCAGTCTTTATCTCAAACCAGAAGTTTTCTCTGTTTTACCTTTTAGATTCTCACCCGCATCCCAATGTCAGGGAGTGAGCAAGCTGCTGGATGGTGCTGACTAGGGTTAAACCACAACACAAGCATTCCTTAACCCAAAACATTAACAAAAGAAACAGGAAAAGCCACAAACTGGTACAACACAGGGAGTGAGACCTTAAGTGTATTTAACCTTTCCACTTGTTAGTTTTTTTTACCATCATCAATTACCATCATCATTGCTTTTCTGGAACAGCTTGTTTGCTTTTTTTCCAGTCTGCTATCTTCAGATGTAATTAGAATCCATTTTTGTTTAATTAAAATCATGTTAAAGGGATATAATGAAATGTTATTAAATGTATTCAGACAATAGCTGTTTAAAGTCATTCGCAATAAAAATGATTTGCTTGAATGCCCAATTTTAAATGCTACTTCTTCAGAAGATAACATTATTCACCACTATATTCCTCTGCTGTATTATTCTAAAATTTAAACATTAAAGCTATAGTTTACCAGGGCAACTTAATATTATTTATTTCCAGATATTTCTGTCAGAGCAAAAGTTTTTCAAAGCTTAATGACTCCAAATTTATAAATGTTCATTGGTCATTGAAACCTTGATCATAACTTTTATCAAAAATTAAAAAGAGAAAAAGGAAGAGGAAGAGGAAGAGGAAGAGGAAGAGGAAGAGGAAGAGGAAGAGGAAGAAGAAAAAAAAGAAAAAGAAAAAGAAAAAGAAAAAGAAAAAGAAAAAGAAAAAGAAAAAGAAAAAGAAAAAGAAAAAGAAAAAGAAAAAGAAAAAGAAAAAGAAAGAAAAAGAAAAAGAAAAGAAAGAAAAAAGAAAAAGAAAAGAAAAAGAAAAAGAAAAAGAAAAAGAAAAAGAAAAAGAAAAAGAAAAAGAAAAAGAAAAAGAAAAAGAAAAAGAAAAAGAAAAAGAAGAAAAAGAAAAAGAAAAAAAAAAGAAAAAGAAAAAGAAAAAGAAAAAGAAAAAGAAAAAGGAAAAAGGGAAGGGAAGGGAAGGGAAGGGAAGGGAAGGGAAGGGAAGGGAAGGGAAGGGAAGGGAAGGGAAGGGAAGGGAAGGGAAGGGAAGGGAAGGGAAGGGAAGGGAAGGGAAGGGAAGGGAAGGGAAGGGAAGGGAAGGGAAGGGAAGGGAAGGGAAGGGAAGGGAAGGGAAGGGAAGGGAAGGGAGGGAAGGGAAGGGAAGGGAAGGGAAGGGAAGGGAAGGGAAGGGAAGGGAAGGGAAGGGAAGGGAAGGGAAGGGAAGGGATCCAGAAACTGACAGGGTGCAACCATTGGCTAATTTTAATTTTTTCAAGCAGGAGGGGAATCAAGTGAAAATAAAATAAAAACTAAACACGACAGAATACATTAACATGATATCTGTTCCACAATGCACTAGTTAAATCTAGTTAAAACTGATGAAGTCTATCAAAAGAATTTTGCTAGCCATGTGAATAGAATTTAAAATAAATAAAATCAAGGTAAGATTACTGGGATTGTGCTTTCTGGCAAGCAACAATACTGTATAGAGAAGGATCTTTCATAGAATCTATGAATTCACAGAGAATTCATGTCTCAGGAATTCATGTCTCAGTAACCTATGCTCGATATTTCTGCTGTTTACTTTTAAAACTCTTTAATCATTAACAAAAAATGATCATACGATGAAGGATCAAGTAAGACATTAAGAAAAGTACATATGTTTAATTATGCTTTGAAAAGACAAAACAAAATGATTTTTTTACAGAATCACAAAGCAATCTTTCATCAAGCTTGCAATCTATTTGATTAGGATTATTATATATGTACAGTTACAGAAAATTGTATGCATGTGCTTGATCTTAAGGTTTCTCTCTAAAATTACGGGGATTATTTGCATGTTAAAGTTATGCACTTTTTTCCTTGATGAGAAGTTTTAGAACATTCTTTGAGGGAGGCACTTCAGTCAGGGATTTTTCCACTGAGTCAGAAGCTGGGAGCTATCAAGGGCAGCAGCATGAATAAGGCAAATGGAAATCAAGAGTGGCAAGGAAAGAAATTATGGATAAAAAGCAGTAGTGTAGGAAAGGGAAGAAAACAACATGGCCAGAAGTATTTCAGCCTTCCTATAATTCCTTTTAGGCAAAACCTCAATACAGCACAAACAGAGTCATTCTGGTTACTAAAGAGTAGATTTGGACATTAGAATTAGATTCCCCTCTCTTTTTCGATTCTGATCCCCTTTCAGATGTCAAGATGACTTTACTCTTTTATGGTTACTTATGGTTATTTATGGCTTTATTGTGACTTAAGAATATCACAGATATAACATAAATTATCACTAATTACAGTAGTGTCCAGAGGTAGAATGCAACTGCATTTTTCCTAGGCGAGCTGAAGGTTTAACATTAAATGCTCTAAATTCAAACCTTAGTTTAAGACACAGAAGGAAGAAGAGAAGTAAGTAGAAAGCTTTCCTCTCTACAGCTCAAGCAGACAAAGTCTGTGGCTAATCCCGAAGTACTTGGAAACTGAAAGAAAGTCACTTACTGATTTAAATGTACAGAGGGAGGGAGAGGAGAGGGATGGAATGGAAAGAGGAAAGGGAAGCGAAAGAGGGAAGGGAAGCGAAAGAGGGAAGGGAAGCGAAAGAGGGAAGGGAAGGGAAGGGAAGGGAAGGGAAGGGAAGGGAAGGGAAGGGAAGGGAAGGGAAGGGAAGGGAAGGGAAGGGAAGGGAAGGGAAGGGAAGGGAAGGGAAGGGAAGGGAAGGGAAGGGAAGGGAAGGGAAGGGAAGGGAAGGGAAGGGAAGGGAAGGGAAGGGAAGGGAAGGGAAGGGAAGGGAAGGGAAGGGAAGGGAAGGGAAGGGAAGGGAAGGGAAGGGAAGGGAAGGGAAGGGAAGGGAAGGGAAGGGAAGGGAAGGGAAGGGAAGGGAAGGGAAGGGAAGGGAAGGGAAGGGAAGGGAAGGGAAGGGAAGGATCTTTGTTAACTCTGCATTTAAATGATATTGTGGTATCTTTCAAAAATAAAAAGTAAAGAAAAAAAAAGTTACTAGTTCCAAGCAGGCAGGTTACATGAATTCCCTGTACCAATCATCCTGCTTGATTTTATCCATTATCCCTGCCATCCTCTCTTGAACATATAGTTTTAGCAAACTGTGTTAAGTTCATGAGAAATTTAGCAAAGGTCCCCATCCCAACAACGCTTCAAAAAACACTTTTACTATAAATGACAATAAGAAAAGATGTCAAGGGTCCACCAAGTTGAACATATCATTACCCAGCTTACTGTAACTCAAATATAACTGGGGGAGATCTATTTAGTTCAGTCAAACTAAAGCATATCCCTACTTTTGCAGCATTTATGAAAACCATTCCAAGCATAAATGCCCATCTTTAGGAGGTTTTTCATGATTGTTCTTCCCTGTGAACTACCACGGAGCAAAACCAACAGAGAAATGGCAATCTGAGAAAGTAATTGAGTAATTCATCTTCAAAGTACTATGCTCTGATGGTGCTAGCTAGCTGGGAGCCATGCTAGAGTCCTGCAGAGATTAAAGTCTTCTTTAAATTCATTGTTACTGACTTTCAGCACTTAATTAGTTTTAATTATTGAGGAAAGAGAAAAATTGGTTCCAATTCAATAGCATATCATTAAATAAACATCTCGAGCATATCAGAATAGCTTTTCCTGGCGTATTCTCTCATGCTCTCATTTTCTTCTGTATGTACATGGGTGCATGTATGTGTATAAACATTTATCAAAACATGCATCCCTTGAAGTCCAGCAGTAAACTAGTCAACATTCTGTTGAGCTGAACTGTTTGGATTTCAAAATTCAGCAACTTCTAGTTAGCTACCAAACCGAGGTTATTTTAACAGAGTTATAAAAAAAATGGGAACAACAATAACAAAAAGTAATTCTGATGCTCTTGCTACACAAGCCAACTGAAACAGAAAATTGGTGACCTATGGACAGCAAAAAGGAAAAGGTCAAAGTACAGTGTAGTAGCAGTAAATAGCAGTAAAACTGATACAGAAAGGAAGATAGGTCAGGAGAAGTCAGTTTCTCTTACCTCTCCAGAATCAATACAACAGATAGTATTATAATGAAAAGAATTGTGGGTGACAGCACCAGTATTAATGATCTTGGAATTTCAAAATAGAATTCAGATAGCCAGATCTTCAGCTTTCTTTCATCTGTAAAGATGAAATATTTTAAGAGAATCAAAACTGTTCAGGTTGAATTCAGTCTGAAACACTCTGACTTTGTTACATCCTGCTCCCTGGACAAATGTTTAAAACATTATCTCACATTTCATTTAAAAATATTTGGATGCAATGGTTTTGGAGAAGGACTTCCTAAGTTGAAATGCTAGTCAAACTTTATCCTAAGAAAAGATTTTCTGAAATTACACTTTATAGTAGAGAATATGAAAATAATAGTCAACTTAAGTGATGACACTGCTGTAAGAATAACTTGATCTTTATTGACATTATTTCACATAGGCTTTTGAAATATTATTGCTGAAATGCACATCACTATTTTCCAGTAAGTGTTATCAATCAATCAATCACTTAGGTCTTTGGGAATTTCACCTTTGACTCATTACATTCAGCATTAGGTCCAGACTTAGGACTCAAATGTGGAATTCTGGGCTGTGTCTTTAAACTGGAATCTCTAATTTCAGTGTATTTTTTTTTTGTGTGTGTGTGTGCCAACTTAGTTGATGTCAACACTAAATAAACACAGATAAGGTACACAGATGATGTAAAATTTTCAAATAATTTACTGGATCACCTTTTGTAGCCAAAATATCTTTTCTAAAGTTGGATGAGGCTTTTTCAATCTCTTAACAAAACTGTTGTGATCAAGTAGGAATAATAAGAATCATTTTTCAAGAACATCATGGGGAAAGGTTACCTTAAAGAAGCCAATAGTGGCAAAGTTTAGATTAAGAAACAGAGTACGAATGAAGTCATAGAACCATAGAATCATAGAATGGCCTGAGTTGAAAAGGACCTTAAAGATCATCTAGTTTCAACCCCCTGCTCTGGGCAGGGTTGCCAACCACTAGAGCAGGCTGCATCAAGACTGGCCTTGATCACTTCCAGGGATGGGGCATCCACAACTACTCTGGGCAACCTGTTCCAGTGCCTCACCACCCTCTGAGTGAAAAGCTTTCTCCTAATACCTAACCTAAATCTCCCCTGTCTTAGTTTAAAACCATTCTTCCTTATCCTGTCACTATCAACAGATGTAAACAGGTGTTCCATCTCCTGTTTGTATGCTCCCTTCAAGTGCTGGAAGGCTACAATGAGGTCTTCCTGGAGCCTTCTCTTCTGCAAGCTAAAAAAGCCCAGTTCCCTCAACCTTTTTTCATAGAAGAGAAAACATACCTGAAATACAGACTCAGATACATATATAAAAACAAATGGGCCCTCTAGAACTCATAGATCTGTTTTTACATTTGCCAGCCCCATGTGGATGTCTCAGATACCTTAGGAAACCTCAAATGTCTTTGGATGCCTGTATATGCAAAACTGATCTGAATCCTTGCTACCTGGGTGGATAGCTCCCTAAGACAATCTATAAGCTACTATTTAAGTTTAGCTCTCCTCAGTATTCTGTTCCGTTTTCTAAAGGATGTACTTCTTGTTCAAACACTAATGCTGTTCAAAGTCATTGAATTAGGTACACAGAATTACCAATTATGTCTGAAAAACCTGTCTCTGAGGAGGTTTCCGGTTGTCAAGACATCTGACCCAGTGAGGTCTACCTGGTGTGAGGAGAAAGATATTTTCACAGACTTGTGTAAGACCTTTCCTGAAACTCTTTCCTAACAGAACTGCTTTTTGCCACCTCCATGTGAAGCTCAGGTGGAGATTAAGCCCAGATGCCATTTCTTATCTTTACAGTTGTTGAATTCTTTTTGCTGGACTTCCTTCTTGTCCCCTCGACATTGACAAAAGACTACAAAACAATGAAAGGCTAAGAGTCACTCATTCCTTTAACAGAATCAGAGAAGGCTACTCTATTATTTCTTAATTCCCATGAAACACTTAAAAGTATATTCAGATATGTGTGAAGGGCTCAGGTGTGACAAGGCTGGATGTTAAAAACATTTTCTATGCCTCATCCCATGTATTAAACAAGTAGCCCTCTTTTCTATCATCACAGTGGCTTTAAATCCTTTAGCTAGAGAAGCTCTGAGGCCCTGAAATGTAAATTGGAACATGTCTTTCTATGCTTAGCAAAATTTTGCACTGCTATATAGCATTTAAAATACTTGAAACCTTCATACTTTACATATGAATTTTAATGAAATTCAGATACCAATTAAAAATATAAAACATTAATTCACAGTTTGGAATCTTTATTTTGTTTTCATCTCTTTAATAGCATACAGCAAATATTTTAAAATTATCTATTTTTTTTTTTCCCTGTGAAAGACTATGAAGTCTAAATGGGAGGTCACGACATGGGAACAAATAATTCCAGAGTGTTACCATCAATGCATGACAGATCTAGTAATACAAATGTCTAACCTCTGCTAGCACAGCTGGGAAAAAAAAAAAAAGAAAACAAACAAAAAAAAAAAAAACTTGATTATTATTAAGCTTTAAAAATGACTGAAACTTTTCTTTTACTATAGCAGTAATGCATATTTATTCCTAAAAAAAAATTTCATGCGTCACAAGGTCACAAGCAAAATGATAAAACATATTCTGTCTCGGCAGTAAGGTCAGATGTAATAGATGTCTCTAATTTACTGCCATTAAAATATAGGAAAAAAAAAATCGGCTAAGTTTCTAGGAATATAATATTTGATTTTTTATGGTTCATGTATGAAAATTCAATAGCTTCATACTCTTAATATATGATTGCCATAATAGGTACATAGTAGTACCTATAACTCTTATAATGTTGGTAACAAGTTTATAGAACATTGTAATAAAGAAAGAATTCAAAACAGACAACAAAATCTTCCTGTCAAAAGGTACCCATTTCCTTCTCTATTGCTAATCACAGGATATTACTGTGCCAGGCATCCTTAGTGCTGCTCCAGTCCCACCATGATGCCAGTCATTAAACTACAGTGAAAGTTCAGGCTGTGGCCACTGAATATAATTTTTATACATTACTAGAAAGATGTCACTTAGGTCTAGAAGGGGTATGGTGAAGTACTAAAATAAACCCAAGGAGGTCCCATGACCGTGGATGAAGTGAGCAGAAGTGTCCTGATCATTCCAGAAAAGATGAAGGAGAAACTCCACCACTGAGAGAACAGTCCCTCCTAGCTGGCCCCTCTGAGGAAAACCAAGGCTGTGGAGCAGTGACCCTGGAAGGACAAGAAAAATTGCAGAAAGAAGGGTGTATGCTAGAAAGGGATTGCTTTTCCTAACTGTTGGAATGGTGTTATTGTTGAGTCTATTAGTTTATTTGTACTGCGAAAAAATCATGTGGACTAACTATAAATTCAAGGTTTATAAATGTGTTTCCTCTGCCTATGTGAGGGTTTTGAGTATAACAGTGTCTTTGATATTATGAAATAGGTGTACATCTCCTCAAATTTGAAAGCTTATCTAGCTGTGAAGAAAGTAAAAACCAGTATATCATAGTATTATGATTACTTGGTAGTTTGTGTACTCTTTCTGTTTTACATTCTTTTACATTCTTTCTGTTTATTGTATCTCACCACAGATGTCAAAGAAAACTTCTGATACACAAAGGAAAGGAAAACAAAAATTGCATTTTCTTTATCAATTTTTCATTTTATGTCAGAAAATAATCAGAATGTAGTGCTGGATGCAAAAAGCAAAACATATTACAACATAACCCCTTTATATCTCATAGTGACATTACACCAAAAAAATTTTATGACTTCATTTCTGGTCACAGTTTGGGGGGTTAACTCAAGAGGATCCATGGAGGGTGGAGGTTGGGAGAAAATATCACTGGGAGAAAGCACCCTCTGCCCTTCTCAGACACTGTTTTATGATGCCATCTTCTGTTGTTCTTTTTTGTATTACATTGACTTCACATTACAATAGTGCCATTCTTGATGGTATTTTCTATATTTAATGTCCTGAACAAGCTTCTACTCCTCTGTAGAATGTGGCTCTGCTAGAGAATTTGGCCTCAGGAGTAAATAAAGCAATTGAATTCTTTTCGTGTTAAATCTATGAGCAAGGGACAAATCTCCAACTAGACTGCAGCACTCAGCACAAGTATGACATAGATTTATTTCTTCTAGTGAAGCTTCATGGTGCCTTTTGAATCTAATCAGATTCACTGGAGTATTGAACTTGACCTAAGTATAGTTTGTCCTTATGACACAGACACTCCTTGAAGAACCACCTGCACCCAGACAAGTCTTGCAAAACAAAAGAATACAGCAACAACAAAAAATACTTTTTTGGACTTTGAGACAGCATGTGCCAATTTACATGAAAATGAATTTAAAAAAAAAAAAAAAAAAGGTCTGTAGGAAGAAAAATCATTATAGATGTAATTCAGACCTGTCACAAAATGGCCTGCCATTTACAGAGAAAACAAAAGTTGATATATTCAGAAATAATATTTGGTATTAAATGTACTACTGCATTTTTATGTCTTTTCAGAGAGTACTGAAAGTATGTTGGGGAAAAATGCCTAATGCTGTTATTTATGCAAACCTTGATTGAGGCTAACTAAAAAAAGAACTAAAAAGCAGTCATAGCAGTCATATAAGCTATGTGGATTTGTTTAAATTATGAAAATCACATTGGTTTTGGAATAAGTTGCCTAATGCTTATTTTACATAAAGTAATACCAAAAGTCAGTGAGATCCCATTTAACATGAATAGAGTTAGAAGGCTCTAGTCAGAACAGAACAGAAATAGTGAGCTATATTCAAAAATAAATACTTGAGATTAAGAAATGGATTTGCTTTATATATTGGCAAATAATCTTTACTGTCACTCATGTTTTCCTCAGAAAAATTTGGTTGATATCTGCAATATTTCAGAAATTAATGTAGACCAATAAGACAAAGTGTGCCCATCTTTCTTATAGATTGATGAAATTGAATACACAAGCCTGTGTTATGCTTGCATTTGTATTTCCATGTGATATTGTAGGATGGTAATGTAAACCCATAAATCCCTGATTTTTAGCAATAAAGGAGGAAATAGGTTGGAAAAGGAAAAATCTGCATACTAAACAACAAGGTTAATTTTTAATTAGCTACTAAACTACAGTCTGTGGGTCAGTGAATATATGCAAAAGGGAATACATTCAGTCTGAACTTCCTACCAAACAAAATTTAAGAACAAGTAACTTCATCATACAAGAGGGTGAATTAGAAATTTTGCAGGGATTTATTTCTAACACAAATTATTCTAACTCTAATGATATTGCTTACATAGTTATTAGGCTGGTTCACAGATGCTTTTGCTTGTAGAACCAGCATATCTGGAAAAGAAAGGACTAACTTCTATCCCAATTTATGCCATAAGCATAAATTTTCATGTTTCACTGTAGGATAACATACCACTCAAGAGATACACATGTGAAGACTTTCTCTGACATAATGCAGGTGTAATCTTACGCATTGCTCAGTATCTAAATGGTGTTATCTGATAGTCAGTTTAGTCATCTGCTCTGGGGTCTTTGACTAAGAGTGTTTCAACAGTTCCAGTGTGAAATATAATACATTAAGTTAACTTTGTCCATTCCAGTGGAAGTGTTGATTCAGATTTAAGTGTTGAAGCAGCTTTAAAGGACAGAAATATGTTCACATTGATTTAACTTGGAAAGTTGAGCATGCATTCAGGAAACAATGATGAAGACTATTTTCTGCATCTCTATTCAGATGCTTATTCTCTCCTTCAAGTGAGAAGTAGCTTGTTTACTGACTTTCATGAAATTCACCTGAAAGCACCCTTTCTTACAAATTATTATTTTTAAATTCTAGAATGTGTTCAGAGTTCACCATTTTTCTAAGCTTTTTACAAAAGATGATTGTTCTTTCTTTTTTTTTTAAACGTGAAGATTATTTTTGTCTTTTTTTTTTTTTAATATAAACACTAAAGAACTCTAGTAGAAAATAATTGAAGAAACAAACAAACAAACACAAAATGAAAACGATTAGTAACTGCGGGACTGAAATGTGATCCTTTTTTGAAAGAAGATTCAAATAATTATAATGCTACAATTCCATAATTCCCACTGTATTAACATTTTCTTATCTAAAGTAGCTTTGCAATGTTCTCCATGTGATTTTCCAACTGCCATTAGAGTTGAGTTACTACTACACAGCTCCTGTTGCTTTCTTGATGTTTAATTTTACTTGTTAAATTGTTAACACTTCATTTTTTCAAGAGTGGTAATATTGTCTACAAGTAGAAAGGGAATATTAATAATAATCCTAAAGCATACTTTACTGTACCCAATGACCCCAGGCATCTCAGTCTGTGATATAAATGAAAAATAATGAAAATCTGCCTACCCATTGTATTACATGATACCAGGACAGCCACCAATCTTCATACAATGATAGGTAGATAAAGTGAGTCATATATTTATAGAAGTATTTTTGTCTTAATTTTAAGGTCCTTACTTAATCTTCTTATTCCAAACTCAATACATTCTTTGGGGTTTTGGTGAGTTTATGATGCTTAGGAATAGCTTGTGGTATCTACGTTCTTTAATCAGGTTAGAACTCTAGTGATTTTTTTCTTTCTTTCTTTCTTTCTTTTTTTTTTTTTTTTTAAGTCACTAATGGAAATAAATTATCTGGTGTCCTCTGGCTTCTTTTAAATAGCTGAAACATTGGTAACTTTTAACATATTATAAACAGGTCACAAAAAGTAGAAATGTTTTGTTGCCAGATTTGCAAATAATCTATAGCTTAAACAATCTCACAGAAATATGAGCTGGATTTGCTGAATAAAACCACTGCATCATCGTGTAGGTGGTTTCTGACAGACAATATCCACCTGCTCATATTAAAGGGCTCCTTTACCACACATGACTAGTAAAGCTGTGCCTGCTCATTCAGAACACATCCTCAAGTCAATATATTAAAAACAAACAAAACAAAACAAACAAACAAAAAAACACTTTAGGTGGTTACTTTGTTTCAACCAAAATCAACTACAGTTATTTTGTTTAAGCTTAAAAAACTGTATTTTTTGAATTGAAAAAAGGAAAAAGAAAAAAAAATAAAAAAAGAAGAAAGAAAAAAGAAAAAAGAGACAGAGAGAAAAGAGGAAATATTGGCTTAAAATTTAACTCATCTTTGAAATTATCTTTGGCTATTACAATTTCAAATTCATTTTATTGGACTAACAGACCAATTACAGAATAGTGCTTTTCACGTGGCATTTTCGTACATTTATTTTTCATACATTCAAACATAGCCACACCACTCACTAAATAACATGTAGCAACTGAATGTCTTCTGGATGTACCATTTGCACTATACATATAGTTCAAGTGTGTGATCCTTGACAGTTAAATACTGAAGATATAAGGTATTTTGAATGTAAAGTGTGGAGACATCTGTTTGTCAATCTTTCTCACCTTAATATTCTCAAAAGAAGGTCAAAGAATTGACCTTCTTTTAAACCATTTTTATTTTTCAGGATGATTTGGTTGAAGATCCTTCCATCCGCTGTTTCATTTTTTTACCATCTAACCTTTCCCTCCCTTGTTTCCCACAGTAATTATAACCTTCTAGCTTATCTATGTCTCTGAATATTTCCCTATTCCCACACTTTATTATCTTCATCCTTACTTACCTTTTTTCAGTGCTTCAGTCTGTTATGGCTCCATTACCTGTCTAGATTACAGTTCAGTCCAGAAATTTTGTCATTTTCTCAGCTGGACCTATATCATGATGAATATATCTAATCCTGAATGCTTTAGTATGTTCATGGATTTTATTACATACAGCAAATGGTTAGAGTTGAGAAAACGGTGGAAAACTGCTCACAAATACATATTGGTTTAAGATTTTTGTTAGTTTCAGTTTTCATCTTCTGCTTTTAATTTTAATTCATGTATATTATAGCCGTGCTATAAAATGTTCTGTGACCTTTGATTTCGAAGATATAAAGACCTCTGAGATTTGGTGTCATCCCTGATGGTATGCAGTTATGCCTAAATTAACATCAAACAGACATAGCATGGTTTGTAAGAGAAGCATTAACAGTCACACTGAGTCCCTACAGTTTAACCTATTTCAAAGTATGTTGTGATTTATTGAAGACAGTATCTGAGTTAGGGGCAGAGATGTCTTTATAACCTGTTTGCATCATTTTCTTTTCATAGCTAGTGCTGTTGTTTTGGCAAAACCTCGAAGTTTTGCTCTTTCTTTAGAACGGTTATGGCGTATGCTGACATAGGTCTTTTTCTTGTCTTCTCCCGTGATTCTCCAAAACTGTTATCAACTCAAAACAAGACTAAATTGAGTCATATTCCCCTTAGAGACAACTGGAAATAATATTTTCCTGAAAGGTATTAGCGGTATTTTCAATTTTGTAAATTCCTTATGTCACAATATGCAATTCTCTATATGGTAGTTTTCACCTGGATTTTCAATGATAAGCTGAAAATGAAGGGATCAGTTATTATGTGCATTTGCTTACTGAGTGAAAAGCAGATATAGCAAGGATAATAGCATATTTAAGATCATACAGATGCTCAGTGGGAGTTAAGATTTCTGTCTAAACCTATTAGGCCTTTGGGCAAAATCCTTCAGCATCACTAAGTTCTCTGACTTTTCCTCTGTTTTTCAGGTGTGCATGTGTATTCTTCATAGCTGTGTGTGCTTTGAGCTTTTTCAATGCTGTCAACAGAACCATGATTTCATTTAAATACATTTTCACCACTTTTGTACTAGTAGTGCCAAAGGAAGTACAATAAGATTTTCATACGATAAGGCCTGTTAGGATAGTACTGAATGCACCAAACACATGATGAAGATTAAGAATAAGGAAAAAAAAAAAAAAAAGAAAAAAAAAAAAAAAGTTAACATTTGAGACTGACCCCAATGGCTAGATTTTAAAATTAGTAGAACAATTTATCATATATGTAATTTTCAAAATAACCAGGACAATTACAGATCTGAATCCACAGTACAAGAAAACAAAGGGTTTAAGGGACTGGAGCATCTGTCCTAAGACTAAGCGAGCTGGACCTCTTTAGCCTAGAGAAGAGGAGATTGATAGGGGATCTCATCTCATAAATACCTGAGGGGACAATGTAAAATGGATGAGGCCAAAATCTTCTCAGTGGTGGCCAGTGACAGGACAAAGGGTAATGGGTATAAATTGAACCACAGGAGGCTTCATCACCATCTGAGGAAGAACTTTACAGTTCAAGTGGCAGAGCACTAGAACAGGCTGCCCAGAGAGGTTGTGGAGTCTCCTTTGGAGATATTCAAAACCTGCTTGGATGTGATATAGTGTTTAACACGCTCTAGGTTACGCTGCTTGAGCAGGGGTGTTGGACTAGATGATCTCTGGAGGTCCCTTCCAACCTTAACCATTCCGTGATTTTGTGACTCTGTGAAAGGGGCCTTTGTAAATTTTTTTATTTATTCTGAGTCAGCATTACAACATGAAAGAATAAAACATCTAAATAGAGATGTCAGAAAAGGCTGCCTAAAAGGCATGGTTTTTCTACAGTTAAGGTCATATCAGCTGTTCAACAAAGACCTCTTTAGCCACTGAGGTAGATAGACTCCTGGCTTATTTCTAGCTTACTAAATCAGGAACAGTCCACTTGATTGTCAGTTAATAGGTGCCACAGAACATAAATAGACCAAAACTTGGGTTATGAAGGGCTATCTTAGTAGAATGATATATCTTGACAGGTTATCATGCTTATACTTGAATTCTTAACATTCTTACCCACTCCTTTGCAAACAGATTAAGTATTTGGTATTTCAAACACAGATGCAATACAAAATAAAAATTCATAAATTTAAGCATTCTGTTTTACCCAGCATATAAAAGTAATGTTTGACACAAATAAAGGTAAATCTCTTCACAGGAACAAAGGAGTTATGTCAGACTGCATGATGGTAATTCAGGGGTCGGAGAACTAGTTTTTCCTCCTTCCAAAATCTGATTGCAGCTGAGGTTTGGAAGGCTCTGATCAGTTCACTTTTCACTGTAGAAAACAAACACAACAAGACAAAACAAAAACAAGCAAACAAACAAGTAAACAAAAAAAAAAAAAAAAAAAAGAAATTCATAAGTTTCCAAATGACAGCCAGAAAACTATGTGTTTTTCTTAGTCCAAACACTGGAAAATTCATTTTAATGAAATGTAGTTGGTTTTGAGGGAAAGAAAAAATGTGAAAACTACCATCTAGATTTATAAATTCTTCCAATTAATCAACAAATCCATGTGATATTTCTGTTGAAATTTTCTGTGAGTGTTAATGATTGTTAGACTAGGTTAAATTTTAATATATCCTAATACTTTCAGTTGGTCCTTTCCAGCATCATATATGATTCTAGTTTGTAGTCTGGTTTTGGTGGAGGTGGTGATTTGGGGTTTGGTTTGGTTTGGTTTGGTCTGTAAATTTACTTTGTAACTTTGTAAACTGATGGATACAACTTCATTAATATTTATTTTATATATATATATATCATTTGGTAAGTCTGTGACTCAGATATTTGCTGGACAATAAAAGTCCTTCATTTGTTGGCATATAGTATAGATTATAAAGGTTAAACTTTCAACTTCTTACAGATGTCCAGGATCAGAGTCTGTTAGTGGAAAATCTTACTGAGGAAGGTAAAGGTGGAGGAAAGTGCATAGGAGGAGAGTAGGAGTTACAAAACTGTCTGAGTAAAATGCAGTACTGAAAATCAATACAAATCTATCAGCTTTCAATCTTCATTCCACATTACTTTGGATTCCACATTACTTGGATTCCACAGTCCACATTACTGTTTCACCAGGCAAAGCAGCTATGAGATGCGTACTTTCTTTCTGATTTACATGAGTGCAACTCAAAGGTCAACCAGGCACTCAACATGTACATTTATCAGGATGTATTTAAGTAGGGCAAGAAAGTGAGTTACATAGTTCACACCGTTTACTTTAAACCTTTTAGAATCAAGTATGACATTAAACTGAACAACTAATGTTGTCTTACTAAATGAATTGTTTTCTTACTAAATGAATTGTTACCTTACTAATTATTAATAAATGTAGAAATGAACTACAAGAGATAATATAAAATGTTTAAAAATCTTACCAAAATGTGGAGCTTAAATAAAATCACTTATAATTTAATCACTTATAATGTAATAAATAAATAAATAAATAAATAACACTATGTTCCTCTCTATATTTGCTTGTATGACCTAGTTGTTTCAGGGAATATTAAGGAAATATACAAATATACAGATTAAAACAAACAAACAAAAAAACAACGTTGTAGTTAAAACAATATTTTCCTTACTCTGTGAATGCATGCTATAGTGTTTCATTGTCAACTCAAGTCTAAATAAACAGAATATTTTTTCTTCAATTCCCTTAAGGACATTTTCTTTATAATTAAGGGAATTTGTTCTGAAGCTAGACTGTCGTCTTAGCTAAGTTACTATCCATGTAAATATCCTTAAATATAGAGCATTCAATAACATCTTATTATAGAGATATTACACATAGGTACTCTTATTATGTTGTAACTGATGCATCTGTTGGGTAGAGAATTAATTTACCGTTTTTCATTTTTTACTGTCCTTTTAGAAGTGTATGTGAACTTTCTGTAATGGGGACTGACCTCCTAATTGAATCAACTTTACATGTCAGACATGTACATTGTTTATAGGAATAAGTTGTAGCAATCAGAAACATACATTTAATTAGGGATTGGGATGTGTGTTTTCCTTTATACTGTAACTGAACGATTTTTCTTGACATAATGATTAAACACTGAAACAGTCATTAAGTACTGAAAAAAATAAGTAAAATTTTTTTAATATAAGAATTTTGCTGTAAATTATGTAAAAGATTTCTTTAAATAGTTACAAACAATATCCTCTCTGTGTTGCTTAAATAATATTTTTTCCTTTTACCTCCTTTTTTCTGTTTTTAGGATTATAATGCAATTATGAATGGACTTCCTAAGTAAGATTTGGCTCACCTAGCTTTGACTGTCAGCTCTCATTTAAAATATCGAATTTAGGTAATCTGCGCAGATCTATGAAGAGGGACTCTTTATCAGGGTGTAAAGTGGTGGGACAAGGAGTAACAGTTTTAAACAAAAAGAATTTAGATTTTGAATAGATATTTGGAAAAATTAGGGCTTTGAGCAGCCTGGTCGGGTGCGAGGTGTCCCTGACCATGGCAGGGGGGTGGAATTAGATTATCTTCAAGGTCTCTTCCAACTCAAACCATTCTATGATTCTATGATCTATAAAATATTGTTTCTGAAACCTAGAAAGCAGTTGAGCTTAATCAGAAGACTGCAGGTCAGGATTCAGTTGTAGAAATACAGGTATCCAGTGTCATTTGCCTTCAGCTGCCACCATAGGAAGATACTGGTCTCCTATTTAATGTCATATTTGCTGAATTTACACTTGTGTTAAGACACCTGGACCTGTTACTGGAGGCACATCATCAAGAGAGATTTCTAAGCTAGTTATCAGCTGTGAACTATGAACTATAGTGATTCCAAGGCTGTTTTATTAAGGCATAATTCTAGTGTTGTTTGAGATGCAAGATGTCCTCATGAGAACAGTTGGTGTTTTAAAAAAGCTACAGAAAACTTGAATGGTAGGTGGTGGCCATGAGTGCTGCCACAGGGATTCTCAAATGGCAGTACAACCTTTACTTAGGCAACCAAATCAGGCTCAAACTGCCTACAGTATAGACAGTACATCTATACATCTGTATATACATAGGCATATACATATATATCTAGTACATCTGTAGACAGTACATCTGAGCTAACTCATCTATGGTTCTCCTTTAGCCAGTGGAGAGCACCTAGACTCCTGGAACGCTGTGAATCAGTGAGTCCAGCTGACTAAATTCCAAAATGCACACTAGAATTTGGCTAGATAAATCATTTTTTCAACTCTATTGAGTATATGGACTCATTGACTCTTAGAGTTATTATGTCTACCCCTACATTGTAAACATGCAAAGTGAGCCAAGCCTGAAGTTCTACGTTTAAAGAACACTTTGCACTTTAACAAGGATCTTTAATTTTTACATTGTCTCAAATAAAATAATTTATACAAAGCAATACTGTTTGTTTACATGGACAAACATATGCAATACAGAATAATATATGTAATATGTGAAAAAAAAATCATAGGTACACCTATGTGAATAATTTTATCTGTCAAAGCAAATCAAGACAAAAATGTACAGGGGTTGGGGAGAGAGAGGGAATGACACTGAATTGCTTTCCACCTGAAACAAAATATTTTCCTTTCATTTTGTGTAATTTTAACAAAAGAAATAAAAAATAGAATTATACTGACACAGCTCACAGCAAAAGGATCTGTTTGGGTAGGTAGAGTCCTGTTTGTCCAAATAATTAAGTCTTAGAGACTATGGAAGCACTGGATTCACTTCTGTCCTATGTATATATCTCAATATGAACTTCCTAGTATCTAATGGAATATAGATAGCATATGATACACTATTCAGATGTGCATTTCATTATTCTCTTCTGTTTTGAAAACAACTGTTTCAATTTATATTTAATACTTAAAATATTCATTGAGCTAGTGAAAAAGAATGAAAATGAGGCCAATCCCGTAAAATCCCATTTTCTAAGACATGACCTTTTTCTACTTCAAAAGCTTGTTTGGGAGAATTTAGAGGACTTTTCTACATCTTTCTAATACCTAGGAAAATAATCAGATATTTTTATTTTATTTTTATGTGCATAGACTTTTGAACTAGGCTACCAACCCTCCAGATACAACTACAATGCAGGTGAGCTGTGTTTGCAAGGTCAATTCACTGCATATGGAAACAACAAGCTTATTATGGATGCACTCATCCATAATAAGCTAATATCAGTCATCCTGATATTAGCAGGTCTGATGTATCTTAAAAGTGCCAGGTGTCCAACATATCCCTAAAGAACTGTGCATGTGCATGGCTTTTGTAAAAAGTATGCTTAGCTAATCCAGTATTTCCTTCAGTATGTTAGAATTCATATCTCTTTTGTCTTTTAAATAGTGCAAATACTTGGCAGTATTGGCTCCAAAGTACATTTAAGTACTTTACAAAACATGAAACAGCATCAGCAGGGAAATCTGCTAAAATCACCCAGAATTCAAAATTAGAGGAATCATGAGAAGTGTAATTTCATGTTTATACAAACATAGTAAAGAACTGAACTTGGGACTCTCAAAGACATTTCTTTGCACATTTAATTCAGGTAAAAGTCTTGTTAAACATGTCATCCTCTTGTTAACCACAGAAAGATACTGCCAGTGAAACTACTTGGTGCATTGAGAGATAATCTGTGAGCAATTTATGATTTGCTAAATCCACAGTTTTCATTGTTTTTATTTCTATGTAGATTTTTTCCTTAGTTAATAAACTTGTGAAATTAAAGGGCAATTTCTCACTTCACAGATCAGAGGGAAAATACAGCAAAACAGGACTATACTAAAATGTTTGATTCAACAAAAGACAACAGAAGTGAGTTTCAATAAATTAAACTAAATTGAATAATAAATAATAATTTTTGGTTTCTTGTTTCCTTAAAAAAATAAAAAATGCAATATTTCAAATGAAAATATCTTTCCATGCAGCTGTACCCGTCACAGTTAATATAAAGTGACAATTGATAGCAAATTTTATTGACAGACCTTGGCTAAATATAATTACTTCAACTAAGAGCAGTTCTGAATAAATTAATCATAGTATAATAGCATTTCTATTTTACAGCATTCCAATATCAGTAAAAGAGTAACCATCACTTTTTTTAATTAATACATTTTATTGCTTCTGTTTACAATTGCTGAATAACATCATTTAAAGTAATTGAATTTTAGCCCTTCAATTAGTATTACAATGAATATTAATTATGCAGCAAATGCAGATAAAGCTTCACCTTCTTTTTTAATACATTCATATTCCAATTTCTTTGGAAAGGCTGCACACCCTATCCTAAGGCTATAAATTCTCCCACTGAAGCTATGTGAAACAAACCAAGAAAGGAGGAGAAAAGGGCAAGTAAAACAGTAGTCAACAGGCCTCTGAACAAGCAGCCTCCAACCAGGCAACTATAGGAAACATCCATAAATGACTATATACGGCAAAGCTGAGATTGAACTTCTGTCCTTACAGAAGTTCAGGACTTCTGTCCATGAGTTGCAGATGGAGGGTGTGGTCCCTCCTGAGGCTCCTTCAGTTCCCTGAACACTACTTTCTGATGTCATGTACAGTCCTTGAGGGTGTCTACTCTGGCCCTGCTTCCTGGGGTTTCTAGTCATTTTTTCTTGCATTCACTTATGTGTCATCTAGTGATTTTTTTCAAACCATCCCTTGACCTTTTTCCTTGATCTTCGCTATGGATTCATATACAAAGTTACTAGTACATAGACTATGCAGTCATCCTGCTGCAGAAACAGATTGAGGGGAAAAAAGGGGAGCAGAAAAAAAATATATATATAAATTGTTTTTTATTCTACAACAGTACTATATTCTCATCTCCAACATCTAGACACCCATCACTGGGTTACAGGGCACACACAAGCTTTTGTCCCACAAAATAAACAAGCTGTTTATGCCCTGACTACTGCCTGGAAGGTGGTCAGCCAAGCATCTGTGATGAAATCTTCTGGTCAGACAAACACATTCAGATTTTGTGTCGTCAGAATCAGTACAGCACTGTTGCTGACATTTAGCCTTGCCATAGTTGAAAATTTAAAAATAATATTTTTTCATTCCTAAGACTAACTCTGAATTGCATAGATGTAATAATAATAATATTAATAATAATATTAATAATAATAATAATAAATGCTTCACTTGTATTTCTTAGTAATGAAGTAACAAAAAAATTGGCTTTTCTGTCAGAAAACTTCTGCATTTCATACATAGAGAAATCCTGGAAACAGCTGAGGTCTAGCACTTTTGTCTTCCTTCCTTCCTTCCTTCCTTCCTTCCTTCCTTCCTTCCTTCCTTCCTTCCTTCCTTCCTTCCTTCCTTCCTTCCTTCCTTCCTTCCTTCCTTCCTTCCTTCCTTCCTTCTTTCCTTCTTTCCTTCTTTCCTTCTTTCCTTCTTTCCTTCCTTTATTTTTTCTTCTTGCTCCAGGGCAAGACTGCCAAGTTCACAAGAGTTAAATGGCCACCAAATCATAATGTATCTTATCAATCTCAGTGACAGCACTGAAAGAATCAAGAAAGTTTCATGCTTAGTACTGCAACATCTTCAAAATCAGTATGCATGTCAGAGGCAGATTTATAGCTAAGTCAGGAGAGAAATGAAGTTTCTTCATGGATATGCATGAAGCCTATATACATTATAGGATTTATTCTATTATATTTCATTATAATCATGAAATCACAAAATAGATTTTGGAATATAATTAATTTCTTACGTTTTCACAGATATTTTAAGGCAGGCTCACTTTTCTTTTGTTTGCCTTTTGACTTAACTGCTGTATAACTGCCAAAAGCAAAGCTAAACTAGAGATAAAATGAGCAAAGTGTGCACAGGTTGCTTTAAAAGACACTTGTCTTTTAAGAGATAATATCTAGTTGTAAATTATTTTTTTTTTAAATATCCATTATTTTTTTCTGCCACTACCATTTTTGTTTCTTGACAATTTTTATGAACTTTTATGTACATATCTACATACATGAATCCAAATATTTACGCATGTATGTTTTTATTTTATTTCCCATGGTAAATCATGAACTTTTTTTACTTGCTAACTTGAAGTGAAACACAGGTTAGCCTCAACTGAAAGAAATCTCCAGTGTCAGCTTCACTTCTTGCAGTTTAGGAGAGATGAAAAGGTTTCTCATGACTAATAAATGAGTATAAAAACATCTATCTGAAATTTAAGTAAATATTTACATTAGATGGCGAACTATCACATTTTTTTTTTACATAAAGATTAGGTACATATGATGTCCTTCTTAAATGTATGACAATTCAAAAAGAAAATTCTGTTGACCTTATTTTCTTAGTTTTAGCCTCACAATATCTCCACGTGTAACAGTGAAAGTAATCGCCTGTTGTTGCAAAAACAACAGGTTCTTCATCTGAGTGTGCTCTTATGTTCCACTACATTTCCTTACCTTTCACCCAGTTTAAGAGAAACCTTTATGAAAAGAATTTGTTTAAAAGCTTGTGTGATTCAGACTGCTTGTTCTTGTTCAGCAGCTTGTTTTTTAAGCATTTGACAAAAGCTTGGTCAAATAATCTTGGAATATCTGTTGCTTCCTTCATGTTTCTCTCCTTAAAACTGTCCTGAGGTTTAAAGGTGAGTTTTTTAACTGCATTCTATGCAAGCTGTACATAAAACACTGTATCATTAGGCATCCATTTAAATCAAACTGAAACTGATATGAAATGCATCATAACTGTTAGAAGAAAATGAGTTTATCTGTAAAAGTGTGTAGCTGGAACATTCAAGGCCTCCAAGAGACTGTGAGCATTCAAGCTCACTCAGGCATTTGACTCATTTGGGCAGAGTCCTATATCACTAAAGGTGTCTGAGAATAAAGTCCCATTTGGAATCTGTCTATTGTCTTTAAATGCACAAAGGGGAAGTTCTGCTCCTCCTTTCTCCTTTGGCTGTAAATTATTGAGGCATCTAATTTCCTGAGTGCTTTTACCATCCCAGCATGAATTGGATGCAAGGAAGCAAACCAGAAAGACCAGGAGGTGAGATTAGAAGCAGGCCAGCATCTATCACAGGCCCATGTTTATTTTACATAAGGTATAATGAGAAACCTCTTACATGAGTGAAGCAGAAGAAAATTCTCATCAAACCATCACAGGAAAAAAATTAAAAAAACTGATGCAGACACAATTAATTCCAAGAATATAAACATCAGAAAAAGTCTGGAGAATCAGAGCATCATAGAATGTCTCAGGTTGGAAGGGACCTTAAAGATCATCTAGTTCCAAACCACCTTCCATGGGCAATGGATACCACCCAATAGATTGTAGGTTGCTCAGGGCCTCATCCAGCCTGGTCTTGAACAGCTCCAGGGATGCCCAGCTTCTCTGGGCAACCTCTTCCAGTACCTCACAACCCCTTGAGTGAAGAATTTCCTCCTAACCTCTAATCTCCCTTCATTTAGTTTAAAACCATTCCCCATTGTCCAGGCATTATATGCCTGTACAAAATGTCACTCTCCATCTTTTTTATAAGCCCCTTTACTGAAAAGCACGAGGTCATCACAGAGCTTTCTCTTATTTAGGCTGAACAGCCCCAACTCTGTCTTTCTTTGTAGGAGAGGTGCTCCAGCCCCTTAACTGTCTTTGTGACCCTCCTTTGGACTCGTTCTAACAGCTCCACATCCTTCTTGTGCTGGGGACTCCAGACCTGAATGCAGCACTCCAAGTGGGGCCTCACAAGGGCAGACTAGAAGGGGACAATCACCCCACTTGACCTGCTTGCTGGTCACTTCTTTTGATCAGCCCAGGATGCAGTTGGCCTTCTGGGTTGCAAGCATGAACTGTTACAAAAGAAGTGGCTTTTGGAGTTGGCATATTACCAAAAACACATTTTACTATGTTCAGATAAATTGTTTCATGTTTCATTTCTTCAGAGCATATAAAAACATGATTTTGCATATTCCTTGCAACTAATCAGCAGTGTCTAAGAAGAAAATCCAACCAGCTATTACTTTGTCCACGTAGCTGAAACAAATATATACCCAGCATTTCTGAGGATACAAAAAAATAAATCCTTACTTTAACATACGTTAAATTAGCAATACAGAGATGAAAGAATCTAGAATATTTACATCAGATGTTTTATATAACTCAATACATCTTCCTTTACATCCTTTAGAGACCAATCTTATGCTTTTATTTATTTATTTATTTATTTATTTATTTATTGAGATGTATTCTGATTTATAACATGTTGAGTATGACAGGTATCTGCCACTCTTTTCATGCTATTTTTTCATGCATTTTCACATTGTCTTCTCATCAGTTTCCATTCATACAATACAGATCTGTATTTCTTTTTTGGGTCATGCAAAACAATATTAGGCATGTAATATCCACTAATGTGGCTGTATCAGATAATTATGTCTAAGACATTCCAGTCTGTTTTTTTTTTTTTTAATTTAAATTCTGTTTTTCAATTAATAGGTAAGGCATTCAGTTTGAAGCTAAAAAATATTTATACCTGGTTTCAGCTGAATTAAAAGTTTCCTATGGTTTTGTTGAAATTAGGAAAATATCTTCAAAGTTGTTAAAATTTAAACAATGAAGACCACATTGTCATCAAATAATTGTGTGCTTGTGAATGTGTTTGATGTCAAGTCTAAAGTTTCAGTTAACATTCTTTTTGTGATTGTAGTATTCTGTTCTATTGACAAAGAACTGTAAAAACTGCATAAAAGAAAACATTTTTTTTAAATGACATAGTGCTGCATACAAACCACAGAAATTTAACAAATATGCATCCTAAAAGCTATCCATCCTTGCTAAATACAACAGACAAGTTTGATTAGCACGGGGTACAGGATAAGATATATTTTGTTGGTTGAGCTTTTGACTCTACCAATGTCTCTATCAACATTAGGATCTGCCATAAAGGCTTAGTTCAAAATCAGTAGAAATCTTTCCAGTTTCTGAAATAGTTATAAGCAGTTCTGTATTTTAAGCTTTCTGTACAGTAGCTCAAATGCAAATAATTGTATAGTATGAGGGGATTTAATATTTGAATTGTTATCAGGTTCATTCTATTTCAAACATACATAAAGACCACAAACATAAACCATTTTATTGGAAAGGATTCTCTAGAGTTGAGCAATAAAACAATAAAAATAAAAATAAAATTCCAAACACGTTAAAGAAATATATGAAAGCAATGGTTCAGCCATCAGACCTACATAAATCAGCATTATTTTGTCACATATTACAAGAGTATATACACAAACAGAAAGCAACTCCAGAAGCCTCAAAACACATAAAACTGCAGGTTCTCAGTGGAAAATACAATACTGGGATCATTCAATGGAAATTAACTTCAGTAATTTAAAATATAAGACCTGATGTCCTTGATGAGACCTTATTTTTAAAACTGAAGATCCCTGTGACACTGAATATTATAAAACTAAAGGTCAAACAGCTTTTAAAACAAAACCAAAATAAACAGATCAGTTAAAATTCATATAGGATGTCTGATGATTCTCAATGGATCATACTTAGGATATTCATAGAGTGCTGGCAGTAACTGAGTGGTTTTCATAGAAAGCTTTTCCCATATGACATGGAAAAATTGGAAATGACAGATCAAATAATAAGGACATAAACTGTTAAAAACAAACAAACAAACAAAACACTTTCACATTCTCATTTGTAAATAAGGTGTCTTTTGGATGAAATGGTTGAAAAACTTATTTCATGATGAAAGGACAAACTGAAAATAAAAGCCATGTTTTCCTTTTCCTTGCGTAATATGGGACACATTTAGATTAATGTTATTGAGTATTAGAAAAGTGGAAATTCTTCATATCTTGATGGAACAGAGTACAGCTGGGAAAAAGAAACTGGGGTTTGGACCCATTCAGTCTGATTACTGACTACTCTTATTTGGTCAGTTTAGCATATTGGTGTATCTTTGTGATTTATATATGCTGGGTCTCCAATATGCATTGTTATCCTGCCTGGTCACAAAGCATACTGCTAGGCGTTTAATGAGGATACAATCTTATATTAGAAAGCATAATTTACTCAATATTTATTCCATGATAAACAACTGGTACGCTTGAAAGGATACGTTTATTTTCTCTAGCTGCTCAGAATTTAAAGAACTTTTTAAAAACTTTGTTTCCTTTGCAAATGTATTTTATTGGAGTTTGAGAAAAGGTGAGTCTAATTTATATCAGAAACATTGATACTAAGCTTCCATCAAGCATCATCCAGTACACTGTGATTTCTATTTGCTTTCATCCGTGTTACCCAGTGAACCACAAGGGAAATGGCAATTTAGCCAATTATTGTAAAACACTAAGTATGAGAAATCTTTAGTTTCGTGTTGTTTTATTTCTTCATTTTATGTCCTTGAAAATCAGTAATATTGAAAGACAGAGTTCTGCGAACAGAGTTCTGAAAACACAGACAAATCTCTGTTTTGTATGTCAGATTTTCTTCTTTTGCTCAATAAGCTTGATTTCTTACATAAACAGTGTTGATGCAAATAATCCTAATCACCATGTTCTTCATTATTATCCACTAATACCACTTAGAAGAAAAGGTGTGTTCATTTCCAAGGAGCTTTATTTCTGGGCATTTAAGAACAAAAATTAGATGTTTCTTTTCGAAAAGAGAAGAGAAGAGAAGAGAAGAGAAGAGAAGAGAAGAGAAGAGAAGAGAAGAGAAGAGAAGAGAAGAGAAGAGAAGAGAAGAGAAGAGAAGAGAAGAGAAGAGAAGAGAAGAGAAGAGAAGAGAAGAGAAGAGAAGAGAAGAGAAGAGAAAAGAGAAGAGAAGAGAAGAGAAGAGAAGAGAAGAGAAGAGAAGAGAAGAGAAGAGAAGAGAAGAGAAGAGAAGAGAAGAAAAGAAAAGAAAAGAAAAGAAAAGAAAAGAAAAGAAAAGAAAAGAAAAGAAAAGAAAAGAAAAGAAAAGAAAAGAAAAGAAAAGAAAAGAAAAGAAAAGAAAAGAAAAGAAAAGAAAAGAAAAGAAAAGAAAAGAAAAGTGGTACTCTCTGTTACATCTCTTAAACAAAGGAACGAGAGTGATAAGAAACACACTTCATATATAAAGTAAAAGGCCTGAACTCCAGATTTGTTCTTCACGATGTTGCTTACTCAGACTTTGCTCAGCCTGCAAATTAACTCCTTTCTCCCAAAACATGTCAGTTTTGAGAGACCATCAGTGATGACAATGGATGAAGAGGAAAATAACTTTTGTAAATTTGGGTATTTCAGGTAATTTTCCATTCTATATAGATATAGAACTTTCAGGATTTCTCCTCTTCATTATATGTCTGTCTTTATATTCAAGTATTTATTCTGTTGTATTCAGGAAAATAAAAATAAAATAAAAATTAAGTTTTCTTTGCTTTAAGCAACTGCTCCGAATTACTGTCTTATGTCTATTTCACAATAAGTTTTTCTCAATAATTATAGTCATTCCACCATCTTTCAATAGCTATTTATGAATAGATGAAAATATATATATATTCAGATGTCCTGTGTTCAACTGGAATATTTTTTTCCATCTCACTGAACAAAGATAAATTTAAGAAATTCTGAGAAGAATAGAATGCTGAAGTCTGTTTTCTCAGAAATTCAAGGTAACAACACCTGCCATTTGATCTCTTCATTGCCCACCCCCCCCCCCCCCAAATGCTAAAATTAATCTGTTACCTTTAACTTTAACCTCATTGTAAGGTACATAAAAAATGCCAAGAAACAATATTATTATCAACATACAAAATATCTTCCCTTTTCTGAAACAGGAACATTTGTTTATGTCCATGTTTTCTCAATTAACAGTCCAGCCCAACAGCTAATGTTGTGTGGTAACTGTCCATCTCTCCCTCATCAACACTGCTGATGAAAAAAAATAACTCCAGGACATACTTAAGTGTTTGTTTGTTTGTTTGTTTGTTTGTTTTAATTTTATTTTGTCTTATCTAAAGACTTTTAAATACTTCTTGAATTATGCTGGTATTGTACTGAAAAGATAACACAGATGAGTTATATTTATGGTTCACTGTCCTGTAGTGAAATTAAAGAAAGCAGACACCACAAAAATCTACCTAGTATTCCTTAGTTATGTGTCCTTTAGAAATGAGTGGAAGAACTTTTGCTGAAGAAAGATAAAGGATGTAATACTAAATGCTATTTCCCTTTTTAATTTCATGTGATTATCTTCCTCCAGATCTGTTTCCAGAAATATAAAGAGCAGTTTGTTCTAAAATAAGAAAGGTCATGCTTTTGACAAGCATGCAGGTTGTCAAAATATGTATACTATCTACTAAGAATTGTCTTACCGGATAGAAACAATGCATTGCCCATTGGAGCATTTTTTAATACATCTAGAAGCCAAAATAATAAGTTAACTACTAGGAGATAATATATTTTTGTTTGTTTGTCTTAACAATGAATTATAACTGGACTTGGCTGCCGTGATGATAATACATCTGAACCACCTTCAGATGCAGAAAGAATTAATTGCAGAAGGGCAGATTTTTCATTCAGACACATACACACTGGTACCACAAGAGGAAGCAGTTCTCTAGTGTTTCTTTGTGACAGAAGAAACTTATATCAGTGGTTTATCTGAAGTGCCTCATCCTCAAGTGGGATAACACGTCATGGAAAAGGAGGAGTTTATGGTGAGCTGTTTGAAAATATGAACAGTAATTTATTTTCAAGGAAGCTCTGAACAATCAAATTCAGTTACAGAAGATATATGGCATATGGTATGTCTTATATCCCCCCTCCAGTCCCTGTGCTACCTTGATTTATCATAGTTCTTGAATACTGCCTGTATTTATGTCCTTAACTTTCTGTCTTTTCTTATTTCTCTTGTTGTGCCTGTATTGAATTGCCTAGCAAGCAACGCTCTCAAGACATGTCAAAGCTCTGATGACTCACAGCTCATGATTTCTTTCCAAGAGATAGACTCCGAATAAGTAGTGCAGTTAGATTCATGCATATGTGGTGGACACCATTAATTTAAGCAAATGGATGAGTGTATCTCACGTACATTTTTACAATCATTCCTCTCTGTTATGCCACAGCTGAAAAGCAAGTGCAAGATACAGCTTGCCTTTTCACAGACACTATGACAAACAATATTAAAGACTGGAACACTTTGCCATTTTCCACATTTTTTTTTTATTTTTTTTTTCATGGTGCACATAAAGACATTTCTTTCAATGTATATTCTGCTGCATTTACAGCTTAAGTTTAAATATAAAAGCTTTATAACTCTTATATGATCCTTACCTGTTATTTTTGTCATAAATTATTCTAAAGTTAACTTTTAGCATGAAAGGGGATTGCATCTAAGAGAGAAGCCTTTAGTATTCTGTAGCAAAGTACTGCATCAAAAAAATCTATGTTGTTTTAACAGCTCCCTCTACTTTACAAAAGCAGTTGCAATTCATCCTATTCCTACCTTGTCAGTTGTTTTGATACACATAGTAAGTTTTAATGAAAGACAGGATAGCTACTGATGGACTTAAAGACCCAGGAGATATATATATATATATATATATATATATCCAGAATTTTCATAAAAGAAAAGTTCTGTTTAATATGAGATAAACAAAAACAGCATGATTAATGCATCCCCAAAAGATGGCTTAGGGTCTTAGGAATCAACATCTCACTTTATTGATGTTGTTTATCTACGGGAATGCTTGACATCACAGCTTTTGTTCTAACACTTGCCTTACTGGGAGACATTGATTTCAGCATATATACTTAGAGTCTTGTTATTTCAGCCAAAGGAAAGAAAGCGTATGACAGCTGGGAGGGAGAATTAGAATAATTTTCCACACCGTTTTTGGAAAGTATTCAAAAAAAATAATAAGGATTGAATGCACATATATGTTACTTTAAAGACTTTGCTAAACAATACCTATCTTGTTCTTTAATTCTCTACAGTTCTCCTTCAGAGATAAGTATTGTTACCTTAAATTCCCAATCAAGGAAATTGTGGAGGAAAATTTACCAGTGACCAAAGATGAGGGGAAGTTTGACTCTCAGTTTCTACACTGCCTAATTTCACAGATTAATCTAACATTATATAGACCAGATCGAGAGATAGAGAGAGACGCAAGAGACAGTTCTTCAACATATTATTATACGCTATCTTTGTTCTACTCAAATGTATCTTGGCAAAACCAGAATACTGCAAATTGTGCCTTTGACTCTAATGTTTTGATATGTTTAAAATTTCAGTTAAAGTTTTAGAAGTTGATTTACTCCAACATGTTTTTTGAAATCAAAGATAATCTGTAGTTGTTTCTAGTATGGGGATCATGTAAACATTACTTTAAAAGAATATATAGAGAATATTCTTATTTTATAAGAATAGCATCCTTCAGAAGAATCAGCATTTTTAATGATGAATTACTTGTTTTCCTCAGTGACTCAGCTACTTCACTGTATAGTTCCTTCCTGAGTCTCGCATGAATACCTCCCTTTCCTGGTGATTTATTGCAATGAAACTTCTTGAGCTATTTCATCAGCAGAATTTGATACTTCCAATCTGACTTCACCTGACCCTTTTTGCCTGAAAAGAATGACTCCTACAGAAGCTATTTTTTTCATTATTGTCTGTGGTGGCAAATTATACAAATAGAATTTAAAACAGCCATTTGAAAAAAAAAAAAATTATATATATATATATATATATATATATATATATATATATATATATATATATAAGCTCTCTTGCAGCTCCCTTCATGGTGGAATAGCACTGTGGTTTGCTGCTAAATTATCCTGCAAAGAAGGTATACACAGGAGTTTGTACTATTTTTTTTTTCTATTTCAACATTTAACATTGTTACACTAAGTTAATGCTACACCTACAGTAATAGAGTCCCTCTCTCCTGGATTAATCTTGAATTATGATCTCCAGACAAAGGGACATTAAGAGGTTTATTCCACTAAACACTGCTTAAGGCTAATTTTACCTAGAATGGACTGACTTTTTCCACATGGCATTAGGCGTAATGCAGTGCCCTTGTAGATCTAAAAAATAACAAATATTTCAGTGTGTTGGATACTGTTTGTTTGGTTTTTGCTTTTTCATTTTCTGATTCAGTGTTGAAAACTACTTAAAATGTTCACTGTAAAACGAACACCTCTGAGTATTATGTGATAGGATGAAGCTGAGGATTTGTATAGCATGAGGGTATGCGTGCTGTATACGGTTTGAAGGTGTTCGGAAGTGTCTGAAATGCAAGATTTACTAGGACTATATTGCAGACATATACAGGGAGATTAAGCCAAAATTGGTGCAATTTTCTTTATACACACTGCATTTGGAAGTTGGCATGTGGAGCTCTATCTAGGATTTTTCTGCCAGATAACTTGGCTTCACTTTGGAAGAAGTCCTGTGGGTGAAATGTTACACATATGGAGCAGGAGACCAGAGCACCAGCACTAGTGGAGGTAATGGTAACCTACGTTACTTAACACTGTAAACATACCCTGAAATTGCTTACCAAGATACTCACTTTATTTAAGTGAACTATAAAGGAAGGGTGCTGAACACATGAGAACCTTTGATTTAATATTAGCAAAAGCAAGCACTCAAAACATGAGGAATACCGGTAAAAAATAAAATAAAATAAAATAAAATAAAATAAAATAAAATAAAATAAAATAAAATAAAATAAAATAAAATAAAATAAAATAAAATAAAATAAAATAAAATAAAATAAAATAAAAAATCATCAGAGGACAAGAGGATAGACTAATTCAAAACTTCCTTCTATTCTCCTGTTAGGACTGTGGATTGCCTGTCTTGATAAAATCTTACCAGTGTCACTGTACCTGATAATACTCTCATATTCTGTCCATCTCCAGCTGTGAGAAGCTGTCTTCTAGACATTTTTTCCTTTACAATTAATTTGGTCATATCAACAAATAACCTCAACCTGGGGAAAGGAGCATCTGGAAAGTAACTTATGGAGTGAATAAATATTGCATAAAGCATATGAAATATTGTTTATAGTCATGCCTTCAATGAGATCTCCACAACTTACTTTTCTTCTTCGTGCATCTATATATCTACTGTCCTAAGCATCTCACCTTGAAAGATCTTAAAGAAATGCCTTACAGATACATGGTATGTTTTTACACTGTCTAACTGATATTGGTCCAAAGCTCTCCAATATATAAATAAAAACTAATGGAAAAACCTATTTTCTTTTTGAGTACCGATAGCCAACTAAGAAATTAAGATTAAAAGGCTAAATACAATACTTCCCTAGTGAATCCAGCTCTAGACAAATTCCTAATCTAATTAGTTTATTCTAAATCTGTTCCACTGTCTCAGAGTTTAAGACAGTAAAGTAAGGAAATCACACGTAAAATTCACCTTCTGGGTCAATTTAAAAAATATTCTGTCAGGCAGGTTCCCAGCTGGTTTCTAGCTCTATACTGCCTGTTCCTGTTCTCTGTCAGGAAAAGTTAATTCACCTCTTTAAGCTTCAGCTAATCTACATGTAATCATTCCTGTGACACATAAACAAAAGCTGTGCTTTGCATAGGTATGAATTGTCTTTTGACAGGGAATTTATTCTGGGTGAAATGCTTCATATTTTGCAAATGCAAATATGCAAAATCTTTAAAGAGTTAATCTGCAATGCAGAAAATGACCTTATGAGGCTTTCTATTCAGAACTGTATGACATCCTGAATGAGTTCAGAAACATGCAGATGGCAGCTGAAAAAAAAAAAAAAAAAAAAAAAAAAAAGAATCTGATTGCAAAGCTCTTCAAGATTAACATGAAGAATGAATATACAGTCCATTTATTTTTAAAAAATAAAAATAAAAAAATGTAAGTGTATTTTCAATTCATCGGAATGCTTTTTTTATTGTGCCTCAAATAGCAATGCTATTCCAGGTAAAATATATTCCAGGATGCAGAGTCAGAGTCAAACGTGGAATTAATAAGCACTGACATTTTATCTTCAATATGTGGAGAAAATATATCATAGTTGTAGACATCATTATTTTACAGCTCCCACTACTGTATTGCCACAATGAGACTAATGTCTCATCTGAAGATGCTTACTCTGGGTTATTGCTGTCCCCCTGCACAAGTGAATGAGAGAGGGTGGGACTTGTCCAGTAGAACAGAGGAATATGTTCTCAAAACAAGATATTTGTAAGTGTAGGACTGTTGGGGCAATATTTTATATGAATTTATGTTTAGATTACAATTTAAACCATTTTTAAGCCCAGTTCAGGATCGTATGTTCAAATTTATTGCCTTTTCTAACATATATTTTAACTGGTTATTTTAAAAAGGATATGAAAAATTTTTCACAGAAAATGGACTTTTCAATTCTACTCATGTTTTTGTTGTTGTTGTTGTTATTATTTTTCCTGGAAACCTGATTTTAAAGGTACTTAACTGCATATATGAGTTGATCAACCTCAGATCAGACTGCTGAACAGAAAATCAATAGCTGTTCTTGTTAATAAGCCTTACAATTGAAGGAATGATAAATGGGAGTGCTATGAAAATATTTTTGCCTTACCATGTAGGTTATTAATGACAACTTTTTTCCCAATTTATTTTCCATATGGTCTTTTTGGCAAGTTATATTGCTAAAACGCTCCATTTGGAGATGCTGACTATAAGAGAAAACTACTTTCTTGTCTTTTGAGATGTGTTTTAAAAAAACAGTAGCAACATGGCTTAAACATAACATGCAAAAGGTAGTGACCTCCAAACACACATATATGTATATAGATTCCAAAGGAGGGGGGAAAAAAAAAAAAAAAAAAAAAAACTTAAGTGGGAAGAAAGAAGAAAGAAAGAGACTTCAGCAATGTTAAATGCTTGCTGTCATAATAGAAAAGGCATAGCTGAAGCAGAAATTAAGACATACTATTTAGAAGATTCTTCATGATCAAATCATTACTTTCCATAATGGTTTGTCAAATTGTTAAAGCAGCAGTCTTTTTAAGAGAGAGTCTCAGAACACCGAAACATATGAATAGGTTACTTTCTAGATGCAACAAACATTCCTCCAACTTCCCATTTCAAACATGCTAAACAACATATAAAAGTTACAGACTGGCATTTTTCAGAATGATCTGGGTAACAGCACATACACTGGCTAAAGATCTTATGATGTATATATTCACTCACTGAAAAAAGTCATTATCATAAAATGTAATTATTGATTTTTTAAATTAAATTGGCTACTCTCTGGACCTGTATATACTACCTCTTTTTAGATAGCATGTGTACAACCTATTGTTGATTGTCCAGATAAGATATTATGCTAGATTTAAATATAATAAAAACTATGCAAAACCATAAGAAAATCAGAAAAATGGCTTTGTTGTTTGCTATAGTCTTAGTAAACCTACATATGATATCATCTTGCCAAGGCAATCGGCTCCCAGGCAGACGCGTTCTGCAGCGGAGCGGGGGATGGGGGATCGGGCCAGGCAGGGCTAATTTTTCCGGCATCGAGCCTACTTGAGGGAGCCGCCAGGACCTGGCAGCCCTCGTGAGGGAGGCTGACGAGGCGCAGGCGGAGCCAGCAGCACCCCCTCCCCAGCCGTTCATAAGCTGCCCCTAGGGAACAAAGCGAACAGGACAGGCAAACAGGGCATGGTTCACAGAATCACAGAATCACAGAATTTTCTAGGTTGGAAGAGACCTCAAGGTCATCGAGTCCAACCTCTGACCTAACGCTAACAGTCCCCACTAAACCATTTCCCTAAGCTCTACATCTAAACGTCTTTTGAAGACTTCCAGGGATGGTGACTCCACCACTTCCCTGGGCAGCCTGTTCCAGAGCCTCACAACCCTTTCAGTGAAGAAGTTCTTCCTAACATCTAACCTAAAACTCCCCTGGCTCAACTTAAGCCCATTCCCCCTCGTCCTGTCACCAGGCACGTGGGAGAACAGGCCAACCCCCACCTCGCTACAGCCTCCCTTGAGGTACCCATAGAGAGCGATAAGGTCACCCCTGAGCCTCCTCTTCTCCAGGCTGAACAAGCCCAGCTCCCTCAGCCGCTCCTCGTAGGACTTCTTCTCCAGGCCCCTCACCAGCTTCGTTGCCCTTCTCTGGACCCGCTCAAGCACCTCCATGTCCTTCTTGTAGCGAGGGGCCCAAAACTGAACACAGTACTCATTCGTTAGAAGGGAGTGGCGCGGCAGTTCATGCAGGCAGGGCGAGCAGGAAGGGCAGAGCGCTCTCCCCCGCCCATACGAACACCTCCTGTAACAGCAGCCTCCCGTTAGCTAAGCTGCAATGGTTTCCACCAGGCACGGTGCGCTCTCCAGAAAGACGGTACACACCCAGACCGACTACCTGTTCAGAAATGCAGCAGTTCAGGTCACTGGATGCATGGAGTGTCTAAGCCTGTTGCTGCCATCGGCAGGAGGCAGAGACACCATGCTTGTGAGGTGCGAGCAGGTGGACAACCTGGTCTGCATGGTGGCTGTGCTCAAGGAGGAGGTGGAGAGGTTGAGGGATATCAGGCAGATAGACTTCTGGAGCAACTCCCTGCAGGGCCTCAAAGAGAGGTACTGGGGTGAGACACCCCAAATGGGGGTGGACCCCCTGCCCTGTCGCCGTCAGACAGAGGGAGGGGACCTGGGAGTTGAGGAGGAATGGAAACAGGTCCCTGTTCAACATCGGAGGCGATGTCCTCCCCTTCAGGCCGGCCCCACCTTCCCAGGTGCCCTTACACAACAGGTTTGAGGCCCTGGATCTTGAGAGACTGGTAGCTGAGGAAGAGGTGGAAAGTCTACCCAGGAGGATGACTAGGGCGAGGAACTCGACTCCACACCTCAGGACTGCCTCCATGAAGACAGAAAGAAGGGAGATTGTTGTGGGCGACTCCCTTTTCAGGGGAACAGAGGGACCTGTTTGTTGGCCTGACCCTACCCATAGGGAAGTCTGCTGCCTCCCTGGGGCCAGGGTCAGGGACATTGCCAGAAAGCTTCCCAACCTAGTTCACCCCTCTGACTATTATCCTCTTTTAATAGTCCAGGCAGGCAGGGATGACACTGAAGAGAGAAGCCTCAAGGCTATCAGACGGGACTTTAGGGGGCTGGGGCGATTAGTGGAGGGAGCGGTGGTACAGGTGGTGTTTTCGTCCATCCCTACGGTGGCAGGGAGGGGTACAGAGAGGACACGGAAAGCCCACCTGATAAACACATGGCTCAGAGGCTGGTGCCAACACAGAAAATTTGTTGGTTTTTTTTTTGACCGTGAGGTGCTTTACTCGGCATCCGGCCTGATGGCCGCAGACGGGTCGCTATCTCTAAGGGGAAAACAGATCCTGGGCCAGGAGTTGTCAGGGTTCATTGAGAGGGCTTTAAACTAGGTGAGATGGAGGATGGGGCTGAAACAAGGCTTGTTGGAGCTGTGCCGGGGGAACAATGGCAAGGCTGGGGGATAAGGCAATGGCCCAGCTGAAGTGCATCTACACCAATGCACGCAGCATGGGTAACAAACAGGAGGAGCTGGAAGCCATCGTGCAGCAGGCAGGCTACGACTTGGTTGCCATCATGGAAATGTGGTGGGACAACTCTCATGACTGGAGTGCTGCAATGACTGGCTATAAGCTCTTCAGAAGGGACAGGCAGCATGGAAGGTGTGGTGGTGTGGGTCTCTATATTAAAGAATCTTTCTATGTTGTGGAACTCGAGGCTGGGAATGACAAGGTTGAGTCCCTTTGGGTTAGGATCAGCGGGAAGGCCAACAAGGCTAGCAACCTGGTCAGGGTCTGTTATAGACCACCGAACCAGGATGAGGAGACTGATGAGACGTTCTACAGGCAACTGACAGAAGTTGCAAAATCGTTGGCGCTAGTTCTCATGGGAGACTTCAACTTCCCTGACATATGGGGATGACAAACTCCCAACCGACCCTGAATGTGTGCGGGATTTGCTACTCCACCTGGATCCCTACAAGTCCATGGGTCCGGATGGGATTCATCCCCGGGTGCTGAAAGAGCTGGCGGACGTCATCGCGGAATCTCTCTCAATTATTTTTCAATGATCCAGGGAATTTGGAGAGGTCCCGGTAGACTGGAAGTTGGCAAATGTTGTGCCGATTTTCAAGAAGGGTCATAAAGAAGACCCTAGCAATTACAGGCCTGTCAGTCTCACGTCAGTGCCTGGTAAAATCATGGAGAAGATGGTTCTCGAACTTATTGAGGCGCACCTGGGGGACAAAGCAGTCATTGGTCCCAGCCAGCATGGGTTTGTGAAGGGTAGGTCCTGCCTAACTAACCTGATTTCCTTTTATGATAAGATCACCCGTATGGTGGACCAAGGGAAACCAGCTGATGTGATTTTTTTGGACTTCAGCAAGGCTTTTGACACGGTTTCCCATAGGATCCTACTGGACAAAATGTCCACCATACAGCTAAATAAAAACATAATACGATCGGTGAGCAATTGGCTAACGGGCAGGGCCCAAAGGGTTATGGTAAATGGGGCTGCGTCAGGCTGGCGGGCGGTCACCAGTGGGGTCCCTCAAGGCTCCATTTTAGGGCCGGTACTTTTCAATATTTTTATAAACGATCTGGATGTAGGAATAGAAGGTATTTTGAGCAAGTTTGCTGATGACACCAAACTTGGAGGAGTTGTGGACTCGAATGAGGTTGGAAAGGCCTTGCAGAGGGATCTGGATAGGTTGGAGAGCTGGGCGATCACCAACCGCATGAAGTTCAATAAGAGCAAGTGCCGGGTCCTGCACCTGGGACGGGGAAACCCTGGCTGCACGTACAGACTGGGCGATGAGACGCTGGAGAGCAGCCTAGAAGACAGGGATCTGGGGGTCGTGGTAGACAGCAAGTTGAATATGAGCCAGCAGTGTGCCCTGGCAGCCAGGAGGGCCAACCGTGTCCTGGGGTGCATCAAGCACGGCATCGCTAGTAGGTCAAGGGAGGTGATTGTCCCGCTCTACTCTGCGCTGGTGCGGCCTCACCTCCAGTACTGTGTGCAGTTCTGGGCACCACAGTATAAAAAGGACATGAAACTGTTGGAGAGTGTCCAGAGGAGGGCTACGAAGATGGTGAAAGGCCTGGAGGGGAAGACGTACGAAGAATGGCTGAGGTCACTGGGCCTGTTCAGCCTGGAGAAGAGGAGGCTGAGGGGAGACCTCATCACAGTCTACAACTTCCTCGTAAGGGGGTGTCGAGAGGCAGGAGACCTTTTCTCCATTAACACCAGTGACAGGACCCGCGGGAACAGGGTTAAGCTGAGGCAGGGGAAATTTAGGCTTGACATCAGGAGGGGGTTCTTCACAGAGAGGGTGGTTGCACACTGGAACAGGCTCCCCAGGGAAATGGTCACTGCGCCAAGCCTGTCTGAATTTAAGAAGAGATTGGACTGTGCACTTAGTCACATGGTCTGAACTTTTGGGTAGACCTGTGCGGTGTCAAGAGTTGGACTTGATGATCCTTAAGGGTCCCTTCCAACTCAGGATATTCTATGATTCTATGATATCCTGGAAGCACAACACAGCCCAGAGAAAGCAGTCTAGGAGGTTTCTGGAGAGCGTGGAAGATAGCTTCCTGACGCAGCTGGTTAGTGAGCCTACCAGGGGTGGCGCGCCGCTAGACCTTCTCTTCACAAACAGAGAAGGACTGGTGGGAGGTGTGGTGGTCGGGAGCTGTCTTGGGCAGAGTGACCACGAAATGGTGGAGTTCTCTATTCTTGGTGAGGCCAGGAAGGGGACCAGTAAAACTGTTGTACTGGACTTCTGGAGGGCTGACTTTGAGCTGCTCAGGACACTAGTTGGTAGAGTCCCTTGGGAGGTGGTTCTGAAGGGCAGAGGAGTCCAGGAAGGCTGGGCGCTCTTCAAGAAGGAAATCTTAATGGCTCAGGAGCGGTCTGTCCCCACGTGCCCAAAGACGAGCTGGCAGGGAAGAAGACCAGCCTGGCTCAACAGAGAATTGTGGCTTGATCTTAGGAGAAAAAAAGAGGGTTTATAATCTTTGGAAAAGTGGGCAGGCCACTAGGGAGGACTATAAGGATGTTGCGAGGCTGTGCAGGGACAAAATTAGGAAGGCCAAAGCTCATCTGGAGCTCAATCTGGCTACTGCCGTTAAAGATAACAAAAAACATTTTTATAAATACATCAACACAAAAAGGAGGACTAAGGAGAATCTCCATCCTTTACTGGATGCAGGGGGAAACTTAGTTACAAGAGATGAGGAAAAGGCGGAGGTGCTTAATGCCTTCTTTGCCTCAGTCTTTAGCGGCAATACCGGTTGTTCTCTGGATACCCAGTACCCTGAGCTGGCGGAAGGGGATGGGGAGCAGGATGTGGCCCTCACTATCCACGAAGAACTGGTTGGTGACCCGGTACAGCACTTGGATGTGCACAAGTCGATGGGGCCGGATGGGATCCACCCAAGGGTACTGAGAGAACTGGCAGAGGAGCTGGCCAAGCTGCTTACCATCATGTATCAGCAGTCCTGGCTATCGGGGGAGGTCCCAGTTGACTGGCAGCTAGCAGACATGATGCCCATCTACAGGAAGGTAAGGAGGGCAGACCCGGGGAACTATAGGCCTGTCAGTTTGACCTCAGTGCCAGGGAAGCTCATGGAGCAGATTATTTTGAGTGTCATCATGCGGCACTTTCAGGGCAAGCAGGTGATCAGGCTCAGTCAGCATGGGTTTATGAAAGGCAGGTCCTGCTTGACGAACCCGATCTCCTTCTATGACAAAATGACGCACTTGGTGGATGAGGGGTCTCTGGATGTGGTCTATCTTGACTTCAGCAAGGCTTTTGACACCATCTCACACAGCATTCTCCTCAAGAAACTGGCTGTTCTTGGCTTGGACTGGTGCAAGCTTCGTTGGGTTGGAAACTGGCTGGATAGCCGGGCACAAAGAGTCGTGGTGAATGGAGTCAAATCCATTTGGAGGCCGGTCACTAGTGGCGTTCCCCAGGGCTCGGTGCTGGGGCCGGTCCTCTTTAATATCTTCATCGATGATCTGGACGAGGGCATTGAGTGCGCCCTCCGTAAGTTCGCAGATGACATCAAGTTAGGTGTGTGTGTCGATCTGCTTGAGGGTAGGAAGGCTCTGCAGGAGGACCTGGATAGGTTGGACCGATGGGCTGAAGTTCAGACCGATGGCCTGAACTTCAACTGTATGAAGTTCAACAAGGCCAAGTGCCAGGTTCTGCACCTGGGGCGCAATAACCCCAAACAGAGCTACAGGCTGGGAGATGAGTGGTTGGAAAACTGCCAGGCAGAGAAGGACCTGGGAGTTATGGTGGATAGTCGGCTGAATATGAGCCAGCAGTGTGCTCAGGTGGCCAAGAAGGCCAACGGCATCCTGGCTTGTATAAGAAGCAGCGTGGCCAGCAGGGCTAGGGAAGTGATTGTCCCCCTGTACTCAGCTCTGGTGAGGCCACACCTCGAGTACTGCATTCAGTTTTGGGCCCCTCGCTACAAGAAGGACATCGAGGTGCTTGAGCGAGTCCAGAGAAGGGTGATGAAGCTGGTGAGGGGTCTGGAGAACAAGTCCTACAAGGAGCGGCTGAGGGAGCTGGACTTGTTCAGCCTGGAGAAAAGGAGGCTCAGGGGCGACCTTATCGCTCTCTACAGATACCTTAAAGGAGGCTGTAGCGAGGTGGGGGTTGGCCTGTTCTCCCATGTGCCTGGTGACAGGACGAGGGGGAACGGGCTAAAGTTGCACCAGGGGAGTTTTAGGTTAGATGTTAGGAAGAACTTCTTTACCAAAAGGGTTGTTAGGCATTGGAATGGGCTGCCCAGGGAAGTGGTGGAGTCACCATCCCTGGAGGTCTTTAAATGATGTTTAGGTGCAGAGCTTAGGTTTAGTGGAGGACTGTTAGTGTTAGGTCAGAGGTTGGACTCAATGATCTTGAGGTCTCTTCCAACCTAGAAATTCTATGATTCTATGATCATCATAGATGTCCTGGTTTCAGTTAGAACAGAATTTTCTTCCTAGTAGCTGGTAGAATGCTATGTTTTGGCTTGGGATGAGAAGAGTGCTGATAACACCCTGATGTTTTAATTGTTGCAGAGCAGTGCTTATACCAAGCCAAGGACATCTCAGCCTTTTGCTCTCTCCTGCCAACAGGCAGGCTGGGGGTGCAGTAAGAGCTGGGAGGGGACAGACCCGGGACAGGTGACCCAAACTAGCCAAAGGGGTATTCCATACCATCTGACGTCATGCTAAACAATATATAGGGGTGGCTAGCCGGGGGAAGGGGGCCGGACTGCTCGGGATTAGGCTGGGCATCGGTCAGCGGGTGGTGAGCAATTGCATTGTGCATCACTTGTTTGTACATATTATTATTACTTTCCTATTATCACCATTGTATTATTATTATTATTATTATTGTTATTATTATTTTGTTATTATTATTTTCCTGTCTTATTAAACTGTCTTTATCTCTACTCACGGGCTTCACTTTCCATTTCTCTCCCCCGTCCCAGAGAGTGAGGGGGAAGGTGAGAAAACGGCTGCGTGGTGTTTAGCTGCCGGCTGGGTTAAACCACGACAATACATCACATGAATACAAACCATTTTGGAGAAGGCATGAAGGAAGGCTGTTCTTACTGCATTGATTTTTATTTTATCTTGTGAAATGGACACATCCAAAGTACAGGTTTGGAACTAGATGATCTTAAAGGTCCCTTCCAACCCAAACTATTATATGATATTACGATTTTTTCTTTCATAAGTTATAATAATATGATTAGGAATGGAAAATTATATATATTTATATATATAATTACAGCCTCTCATTGCAGTTTCTATTTCTGCATTTTTAATTGTATATTTTCACTTCTCTGGCCATTTAATAAAAAAATATTTATTTGCAAGTTTTCACAGTTATAAAGTACTTTCAGATTTTTATTATTTTTTTTTTTTTTTGCCAAATGTGAGTCTTCAAGACTTTTATTTCATTATTTTGTATTACATTTAGCACAAGGAGTGAGGATCTCCAAAGAAAAATAGAGTTTTTTTGTGTGTTTAATAATTGATGCTTGCTTCATTTCCTGAATTATCTTAGCACTGATTCATGAATGAACTTTCTTAGAGTGATAGATGGATTTAGCTGATTTGATGCTTTCCAAGTTTCAGTTCTAGCACATAAAGCAATGGTTATGACTAAGCAATGCATTTTTGGCCTTTTTGCTGAAGTCAAACCTGTAGCATCCATTTCAATTCATGCAGACTCAGACCCTTTTAAAAAAAAAAAAAAAAAAAAAAAGTTAAAATTTAATAGCTCTCTGATCAGCAATAGGGAATCTTGGAGAACAGATTTACCTCTTCATCTCCACTCCCACAGGGCTATCTAGCTGTGCAGCTGAACCTCATGCTGCAAAATTGTGCTTCTATTTCTCCTTCGCTCCCTCTCCATCTCCTGGGTTAATTATTTCCTGGGTAAAGTGCTGGATATTCACCTCTCATACAGCCTACAGTTGCATAATAAAGTGGGAGAAGTGGTTCTGAAAATTCTCACAGAAATTTGGGAGTTTCTTTCTTCATAAACAGTGATTGGCAAATCACTAGGGTATGATAGGATATGACTCCAGCACACATCCTTACACACCTTTCATTATTTAAGAAAGCTGTAGTCTAGTCATCAGCTGTTTCAGTTCGGTTGAAATGCTTTTTTCAGTTGATCTTTTAGATCAGCTTTCTCATCTGGTAAATTGAAAACAGTCTGAGCCTGCTTTGGTGTTTACCCACATTAACAAGAAATATGGTATGAAAGAAGCATATATGTACAGCCAAACAGCTCTGGAGACGCAACACCTGCACTATGTACATTTTAGGATGATTACTTTAGACCATCTATGGTTTGGTCCTATCAACTGGATGTCCACTAGAAGCTGCATGAATTAGATATGCTTGTGGATTTCCTCCTTTTTTTTTTTTTTTTTCACATTTCATGTTTATTTAATCAAATGAAATCCTGTTTGTGTGCTCCAAAATTGATGCTTGACAAGAGCAAAAGCACAGAGAGTGAGGAAAAAAAAAAAAAGAAAGAAAAAAAAAAAGATTTATTTCAAAAGCAAATCCTGAGCCAAGCTAAAATGCTAATGTAGGACCACCCTTACAAATCTTTTAGATTTAGTGCCATGTTGTTACATGACACGAATATTAAGGACTCCAGGAAGATGAGGAACATAATTTTAAATGTTTGAGAAGCAAAGGAGATGAATTTGGGAAGAAAATGGGAGTAAAGCAGAAGGAGAAAGAGAAGGTAACAGAGGAAGGGGAGTAGAAACAATGGGGAAGGAAAGGGGAAAGGAAAAAGTGAATTTGTTTTGTGTTTAACTTGATTATAGCTGAGACACTTTTCTCTGTATGTGAACAATTCATAGTGGTTGAATAGTAGCTTTGAAAATTAAATGTTTCATTTAGTAATATAAATATTTGAAAGTTATTTTAAAAGTGAAAAATGTTTAAACTATGACAAATTAAAAGATGAAACTTTTTTTGTTTCCTTAACATCAAACAAAAGCATTTTATTTCCAGGTATGGAAAATATTTCACTTACTCAAAATAATTTAGGATGTTTGATCTGCTAAGAGCACTTTTTTTTTTTTTTTTCAGTGTTATGATTGGTGAATAAAGAAAAGTATTTTATTTTTTTAATGATTATAAATTATTTTCAGGATTATAAATTGTTTTACCTTGAACTATTCTACCTTGAAGAAATTGGATATATACATGTATAGTAGGAGCTGTTGAATTCAGTAACCCAAGAGGTGAGGCTGCTGCAGCTCCGTGTCCCCTGGTCCAGCCAGCACCAAGGCTAAGCATGTTCCCAGTAGGTGCATGCACATGTAAGAAAATGCACATGTAAGTACAAGGCCAGGAACTCAGACCCACACATGCTAACACAAACAGAACAAATGATTTAATCCTCTTGAGAGTCATCATGCAGGGCAAGCAGGCGATCAGGCCCAGTCAGCATGGGTTTATGAAAGGCAGATCCTGCTTGACGAACCCGATCTCCTTCTATGACAAAGTGACGCACTTGGTGGATGAGGGAAAGGCTTTGGATGTGGTCTATCTTGACTTCAGCAAGGCTTTTGACACCATCTCACACAGCATTCTCCTCAAGAAACTGGCTGCTCTTGGCTTGGACTGGCGCAAGCTTCGTTGGGTTAAAAACTGGCTGGATAGCCGGGACCAAAGAGTCATGCGCCCTCAGTAAGTTTCCAGATGACACCAAGCTAGGCACGAGTGTCGATCTGCTTGAGGGTAGGAAGGCTCTGCGGGACAATCTGGATAGGCTGCACCGATGGGCTGAGGTCAACTGCATGAAGTTTAACAAGGCCAAGTGCCGGGTCCTCCACCTGGGGTGCAATAACCCCAAACAGAGCTACAGGCTGGGAGATGAGTGGTTGGAGAGCTGCCAGGCAGAGAAGGACCTGGGAGTATTGGTTGATAGTCGGCTGAATATGAGCCAGCAGTGTGCTCAGGTGGCCAACGGCATCCTGGCTTGCATAAGAAGCAGCGTGGCCAGCAGGGCTAGGGAAGTGATTGTCCCCCTGTACTCGGCTCTGGTGAGGCCGCACCTCGAGTACTGTGTTCAGTTTTGGGCCCCTCGCTACAAGAAGGACATCGAGGTGCTTGAGCGGGTACAGAGAAGGGCGACGAAGCTGGTGAGGGGTCTGGAGAACAAGTCCTACAAGGAGCGGCTGAGGGAGCTGGACTTGTTCAGCCTGGAGAAAAGGAGGCTCAGGGGCGACCTTATCGCTCTCTACAGGTACCTTAAAGGAGGCTGTAGCGAGGTGGAGGTTGGTCTGTTCTCCCACGTGCCTGGTGACAGGACGAGGGGGAATGGGCTAAAGTTGCACCAGGGGAGTTTTAGGTTAGATGTTAGGAAGAACTTCTTTACCGAAAGGGTTGTTAGACATTGGAATGGGCTGCCCAGGGAAGTGGTGGAGTCACCATCCCTGGAAGTCTTTAAAAGACATTTAGATGTAGAGCTTAGGGATATGGTTTAGTGGGGACTGTTAGCGTTAGGTCAGAGGTTGGACTCAATGATCTTGAGGTCTCTTCCAACCTAGAAATTCTGTGATTCTGTGATTCTGCAATCTTATCCCCCATGGCACTTGAGAATTAAGTCTGTTAGTGGGAAAAATATGCATATATATATGTGAAATAAAAGTGTTCAGTGTCTTCAGCAGCTGGGCTCAAATACTCAGTCTGACCCAGCATGTGGGGCTGTGTGGTGGTTTTACTCAGGTGGGCAGCCGAGCTCCACCACAACCGCTCTCTCACTCCCCCTCTCCTCAAAGAGGAAGGGGGAGAAAATACAACACAGAGAACTCGAGGTTTGAGATAAGAAAGGTTTAATTAAAGGGAAAGGGAATGGGAGGAAAAAAAACAGAGACAAAAGAAGCAATCAGTCCGCGCGGAAGCACAGAGAGAGGAAAAATTATTCTCTACTTCCCATCAGCGAGCGGTGTTCGGCCACGTCCTGGGAAGCAGGGCCCCAAACGCGTAATGGTTGTTCAGGAGGAACAGCCCCCTCCCCCACGAGAGCCCCCCCTTTTATTGCTGAGTGTGACATCAGGTGTTATGGAATATCCCTTTGGTTGGTTTAGGTCAGCTGCCCCAGCAATGTCCCCTCCCCATCACTTGCCCACCCCCAGTCTGCTGGCTCTTGGGGGCTTGGAAGGAGTCCTGATGCTGTGCCAGCACTATGCAGCAATAGACACAACACTGGAGTGATATCAGTGCTGTTCCAGCTACGAGTGCAGAGTACAGCACTGTGTGGGCTGCTGCAGGGAAAAGGTGACTCCAGCTCAGACAGACCCAACACAGGCTGATGCTCTCGGACAGCCTGGGTGGTCAGGGCATGCAGTATTGTCTCTTATGACAGCTCTGGGGCTCCCTGTATGCTCTGTCTCCTCTGTATGCATGGAGACAACCTCCTTATCACTCACTCCAGCAATATGAATCCCAGAAAAAAAAATGTAGTATAAGAATATTATATGTATGCAACAGTTTGCATTCAAGAAATAACAGTTCTCAATTTGTGTATGAGCGTTACTAAAAATTTCTACTGCATTTGTGCAGCACACTTCTAAACATCCTTGTTCTGTTACCAGAAAATGCAAACTGTGAAGCTTTAAAAGCTGAAGTATTACCAATACAACAGAGAATCATAAGAATAGCAGTTGAAAGAGACCACTGTAGGTGTCCAGTCCAGTCTTATTCTTGAAACAGAGAGAGGCTTGGAATAACTCAGTCTTGAAAACCAAGGAGCCCACAACTTCTTTGGATAATATTTTCCTCATAGTTAAAGAGTTCTCCTACTGTATAAACATCCCAAGCCGCAACTCATGACTGTTGCCCCTTATTTTATCTTCTGCCATTATCAAAAAGAGTGTATTTCCCAAAAGAGATATAGGTCTTCAAGTACCATGTAAATAGTAGCATGATGCTATTAGACTTGCCCTCCCTTAACCAAAAGAAACAAGTGCAGTTTCCTCAGCCTGTCCTTGTGCTCAAGGCACTTGACCATCACAGTAGCCCTCAACTGGATCAGCTCCAATTTCTCTTCACCCCTCACAGGCATTCCAGATGCAGCCTTAGCACAGGGTAGAGGGATATAACAATTTTGCTCTGGCTCCTGGGCATGCTTCCCCTAAAGCAAGTCTGGTATGTAGTTCGGTTTCTTTGTGGCAATGTGGACTCAGATTCAGTGCAACATCCATCATGAACACAAACTCTTTTTCAACATGACTGCTATCCAGCTGGTCAGCTAACATCCTGGAAAGAGAAGGTCTACACTAAACTGAGAGTTTTCTTCTTGTCAAACTTAATGAGTTTCCCTTTGCTTTATCAGGGGAATTTTATTAGGGTCCCTCAAACCTGAAGATCATTCTTTCATTACGTCGGTTGCTCCCTTTGTTTTAGTCCCTCTGCAAATTTACTGTAGGTGCCCGTTGTGTTTTCTCCACATCACAGATGAAAACACTGGATAGAATGCATCTCTATTGATATTATCATCAGCCACCAGCAGGACATAAGCACATTGATTCCTGTCCTTTGAGCTTGGCAGTCTAGCAAATTTTCAATATGCAAAACAGTGCTTTCTTCCAGACCTCAACTTCCAGCTGACAATGCAGTGAGAGTGGTGTCACAAGTCCTATCAATATACAGAAGTGGAACAACTACCAGTTTCCTCTCATCCATATAGACAATGATTTCATTGCAGAAGAGAAGCAAGAAAGATATGAGACATATTGACTTCTCCTCGGTTTTGTCCTTTTACGTGAATAGAAATAGAGGGATTCCTGCTCTGTCCAGGGACGGGGATGTGGCTTATCTGTCACAATTTTCTAGGTGTTTCTTCTTGCCTTTTTAAAGAACTATGTATCACAGTAACCTTGTTCTAGTTGTCATGGACCTCTCCCCGTCACTATTTTCTTTTAGTTTATAATAGACAAGAGCCTTGCAACCAGCCAACACTTTCACTATATCCAAGTGAATACCATCTGGCAGATGGATTTGAAGACGCACTGCTAATCTAAGCAGTCCTTAGCTTACTGGTCCGCCACTGCCTTTTGTACCTTCCTTCTGCAGTGATGCTTGCAGAGATGCTTGTTTCATCCATCACTGAAGCTACATTTTCTCTGAATCTATTTGCTACTAGCCTATCTGTAGAATTCCTTCTTGTTACCCTGTAAGTCTCTATCTAGTTTCAACTCCAACTTTTTGGCCCTCCTGATTTTGTTCCTACGTCCCTAGTCATGCTATTATAATATTTTCAAGTTCCCTGGCCTTGTTTCTACTTCCTTTATGCTTCTTTTTGCATTTCAGCTCATTTAGAAGCACCTTGATAGCCAAGTTGATCTTTTACTGAAAATCCAAGGTTTTCCATGCAGCAGAATGGTTTGCTCCAGGTCTCTCAGTTTTCATTAAAATTCAACCAGCTTTCCCATGCACTTTTTCTCTCCATAGCAGCTTCCCGGGGATTCTGACTAGATGAAATTAGCTGGTGTCTGCTTCCCTAAAACTTTTTTCTAACCTTTCAGAAATCATACATAACAATCTACACATTCTCTTTTTATTAGAGGACAGCTGGAATTCAGAAGGCTGCCAAGCATAAGGGAAGCAGAGACTGTACTTTCTGTAATGCAGTCAACAGTCCTTAATCAGGCCCAGGATCCTCGGGGCTCTAAGGTAATTCACCTCACTCTGCTAAATGGAAAATTATTAAAATAACATCACGTACTTTTAATAATGTCTTCTCCCCAGGGTTCTCAAAGTGCTTTGTAATAATTAATTAATTAACTAAGCCTTGTTACATGACTTTGGCACAAAGCAGTACTATACTCCAATCTACAAATGAATTTGCTATTACTGAATATATTTATCAGTTGACAAAAAGGTAATATGACTACAGGTTTGTCTATTCTTGTATGCATTTAGAGGAACCTACAGGAAAGCTGGGGATATACTCTTTATCAGGGAGTCAATGCGTAACAGTTTTAAACTAAAAGAGGGTAGGTTTCGATTAGATATAAGGAAGAATTTATCTGTGATAAGGGTGTGAGGCACTGGCACAGGTTTTCCAGAGAAGCTGTGGATGACACATCCACATGTTCAAGGCCAGGCTGGACAGGGCCCTGGACAACTTGATCTAGTGTGAGACGTCCCTACCCATTGAAACTAGACGATCTTTAAGGTCGCTTCTAACCCAAACCGTTCTGTGATTCTTTGATTCTATAAGTCAGAAAAAACAAATGTTGACTATGAAACCAGACCCTTCCCCTTGATACAAGTCAAAGTCTTATATATAAAATGGGAAAATTGCAGTTCTGAAATATATATATATACAGAGTAAGCAATTACCTTGAAGTGCCAAGATTTCATAAGCAATTTGATTTACCCAGCAGACATCCCAATAGAGTGACATTATACTGAAATGCAGGCCTAGAGATGCAAAAGGGTAGGATAAAAATGAAAATATATGAACCTTTTTAATGCACAGGATTTAATTACAGAAATATTAGTTCTTCTCAGTGAAAATCAAAGGCATGAAAAAATCAGGGAAGAAGTCTTCCTTTCAAATTAATGTAATATTAAATCTAGGGTTACCAAACCAATTAGTTTACCTTTTATTGTTATAGAATCATCATGCCAGCCATGACCATAGCTGAGGTAAACATAGTCGGTGATTGACTTTCCATTCTGTTTCAAATTTTGTGTTTTACAGAAAGAAAGAAAAAATGTCAGTCACAAACATGGGACAAAGAAGCAGTTCCTTTTAAATGCCCTTCATTGCCTTTCTGATATAGAAAGCCACAGAAAGAAAAAAAATTGTCAGCCACTTTCCACTTCTGAACTGCAGCAACACACAGATCATACTGCTACTGACACCTTCAGCAAATCTGACAAAATTCACTTGCTAGGGGACATACAAATATGTCCTCCTCAAAGAGCCTCCCCACCCAACCATCAATGCTGACAGAACTGCAGAGAGGTCTGACTTTCCAAAGCTGGGGAGCAATGTCTCAAGCACTGACTGCTGGAGTCTGGATCCGGGTCTGAGAGCCTTAGGGCTCTCAGGTTAATTTAAAGATGGTCAGATGGTGGGCTGGCAGTATACCAAAGCAGCTGTGTGCTAGGCTAGTTTCAATCACTCGTATACTCTTGGAGGATCTGTTGATACAAGCAAGTTTTTACTAACCTTTCATTTTGATAGATCAGCTTTTTCTGATGGAAATATAATCCATCACAAAGTTTTTGGACAGGTCTAAACTGCTTAGACTTTTCTACATAGAATACAAAGCATTAGAAACCCCAGTTACTAACACAGGAGCTCCTTCTTTTGGAGAAATGCTTTCTGGAGGTTTTTGTTATTATTGTTGATTTTTGTTGTTCTTTTGTTTGTTTCTTTCTTTCTTTCTTTTTCTTCTTTTTTTTTTTTTTCATTTTTGCTCTTTTCATTATAATTTATCTGTTTTTATTTTAGTTTGTGTTATTTTAAAGAGCAAACCCCAAATAGACATGTTTCCAAGTTAAAGAAAATATAGAATACAAAACTTTTATAGTCTTGTATTTATAGTTTATTTATTTATTATTATTATTATTATTATTATTATTATTATTATTATTATTATTATTATTATTGATAGTTTCAAATAGACTGAGAAGAGAGACTCCCTGATGTTTTGAAGTGAAATAATCAGTGAAGACAAGTATCTGGTGTGATCATACTCAAAATTTCTGTAAAAAATGCTTGCTGACTTTTGTTGAATTCAGAGACCTTTGGCTTATAGTGAACAGCATGCAGAATCCAGAAACATCAGATTTATATCTGATATACAGATACAACATTTTGAATAAGGGATCGTGCTTCTACATTTTTGTTGTGCATATGGCAAATCCGTATGGGCTTCTCAGGATGCTGTGATACCTTTGACAGACTTGTAAAATTCTTTACAAGCTAAAATGTCTTATAATATATTGAGTAGTCTGTAATGCAAAATGAACAGTGATGGACAAAAGTCCCTATTTAAAGGTAATCTCTTAGCAGTCTTTAAAAATACATGTACTTTGTCTGGCACAGTACAACTTCTGAAATCAGTTCATGATATTCCAGCTGCTATCTTTTTATTAAGCTCCATCTTTCAGAGGTGCACTCAGCACATCCTAGTTAGCTTGTATGAAAATATTAAACAATAAATATAATGCAGAATGCTTTATATAACTCTGTGCACTTACAAATGGTTTTATGAGTAGTAGCTGTACACAGTACTGATTTAAATCCAAAATGGTCCATAGAATAGTACTTAATTTGTCAATTAACCATGTAAACCACATACAGAAGAGTTCTACTAATAGAAAATGAAATAGAAAATGAAAATAAATATATTGTCAAAAGTTAAAAAGTAAATGAAAGCAAAGGATATTTTTCACTGAAGAAAAATAAAAGCAGCTGGAAAATAGGAAAAGAAAAAAAAAAAAAAAAAAAAAGAAAAAAGACAGCTTTATTGTATACAATCCTAGTAAGAGTTTTAGCATCTGTTTTAAGTTGCGTTCCATTCTCTAGCTTTTAATGCTACTTCTGTAAAGTCTTACTCATTTTGTCCATGTTAAATTTTATAGTGCATTTTTCCAGATGGACTCTGTTGTCAAACTCATTTTCTGTATTTCTTAGTATATATTTGACTTTAATCTCCCATTTGTGTACTTTTTACATTTCAAATGTATAAACTCTTCCAGGATGTCTCTTGAAGACTGCTGGTTTTAGGAAGCAGAGGCCTCAATGTGCTCTTTATCTGAATTATTGCTGACAATATAATATCTGTATTTTCCTAGCCTGAATGAGATCTCATTACTGGTATTTTTCTACTGAGTTGCACATGCTTTTTCACAAGAGAGGCATGTCATATATTATGTCTATGATTGGTGCCTATCAGTAAATATCATTGCCTATCAGTAAATGTCAGAAAAGTGTCATTTAGTGGACAAAACTAAAGTTATAAAGCTTTTTTAAAATGTTTACAAATTATATTTTTATGTAATTTATTTAACTATTTACTTTTTAAGTAAGATTATCTATGTAAATGAGTGTTAAGGAAATTATTGGTTTATTTACAAAACATAGGAAGCATTTAAATTTTCAGTTATTTTTAAAGTTATATACTACACAGCTATCACTTTTTACACAGATTCACTTATTAAGACAAATATTAGTCTGTGGTGGTTTGGAATTTTTTGCTGGAGTAAAGGAACTGTAAATAGAAACAAAGGTGAGGTGAGCATAGGAAGTACATAAGTGAAAATTTACAGAGTATGATGTACAATTGGTCTATTGACAATTCCAGCACCTGGAAAATAAATAAATAAATAAGTTGAAAACCGTACCTCCAAACCACAGATGGGAGCAACGGTGGAGGGTGGTGGAGAATACATAAATAGAAGTTATACTTAATGTAAAAACCTGAGCAAATACAAACAGACAATTGGTTTTAAGTGACTAGCAGGAGGTAAATAAGAGGAGAGAAGAGTTGATCATGCAAGAAAGAGAAAGACATGATTAAATCACAAGTAAGATATTAGAGACTGACTTTTAAAACTTTAAAGTTTAGCTACAATAAATTACTTCATACACCTCACTACCAGCCAAATCTGAGAACAATTCATAGAAATTTCATTACACAGAAATACATTTTCCCTGTTTTCTTCCTTATCTGTCTCTCTTTTTCATAAATGTTAAAATGTTATACTTTCCATCTTGGCATGGTTGTGTTATTTCATTTATTTTATTTATTTATTTATTTATTTATTTATTTGTCCTCTTCATCTCCCCTATGACTGCAAAGGAATGGCCATGGTAACTCAAGCAGAAGAAAATTCTAACCAGACAACATGATATGGGAACAGAACTTCCAAAAAGGGTAGTTAAATGTGTTGACTGAAATTGCATTGAATTGCATTCAATGTCCAGAATGTCTCTGATGTGACTCTGATCATAACAATACGAGGAAAAACAGTGACTGCAGTCAGACCAAAGATTTTTCTTGTACTGTATCATATCTACAAGAGTGGGTGAAAGTGGATACCTAATGAAAAACATAACAATTTTAGGGCAATTACAGAGTGCCCTAAAAATTACAGAGTTGCTCTCCTCTGAATACTCTCCCACTCTTGAATTTGTGTCACAGAGACTGCATGAAACACACATAGTTTCTATACATTTAGTAAGCCATAGGGGATTTTTTTTTCTTTTTATTATTTGCCTAAAAAATATGTAAGCTTTTAGCATTCATCACAACCTGTGCAAAGAGCTTCCATTCATCATGAACTAAATAGATATGTTGTATGATATGTGCTCCACAAACGTTAATGGCAGTAAAGCTCTTCTTGATGCACAGCTTGGTGAATACCATAAAATGGACTGCAATTTGTTGGAAACCAAGCCTGGAGTAATATTTCTGAGGCCACAATTTAAAGATGCAGAATTATGTTTGGAGGACTTTCAGCATTCAAAATGACAGGGCACACTAATACAAAGCAAGATTGTCTGACATAGAATGCAACAGAAATTACAACCTGCATCCCAAGATTAGATAAACTACACCATAAGAAAACTGCATCTGTAGGTACTTTATAGGTGGAAAAACTTCTCTCAAGATAACAAATCTTGGTCTTATATTAATATAACACAGCATGAAATACAAGAAATGAGTACCTCTTCTTCAGAGCCATACATAGGTACAAAGTGAAGCCAAGTTCCAAGTGAACAAAAAGCATTTTACTGTAACAAGGTAAATAAATCATTAGTGCATTTTAGATTGGCCAAATTTCTGCATGAATAGTGCCAACATCCTAAAAAAAAATAATAAAATAAAATAAAATAAAATAAAATAAAATAAAATAAAATAAAATAAAATAAAATAAAATAAAATAAAATAAAAGAGAAAGAGTAGGAATAAAATATCTTTAAATATCTTTTATGTGTGAACATTCTATTAAGCGTTAAAGCTAAAGCTATAAGAAATATGTAATCTTCTACACCGCCTGGTATGACAAGCCAAGAAATCTCACATACACAAGGGTACTATAGTTTTGCAGATCTTTTGACAATGAGAATAGGGTGGAGCACATCTTTTTCATTAAAATGTTTGCTTTATCCAAGTAGAATCGTTCCTCAAAGGTATTCCAATTTCAACAGTGCTTTTAATGGAAAACGTTTATTAAAATGAAGCTGCAGACTCCTATAAATTTCAGAGAGAAAGGAGGGAGATGAAAAGGAGGGAAAAAATTCACAATTCACCATTTTCAGAGGATGTTTTTGACATATTACATTGAAATCAATTCCAAAAGCTTTCTTTTCATTTCAATGAGATAAACAAATACATTTTGAAACCTCAGAAATTAATATAACGTTCAATTGCTTTCTAAAGACAAAAACACATACAAGATAGAAGTATATGTGAATGAGAGAAAGTATGTCCACCCCTAGTAATTCCATATGAACCAGAATAGTTTCCTGGCAGATCAGTAAGAGACTGAATACATGTGGTTTACTGTAGCTAATTAAGTAAAGGAGAGATTTTTCAAAAGGGCAGCTGATACCTTTCTTTAGTTAATGTGGTATTTCCTCAATTAAAGTTAGAGAGAAGTGGCAGCACTAAGTGCATCTAATCAAAAACAGATGCTATGCTCAAAAATGGAAACCCAGGAGACCAGCACTCCTGGGAATAATTGCTCACAGTCTGTAAGCCTTTTCTCTGTTCCAGAATATTTTTGACCAGATTTTTGTTTGGGGGGATAAGATTTTATGTGTTGTTTTGTTTTTAATCTTCTTCTACTTCTGTAGTCTATCTTTGAAAGCCTGTCAGACTTCATCTCATCTGTTGTTTTCTATTCTCTCCTCACACTGCTCTCACCAACTTTTCTTTCTCTAGAAAGTTGTGATGTTGTATGTATTGTGTATGCCATATTGGTTGGTTATTTTTTCCCTGCTCGCTGTCTCCTGCCAAAGTTCACTTATTCAACAGTCTTCGCTTGTCACACACTAAGAAAATAGTAAGTAGGTGGCACTTCATAGGAATAATGTGCCAGCACGAGTCTTTTGAAATGTAGCTTTTAAAAGCTTTCTTTAAAGGGAAAAGAATCATAGAAGATATAATAGCTCAGAAGAAAAATACTCCCTTCATTTCACATGTTAATTTAAAAGAATAGTTTAATATATTTGTAACCATTTAAGTTTAAAAATGGTATGTTATCCTTTGGACACGTTATAATTCAATGTCAATAATGTTCACAGTGTAAATGTCCTGAATTTGTATATATACAGAATAGTTCTGCCAAATGACTTTTGACAACCAGCACATACACTTTTATTAGGAAATGCTGTCAGAATTTTCCTTTTCTCTTTTTTTTCCTCCAATTTTATACAAAGAAAATGTAAATAACAATATGAAATGCTTTTGCTTACCGAAGGTGAAAATGAAAGACACTGAAGATGTGCTCACATTTTCTCTTATGCTAATATTTTGTTTCAACTCCAAATAAACAGACAGTTTCCATATAGTACACCTGACATGTTTATTACAGCATTCTGCAAGAGCAATTTCCACTCCGTTGTATTCTTTCACAGATTGTGTTATTAAAAAGAGGAATAGAGAAGAGGCAATCAAGATCAGATTTTTAACTGATAGAAAAGGTAACCTATTCAAATTTTTTCTAGGAATATATACAGCTATTTTCACAGCTATCCGAAGCAGCAATTCTTATATGAAGGTGCTATAAATTCTGTCCATAGTAATATAAGACTTCAAACTACTCAGATACAGAAAACTATCTCGGGATAAGACATGGACAAGGAAATAATATATTGGCCAACATAAGTCAACTCTTTACGAGTCAGAACCACAGCAGGATAAAGCTTCATTGTTTAAGCTTTTATGCTTGTTTGCACCAAACACAGATCCTTGTTCTGAGGTAGACTGCCACAAGAAGGTCAAACACAGATCTGGAGAAAAGCTCTCTATTACATTTTTTCAAAAGTCAAAATATATTGTATGACCAAGAAACAGACCCTACAAAAACAAACAAAACAAACAAAAGTCATTCATATATCAATGAACTATCAACAGTGCCTAAATAGGCTATATAGGCATTTTTAATAGATAACAAACAATTATCCTCATAATCTCTCTCTATATATATTCGTACTTTGTTGACAGTGTAAAAAGCACATCAGATGAATGTATCAGACTTTTCCAAGAACAAGTATTCTGTGTGTTCACACCATTATGAAATATAAACAGTTGCTATAGAAATTCTGATTCAATTTTTTACCATTTTCAGTGAACTAGCTAGGAGCTATACTATCCAGAATCAAATAATCTAGTCTGATGTCTTCATATATAGGATATTCCAAATTGTATTTATGTTTAACAAAATACATACATTAAGAATTACTGGAATTTACTAGACATTATGATTTCTGAAGGGTAGAACTTTTATGATCAGCTCTAATTTTCTGCAAGATATCTAGCTCTAGTCTTTTTGGGACAGGCAACAATATAATGTTAAGATTAAATATGTCCATATGTTTACATTTGCTGCTATGTCTTCTACTTGTACCAGAGTTTGCCTAACCACTTAAGATAAAATAAAAAAATAAATTAAAAACAAAACAAAACAAAATATATATAGCTTCCAACAGTGTCTGAATATGTTTTACAGGTTGTCAGTCGTAAGTCTGGAACAAAACAAGGAATTATGATCTGATTTATCCTACTTCCATCAGTTTTCCACTGCTATCAACTGTAACCAACATTTGTGGTGGTTTAAAATCAATAGCATCTAAGTTTCACCACATTGCTCTCACTTTCTCTCCTCAGAAGGACAGGTGGAGAAAATATGATGAAAAAGGCTTGTGGACTAAAATAAGGTGTTGTGGTTTAACCTGGCAGGCAGCTAAGCACCACACAGCCATTTACTACTCAGTAGGATGGAGGAGACAATTGGAGGGGAAAAAAATAAAAATAAATGAAAAAAAAAAAAAAAAAAACCTCATGGGTTGAGATAAAGATATGTTAATAGGAAAGAAAAGGGGGAGGGGGAGGGAGAATATGAGAGAATATACAAAGCAGGTGATGCATGACACAACTGTGCACCACAAACTGACAATGCCCAGCCAGTCCCCAGCAACAGTAACCCCTGGCCAATACAACACCCTTATTGCTGAGCATGACATCACATGGCATGGGACATTCCTTTGGTCAGTCTGGGCCAGCTGTCCTGCTGTCTCCTCCAGCTCCTGGTGCACCCCCAGCCACCTCGCTGGAAGGGCAGCATGCAGAGCCAAAAAGTCCTTGGCTCTGTGTAAGCACTGCTCTGCAGCAACTAAAATATTGGTGTGTTATCAGCATTATTTTCCTCCTAAATTCAAAACACCGCATCGTGCCAGCCTCTATGAAGAAAATCATCTCAGCTGAAAGAAGTACATAAGGACAGAGAAATTAGTCACCAATTACTGTCATGTCCAAAACAGACTCATCATAAGGGAGACTAATATAGTTTATTGCCTATTACTATCAGGCTGGAGCAGTGAAAAAGTAAAAGCAAAATAAAAACATCCTCCCCATCCACCACGTTCTACATCCCCAGGTGGTGCAGAGGAATGGGGAATAGGGGTTGTAGTCAGTCCACAACGCTTTATCTCTACTACTCCTTCCTCACTCATATTCCCCTTGGCATGTAAACCCAGTACAGTACTTAAATCTAATTCACAGAATCACAGAATCACAGAATTTCTAGGTTGGAAGAGACCTCAAGGTCATCGAGTACAACCTCTGACCTAACGCTAACAGTCCCCACTAAACCATATCCCTAAGCTCTACATCTAAATGTCTTTTAAAGACCTCCAGGGATGGTGACTCCACCACTTCCCTGGGCAGCCCGTTCCAATGTCTAACAACCCTTTCGGTAAAGAAGTTCTTCCTAACATCCAACCTAAAACTCCCCTGGTGCAACTTTAGCCCATTCCCCCTCGTCCTGTCACCAGGCACGTGGGAGAACAGACCAACCCCCACCTTGCTACAGCCTCCTTTAAGGTACCTGTAGAGAGCGATAAGGTCACCCCTGAGCCTCCTCTTCTCCAGGCTGAACAAGTCCAGCTCCCTCAGCCGCTCCTCGTAGGACTTGTTCTCCAGGCCCCTCACCAGCTTCGTCGCCCTTCTCTGGACCCGCTCAAGCACCTCAATGTCCTTCTTGTAGCGAGGGGCCCAAAACTGAACACAGTACTCGAGGTGCGGCCTCACCAGAGCCGAGTACAGGGGGACGATCACCTCCCTAGCCCTGCTGGTCACACTGTTTCTTATGCAAGCCAGCATGCTGTTGGCCTTTTTGGCCACCTGAGCACACTGCTGGCTCATATTCAGCCGACTATCAACCATCACTCCCAGGTCCTTCTCTTGGTGTCATCTGCGAACTTACTGAGGGTGCACTCAACGCCCTCGTCCAGATCATCGATGAAGATATTAAAGAGGACCGGCCCCAGCACTGAGCCCTGGGGGACGCCACTAGTGACTGGCCTCCAACTGGTTGCAATTGCAATTCACTGCAATATAGGTTGCAGGAAATAAAAGGTCCAGATTGGAATATAGATGTTCCTTTCTGTTTACATACAAACATATGATTGCCAGATAATCAAGATGTAGGGTTTTTCCACCATCTTTTGGACAAGCAATCACTTCTCCCTCTCACAAATGCAGTGTTCAGCTCTCCCTCTGTAGTCAGCACTATTGGATTAAGCTCCCATGCTGCACAGCTCCAGGAAATCCAGGTGGGAAATGATTAGCATATGTTGGACAAGGCTGCAAGAAAAAAAATTGGCTTGCATGGTTTACTAGTGCACTGATTCTTGCCCCTGCATGATGCTTGGTCTCATTTTTCTCAAACAGCTTGGTGGTGTGTCCTCAGGCTCTCTTGTCTAAGGAAAAAAAAAAAAAAAAAAAGAAAAAAAAAAAGAAAAGCTTTCATTTTTACCTACGGCACTGAAGTCCATTATCTTATTTTCTCTTTTGAATGCTTCAAAGATAAGAGGTCCCATTACCAGAATGCTCAATCTCAGTATGAGCAAGCAGGCTATTCCCCTACCTCCTTAACTGCTCTCTAAGGAATGGACTCCTAACTTCCAGGCAGTGATACTGTCAGCTGGTAACAGATGAAGCTTGTAGCTCTGACACATTGCATAAAGCTAGAAGCATTTGCCATTTTAAATTGGGGAAGGGAAAATCACTGCAGGAAAGATGCACTCTTTAAACAGGAAAAGCTGGATTTCAGCCCTATATAATGGACTGTGAGGGAGCCAAACTTCCCTGAAAAAGTGTGAACCTAAAATATATATATATATATATATATTGTATTTTTATTAATGCCTAATATTTTGTTATCTTGCCTAAAAGTTTGCTGTTTTCACCTCTTTTTCAGCTTTTTTTTTTTTTTGAGTTTTATTTTGACAGAAGAAAAATAATGTTTTTCCTTTATATGCAGGTGGATTTTGCCAGTTTAAGAGACACATTCCACCCCCCACTCTCCCAAACAGAGAATGAATAAAATATTGAAAGTGATTTTATTTGCTACAGGACTACACAGTGGATATTATTTCATAAATTTTGTATTAAAAAAAAAAAAAATCAATGAACTAAGGAATTATAAGAAGATTAAAGTCATTGTAAATATCAGTGGGCATCTAGATGGAAATAGAAAGGTTTGCATTGATCGAACATGCAGAAGCATTTATAAGTTCAAACCATGATTTAAGAAAACAGAAATTTGATTTTGAGCAACAGTGAGCAAGTAAAAATATTCCAATGTCAGGAAAATAAATGTTTGTTGAGGTCAACTTTTAAATAAGTAATAAATAGTTATCCATTTATTCATATAAATCCATAGATGACTTGAAATGTAAATTTAAAATGTTAATTTTTAAAGAATATAACAGTATACTTGATTAAATTAAGAAATTTAATGCTATAAAAGACAGTGGCTTTTATGTGGGTAGGTGTTATTACCATTTCTCGGCAGGCTATTAAGACTTTCATTTCAGGGAATTGTGTTTAACATGGAATTGTATTTCAGTAGTTACTCTACATAACATACAGGGATAATAGCAGTGAATATGTTCCATTTAATCCTTTCTTTTCAAGTTTTTCCTTGTAGATGATTTATTTTTGTTTTAGAATATTTAAGATATATTGTATTTATTTATTTTTTTAATTAATTAGATCATTTGCTTGGTGTAAAATAATGGCAAATATGAGAATGATAAAGAGCAGAACTTTTTATACTTTTTTATATTTGGCAGCTAATGTCAGTAAGGGAAAAGTCTGGAGTTCATTAATGACTGTACCTTTCTCAAGGTATGCTTAAGATCAAGAGCAGAGTGGCATAATATATTTGAATACATCTCATTTTAAAACAAAGAAATTTCTCAGATTTTCTTATTTTTCTTCTTATTACTATTATTATTTTAAATAGATAATACAGTACTTTACCTGTAAAGACCAAGTTTTAAAACTGCAGACTATGAATCTTCAGTGAGACTGTACCTCAATTTCAAGAAGAAATTGCATTTTATCTCACTAAAAGGTTCCTGTTTTTCCTTCTACAAAGAATATTTGCAGCAAGGAATTAAGTTCCTGAAAGTAAAAGGCTTCATCAAATCCATTTGAGAACATAGTAAGTAAGCTTGCTTACTTGAAAGGAGGACAGTTTAACATTCTTTTTAGTGCAAAAGAAAGGAAAAAAAAAAAAAAAAAACTTTTTTGTGGGGACTGTTTCTCAGAACTGAAATTTGCAATGATCAATAGATTCTACAGAATTATTTGTGGGAGTACACTATAGGGACATAACTGAAAATTATTAACTGATAGCAATAAGCAATGACAGTTTTTGACTTATCTGGTAGAGAGGCTGACTTTCTGAGAAAGGCACCAAAAATCTAAGTGTAAAAGTACAAGCCTTGTGTACTCTCCTGGTAAATTCTCTGGGCATTGTGGAAGATACTGTTTTATAAAATAATGCTCAGCTTGCTTCCTTTCATTAAACATACTTGATACTGCTGATCTAGCTAAATCGGTCAGTTCTTAAGGAATACTGGCTAAGAGATTAATAGTAATGCAGATTAATGCTATCTATCTACTTACTAATGACTGCGTTTATACGTCTCACAGGGTGAAACCTACTCAAGCACACTACTAAAAGAAAATGGCTCCTTAGGACATCTGACCAGCTCTAGCTCGCTGCGTGATGCCATTATCTGCTAGGAAAACAAACAGAGCTCAGATAATACCTGCCAGGGAGGCATACCAGAAAGCTCTGGGCTATATCTACCCTCTGATGATTTTTTAATTTATGTACCATGAAAAATAACAGAGTACAGATGAATTGTTAACTTTCTATCTTTAGAGTGGAAGGCCAAAAGGTAACAGTAACACCGGAAACGACTATGATCGGCTTCAGATCTAAACAAAGTCAAAAAGGTTGACCTCAGGCTACATGTCCAATTAAGCCATTAGAAGCTGGTGCCAACAATGAGAGTTAGAAAGCAGTAAATAATTAAAGCCTTAACCCCTTAGTGGGAGCACTGTGAGGAAGGCTGAGCCCAAGGAGGCCTGGCCCTGGCTAGGCCACCACAAGCCAGGAATGGGACACACCAGTGGGTAGAATCATAGAATATCCTCAGTTGTAAGGAACCCGCATGGATCATTGAGTCCAACTCCTGGGTCTGCACAGGTGTGGTGGTTTTACCTTACTGGGCAGCTAAATTCCACCACAACCACTCTTGCACGCTCCCACCTCAGAAGAGGGAGAGAAAATATGCTGGAAAGAAAAGAAGGCTCATGGGTTGAGATAAGGATAATTTAATTAAAGGGAATAGGAAGAAAAAAAAAAAAAAAAAAAAAAAAGCCATGCAGATGCACAGAGAGAAGAAAAAAAATATATATATATATTCTCTGCTTCCCATCAACAAGCAATGTTCAGCCACATCATGGGAAGCAGTGCCTCAATACGTGTAGTTGTTGTTTGGGAAGACAGACATATTCATAATGAGAGCCTCTCTTCTTCCCCTTTCCCACCTTCTACTGCTGAGTGTGGCATTGTATGGTATAGAACATCCATTGGTTGGTTTAGGTCAGCTGCCATGGTGATGTCCCCTCCCCAGCTCTTGCCCACCCCCAGCCTGTTGGCTACTCAGGGGTTGGAGGGAGTCCTGATGCTGTATCAGCACTGCTCAGCAACAGGCAAAACACTGTTGTGATACCAATGCTGTTCTAGTTACAAGTGCAGAGCACAGCACTATGTGGACTGCTGCAGGGAAAGTTAACTCCACCCCAGCCAGACCAAGTACAACAGGACCACCTGTGGTGGTTTTACTCAAGTGGCTAGCTCCACCACAGCTGCTCTCTCACTACCCTTCCTCAAAGGGAAATGGGAAGAAAATATGATGTAAATGGGGAGAAAATATGATGCTAAGGGCTCAAGGGTTGAGATAAGGATGGGGAGATCATTCAACAATTATCATGATGGGCAAAACAGACTCAGAGTAGGGAGATTTGCTAACAAGCTACAGAAATGAGAAACAAAGGAAAGAAACCAAAATCACCTTCCCCTCATCCACTCTCTTACACCCCCTCCCCCTGTGTGGTGCGGGGGAATGGGGGAATAGAGGCTGCGGTCAGTCTATAGCACTTTGTCTCCGCTTTTCCTTCACAGTCACTCTCTGCCCCTGCTCCACGTGGGGTCCCTCCCACGGGATGCCGTCCTTCTGAACTGAGTCTGAGGGGGCTGCCCACAGGCAGCAGCTCTTCAACAACTGCTCCCACATGGCTCTGTCCCACGGGGTCCATCCCCCAGGAGCAAACTGCTCCAGCACGGGTCCCCCACAGGTGGGCGGCAGCTCCCCCCAGACCCCATGCTCCTGCGTGGGCTCCTCTCCATGGGCTGCAGCTCCGGCCCGGGGCCTGCTCCTGCAGGGCCTCTCCATGGGCCGCAGCCTTCTACAGGCCACATCCACCTGCTCCACCGGGGGCTCCTCCATGGGCTGCAGTGTGGAGATCTGCTCTATGTGGGACCCATGGGCTGCAGGGGGACAGCCTGCTCCACCAGGGGCCTCTCCACAGGCTGAAAGGGAACTCCTGCTCCAGTGCCTAGTGCCTAGTGCCTAGTGCCTCCTACTCCCTCTTCACTGACCTTGGTGCCTGCAAGGCTGTTTCTCACTCCTCACTCTCCCAGCTGCTGTTGTGAAGCAGTTTTGTTGTGTTGTTTCTTTCTTACTTAAATCCGTTTTCCTAGAGGTGCAATCTCCATGTGAGATTTGTAAGAATGGAACTTTCTTGTATATCATGTACCTGATGTTCTTATCAGCCCCATTCCTGTGCTCACAGGAATAACCAGGATGGTAGTATGGTGTGTGTTCGCCCATGTGTGTATGTGTGTGCTGAGCTACTGTTAGGGTTTAGTGTGTGTATCTCATGAATATATACTCTTCATGCACTTGGATTTCTTCTCTCAGGCATCCTTAATGATCTTAAGTTATAGTACCTGACAACAATCTATCAAACTTTTTTTAAGAGGAGCTTTTTGTATTTAGCCTGATAACTTCTGTGGATTTGATGCACACTTTTACTGCTATATTGGCTGCTTGAATGAATTGTTTAATGAATAAATCTCTCAATGTAATATTTTCAAAGACTTCAAAAATAAATGAAAAGGGAAAAAACAGATAATCTAAATTTTTTTCCTATCCTAATTTAAAAATAATGTTTTCATATGTTCAAACTTTGAAATGAAAGCAAAATATTCAGACAGACTTCAAAGAGAATATATATGTCCAATTAAATCCATTTTATATCCTAAAAGCTGACATGGACTGTTTAATATCCTCATATTTTTGAATCTAATGACAGAAACCATAGAATCAAATAATTATAGAATGGTTTGGGTTGGAAGACACCATAAAGATCCTCTAATTCCAACCTGTCTGACATGGACAGGGTCACCACCACCACCCCCCGCCCACGCCCCATTAGATCAGGTTGCTCAAAGCCCCATCCAACCTGGCCTTGATCACTTCCAGGGATGGGGCATCCACAACTACTCTGGGAAACCTGTTCCAGTGCCTCACCACCCTCAGAGTAAAGAATTTTCTCCTCTCTAATCAAAACCTACCCTCGTTTATTTTAAAACTGCTACTCTTTGACCTATCACTATATTCTCTGACAGAGTCCCTCCCCAGCTTTCATGTAGACCACTTTCAGGTACTGGAAGGCCTCTATAAGGTCTCCCCAGAGCCTTCTCTTCTCCAGGACGAACAATCCCAACTCTTTCAATCTGTCTTATTAGGAGAGGTGGTCCAGCCCCTTGATCATCTTTGGGGCCCTCCTCTGAACTTCTAATACTTCTAATGTCCTTCTTGTTCTGTAGGCCCCAGAGCTGAACACAACACTGCATGTGGGGTCTCACAAGAGCAGAGTAGAGGGGAAGAAAAGAAAAGGAAAGAAAAGGAAAGAAAAGGAAAGGAAAGGAAAGGAAAGGAAAGGAAAGGAAAGGAAAGGAAAGGAAAGGAAAGGAAAGGAAAGGAAAGGAAAGGAAAGGAAAGGAAAGGAAAGGAAAGGAAAGGAAAGGAAAGGAAAGGAAAGGAAAGGAAAGGAAAGGAAAGGAAAGGAAAGGAAAGGAAAGGAAAGGAAAGGAAAGGAAAGGAAAGGAAAGGAAAGGAAAGGAAAGAAAAGAAAAGAAAAGAAAAGAAAAGAAAAGAAAAGAAAAGAAAAGAAAAGAAAAGAAAAGAAAAGAAAAGAAAAGAAAAGAAAAGAAAAGAAAAGAAGGGGAGTGGAAACCTAATTAAGAAACATTACCGATCTTAAAATTAAGAAGCTTTAATTATAAGAAGCTTCTGAATAGAACGAGCATACTTAGAATGGTCTTTTGAGCTACACAACTGCAGAACTAGAACAAATTTCCTCTACACAGACTCATGAAGAAAGTTTCACTAGTGAATACAATTGAAAAACTTTTATCCTGAAAACACAAACTTTCCTTATAATACTAGGAATTTTTATTTCATTTTTTTCTTAAAAAGAGATCTGTGGGAAACTTGTACAACTGATTTTGAGGCATTTCCTCTTTGGTCTTGCAAGATGCTATTTTTAAAGGAGAAATCATGTGCAGCAAAGGATCTTTGAAGGTATATTTCTTGTATAAAAGACTTATTTTGTCACAAGCAATTAATAAGTTATCTGGCTTTGTTCAGGTTTATCATTTTCTTTTATTTTTCTTATTTATCAGTTACAGAGGTGTTAAGGAAATTTTCTTGAAGTATTTCTTGTGTATTTGATACTTAAATCATATGGCTGAAACTTTATTCAAGTGCCTCCTTGAGTTTTCTTTTGTCACTTTGTAGAATGGCTTGTTAAGGGTCTCTTTTTGGTAGATGTGTCATAGGCTATATAACATTCAGTTCCACATCGTGCAACATTTTCTATGGAGCTTGTGTATTTATAGCTACTATACTGTACCTTGTTAAAGACAGATGGCAATGAAGCCAACTGGGAATTTCTTTCTTCCTTTGTTCACTGGCCTTTTATGACTCACAACATCAGATGTAGAAGAGCACCAAAAGATATTGAATCAAACACAACAGAACGAAATGATTCTAAGTTCAGAAAATATAGGTTGTATCTGCTTCATAAATAAATGAAATGTATGTTACAAATAGATGGTCAAAAACTTGTTGTAGACAACAATATAATTGCACTGAAAGATGAAAATTATGGAAAAAAAATGTAATTTAGAAACTGAATATCTGGAATTGTCATTTGCATATTGTGAATTCTAAAATATTTGTGAACATTCTCTCATATACAATCTTTTTTATTCCTCAGGCTCCATTAAATCTGCCCCGAAGAAGCTCAAGGACCAAGATTTTTGCCTGAAAGTTACCTGTAAGTGTAAGAACATTTTACAGTTGCTGATTAAAACTGGCTGGCTTTCTGAATACAGTAGTAGCTTTTTAATAATAAACTGAATAATAATTATCATCACAAAGAGAATGATACATGATGTTTCCACCTTCCTCAATCCCACCCCCTAGACTTTGAGATGCCTAAGAAACTTTATATAAGGCTTTGTGCTAACACAAAGCTTATGTTAACATAACATTTCTGCTAAACTCTATGTCAATTTATTTCAAAAGTTAATGAAACAATTGACAAAATCAATGGTATCTATAATGGTGATCTTTTTCATTTGGATTGTTTTGCCATTGTCTAGAAGAGAGAGCTGACATTAGTATTACTTTACTGCAGTGGAAGAGAAACTGAAGGTCACTTACATGCCACATTTCAATGAACTGTTTGCTGCACAAAATAAAAGTTGCTAGCATGGTAACAATAATTACTGTAGTCTTCTGGCCTCTGACAAAATATTAGCACTGGGAGGTGCTGCTATTGTTTAAGGTTGAGCACTTCAGCTGTAGCAGGAATTTTTGTTTATTTTGCTTTTCAAAGAACATTCAAGGACTACTGAGAATAGCAGGACTTGGGATTGGTTGTATTTATTTTATTCACAGCCGTGTTTGGTTTGACACCTGCACACAACAATTACTTCTTGAGCAGATGATCATGTAGAATAACACTTCTAAGATCTTTTTTATTCAGACACTACAAGCAGTGGACAGAGATTTCATACTTCTGGAAGTTAAAAACTAGATGAAAGACCTGAAAGATTTTTCAAAGCTCTATTTTTGCTATGTTATACAATGTCTATGAGGAGATTTATAACAGTCTGAGACGCTGTATTGAGTTGAAGTAGTTGTTACTGAGAGATTTCTGAAAAGGAATATTGCAAAGGTGTACTAGAAAGTAAAGATGGGAGTTGAGGACAACATCACCTCTTACGAAAGAAAAGACATCATGTTATGCTTGAACTGATATATTCTAGACTTGTTCAATTGCAAGACATAAATCCACTAAAAATCCATTAAGAGTTATGTTGGACATGTCTCTTTTACAGATACAAGAAGAATCAGAAAGGAAGGGATACTTGCGAGGTGAAGGTGCCAAAAAACAATGTATGATTGATCAAACCATAAATCAGAGTGTGGACATGAAATTGGATCAAAGGAGCTAGTTAGGAAGGAATCATTATATCTGAATTTTATTGAGACACCTGAGTGGAATGAAGACAAAAGCTATAATAAAATAAACTTCACACAAGTAGGCAAATAATTATTTTAATGGATATTTGGGGGATTTTTCTCACTGAAAATATCAAATATTTATTCCTTTGCCTGATTCTCAGCAATTTATATTTTTAAATCAATAATTGGACTTAGTGTTTTACCCTTTAAACTGGGGGAGTATAGGAGCTTCACAGAATCACAGAATGACAGAATCACATAATCACAGGATGGCTGAGGCTAGCAGGAACCTCTGGAGGCCACCTGGTTCCACCCATGATCAGGCAGGGACTCCCAGAGCAGGGTGCTCAGTACTATGTACAGGTAGCTTCTAAAGATCTTCAAGGAAAAGCCTTTCTGGACACTGTACCCATGCTCCATCACCCACATGGTAAAGAAATGTTTCCTGATATTTATACATGGAAATTTTACCATTGTTCCAATTCATATGGAAAAAGTTTGTACGTGACTCTCCCATACACATGGTGTACCTCTGACAGGCTACACAAGTTACAAAGGGCAATCTACCTTAGTAGCTTTGTAAGCAGTAACAAAATCCTCATGTGAAGCCAAGAGTCCCCAAGAGTTTACACATATATTATCCTTCTAAAAATATGTTTTCAATTTTTCAGCTGAAATATTAATATCTGTTGTTGGTGACCAAAATGGTATTTTCCTGTGATTCAAAAATCCACCATAAAAGCAGAGTTGTTCAGTTTCAGTACTCCATGTTTTTCATGACTCCTTTGTCCCATCACATGGTTGTATCACACCACCACACTGCAGTGCTTTTATCTAAGGAAGCTGCCTGGATTCACATCTTTTTTCAGGATAGAAGAGACAATTTATTTTATTCGGTGGCTTCTTAGCCCTTTCCCTCCAGTTCAATCCTCTAGCATGAATCGAAATAAATCTTTTATTAGATAGTTATAAAATACTGCTTGAAACTATGAGTATTTAGAGAAGTGCCATTTTCCAGTTACTGTCTGCTTAATATTTTTACCCGAGTGTGAAATATGCACATTTTGAAACATAATGAGTTATTCTTTTTCCAATGAAGATTAAAAAAGTAGAGATCAAAAGTTAGTGTAGCCATTGGCTATTAGGTAAATGAGATATGATTTTATCCTATGAATGACTGTTATAGCAGTCAGAATCAAATTTAGAGGAAAGGTAAAATGACTTAATGATGATATAGGATTACTGTAAAGCACACCATTCTTCACTGCAATACTTTCACTTTTTAGAAGTCCCTAGAAGTAACATCTGCATGAATAAAGAAGATAAGAATATATATATATATATATATATATTACAGCATCTAAGTATATATCTGTTCTCTGTTCTAGGAAAAAAAAAAAAAAAAAAAAGTACATTATCTGTTAAAAGAAGTACAAGAATCAAATATTCAAAGTGGTTGTTTGAAATAGCTTTTAAAAATCATTTTGTTATCACTGTGCTTGAGAAAATCTGTAGAGTCTTAGGTTCCTTATATGAAAAAAATATCTCCATTTCCTGGTTCAGCTAGGATAGAGTTAATTTCCCTCACCTGGCTGCTCCGGTGCTGGGACACCAGAGTCAATTGTATGGAATTAGAGAGCAGAGAAGACAGGTGGCTGGGATCCCTTGGTAGAGATACAGGCGTTGACAAAGCAGTTGGAGATGGAGCACAACCTTACAGCCTCTGGAGGTGTCTCCTGGCAGCTGTGAAGGAAAGGTATCCCTTCAAGGAAGATCTTATATGTCTACCAGGCAAGTGGACCACTATGGAGAAGGGAATCCAGTATCTGAGGGAATTAGCCATACAGGACGTGATTTATAGGGACCTGGTGGCAACATGTCACCCCAGAAAGAATTGAGTCAGACAATGGGACTCATTTCTGAAACAACCTTATAGACATTTGGGCCAAAGAACATGGCATTGAGTGGGTGTATCACATCCCCTATCATGAACCAGCTTCCAGGAAAGTTGAGCGAATGGACTGTTAAAGACAACACTGAAAGCAATGGATGCTGGGACATTCAAAAACTGGGACACACATTTCACAAAGGCCACCTGGTTAGTCAATACCTGCCCAATCAAACCTGTTACGTACTATAGAAGGGGATAGTTCCTGTAGTGCACATTAAGAGACATGCTGGGTAAGACAGCCTGGGCTACTCCTGCCTCAGGAAAAGGCAACCGCATTCATGGAATTGTTTTTGCTCAGGGACCTGGATGCACTTGGTGGGTAATGCAAAAGAATGGGGAGGTCCAATGTGTACCTCAAGGAGATTTAATATTGGGTGAGAATAGCACATGAGTTGAATTGTATTATGTTTATTATTATATAATACTATATGCCATCACTACTATGATTGCAATATGTCAATGTCCTATTAATAGTATCACAGCAACAGTCACACAGCTAATAATGAATGAATTTTGATAGAAAAGGACAAGCACAGCGATGAGGTGGAACACAAACAGGCTTCAACATGTGACAATCCAACATCACACACCATCTCTTCTGCCCTGAAAGACTGCGGTGACAGATGGAGCCCGAAGTTAGTCATGGACTATGCAAACTCAGTGAACATTCTATATACTATAGATGAAAATGGTGATTAATTAGAATGTATTGGAAAGGGTGTAACCTGAGCATGACATAAATGGTATGGAATAAAAGGTGGATATATGTCCTGGTTTCAGCTAGGATAGAGTTAATTTCCCTCCTAGTAGCTGATAGTGTACTATGTTTTGGATTAGGATGAGAAGAGTGTTGATAACATGCTGATGTTTTAATTGTTGCAGAGCAGTGCTTACACTAAGCCAAGGACTTTTCAACTTCTCACTCTGTCCTGCCAGCGGGCAAGCTAGGGGTGCAGCAGGAGCTGGGAGGGGACAGACCCAGGACAGCTGACCCAAACTGGCCAAAGGGGTATTCCATGCCATCCGATGTAATGCTAAACAATATATAGGGGTGGCTAGCTGGGTTTGGGGGGGCCAGCTGCTCAGGGATAGGCTGGGCATCGGTCATCAGGTGATGAGCAATTGTATTGTTCACCACTTGTTTTGTACACATTATTAGTAGTAGTACTATTATCACTATTATTATTATTATTTTCCTGTCTTAATAAACTGTCTTTTTCTCAGCTCCCAGGCTTCACTTTCCATTTCTCTTCCCCATCCCAGAGAGGGAGGGAGGAGGGTGAGCAAACGGCTATGTGGTGCTTAGCTGCTGGCTGGGTTAAACCACAACACTCCAGAATAAAAATAAAGAAAAAAAAATAAAGAAAGATAGAGTGTTAAGTATTAGAAAATTACTATGATGTGGTCTCATTACAAGTTTAAAATAATTCACTGGAGAATGCTCTGAAATACAAGCTACCCCACCATCTGGTTGATCATTTATAAGTCATTTAGGTTTGAAGGAAATTCAGATCTCTAATCCAAAAATCCTGCTCAAAGTAGAGTCAGATGTGAGTCAGTTTGCCCAGAGCTTCATTTAACTAGGACTTGAAAACCTTCTTGGTACAGGCTACTTAGTGCACAGCACACATTAAATTCAGGATAGTACTTTTTGTATTTAATAATAGACATCTTTATGCTAAGTAAATAGCCAAACCTTGCTAGGCCAAATGAAAACAAAACAAAACAAAACAACAGCACAAAACAAAACCAAACAACCAAACAAAAAACAACCACGGAGTATTAGGGAGTATTACTCATCCAAAGGTAATTTACATATTCATCTAAAAATAAGATGGATTATTCTTTAGAATAATCTTCATTATCTTCTATATTAGTAGAGAAATTCATACTCTACTGAATAAAAAAGAGAAAATAGAAAATAAGCTTAAACTGAGAACATAATTTTTAGCTGACTTAAGTTAGGTGAGGTGAATCTTACACTATATGAATTACAAAGTATTGTTTCTGATGGTACCACTGTGACTCTCTAGGGAACCTGCTTTGGCAGGGGGGTTGGACCCAATGATCTCTTGAGGTCCTTTTCAACCTCTACAGTTCTGTGATTCTGTGACTTATAATAACCATTGAAAACATCAGTATTTTAATCTCTTTTTTGCAATATGATGAAAGCTGTGGGCATGAAATATCAAATCGTTCAGACTGGAAGAAGCATCAGGAGGTCTCTAGCACAACCTCTGTCTGGAAGTAGAAATGCCACCAACTTCAGACCAGCATGCTCAAGGCTTTAGAAAGTTTTTTAGTTGGATCCTAAAAAACCTTCAAGCATAGAGGCTGCACAGCCCCTGCTGTTCATTCCTCATTCTGCATGTATTAGTGTAGAGGCATTTCAAGTGTGCCAATTCCCCATTACAAGATTGACAGCTTCCCTCGTAATGCTGTTCTGCGGGCATTTCTTTCTTTCTATGCCTATGCTTGAAGTGTTTCCACTTGTTTTACTGATGACTCTGTTCCATCTGTTCCTATCACCCTGAGCTCTTGGCTTGCCTCAACGCACAACTTCCTCACTTGTGTGTTGAGGAATCTCCAGCTCCCACAATGTTCCCAGCTCTCCATACGAAGTTGTCCAGCCCATCGAGAAAGACATTTTTGCCCAACTAAGTAAGGTGGATCCTATCTCTTCCAAGATGCTGCTGACTCTCAAAAAGTCATATGGTTGTATAACCTGAAACCCTGCTGCAAACACCAGCTACACAACCAATTGTTGACCCATAAAATCTGCCAAGTCTTCCTAAAGCCCTTCCATCTCACTGGCAGGATCAAGGTAAACACTATCTAGGTCCCCATGCCCTTGACCACTAGCCCCAGAGTCCTGTAGTCATACTTGATAATTCTCAGGTCACCTGTGTCCATACTGTTGGTACCTATGTAGAGGAGCTGTAGAGACTAATAGGTTGGATTAGGCCCAGGTAAACTCTCCACAAGATACTGAATGCAAGCCACAGCAAACCTCCCTAGATGACAATTTAGGACAGAAGATATGGGTTCCTGTTCCCTGCTTAGTGATTTTTCTACCATTATCACTTGATACTTCTAGTGGTCCTAAGTAGCTCAGAGATGCTTTTTGACAGCACTACCAGATCCTCTTCAGCTACAAGGGCAGTGAACCTGTTCTGCAACTGAAAGTCATCAAGTGGAGTACACTGTCATACAACGATGAAAGGATCCTGCTAAACTGCAGCTGTTAATCAAGCATACACGTGTTTGTTCTGCAGAGAATAACAGAAGACCTTTAGGAATTGATAGGAGGGAAAGAGAGTGAAAGAGATATTAACAGTTGCTCTGGCTTGGATTTTTAGCATGTTTTCTAGGACAGATGTTACAATTAAAACTAAAGTATACAGAGAGATCTGTCAGTGCATCAAATAATGGAGGACAATACTACCAGCAATTACCTGCCAGCTAGCTGCAAACAATAGTCTGCCAGATAAGTAAAACTGTATTTCATGTTAATGATCCATTTGCAGAACATGCCACTGCTTGATTTATGGTAAATTGAGAAATAATTACTACAATGCATATTACCTTGTTGGTTATAGCTGGAATGAAGTAGAGATATGCTCTTCTCTGTGATGCTAGTGTAAACACTACATTCCAGTTGCAGTTAAACAACAAAATCATGTATTTCATACAGATAGAGGAGGTAGAAAAATCAAAAATTCACATTAAAAAAAAAAAAAAAAAAAGCAGAAATCTATGTCTATCTAAATACTAAAGGATGATTTCACAGCTTCATTCCTCCATGAGTCCCCTAACATCCACCTTCTATTATTAAAATAAAAGCAACAATATGCTGAAGTATCTTATGTTAGGTTACTGATACTGTGCTGGTACAAGTGGGCCATGTTTATTTCAATATCTCTCTTTAATTTAGTAGGATATTGAGATAGATATGAAATTACTACTCTCAAGCAGCAATAATATCTTTTTTTAAAACTCTCTGAGAAGGTTGAGTACTTTGAACATTTATTTGTGTTTGCATGCTTTCTAATTTCTAGATAATGCTAAGAGAACTTTAGCCTGAAAATTATTAATTTTACAACTTAGGGAAATGAGAATTCCACATACCAGGGATAGATGTGACCCCAATGCAAATAGGGTTTGAGTGAGTAAGTCTCCCCTCCCCTTCTGTGCAGGCAAGTTTATGTGTTTGGGTGAAGCAGAAAGATACTGCATTCTAGCAGCAGTATACTCACTCAGAAAGCTGGTAAAGCTTTGAAGGGTCTGTAGTTTCTTGTTCTGTCCTTGGGTTTACATTGCCGGGCCTGGCATCCAGGACATAGTCGTGAAGAAAGAGCCTTCAAGGACAACTGGGGAAAGTCATGAAGTTCTGGCTTCCTTGCCTACATTAGCTTCCATGTAACTTATGTGTACATTTGTGACGTATACCAAATAGGTTTCCAATACAGTGTAATATGGCTGAGGAGTCAAAACAGGTGTCATGTGCCACCTACAGGGAGGTGTGGGAGTGATGCAGTTTCACAAACCCCCTCAGTGTGGACTAAGGTGAAATAACACTCAAGGTCCATGCATAAACAACAATATTAATAGGAACACAGAGAACAAATATTCTGTTAATGTTGGCATTCCCTACACAGTTATATACATCTGAGTTATGTGGCTTTATGGAATATCAAGCTGGCATTACTTGGCAGCTTTGATGGAAAGAGAAATAGAGAGGAAAAGAAAGAAAAAATGGAGAGATCACCGGTCCTGTATCCAGTATCAGACCTGCCAACAGGGGTAGCTGCTGTAGAGTGAGTCCCCCTGAAGATTTGTACATGCCCCTCTTTATTGGCCCTGGATCTGGTGGTTGAGACACCAGTACATTTCCATACCTTCAGGGCAAATCAAGAGGAGTGATGCCAGGGCCCTCCCCATGACTTTCCCCACGTCTCTCAAGGGAACAGTACCTGGGCTCACAGCACAGTCACATGGAACTTGTGGAATATCCTTATAACAGGATAGTAAAACCATGAGTGTTTAAGTGCTTTTAGAGCAGTTTGAGTACAGTTTGACTCAGAAATTTCAGTTTTTTGTTTTGTTTTGTTTTGTTTTTCTCTCAGTAAGGTGTTTCTGAGCATTTTAATTAACCTCTGTAATGAAGAGACAAGAAGAATTACATATTTTGTATGTTTGGAATATTTTAATTAGTTCTTGGAATATGAACAATTGAAAATGCTAATTTAAATTTCCTTATGCTGCTGTACTGCATTTAAGTGGAAAGATCCTTAGAGATGAAATTGGATAAACATTTAAGGAAAAGGTACAAGCTGTTTTAGGTGTGCCTCTAGATCTAATAATGTTTCTTCATCTGAGTCATTCTAAAGGTACCTTGCACAGCAGCACAATCAGGAAGTAAATTAACCTTTGCAAATGGTTAATTTAGGGAGAGAAATTGGGACAGGGAATATAGCAGCTGTGATGGGGAGAGAGAAAAATATTATTCAGTCAGTGAAGATATGTACATTCTAAAATGAGGGTATTGCCATCAGCCTGGGCCTTTTGTACTCTGTAGGCTTCTGTAGCCTTCTTTTAAAGGTTATTATTTACCTTTTCTTGGTGTTCTCTAAAGTAATGTTAGTTGCAAGTACTGTAGGCAATGTTGTGGAAGAACTCAAGTAGGCTGGTGGCTGTACAAGCACAGATATCCACTGGTCTTCCTATTTTGAAGACCTAAATCCTGAACTATAGAACACACAAGGGAGCAAGCAGTACCTTTGGACATATTAGTTGTATGGGGTGTATCCCCCATTCATAGAGTTTACTGAATACATCTATAATCTGATGGTGTTTTGGTTAAATGCCTGATGTTAAGTAGGAGAAATCACTGCATCTAATTATGTTCCTTGATATTTCAGAGATTGAAATGGGTTCAGGCTATGAAAATGGACTACCTTTTCAGATGATCTTTAACATAATGCCTTTCCTCTGTTCATGAAAACTAGGAAGGCAAAGGAAAACACATTACCAGGGGATTCAAAGAAATGGAACATTCACAATCCCACTAATCAGTGCTGCATATTTATAGAAACCATATTTGAGAAAAACGTATTTTTCATTAGAATAAAGGTTTTCTTCAAAGCACACTGCAACTAATAGAGGTCTTTGCTTATATTACATTTTAGATCCAGATGTAAAGAAAAATAAAATATATATAGGATGCTTTGTTACTTGCAAAGTCCAAACTTCATCTATATTTCAATTCTGCTTCAGTTTTTCAATAGAGCTGGAAGCAACAGAAAGTCTACAGAGTACTTTACAGTGTTTTTTTCTTCTAGAGCTTTTTCGTATTGTACTGCCTTATTTTTGTTTATAATTAAGAGTATTCACTTTGTGGACAGCATCACAATAATGTAAGTACTTATGAAATAATGCATGACCCTGCCGCAGATGTTTGATCCAGTGTAGGATCACTACTCTGTATTAAATTCAATAGAATCATAGAATGACATGTGTTGGAAGAGACCTCATAGATCATCTAGTTTGAACCCCACTCTTTTAGTTGACTTATGTTTTTGACAGGCAATGCCTTCGATTTAAGTAAGAAGAAGAGAAACCATACACGGCACAGTTTCTATGGTACAATACTCTGCCTTTGGAATAAAAATAATAAAGCTAGAGATGGCAAGCTGCTTAATTCAGTACATTTGAAACTACTGCTTGATAACTGGTAACAGTACTGTTGATAACTGTACTAAAGTCATCTGGAGTTTGAAACAAGTTACAATATTATTGCTAGATCCCTTCCACTCTACCAAAACAAGTAGTGACATCATCCTAAAAAGTACATCTCACTTACTCTTTATCATCGCTGTAGCAACATGCCAGGATAAATCCTCAGCTGTTATAAATTATCACAGCTCCACTTAATCCATGAGGCTGACATGACAGGATCGCTAGATTGTTGTTAAAAGCATTTAACTTGCTACAGCAGTAGGCATGTGGCCTGCTTGTCATTTCACTTTTGGAGACCCTTGAAATAATGCAATTTGATGTCATCACTATTGTATCACAAAGATATGATTATATACTCTTTTATTTAGTTAGTTAGTTATACTTTCTGTATAAATTGGATTTCTTGACCAGATTTCAGCATTTAAAACATTTCTCATATGTTCTATTAATAAGCAATGATTAAAATATTTATTACAAAGTATTATCACCAATGTGAAACTGCCATTTATTTTACTCAGTGGATCTGATCCCTTTCTTTGAAAAATGTAACATATACCAGTATTATCCCCAATCCTATATGCATTTCACAAATTGCAGGAACTTGATTTATTTGTAAATCAAGTTCAAAATATTGTTATTATTTATACACATTTATACAGCATCACTTGTAAACTATTCTTGCATGGACTTTACTTTCATTATCTTTGACAAATAATCTGAGTAATAGCTCTTTGGGATAGTATATCCATGTGGGTTATTTTTTTCCTATCAATACTGTCAGCAGTCACCTTGTAGGGCTGTTCAATATGTTACATCACTGTGACACTGTTATGCAGAATATTTTCAGACATTCCCTTTTCACATCAGCATTAACTGAGCTGATGTCAATTAGCATCATGAAACAGACACATTTTGATAGTCCTTCATTAGGAGTAATAAGTGCATCATCCATTAGAGTCAGTAACAAATAAGAAAGTCAGTCTCTTTTGAATAGAATGAAATAGTTCAGTTGGAAGGGATCTTTGAAGACCATCTAATCCAACTACCACTTTTGTGTGTGTGTGTGTGTGTGTGAAATACAAAACTGGTTTAGTCCATGAAAAAGTGTCACTAGGTCAGCTTTTTCTTTATTAATGAAACTCATACATCATTTACATTAATGAATAGGAAAATCTTTCCAGTGCCAAATCCATCAAAGAGTTTCACATTTACCAACTTATGTCTGCTACTGTGCCAAGAACATTCTTTCAGTACAAAAATGTATACAATAGCATGATTGTGCCTTGTCTCTCCTTGGCATATTCATTAATAACTCATCCTGAACAATATGGTAGTAATAACATATTTTTATCAGCTGTAACCAAATTAGCTTTTGCCTAGGAATAAAAGTACAAAATTGGCTATTCACAGAAAAGGGCTTTGTCTTATTATTCTGAGATAGACAACTGCTAGTGGCTTGGGACTTTACTGATATCCTTGATGTAATTTGAAGACATTGAGCTATGGTATGCATTGACTTTGAAGGCAATCTGAGAGAGCAAACACAATTAAGTTTTGACTTAATAGCAACTCTTTACTAATGTGCAGTTCATACATTTCTAAAAAATGCATTAATGTCAAAGGCAGCAAATATTGATAACTCCTGATATAATTACCTGTGATATCAGCCTGGGCTAGGTAATAACTTGATTTAGAGTCAAGTTTGTTTTTAAAGATATGAGATTTGTGATATTTGTCTAACATTATTTTTCTACTTTTAAAGGTATCTGATGGACAATGCAGGAATATTCACTATTAATGAATATTTTACATGACAAATACATTCATCTAATGAATAAATACCTTTTCTAACTTATACCCTTGATAACTCCTAGAATATCTTTCCAGAAATGTTTGATATTTTGATATACTTCCTAAAACACATTTCTGTACTTTTACAGAACAGTTTTTCCTAGATATTTGAGGCAGTTTTCCTAATATGTTTCCTAATATAATTTCAAAAATTTCTATTAAAAAAAAAAAAAAGAAGAATGAAAATATTTACATTCAGGAAAAACAAAACCAAAATAATATTTTTGGGGAAACAAACAAAAACAACAGCAACAAAAAATCCTTTCCTCCATAATAGTATTTCCAAAACTAGATGACACTTTCCTGGAATTTGAAAGTTCTTCAGTGACACATGAAAGCTTTCAACATCATTCTAACATAGCTTAATTGTATTGTAAGTGACAAAACTTATGCCATCTCCACTGATAATTAACAGTCCACCTTGAGTTCACATACTCTGCTGAGCCTAGATAAAGGAAACTCCTTGCTTAACTCACTGAATGCCTGAAGGCTTGTTGAGAGAGCTACATGCCCTGGACTGACACAAGCACAGTGATATGCCTGATTTCTTGGACACTGTAGCCATTCACCTGTCAATTGGCAACAAATCACACAGGCTTCACTTGACAACAATAATGATACTGAATTATCCATCATCTCTTAAATAAAGCCATTACAACTGCTCTGAAATGATTATTCACTTGCACCTAGCTTCAAATATTCAATATTTCCATCCTATTGCTGCTTTCTCCTGGCAAGATTTTCCTCTGCAAAAGCAACATATTAACTGTCTTCCCTTGAATTTTCAGTATATGTAGGCTGCATTGTGCATGGTGTTATTTGTCACAGTGTCACAAAGTGCACAGATAACTTACAAGACAGAATCACAGAACAGCTAATTTTAGAAGGGTCTTCTGGGTTTCATCTGTTCCAACTCCACTACTCAGGCAGAGCCAATTAGAGCAGGTTGCCCAGGACCATATCCAGATGGCTTTTGAAGATCTCCAAGGAGAGAGCCTCCACAACCTCTGTGGGCAACCTATGACAGTGCGAACTCCATCTGGCTGGGATGGAGTTAACTTTCCCCACAGCAACCCACATATTGTTGTGCTCTGCACTTCTAGCTAGAACAGTACTGTTACCACACCAATGTTTCGGCTGAGCTGTGCTGGCACTGCATTAACACCATCTCTCCACTAACGGCTCCCAACAAAGACCAGTAGGCTGTGGGAGGGCAAGAGGTGGGGACGGGACATCATCAGGACAGCTGATCTAAACTGGCCAAAAGGATATTCCATACTGCATGACATCAAACTCAGCAATAGAAGCCAGGGAAGGAGGAAGAGGAGGAGAAGGAGGGTCTTTTGGTCTTTTGTCATTTGTCTTCCTGAGCTATCACTCATGTATTGAGGCCCTGCTGCCCAACAGGTGGCTGAAGATCACTTGCTGATGAGAATAATTGTTTTCTCCCCTTGCTTCTGCATGTTGTTTTTTTTTTTTTTTTGATTTTTTTTTTGATTTTTTTTCTTTTAATTAAATGCAACTTCTCACAGCTCAGGAGCCTTTCTCTTTTTTTCTTTTATGAGAAAATCATATTTTCTCACCCTGTCATTCTAAGGAGAGGGAGTGAGAGAGTTGTGTGGTGGAGCTTAGCTTAGCTTGTGGTTAAACCACCACAAGTACTCAGTCACATATACAGTATAGAAGTGTTTAAATTTAAGTTTGCATTTGCAAAAAAAAAAATCCATGGGATAGATTTGATGGCAAGACAGCACAGAAGTAGTTCAACTAGCTTAAATTACTAGTCTTGGGTAATAGAAGCAACACTTCTGCACAATACAGTCATAGCTGGGCTTGCTATGACTGACAAATGAGATTTGTAGATGAGATTTGTGATGTGTAGATGACAAATGAGCACAGTAAATCAAACAAGGTAATATACCCTGTACTTTGAGCTTCTCAGGAGCCTCATGTTCCTGGTCCAGACAAATTCAGCTCAGGGGTGGCCAGCCTCCAGACAAATCACAGCAGATACAATAGTTGTGGTTTTCTCTGTTACTATTCACAGATCCACCTTAAAGTAACCGCTAGCTCCCCAGGACTCCTGGATATAGAATGAGAAGCTGGTAATTATGGGGAGTCTGTGACAAAAAGCCCATTTCATAATAAATTGAAGGTTCCTTCCTCTCTTCATGTTGTAGCTCATTTCTGAAACTACCAGTGTTTACACAGCATTAAGAGTAATAGACAATTAGGTGCAGAAATACAGTTTTGCTGCATTTGTTTATTAGGCATGTGTTTATTTGGCTCCCTGATATTTGCATAGATTAAAAATTAGAGACTGCAGAGAGTTGAGAACAGCTTTTGCATAACTTATTATTGATATTCAGTAACTAAACTATCCTCATCCTCTGGTTTGAATATAATGTAACTGCAGATTTAGTCATGCTGAATACAAACAGAGGCTTCATTCATGGTATGAACATCTGAATCATTCCCTTATGCTCATCCACATTGTTAAAAGTGAGCTGTCATTAGCAAACACAACACTGATACAACTGCAATAATTCAGATTCTGATTATATTTATGAAAGCTTCATTGTATCAATTAGCAAAGCTATATTAGGCAAACAAAATTCAGTATCCTAGAACTTATTGTGGAAATATAATAGTACATTTCTGCCCTCACATAATAAAAGAACTTTTTTTTCCCCCTATTTAAATAGACTGTTAAAAGGAAATGCTTTCTCTTCTCCCTGCTGCCCTCATTATCTATGCAATACAGAAGAACAATAATATACAAATTCCCTTTAAAGTATACACTTCAGAGAACTTTTACTTCATTTTCCTTGGGGATATTATTAAAATACAATGCTGATGCAGTGTGGATTTAGCTAGATGTTTGATTTATTTTCAAGATAACTAGTACCAAGTGTATGTTTACACATACATGTATGAAATGAAAAGGGATTTATTGAACGATACAAATGATATCTTGTAGGCTGGTTAAAGCCAAGAAACTCAGAAATAAGGTGAAAAATCCTTATCAAGCCTCGTTATGTCTATTTATTGCATTTCTTATGGTATCTGAGAAAACTCACTGCTCTGGGAGCCCCAGTGAAGCCCAGTAACAAGCCAAGATACAGTGCTTTGAACTGAAACTTAGCTTGAATGTTGTATACCTTCAGAAGTATATACTTGAACCATAAACTCAAATTAACTTCTTTTTTTCTTTTTTTTTTTTTTTTCTTTGAAGTGAGAGTGGCATTCTTAACCAATACATGCCTGTGGGACCAGGTAGGATGGATACCCAAGTGCTGAGAGAGACAGTAGATGTCATTGTGACACTGCTTCCTATCACCATTAAGAGGTTGTGAAGATCAGGAGAGGTCCCCAACAACAGAAGAAAGGAAAATTTTGCACTTATCTTCAAAAAGGCAAGATGAATGAGTAAGGATACAACACATTATATCCGAATTGATTTGTGTGGATGGGTGGAATAGCAGGAGGGTGAAAATCTGACTGGATTGTTAGGCTTTAGGTAGTAGTTACTGTTTAGTCCTATACTTGCAAATCATTTACAAGAAGAGTTCTCCAGGGCTCTGCCCTAGTACCTGTTCTGTTTAAAATCTTTAGGGTGACCTGGAAGATGAGACTCTTATTGAGTCTGAATAACAAACTAAATTTCAGGGACGACGTCAGTCAACGTGCTTAGGGGCTGGGCTCCCTGACAGCTTGCAGCATGACTACTAGACTTGTCTGACTAGTGGTCTCCAGTGTAATTACACCAAACTAGCTGGTTTGATGAAGCTTGAACAAGAGCGAATGAACTCAGCTCATTCTGTAACAATTTTATGCATCCTTTCAATGTTCTCATGAAATGCAGAGATAAAATATTATCACACGAATGTATATATATATATATGTATATATTAACAATCTGCAAACATTTACTCCATAGGGAAACAATTTTATTGAGGGAATGGAAGTATTACTGAGTAAAGTTAGTAACATGAGAATTATGCTAAATATTATTTATCCATACATAGATATATCATTGTATAGGGAGCAAAAGAATAATTAGTTTGGAATTATTTGTTTTAAAGGGGTGAAGTATAAACTTTATCAAAGAAAGTAGAAAATCTTGATACAGTAATATTCAAGATTTCTCAAAGCTGATTTATTACAACTCAATATTAACAGTTAGCAGTACATTTAATGAGTAACTTAATTAGGAATCTTTACAGATTGTGGTTTAAGTTATTAACTTTGAAAAAGTGTGGAAGGAGTGTATTCTAATGTTTATTCAGCACTAGCTTCCTCTATTTTAGTGCAAGCAACATCAAAAAGGAAGGTAAGAAGATGGACTTTTAAGGGTTCTTTTAGTTCACAGGTTCTTTCATGCACCTGATTTTTGAAGACATGGTTTGAAAAGATTTCTCATTTAAACATTCTCATAATTTCTTTTGGTTTCTCCATTTCAGTCTTCCAGCAAGTTTTCTTCTGTTTTCAATTTCTTTTTCTTCATCACTTTTTAGTCTGAGCTTCCAGAAGAGCATATCAGTCCCTCTTTCCTCTAGCATCTAACAATCCAATGAAAAAAGTAAGGCAATTCATCTCCCTATTACATATTGTATGCTTTTTCTTTTCACAATCTCATATTTTTCCCCACTCAAAGGAGAAAAAAAAAAAAAAAAAAGTAAAATCTGTTTTTAAGATTTTTACAATGTACTCAACACCTAAGGTGAAAACATTATTACACCATGTCCAAAGACATTCCTACTTTAATTCACCAGTTAGTAAAATAAACTAGAAGAGCAAATATACACACACACACACGCACACACATATATATATATAAAGTGACCCCACTCTCCCATTCTCTAGCTCTCTGACATGGAGCTGTTGAGTCATTTGTACTAGTTAAATGCCTTATGTTCCATTTGCTTCTTCCTAACTCTTACCTTTAGCTTTTTTCTCACAAGTGGTAATTATATTTTGCTCTAAGGCTGGTTGTGCATGGGAGAAGTTCTGCAGATGCGGTTAGCACAGTGCTTGGCTTGAGCCATTCAGTCTTCAGAGAGGTAGTGCCTATTAGCCTAGCCCTCTGCTTATACTTTGAGCTGGAAACTCATTCATGTCTGTCTGGATTGAAGTGTGAACCGAATGACTGCATGGTGAACCATGAAATACAGAGTACACAAACCCAACAGCACCTTGGGGCATGTGTAGTGGGTTTATGTGGCCAGGTTTTGGTAGCAGGGGGCCATAGGCGTGGTTTCTGTGAGAAGGATCTAGAAGCTGCCCCATGTTTGGTAAGGGCCCCACTGCTGACCCAAGCCAAGCCAATAAGCAATGTTGTTTTGCGCCTCTGTGAGAGCATATTTAAGACAGGGAAAAAAAATGCTGCGCCACACAGCAGCTGGGAGAGTGAGAGGAGTGAGGAACAGCCTTGCAGGCACCGAGGTCAGTGAAGAAGGAGGGGGAGAGGTGCTCCAGGCGCCGGAGCAGAAGTCCCCTGCGGCCTGTGGTGAGGACCATGGTGAAGCAGGATGTCCCCCTGCAGCCCATGGAGTACCACGGTGGAGCAGGGTTCCATGCTGCAGCCCGTGGAGGAGACCACGGTGGAGCAGGTGGCCCTGCACCGATGGAGGCTGCCACCTGTGGAAGACCCCTGCTAGAGCAGATTCCAGGCCGGACCTGTAGCCCGTGGAGAGGAGCCCACACAGGAACAGGTGACCTGGCATGAGCTGATGCCTGTGGGGGAGCCAGGTTGGAGCAGTTTTCTCCTGAGGGATAGACCCCATGGTACAGACCCATATCTGGAGCAGTTCTGGAAGAGCTGCTGCCTGTGGGAAGCCCACGCTGGATCAATTCATCAAGGACTGCATCCCATGGGAGGGACCCTACAGCACAGGGGACGAGAGTGACCGAGAAGGAGCGGCAGAGAAGAAGCGCTGTAGACTGACCATAACCCCCATTCCCCCGTTCCCCTGCGTCGCTCAGGGGGAGGAGGTGGAAGAGGGTGGATGGTGGTGGAAGGTGCTTTTGGATTCTTTCCTTTGTTTCTCACTTCTCTAGCTTGTTAGTAATAAACAATAAATCTTACTATCTCCCTATGCCAAGTCTGTTTTGCCTGTTACAATAATTACTGCATGATCTTCTTGTCCTTATCTCAACCTTTGAGCCCTTTTCATTGTATTTTCTCCCCATTCCTCTTTGAGGAGGGGGAGTGAGAGAACGGCTGTGGTGGAGCTCAGCTGCCCACTCGAGTGGAACCACCACAGCATGACACAGCAAACCCCAAACTTCTCATTCCCAAGGGAGGCAACAGAACACTGAAGTAAATCCCTACAGAGGCTGAAAAAGGGTTTCTAAAGATAAATAGGGATTAAGGACAGGGCTATCTCAAAATAAGCTCTTTTCTCTCCTTCATACCAAGACAAACGTCATTCCAGAAGCAATTGATGTCTCAAATTTTACCTCTAAAGCTTACTCAGACCACTTAGAAGATACACCAATAATGTTGATACAACAATACTTAAGAACGACTCTTTGATCTAAGACATGAAAAACAATATTCATTGTTCGAAATTATATATATATATTTGGAGATATAAGGCCTGTCAAAAAACTTTTACATTAACTTTATGTATGATTGACAAGTTACACAGTTGAAGTTTCTTGCAATGGCTAATTTCTTATTAAACTGAGAAATGTTAATACATGAACTGCTAAAGGAATGGGAAAAAAAAAAAAACAAAAAAAACAAACGTATTCATTAACAACTAGCAATTACTTTAGTGCTGGAAAATCAAGATTCATATCGAATACAAAATTGTTGACTCATTCTAATAAATGCCCAATTCATGTTTTATTAATATAATGTATGATTATGCATGCAAACTACCTTGATTTCACAATTGAACAACAATTTGATTTATGTAGTCTAGTTTTGTGAAGCACTGAAAATACACAAATTCCATAAACTAAGCTCCCATGTTGATTTACCTTAATATTTGGACCATAACTTTTTATAATCTATAGCTTATAAAAAAAAAAAAAACAACAACAACAAAAAAAAAACACTCCTGTAGGAGTTAACTTGAACATTTAAACTGTGCTTTATGTAGATGTTTGTAACTAACGTTTGTTTTTGAACAACAAAAACTCTTGCCACCAGATTTTTACACGTGCTAATTTTGGTTACAATTCCAAACCGGATATCTTCAAAATAACTACTAGCTTGATAAAAATAAACAAACACCATTAATATATTTGAACTACTATGAACATACTATTATTTTTTGCACCGTCAGCAAAATACATCATGTTATCCAGTTATTATTTATTGCAGTATATGATATGTAATGTGAAGTGTTTATCTGGTTTCTAGGTGATTAAGGTGTAAAATAATAAAAGACAGAAAATGCATATGAAACCTATCATCTAGTATTCCTGCACTTAAAATTCATTTTGACTTCTGCATACACAACGTTATCCTTCCAAATGTCACTTCACCTTGTCTTCACAATAAGGTGTGTTTGCAGTTCCAATTGGAGGTGCACTTTCAAAGCAACTCTTCCAGTGATCCTTACTTACCGCACTTCAATTCACACTCTGTGCTTGACTGTCTCAGGCACAGAGACTGGGTACATTTTTGATGAATTTGGTAAAATTCATTAAACCTGCTCAGACAGCTGGGCAGCTACTCAAGCATTTACCTGTGCTCAATTCTTTGCTGCACAGTAGCATGATTGCCTTAAGAGTTAGACTGGGCAAAGATAAAGCTTCACTAAGACATAGTTGAGATAATCATTAATTTTAAAGCCATTTGATAATTATTAGCAACCAGCCAATAATCTAGCAATTCCTTCAGCTATGTCAGAAATAGGCATAAAAGGGAACATATTTTATACCTGACTCCAAGAATTTATTTTTAGCCTAACTAAAATATTAATTTGATCAAAATCTAGCAAACAGCTATCATTAGCTCAGTTACAATACCAGTAGTCCAAGTACAGTAGTCCAAAACCAGCCTACCCGTTTTTTCCAGCTTTGTCCATCTGTTGATGGACAGGTTTGACTTAAGAGGTTTAATTTAAGCCAGAAATGGTCCTGTGGCACCTGGATCACTGTTAGAGCTGGCTGACACCAGCTGACACATAGGCAAGCCCTGCAAAGTACTGTTCACTGCCCAATGAGATTTCTGTGACCATTTAAGTAAAAGACAGCAGAAATCACACACACACACACACACACACAGAATTTCTAGGTTGGAAGAGACCTCAAGATCATCGAGTCCAACCTCTGACCTAACACTAGCAGTCCCCACTATCATATTAGGCTACATTTGACTTTGAAAGCCTACATAGAAACAGTAAGCACTTTCTGGATAGAGTGTTGATATGTGTGTATGTAAAAAGTGCACAAATATATGTACTTTGCCAACTTTCTTCATGACAAAACTTTGTTTAATGGATAGAACTCCATGGTTTAGGTCAGTAATGAAGAGCTCAGGGCACCTTTAAGAAATATGAAATCAATAAATTCAAGCAATCTCATTAGTGCCTTGCTTATCTGCCAGTCATCAAATGAGTATTATTCTTCCAAGGATCTCAGAAAATCTATAGCTGTGATCTTATTTTTCTTTAGCTGTGACATTCTTTTTAGTCTTTGAATTGTACTCTTCACCACTAGCCTACGGTAAACTTATGTGCACTTTTCAAGATATGCACATTTTTTTGTTTGTTTTAGAGGCATGACAACAGGAGACACCATATACATCCAAAGAGTTTTGCTCTAGGAGCTTTACATTAAATATTTGCAGGGCAGTAAGCATTTGATGGCAGATTAAAGTACAATAAATGTTATACAGAAAAAAAGAAGGCCTATTCTAGACAACGTACAAGATTTTACATAACTCAGAAGAGCTGTAATTCTCCCTAAAGAATTTATCTTGCTGTGTATTACTAGCATAAATGACATGACTTTTCAGAAGCTATTTAGAAATTAAGAAATGATGATTGTTTCTTCAGCTGTAAAATCACTAGGCATGGGCAGGTTTCTTGAATTATATTGCAAATTTATATATAAATCATATACACATATATGGTTTAAAGAGCTAGTTCTATTTATAAAACCTTTAATTATATTTATAATTAAATATAATATATTAGCGTAGTATACTTTGAGTGATTTGTCCTCTTCTTTTTTCTGAATAAATTAAACACATATTGGTGAAGTACACATAAAGGCTTGTTCTATTTTTAGCCAACAGAGATGCAATACAAAGTGGGTACTGCATTGCCATGTCATTAATATTTTCCCTTTCCCCTCCTCTCCACCCACTTCTCATATCTTTCTCTACAAAATTATATTTTAGAGTGTGAATTCAGCCACAAATATTTGGTTTTTATAACATAATGTTTTGGAAGAAAGGAACGTTGTTCAGAAGTACTTAGGCAGATACATAAATCTTAATCCTTGATTATGTCATAGGAAATAACTAAAAACTGTTGCATACCATGTTCTTTCCATGGTCAGATCATGGTAGGGACAAAGTTCTTAGTGAATTGTTATTCAGATTTCAGTTACTGCTCTCAACTATTTCAAAATATTTTTTCCTGGACTATGTATTTACTGTGCCAGAAGCAACGATGCACAAAGACTTGCTCCACATAGAGGCATTTCAGATCCAGCATAGCTCTTGAATAGGTAGAAGTAAATAACTAGAATACAAGACTAGATTTGACCTGGAAAACAAACAGCCTCCTTTTGCACTGTTTAGAAACTAGTTCCATGTCAAGAGAAACCAAGACGAGTTTGCTATACCTGCTCCAGTGTCCACATCACTCTCCTTTACTGCAAAACTTTATTGGTTTCTGCATCCTTGATTTGTTCCATACAGATTCAGTGGTGTTTATTATTTCCAGCTAAAATTGGCTTTCATGTAGCAAGGCTGCATCCTGCAGAGCTACTTGCCTATCTTTGCACTGACTACCCAGAGCTCCATGTTGTAGTAGGCATTATTAATTTAAGAATATTGTTATGAAAATATTTGGGACCAGCTCAGACTCAGCAGTGATCCTAAACTAACAATGCCTTCCCATGACCCTTTGGGAAGAGGGTGTAAAAACACTCTCCTGTAGAGCTGTCCAGATTTCAGCAAAAGAACTAAGTTAACAAACCAAATCTGAAATCATGCTGAGCTACAAGGAAGTGGGAGGAGGGATTAATTTACCATATACACAGAAGGTGTATCACTGATTTCTTCTCCACAGAAAACCTAAGGCACAAGCCTGTGGAATTCTGTTATGACTCAACAAACAAACCTGAGCATATTTCTGAAGTAAACTTTTATTGAAAATGGATTTATTTTTTTATAATTATATCAGAAATAAGCATATTAATTATACTATTTAATTGAAATTTAATAGAAAAGAAAAAAGAACTGAAAAGAAAATGCATTAATATGGTATATGTTACAAACTATTCTGTTGTCGTAGTGCATAAGGGAAATAAATCATTATAGCTTATATTTTCCAGAATGTACCCTATATTTTCCAGAGTGTACCCTGCAAAATATCTCCCATAACAGGAAAAACAGTTCTGTTGTTCAATGGTATTTCATCTTGTAGGAGGCCAGTGCTACAATTGTTTCAATTTACATATAAAAGCAAATTTCCTCAAATTTCATAGTGCCTACAATTCATATGTAGTAATCAGTGCTAACCGTTCCAACAAATGACCTTGTTGGCATTGGGGGGGGGGGGGGGGGGGGGGGAGTTGTTTATCCAAAATATCCATGAAAAATGGTAACAGATAAGTAATAGATGAAAATTTCATCTTAAAGACACATTATATTAGTCTAATGTCTATAAGCATATGAATTCCAAGTGTTGATACACACACCAGATTTCAAAATAACGATGCCTAACAACTAAGACCTTATATTGACTATATATTGAAAACCTGTAAAGCCCATCCAGAATACCCATTAGAAAAAATATTAACAGTACAAGGGTAAACATACTTTACAAGTACTTAGGATACTAAATGTATTGGAAAAGTGTTGCTAGGTTTTCAAAAGATCATTCTTTATAGAATAAATTTCTGAAAAGCTGAGTTCCCATTTAGACACTTAGACACTTTAGACACAAGATAGAAGAAAATAAAATACAAGAAAACAAACATGGAAAAAAAAAAAAAGTGATAAGATATAGTCATAGCTCAAGTTGTTGTTCTTAGGACACATTTAAAGAAACGGTTAGATTTTGGTACTGAAACAATTTATGTCTCTAGAAGATCAGTTACAAATTTTATGTGATAAGTTGATTTTGGATTAAATGTCCATAGACATCAAGACTGGCACAAATACACAGAGTCTAACAGATGAAAAATAGTGTACAGAGTAACTGAGGCCCTAATTTTGACAGTTTAAAGGCAAATCAAAATACCTATAGACATATGCTTAAATACTAACCTGAATGATGTACCTCTAGTACCTTCCCGTTTCGACAAGACACAAAATGTGTGTAAAATTTTATAACTGAGATGCAGACCATTTCAGTCATCAGCAGACTATCCATCAAAACGTTACAGTTCTGAGACTGAGACATTCAAAATCAGACCCACTCATGATGTGAGTTCTTTTTGAAACAGGAATTTCAGTTGATAAAACTGGCAGTTTTACATATAAGGGAATAACCATGAATTATCTTTTGATGCAATGCACTCTAGTCAAAGGCAACCTGGCCTTGCAAGACAAAGTATTCTAAAGGGTAAAAAGTTCAATAGCTTAATCCCAGGTCTCCAACCATGATTGTTTTTAATGTTAGCCTTTTCAAACAGAACTTCTGTAGCAATAATCTATTTTAAAATACAGCCCGTTAGATAAGAGGCTTGACTTCATGAGCTAGTCTAGCTACTGAAAAAGAAAATTAAAATAAAAAAGTATATTCCACTAAAATGCATCAGTGGAACTGTAATAATCTCTTTTGGGAAAACCCAAAGATGAAAGCAAACATATCCTATGTTCAGCAAGCATTTTGTATTAATTCTGTAATTTTTAGGTGTTTGTCTTTTTCAAAATTTAGTCCCCGGCTCTTTCTCATTTCTCTTTGCTGTTATGTAATCGCAACATTTATAAAAATCAGCATATGAAATTTCCTCGTCCTTTTTAACATACACTAATAAAATCACTGCAATGTTATGAACAAAGATTAATGAAATCTGACTGATTTTCTGTTTATCCGATTCACCACTTTTACACTTTTTTTTTTTTTAATATTATAAAATATTAAAAATGGTGGACAAGATAAAGCCTTTGATATTTTTCTAAAAAATAAAGGTCTGCATGATTTTATGTGCTTTTCATACTTATGAACATATATTGTAAATTCTGTAGAGCAGATTATGATTAACAATGTCCACATATGGAGCTGTCATCTGTTCTAGTAATGTGCACCTTCACTATACCCATGCCAAATCACAAGATTAGTGGTGCTGAAAGGTTTTAGGCAGGATATTAAGATTTGCCAGTGTGAAGGAACAGAAATACGGCATGATATAAAGGTGACCTTTATATGATATGGTATGATATCATATAAATGATATCATTTATATGTGATATTCTGAAAGATTTTTATAAAGTTCTTCATAAGTTATTAAGGGAAACAAATAACTGGGGGTAAGAAGATGAAAAGCTTTTCTGGGTTAAACATGAAAAAACACTAATGAAAGAACTCTAATAAAAAGTATTATATAACAATAAGGTAAAGTAAATCAAGGAAAACTGAATGCAGTGGGACAGTGTACACTTTCTGTAAAATACATAAGTCGTCTGAGACATTCCCTAACAACAGCATATTAAAGGAAAGTAGGAAAGACCATGGCATTGTCTCAGGTAAACTACTAGGAATGTTAATGTTGGAAAGATAGAACGAAAGTATAAGTGAAGGAAACTGGCAGGGGAAGACTTTTTTGTTTTGTTTTTCTTTTCCCCTCTGCTAAAAAGCAGAGAAATTAAATTGACTCAGTTATCAAAGTTATCATGCATTAAATAATTGTATAAAGCATTACTTCTCATAAAATTATAAAAAAGTAAACCTTTATCACTATTACAAAATTTTGTTCTGGACCCGACCCACTAATAATGGATTAAAATTGAGTCTCTTGTAATTTGTAAATGAAGTTCTAGCCTAGATATTATTAAATTCACCTAATGTCTTGAATTATAAACTACAGTTAAAATTGTCTTGCTTGAGTTAGAGTCACTGTTATTTGATGCAGCACTGTGGTAAGTACTACATAACAACTGCAATTAAAATTCAGCAAGTAGTATCAAGCACTATTAAAATATAAATTATTAAAACCATGGAGTTTAGCATGTGACTCTGAAATGCTCAGAAGCTCTGAATGTTCTGAAATGTTCACAATGTTTCATTATACTACATTTTAGTGTATTGGATCATTAAAATGTACATAGTACATTTTAATACAAATGTACATAAATCCCTGCAAACATTCATCTTCTACATGAAGGAAAAATGCAACATAATACAATGGTTTTCACTTATTCCTATAGCTGTGCCAAAGACCCACTGGTTTTCAAAGGGAGAACAGGGAAACTAGATTAAATCTCTTGTGTAATAGACAGTGGAAAGGGGAAAACTAGAAACACTCCCTGGCTGCCACTGTGTTCAGATCTTGGAGGAAATAATCCAGCCTCAAACTATCTTTCAGATGTTGGCAATGCCTGCCTTGCAATCAAAAACATTTTCCCCCAAGTGTAGGAATCTTTCTTTAGAAGCTAAATACCTACACTGCTGCAAGAAAACTAAGCAAGCAGTAAATTATTTTAGAACTAAAGCACAATGAATAACATCGGTATTTAAGTATGATGCCACTACTAACCTTGTTTCTCACCACAGGATTGCTGCAGACCTATGTGGTGCTAGACATCCTGTTTGACATAGGAAGACAAAATATCAGAGACTTGTTTCTTTGCACTTCATCAACACAGCCATACAAGTGTACTATGTCACAGCACGCACAGCTGTAGCTTTGATACTGCTGATACACTGATAGCTTTGTGCCCAATGCATGGTTAAAAGAGATCATTTCACCCAGTGTGCAGTTCTACCAGCCTGTATTAACACAACAAATGTTTTACAACTGCACTTACAATTCTGGGGAAAAGCAGTCCCTAGAATGAGAAAGTAAGCGTACCACAGCCGGCTTCAACCTCAGAAGCCTTGGCCATTCAGATCTGTAGTGCAGACGAATAGTCTAAACAAAAACCTACTGTAAACTCCTAGTTATTACAGAGAGATCTAGATTACCTTCATAAGTCTTCGGCAAATGTAAAATGTTTTCCTTTCAATTTTCCTATAATTTATTAAAAAAAAAAAGTTTGAGGGATGAAAGATGCATATTTACTTTGGACAGTACAGAAAGTTACAGTCATGATCACTGACAGCAAAAATTTATGGATAATATTTGCTCAGTGGTAAACCTATTATGAGTAATCATATTTCTACATAAGTTGGAGACATTTTAAAAATATGAATTTCATGCAATCAGTGGCTAGTGATTGATGACAATTTAAGATTTTCTTTATCTGTTGATATCTTAGTTTTTGTATAATCAACCGTAAATTTGCAAGAGCATTTTATTTTATTTTTTATAAATTCCTACCTATTAGGAAAAAGTCATTATCTAATATAGCATTTATTTATTTAATCAATGTACTAAATGCCTCTAAGGCAGCCTATCGAAAAAATGTTACTACTATATTTATGCAATATTCACCATTGCAAACATATTTTTATGTATTTACGTATAAATTTAATACCCAGTAAAAGTGCCTGACCAAGATTTTTGTAGACTGATATTTTTTGTTTGTTTGTTTTTTGTTTTGTTTTGTTTTCAGAAGGAAAAGGAGACAAAATTAACAGGATGATTTCATTTTCTTAAGAACATCACTTGGCTTTCTTTTTGTTGAAAGAGAATAAAGCAACCACAGAACATTCCAGTTAAAAAAGTCTTTAACCAAAAATGAATTTAATCACTCCTACTGATTACACTGGTCACACAATTGACTGCATTATTTTTCTCTCACATTCTTTCATGGACATACTTACTAAAAGTATCAATTTGCTGGAGAGGAATCATCCCATTAGACTGAATCACAGAGTGACACCACTAGTGCCAGAACAGGCAGATGACATAAAAATATATTGCTACATAATGGACTGCCTTCACTGAAACTTCTCGAGTCCTCCCATTAACTCATTTGGAACAGTGTGCTCCCTAAAATGACACCCAGGTGCCATGGGTTTTAGGTGATGTTAATGTAAAGTGAACAAGTCACGTATGGACAGTATCTCTGTTCTTTAGTAAATCATGAGCCTCCCACTTATTATTGTACCTTTATTTTGAAGATAAACTATTCCATGTTTACAGAACAGATATCTGAACTTCAACACAATGACAGTCATTGATAATCTATTTTGTTTATTTTTTTAAATTCTCCTGCATGCCACAGGCTGTACTCCATATAGTTCCCTTCAGATAGTCTGATTACAAGCTCAAGCCAGACTTGAAGCCTGCTGCAGCAAGTGTGATAAAAAGATATAGTAGGAGATATTTCTGCCTCACATGCTTAACCACAGTATTTCCAGAAATGCATCTTACAGTGCGCTCCAGCAGGAGTACTCAGAGTACTCCAGAGTACTCAGTGGGCTTTTTCCAGTACTTCTAATGAGTTCCTATGAATTGGGTTTGATTGACACAAAACTTACTTTCTTTTTTAAGGTCTATCCTACAAATATATAGCAAGACACAAACAGTTTTGTCAGGTACAGAGAAAGGCAAAGGGGAAGAATAAGTCTGTTTACTGTCATCCTGGATGGAGTTAATTAAAATCTTGCTACATTACTGTTTTCTTCTGCTGATTATTCATGCTGAGATTAAAAAGGTTGGAGGTTATTCAACAGAATAACCTGCGAGTTTCTTTAGTACTAAAAATCAATTCAGATAAACCTCACCCAAAAGAGGAAAAAAATCAGCTGGGCAATAATGTACTGTATTTAATTCAGAGCCTGATTTACAAGGGTAAACAAGGGCAAACTGTGACAGGTAGATAAAAAAAAAAAAAAAAACACATGCCAGAGAAACAGCTCCAAGAGATCCAGCCTTGTAAATATACTTTGTGTGTTTTGTCTGCTAAATATATTTTTCCTAACCATTGTGAAATATTTTTATTTATTTTTTGACTATTAATTCTTATAGAGTGCACAAACATATCAAATTTTATTAAAGCATATTATCCTATTATAATATTTATATCAGTATTTTACATTCATTTTGTTCTTTCTTTCTAACTAAAGCTTCTTTGTCAAGTGTCCCAAATAACAAACAGAAAGTATGTATTTTTTTAAGTAACATTAGGGTACTGCATGATCTAGCTATATGCACAATGAGATTGTGTGGTTTCTTGTTTGTCTACCTATATACAATAACTAAGTATTAAAACTAACAGCAGTCTCTAATGGCTACTGAATAGCTCTAGCTCAATATAATACGTCATTTTCTCAGTGTATATAAGCTAAAATCACTTTAGGCTAATACTTTATATATATGTATAGTTGTACGGCAATGGTCAATGTACAAAAACCAAGAACTATTGCTCTAAAGAGTTTATGTGCACACCCACTTAAATACTCTGCAGCCTGTCTAGATTCTCTGCTAGTATAAACAATGTGCTGCCCTTCTGACTTTAACTTTTATAAACCAGAAATGAAGATGTTTGTGACCTCACAAACTGATGCTTAATTTAAAAGATTTGTATTTTTTTTCTCTCTCTAAATCAAAATTGTTTTGCTCCTAAGAATAGTTTTAATGAACTTCTCTCTGTCATTCTGGGATACACTTGAAAACTGATTACATAAACAGAAAGATTAATAGAACAATCTGAATCTTAAGTTACTTTACCCTTAGGGATTTCATCAACATATTTTTATAATGAGTCACATAAGTACATTGTTAGATGAACAGGTAAGGAAAATGCAACTACTATTTAAAGAACCTGAAAGCTTCTCAAAGTCAACCTTCTCTGTTAGTTACTTGTTGATTTCTGGATATTGGAAACTGGCAATTTATACTCAAATATTCAATCACATGCTAAAAAAGGGGGGGAGGGAGGAGAATAATATGACATTTTTAAAGTGATCAATACAGAACATGTATTGTAATTACAAGAAATATTTGCTTAAGTAAATAACACTGATAAATAAATATGACCAGGAAATGGTCAACTTTTAGATGTAAAAACGTAAGAAAGTTGTAATATGCTAATGAAAGGCTCCAGCCTCATAGTAAAAGCTAAATACAAGAAGATCCATACACAGACAGTTCTTACACTCCTGAATTATTTCAAATATATTTTCTAGAGAGATTTGATATCAATAATAAGAAATAAACTACATAGGTTATTTTGTCATAATGTAAAACCATGGACATTTCTGCAGATAAATGAACAAAAGACTAAAATGGCATTAATCTCAGTGTTTTTCATGGATCTTCAAATAAAGAGAAAAATGCCAAAATGAAGAATACACTGTAAATACAAAGTGTCATAATTCTGCAAGAAAATGCACGGGAAATCTGCCCTTTAATCAACAAACAAAAAAAAAAAATATGTCATGATATTTTCAGGTTGGGGAAAATAACCTCCTTGACAAGAACTATTTGACACATTGCTAAAACATGCAGTTTTAATGTTGCTTGCAGTGCCATTTCGGTCTCAAGCCATTATATAACTATGGACTGTGCAAGCTAAAGTGCTGACTTTCTGCGAACAGTGGTTCAGTGATAACAATGATGGCACAAGCAGCACAATCCCACTTACTTTCGGACTAGCAGGCACCTGGTACAAGCCTTTAAAGGATTCATCTGTCTTCCAAAATCTTCAGTGCAAATCTTTTATTCATATGTGACAAGAAATACATCTCTAGGAAAAAATCTTTTGCCCTAAAATAATAAGTTTTCATGAGAAAATTGTCAGTGCTTGGAGAAGAGTTATATGCCTAGTGTGATAAAAACAATATAGCATATAACTCCTCTTACAGTTACACCACAGGCAGAACATGGATTACTCTTCAATACCTATGTCTTATTGTTCCCTTTATTGCAATCCAAAGTTATTTATGTGTGGGTGGAACCCATTCTCTCACACTTGTAAAGGCTACTCATATATGATGTAATGATCCTTAGATTTGACTAAGTCTGAAGAGGAGTTCTACTCAAGAATTACAAAATACTTGGGCTATTGGGAATTACAGACTACCATGAGAAGTCTAAGAATTTAAGTAAGACCAATAACAACAACAACAACAAGAGACAATATAATGCTTTTGGGACAGAATGTCAATTCTGAATTACATTTAGCCATCTTGTTTTCAAAGAACCTACACTCACACGCCATGATCTCTCTTTGCCTTCTACTATTTTAGTGTGTTCACTGTCAAAAAATAAATAAATAAATAAATAAATAAATAAAAATCTCCCATCTCTACGATGTTTATCTATTACTTTTATTGAATATACCAAGAATATACAGAATATTCCCTCTGAGAAAAAAAAAGGGAAAATTTTGAATACTTTAAGAACATATTATCTCATTCATCTCACACACAAACACATATATGTGCATAAATATATATATACATAAACAATTCATTCTATCTTTCTTCATAGACTTCATTTTTACTATTTTTGATCATTCTTGAATATTAGAGTTTTTCTAACTGGTTCATGTCTTTCTTGAACTGGATTGCTCAGAATTATACAAATTTCTCTAGCTGGATTCTTAAAGCTCCCAAGCATCACTGAAGCATTACTCACATAAATTTTTGGCATTACTTCTTCTTATACATTTTCCACAGTTGTGATACAGCACATTGACACCTGTTTCATTCTGTGATACATTCCAGCACTTTTCTGTAGACCTGTTCATATAGTCTATTATTTCTCTGGATTTGAGTAACTAATTTTTCTAAATATGCTACTTTACAATTATGTTTATTGACTTGCATCCTTCTCATCTCCAGAGCATTTATTTTCAAGATTTTAAAATCTTTTTTTTTTTTTTTTCCTATAACAGTTGGTCTTCTCAGTTTTCCATCGTAAGTAAAATTAATTGGCATATTTACGCTGTGAGCTGTGTTATAGCTGAATACCGAAGAGTACTAGATCCAAGACAGACACAGAACTCTGTTCAACATATCCTTCTCTTCTGTCCCATATCTGAGAACAGGAAGATTTAAAAAAGAGAATACATACTTACCAGCTGAACGATCTGCCTCACAGCCTCCACAATCTGACACTGAGAGAGTGAGGGCAATTTCAACTAGGACACACTTTGTCCCCAAAGAGACAGTGCAAATTACATGATTTAGCAAACCTACATCATATCTATTTACAGGCTTCAGTGAAATGCCACATATGGTTAATACCGTTTGTCATAAACATACTGAATGCTTTCTCCTTCAGACAAATAAATCATAAATCATTCCTCTGTCGTTGTACATTCTTACTGCCTTCAAGCTCCAAAAGCAAAACTCTGTACATGTCAAACCTGTTATTTGGTTGGCAGTCAAGGAGCAAGAACTTCAGTGCATGAGTCTAGCTGAAGTCAGATTAGATCATGGTGTCCTACCTACAGGAGTAGTAAAGACACAGTCTGACCACTTGAAAAGGAAAGAGTGTGGCTCAGATTTAGTGGACTGGAATAAGGTGCCAGAGAGACATCATTTCCAGGCAATGTATTACTTAAGTGTTCAGCAGGTGTAAAATGATTTCAAATCAAAATGACAATGTTCTGCTTTTACTGATTCCCATGTATGGCAACTCTGCACTGCTAAAATGCTAAGAATAATAAAATAATGTAAAGAGAAAAAGGAATGCCTGGGAGGTAAAGAAGAACAAACACGTTCATCAGACAGACAGAAAAGGCAAAGATCAAGATGGATGGAAAAGAAATGGTTGATTATAAACAAAAACACGTGGAGCACAAGAAATGTATCCGAGGGTCAGAAATGGCTATACAGTATAGAAAAGTGAAAGCAACAAGGATGAGTATCATAAATACGTTACTCTAATCAGAACATAATGGTTTAGCAATTCTGGATATTGCATAGGATTATTCATATTACTGGAATTTCTGTATAAAACCCACAATTACATCAAAACTAGAGTAATTTTATTTCTGACATAGAATATCATAATGGAACCATCACAGAATGGCTTGGGTTGGAAGCAACCTTAGAGATTGTCTAGTTCTAACCCCCATGGGACATGGGCAGGGACACCTCACACTAGATCAAGTTGCCCAGAGCCCCATCCAGCCTGGCCTTGAACACCTACAGGGACAGGGGATCCACAATGCCTCTGGGCAACCTGTTCCAGTGCCTCACCACCCCCTGAGTAAAGAATTTCCTCCTAATGTCTAATTTAAATCTCCCCTCTTTTAGTTTAAAATCATTACCCCTTGTCCTATCACTATCTGTCTGTGTAAAAAGACACTTTCAATTTATTTTCATAAGCTCCTTTTAGGTACTGGAAGGCAACAATGAGGTCTCCGCAGAGCCTTCTCTTCTGGGAAGCCCCTGATCTGAACAGCCCCAGATCTCTCATTCTGTCTTCATAGCAGAGGGGCTCCAGCCCTCTGAGGCCCTCCTCTGGACTTGCTCTAACAAGCCAATTTCTCTCCAGAGCTTGGGGTCCAGCCCCAGGTGCAACACTCCAGGTAGGGTCTTCTTCTGTGAGCTGAGTAGAGGAGGAGAATCACCTCTTTCGACCTGCTGGCCACACCTCTGTTGATGCAGCCCAGGATATGGTTGGCTTTCCAGACTGCAAGAATGTATTGCCAGCTCATGCTGAGATTTTTACTCACTTTTTATTCCCTAAGTCCTTCTCCACAGGGTTGCTCCCAAGGAGTTCTTACTCATGTCTGGGATTGCCCTGACCCAAGTGCAGCATCTTGCACTTAGATTTGTTGAACCTCATTAGGTTCACATGGGCCTACTTCTCAGGCTTGACCACGTCCCTTTGGATGACCTCCCTGCTTTCTGTTGCGTTGACTTTACCACTCAGCTTGGTGTCACCTGAAAACTCAATACCACTGTTGATGTTATTGATAAAGCTATTAAACAGCACAAGTCCCTGAGGGATTCTACTCAGTTCCAGCCTCCACCTGGTCACAGCCATTGACCACAACTATCTAGGTGGGGCCATTTAGCCAGTTCCTTATCCATCGAATAGTCCACCCCTCCACATTCACATCTCTGATTTAGAAATAAGTTGTTGTGTGGGATCGCGTCAAAGGCCTTACAGAATTCCAGGATGATGACACTGGGTGTTTGTCCCTTGTTAACTGATGCAGTTACTCCATCATAGAAGCCCACCAAATTGGTCAGGTATGATCCACCCTCAGTGAAGTTGTGCTGGCTGTCTTAGCTCATCTCCTTGTCTTGCATGTGCCTTAATTTTGTCTCCATGGGGATTTATTCCATGATCTTGAATTGTGATCCTCACTGTGGCAATTAATCACTAGTTCAAAAAAGAAGCTCCACTTCTGGAGCATTGTAATAATTCAACATACGGTAAGAGTTTTTGCATCACAGTAAAAACACCTGAATAGAAAGAATCAGAAACTGTTTTACTATCTGAATATTACTTTGTCCTTATTAACAGGTGTACATGCAGCTCTCATGGGAGTGCAAGAAGCAATCACACATTTCATCTTCTAAAGATTATCAGTAGATTAAATAAATTAAATGTATTGCTACTAACTAGAAATTCTAGGACTGAAGTTAATTGCAGATCCTAACTGAGAATTTGGCAGTCACCAGTGTTACTCTAATGAAAAAACAGCATGATACCTTTGATGATCACGAGGGTTCCAAAACTCAGTCTTCATTTGAAATCCCAGCATGAGCATGAGACAGATCTTATACAAGATCTTGCAGAAAGCAGTCATACAATTCCACTTAAACAATACCGAGATTTTATGAAGCTTGCTTTGTGTCTCTGGAGGTGATATAGTTTTATATACTGTTAAGAATATTCAACCTCAAGAGTGTAGTGGATGTATATACTTAGTTCATTTAAAAAACAAACATCAGGTTGGAAACAACTTCTTGAGGTCTTCTGTTGTCCTCCTCCCCCCCCCCCCAAAAGGACAAACTTATAGTTCACATATCTAATATTTTATGACTGCTATTATAACTTGATTCAAAGACTACTGTACCCTACTGTACCTGAGAATCCATAGTATTTGTAAGACTAAGATCTATATTAGGATTATTTGTAATATGAAATTTTCCCAACTGAGATACACAGAGTAATCTTAAATTGACTTTTCCTCTCAAAATGTTATATTTTCATGAATAATTAATAAAATTTGTTTTAATGAAATTCACAGTGATTCTCTCTTTTTTTTTTCTCTTTTTTTTTCTTTTTTTTTTTTCTTTTTTTAATAAAAATGCATATTCCTCTACGGTCTGAACACAGATACTGACCACCTATTTACCACCACTTTTGTCACTGCTTCTCTCATATCTCAAGGTTAATTTTTAGTCTGCACTACTTTTTTCCATGAAGAAAAAAATGAGAGGAAGGAAGAAATAAGCACTTACATGCATAAGCAACACAAAACTCATTTAAATGAAAAAGAAAAAATATGCATCAAATGAGAAAAAAGGGAAAGTAGGCATTGCATTGAAAAGAGGAATTTAGCTGCCTAGAAAGGCTGAGAAAGTCAGATTCTGATACACAGCTGTGTGCAATTTTCTCAAAGAAAAATTCTTATTTTATGACTTTTTCATTAAGTGACCCTTTTAAAAAAGAAAAGCTGTTATTCTCTGATTTGTTGGTAGATAAGAAAGGGAGAAAAAAAAAAGTAATAACATTGATTCACAGGTTTTCATATGTAAACCCTGTTTTTATTCTTCTTAGTTTCCATGAATTCAGAGGAATTCACTTCAAAGTCTTAATAATGAATTTACCATGCCTTGTGTTAACATAAGGTACTGAAATCTATAGGAAAGTAATTAGAGTTAAAAATAACACCACAGAAACTTCTCAGAAAGAAGGTTATTATATTCCAAATCTCCAAAAACACTAAAATCAGTCTAATTTTCCCTTGCCAGCTAAGTGCCAAAAGTACTCACTCATTTGTATTTGGACTATCTGTGTCACTAAACTGATCAACTTTTAAAAAGGTATGCAGTGTGACAAGAAAATTTGAAGCAAGATCTGAGATTCAGAAAGGATATTTTTTAATACCTCATCTGCACCAAAATAAGAAATAGAAGCTCCATCCTCCTGAAACATTCTTCAATATGTAGAATTATTGATCTGAAAAGTAATTGTAATTGAGTATCTAACCACATTTGTTTACGACCTTGATGACAGAAAAAAATAAAAATAATTTTAAAAAAATCCAGTAGGATTCTACATGTATTCTAACACTTTGGCAGATCATGCCAATCTCTAAATGTGTGATAGGTGTGATAGGACTTACCCTGCTTTGTATGCCTTAAATTGTCTTGCTCTGTAGCAAGGGCAGGACACATCCAATCTTCAGTCAAGTAGCTGCTTCCTAACATGTAGTGAACTTATTTCAGTCTTTTCTGCCCTGACACCCAACCATTCTCCATTCTCTTCCATAAAATACTGGTACAATTCTGATTAGTTCAAATTTGATTAAAAATTAATTTTAGAAGTTCTTTTTTAGTTTCTTGTAAACAGAATACATTTTGACCAGCTCTACTGTTACTCACTTCATTTATAATTTACAGAGGAAATAGATCTTTAAGGGATTTAAGTTATTTACTGTGGTGCAAATATCGGTAGGGAATGTGGGGGCAACCTAGCAAAGTTTGAGTGGGAGATGTCATAGCTCTGAAAGAACAGCTAAAAATATTTTACTACTACATTGGGAAATCTTTGATATGTTAAAAACAAACATACCTCAATTCCTCCTCCTTATCAAACAGGCCAACTAGAAACTTATGGCTCATATCTGATTCTGAAATTATAGTCCCATCACAGTGGTTTAAGGTGACAGAACTAATTATAACTCATGAAAAGTACACCACAAGAACAAAACATGTAATTTTAAATTAAACATCAAAAATGTTTCCTCTTTTAATTGCAAAAGTCAATGTATCAGACCAACAGATGGGACTCCCAACACAGAAGAGAGTACTACTAAAGTAGGTGTCTTCTTACAATGATACAGTAACTACACGTTACCTAAGTGACTGTAAAATGCTAGGAACGTTGAAGCTTAGGAAACTTCTGAAAATACTAGAATGGGATAGAATGGGATGGGATAGAACGGGATGGGATAGAAAGTAAAGCAGAGGGCATGGTAGGAATCCTAAGATGTCCAACAGCAGCTAAGTGTATTCAGAAAATTCATCTCAGCCATTATGGCTTCAATGTATGAACGAAAAGATTCATGTAGTGACCAACTCACGTCTACAGTCTAGGCAGATCTGGGAACAAGCCCCTTAGTTTCCTAGCTAAGGCTGTACTATACATGAAGTGCAACCAGATGTTAAAAACTGCCTCTAACAAAAATCTGCCACAAGAATCCTTGTCCCAGGATCTGCTCCATCTACATGCTCTTCAGTCATTATTTCTCTTTCCATCTCTTTCTGTAAGGAAAGCAGGATGAATAATTGTAATTTTCCTCTCACTTTGTTGCCAAATGATTTTAAATTAAAAAAAAAAAATCTAAATGCTATACATACTCTACATTTTTCTTCTGACATGCTACCCCCAATTGAAGAGTAAAGATTTAAAATTATATATATATATGTATTGCACTTTCCACTATAGTAGGGCAGGAAACATAATTACACAGATATATTTCCATATTTAATTTTAGATGAAAGCAAATATCAGAATATAATGAAGTTTTCTGGAAAAAATAAAAAGAAAAAGAAATCATGATTCAACAACCCCTTTCTTGGTTTGACACGTTGCCTTGGCATGCAGGAAAGGGTAGACTTCTGGTTCTACCTCACCTCTTGTGTTTCTGACCAGTCCAACAAAACCTACTGCTGCTTATATGCTTATCTCTTTTTTTTTTTTTTTTTTTTTTTTTCCCTGATGTCTCTGACTGGCCAGCTGATCACAATATTTCTGTGCACTGCCCAGGACCCTGGGTGATTTCTTCAGTGGAGTTAATCCATATTTACACTACTGCAAGGGTAGGACTTTGCTTCTCAGCTTAGGTCTTTCCTCTGTTTTCCTCCCAATTCTCCCCAGTGCTCACCCCATCTATACACACATCCTTCCACATTAAGGAGTGCTTTCTACTTCATCCCCTGTCCCAGGCATTTGGCATCCCCATGGGGACAGATAAAGGCTGAGGCTGGGCTGGGATATAGGCACACATGTGGACCTGGCTTGGTTTGTGCCCGTGGCTGTGGGCAGGGCAGGGCTGTGGGGAGCTTCAGACTGATCCTGCTGGGGCCTGGCTGCAGCAGCAGCTGACAGCCCTGGGGGCTGAAACAGGATCCTGGGCCCTGGCAAATATGGGGGAGCCTGAGAGGACCAGGCAAGGACAGTCAGGACTGACAGTGCCCTCAGGTAAAATGTACTGTGAAATCCTGATAAAGAACCAACTAATTTATGGATTTGCAAAAAAATTAAGAAAAGGATAAACCACAAAGAAAGCAACATCTAAGCACAATGGATGTACTCCTCAGTAACTAAAGCAGCTTATTCTCAGAAACAGGCTGCCTGGCCCTTTCTGCTAAACTTAAGATATGCAGTCACAACTATCATGCCTTGTCTTTTCCTTTCTGCAAATACAAGACAATATATTTTATGAATTCAGTATAATTTAGAAGATGCAGTCCAAGAACTGATACACACCCTTCAGTAGTCTACAAAACGATTTGATATTTTGAATTACTCCCATTCTTTCCCTACCAAAGGAGTTTCAATCCGAAGTTCACCGAAACAAACCCAGTTTAATACAAAAGGCTTGTGGAGACAGTGCTCTTTGTTTTCTTCATACCATAATACATCAGTACCATGGAAGAAAAGACAGAGAAAGTAATGTATGAAACCACAGCACCACAGAACAAGTGAATATTTCTTGAGGCAAAGTGATGTGGGGAGGAGGAAAGAAAAACGAATGTGGTGGTTTTACCGTGCTGGGCAGCTAAACCCCACAACCGCTCTCTCACTCCCCCTCTTTTTAGATGAGGAGGGGGAGAAGTAAAGCAAAGAACAACTCACAGGTTGAGATAAGGATAATTTAATTAAAGGGAAATAATAAAAATAATTAAAAAAAGATTATTATGAACTAAACAATTTAACTAAAGGGAAATAAAAAGGAAAAGGGGAAAAGGGAGGGGGAAAGGGAAAATAAAAAGAGGAAAACAAACAAATAAAATAAATGAAGGCTATGTGGAAGTGCAGAGGAAGGAAATTACTCTACTTCCCACAAATGAGCGATGATTGACCACGTCCTTGAAGCAGGGTCTCAACGCATGTAGCCGGTGTTCGGGAGGAGAACCGACATTTTCATAACAAGCGCCCACCCCTCCCCTCTTCTTCCCACCTTTTATTGCTGAGTGTGACATCACATGGTGTGGAATATCCCTTTGGTTGGTTTAGGTCAGCTGCCCTAGTGATGTTTCTCTTCTCACTTTTTGCCCACCCCCTAGGAGGGTTAGAGAGAGGCCCGATGCTGTGCCACTGCTGCTCAGCAGTAGACACAACACTGGTGTGATAACACTGCTGTTCCAGCTACAAGTGCAGAGTACAGCACTGCATGGGCTGCTGCCGGGAAAGTTAACATTCCAGCCAGACCCAGTACAATGAGTTACTAATAAGTGTTACTCAGACACACCACAACCTGCAATTGGCCTGATGAGAAGGTAAAATTTGGTTTTGGTATTCATTAGAGAAGAGAAACAAGGTGAAAAACATGTTTTTCTAATGCCTGTCCTACGTGTTCATATGTGATGCAGCTCTCTTCCATCGTACTCTTCTGACAATGCAAAAGAGCAATCATGCTGCTGTATTCTGCACTTGATAACTTATTTGACTGCTAGCAAGAATAGAGTAGACAAGATGCTAAGCTTTTTCCCCAAAACAGTACTAGCCACTAGCATCTTTGTCACAAAATCTTTTAATTCAGTACACTATATTTCCAAAAACTCCTTAGGAAATCACTTCCAAACATCTAAAAATGCATTACAGAATCATTGTAGTAAAAGAAACTTTATAGTCCCAGAAAGATTAGTAATCTTGTTCTGTTTCATATCTTATCAACTTTGCCTGGGACTTTTTGGATGTTGAGGAGAAAAAAATAATAATAATAGTGAGAGAGAATTTATAACCTTAAGCTAAGGAAAATAAATGAGATAAATATATATACATATAAAAGTAGAATTCTGTCTAAGAACATTCTTTCCTCAGTGAAATTTAATAAACTATAATATTACCCTACTTTTGATCAAGCAATATTGTCCCTCTCCAAAATAAAAAGGCATATTAGATAAGATCTCCTGTTGCCTTACCACTTGTAGTTTAACCTGAGCAGGCAGCTCAGCACCACACTCTCCAGGTTGTTCACTCTCTACAGGTGGGATGGGGGACAGAACTGGAAAAGTAAAAGTGAGAGAACTCATAGGTTGAGATAAAGAAATTTAACTAAGAAAAGCGAAAGCCACATGCATAAACAAAGCAAAACATGGAATTCATACATACAGCAGGTAGGTGTTCAGACACACCCAGGAAAGCAGGCTGCATCACACATAATGGTTTTTTTTGGAAGAAAAACACCATCACTATGAACATCCAACACTTCTTCCTTTTTCACCCCAGCTTTTATTTCTGAGTACAATTCCACATGATATCTGACATGCCTTTGGTTAGTCTTGGTCAGCTGTCCTGGCTGTGCCCCTTCCCAGCTCCTGGTGCAGCCCAGCTTCCTCACTGGCAGGGCAGCAAAAAAAAACAAACAACCCCAAAGTAGAAAAACCCTTGGCTCTGTGTGAGCACTTCTTTGCAACAGCTAAATTATCAGTGTGTTATCACCACTATTTTCATTAAAAATCCAAAACAAAAAATCATACAATCCTCTATAAAGAAAATCAGCGGTATCCCAGCCAAACCCATGACACCACTTCTGGATGAAAAGAGGAATGTAATCTCACTTAACTAACACTTTAATTTATAATTTAAACACAAATAATTTGCTTTATTTGTTGAAAAGGAAGGATAACATGAACAGATAGGAACATCACCAGAAGTTTATCCTTAACACACACCATATCTGATTACTTTGAATGTATTTACTTTTAGAATTTAAAGTGCAAATTAAAGAAAATCAAATATGGCTGCTTACAACTTGCAAAGACCCCACTTCCATCGTTCTGGTTAGGTGTACCAAGGAAGTGCATGCCTTAAGACACTAAGCATGGCAGACTGGCTAAGTTTCTTCTTGATTAATTACTGAAACAGAGCTCAGATTTTATTTAATATCTAATTATATGTAAAAGCCTAGAGAGTGTTAAAATATGTGGAGTTGTTTGTTGTTAGTGGTTGGTTTTGTTTGTTTGTTTTTAATTAATCAGTGAAACAACAAAATACAAAACATTTATTCCTCCCAGAACTGCAAGTTTTGTAACAAAACATTTACTATGAAGAAAGTTCTGGAGATAAAGCACTTTTTTTTTCTTTTTCATTTACACATAGCACTATTGTTTCCCAGGTGATGTCCTTTCTTCAAAGTCAGTGAAAATCATGGGCTTCTGTATGTTTTAGCCTCTTTGGGGGAAAGAAATGAACAGAACTTTAACTGTGACCATGTTACATGTCGTGTTTACTAGACTGGGAACTTTTGTGAGATCTTCAAATATCTTGATAATGCAAATATTCTGGTTTTGATCAGGCAAGAAAAGCTTCAGAGCAACCTTTCCTGTAGTAAAGAACGTGCTAGCCAACATTCATTGGGTGAGTTAATAAAGATATTATTAGCCAATAAACAAAATTAGAAAAATATGGTAGTTTGAACACATGCATCATTTCAGACTGAAAAAGAAACAGCAACTTTCATACCTTAAAAACACTATTATGGTTGGATAGAATTTCACTAACACCATATAAGACAAACCATCTCAGAAGTCCCCTATCCCTTGAAATAACAAGTCTTAAAAGCAAATCTTAAGAATTGTTAATCTTTTTCAATTTTTGCACTTTAGAATAAGACCAGAGAATCATTAGATCTAGACCATTTTACAGATACATTCTGTGAGGTTAAGAATTCTCAAGGAGAGAATGTCAACATATAATTTCAATACTAAAAATTATATTTGAGACAAATATAGTCTTGCAGACTGAAAGCTCCCTTGGCTTTGTGCTAAAGAAAAATTGCTACATGAGGATACAATGATTTTTTTTTTCCAAGTCATATTCTACCTTGTAGCTGGATCCATATTCTGAAGCGGTAGTCCTGAAGGCATTTATTTCTGCAGAGGGAGAGAGATGTGTACATGTATAAGAAAGCTTTCTATGGGCAACATTATATTTATTTTATTTTTTTACACAAAGAACAAAGACTAGAATTCAATTATGGAAGCTAAATGATAAGAAGATGATGAGGAATATTCTATAATGAATGCAATTCTGGCCTTGGCATCTGAAATTCTAACACAATGCACAGTAGCTATAAGAAAAGTACAGTTCTGTTACAGAACAGTAACTATTCATGTACATTTTAAATCTGGGCACATCTGGAATTTTTATATTGAAATGAATGGAGAAATATTTTTAATGATGTTGTGATATAACATCATGTATTAATAAATGTGATTATAAATGTGATATAACATTTGTATTTTCAAACATATACTGAGAAAACTACATAGGTGAAAAAATGAATATTTCCTTAGATATGAAGGGTACGTATCCTGAAGATTTCTGTACCTACAATGAGAATTAGCTTAAGGAAGTACCTTTTTTTGGGGGGGGGAGGAGGAGGGGGGTAGAATTACATAATGCTAGGTTAAGAATTCTACTCAAGAGACATTTATATTAGCAATATTATGAGAATCTTCACTGAAAGAAGCTCTGTTTGGAAAACTGTATCACATCCCTGTGTTTCTACAAAGACTGCCCTGGAGTGCATCCTTTATCATTGTAACGGTGAAACCTCAGCCCTAGAGGTATATATACATCCCTGTGATCACGTCAGTTTTGCTTAGGAGGCAGTTCTGCCAAGTCTTGTTGCCCTTTACCTGATGCACAGTTCCCAGTTTCTGTTATGGTACCTCCAATGATAGCAAAGTTTAAATTCCCTTGCAGAATTTCTCCTTTATGTGTATGGGCATGTTATTATAACACTGATTAATCACTGGTATTGTAAACAATTTTTATCAGAAGCATGCATTACAAAATTGTGTGAAATATGTTCAATTTCACAGCTGAACATTAATTATTATAACAGATTTTGAGACCTCCGTAGGTCATTTGAAGAAAAGTTATTAAACCTTTCCTAGCTAATCTTGAAGTTATCAAAAGAATTACATTAATTATTAACAAGATTTATTAAATAAATAAATAAAAATGTGAAGAATTGCAGGTAATGATTAGTATTGCTGCTCAGATGGTAACACTAAAGTACTGGACTGAAATTGGATACAAAAAAATATATAAAATTACAGTGCCAGGTCCATGTGGCTTCACTTTCATACATGCCAGGGTACAACATACTTGTAGAGCAGTGGAATTGTGTATCAATATCAGCAGACAGACAACTTTTCTTCCTGGATCAAGTGTCCTCTGTCTTACAAATTAAGCAAATGATGAATCTGCATCTGGCTTAACTGCTGAGCTTGACTGGAGAACTTAAAAGAAGTCCAAAGGCAAATTTCCAAAGGCAGATTTCTGAAGGCAACATATACCCCAGAGTATTTTCAAGACTGAGCAAAGGAAATTTGTTAGACCTGTACTGAAATTGCTATCTGAAGACAAAGTGTAATCAGACCTTATAGGCATAAAACCACAATAGGCAGCTGATGTGTAATATTTTAGAAGCCAATACAAAGGACACAGCTTCCTGTAATCAATCAAAATTATGTGTATCAAAGCTTTTAGCATGAGTCACAAACTTAGCAGACTAGTGGGATTCCAGAACAGTAACAATTGTGAAGGCTTCAATACATTTTATAATGATATTGGGGTTGTTATACTAATGAAGCAGATGACCATGCATCACACCAAATGTTAGGAAAAATTTCTTTACCATAAGTGTGGTCAAACACTGGAACAGGCTTCCCAGAAAGGTATTCAAGAGGCATTTGGATGCCTTTAATAATATGCTTATCTTTTGGTTAACCCTGAAATGGCCAGGCAGTTGGACTAGATGTTCTCTGAAGGACCCGTCCAACTTAACTATTCTAACTTTAACACGCAGTTAGCTATTTATAGTTATATAGGCCTTATCTCACAGTGGTAGCATCCACACAAAGTAAACCACCCACATTCCACTAATAAGTATTCCTGAAATTTTTTCTGTACAGTTTTAAGTAATGACTGAGCATATTTTTCATTTTTACTACTTATGTCTACTCTAAATAATAAGTGGATCATAATAGGGCAATTAAAAATGTTGCTTGCATATTATCAGCATTCAGGTGTAATGCACTACATGTCATTTGCTTTACTCATCTAAGGTTGTTAAAAAAAAACACAACAGATCGGAAACCTGGAGAATTCTGAAAAATACTGTTGTTTAGGGAAACCAAGCTTCTCAACCACAGAGGAATTCAAGAGTATTTATCCTGTCTCACTGGAGATTTCAGTCTTAATCAGAACATTTGAACTCTGTCCTATCCATTTCTAGTGAAAGCTTTCTACTAAATAAATAGATTACTTTGCTACTTTACGGGGGGAATATGCTTTCAACACAAGCGTCTAACAGAAAGACTTTAATATAAGAAAAAAAAAAAAAAAAGCCAAAGCCAACTAACATATGTTTCATAATTAGGAATCGCTTCTAACAAAGGACCGGCAAAACAGCTTCACACAGATGGAAAAGACATGTCAAATGAATGGCAAAAATATTGGAGATACTGTTTGGAGACTAAATTTCTAACTTTCAGAATTAAGAATATGTGGCTAAATTTCATATCTTGCTTTCAAAAACTGGTGACTGGATATATAAATGAAATCTGAGTTTGATATTCTTTAATAAATAAAAAATGATTCTTTATGCTGCATATCTGACCAATGGAGATAAGGACAAAAAATATACAACATGGTGAACAAAGGAATAATAGAAGGAGAGGGCACACTTTAGTTCTTAATTCACAAAATGAAATATCCAAAAGTCAGGAAATGTGCATTTTAAAACCAAATGTGCCGGCCTCTTTCTGCTTCATTGTGAAATCTTTTTAGTCTGGGCTTCAGCCCCTATGAACTAAAACACAAAAATGTAGCTATTTGTATATTATATACTGAGGCTTAGAAAGGCTTAAACTGAATATATGGATTTATTTTTTTTTCAATATGAAGGCAGACAAGCACTGCATGAGAACTAGTGCAGTCTCCATCTTTGGAGGTTTTCAAGACATGATTAAATAAAACCTTGAGTAATCTGAACTGATCTCACAGTTTACCTTGCTTTGAGTAGGACACTGGACACAAAACAACCTGGGGTACCTTTCAGCCGGGATTCTTCTATGATCCTATGATACTAAGATTTCCTGAAATAAGTATCTAGAATCTTTTGGGGTGCATTAAACACAGTGTAGCCAACTGGTCAAAAGAGGTGATTCTTCCACTGTATTTATTACTGGTGCAACCTTTTTTTTTTTTTTTTTTTTTCTTAATAAGATATTGGAAAAAAACATTTGTATAAAAGACTAGGAAGAAATCAGGACCATAAGTAAAAATAAATAAGCAAACAGAGAAGGAGGAAAGGAGACTGACTGAGCACTTAATCACTATTTCAAAAGTCACGGTATATCTTGTGAATTATGTTAGGAAATCAGTTACTTTGATATATATTTGTAAAAATCAGTATAGAACCCGCTACAACAAATTGGTCCCCATTGGAAAGTGAAGAAAAAACACTTTCTTAAAAAGCACATACATAAATGCATGAAAAGGAGTGTTTGATAAAGAAGATTATGTGTTAAGTTTACTTAACATAATGCATAGTGTATGTTCAAGTGAGTATTCCATCACTTTCTCTAAACTTCAAACTCCCATGGATTTAGAAAGTAATTCAGTATTCACTTTGCTTAGCACAGTCTAATCTCAAACAAACACTGCAGATTTCCAAAGGACATTGTGAATGTGCACTTGACAATGGTGAAGGAAAAAAATTAAGCAAGAAGGGGGAAGGGAAGGGAAGGGAAGGGAAGGGAAGGGAAGGGAAGGGAAGGGAAGGGAAGGGAAGGGAAGGGAAGGGAAGGGAAGGGAAGGGAAGGGAAGGGAAGGGAAGGGAAGGGAAGGGAAGGGAAGGGAAGGGAAGGGAAGGGAAGGGAAGGGAAGGGAAGGGAAGGGAAGGGAAGGGAAGGGAAGGGAAGGGAAGGGAAGGGAAGGGAAGGGAAGGGAAGGGAAGGGAAGGGAAGGGAAGGGAAGGGAAGGGAAGGGAAGGGAAGGGAAGGGAAGGGGGATCAAAGGGGTTGTTGTGGCTAAAGTATGGGACCCAGCACATAGGCATGTTGAACCTCATCCCATTGGCCTCTGCCATCCACCCAGCCTATCCAGGTCCCTCTGTAGGGTCTTTCTACCCACCAGCAGATCAACACTTCCCACTTCTTGGTATCATCTGCAAACTTACTGGGGGTGCATTCAATCCCCTCATCCAAATCATCAATAATGATAATAAAGAGGATGGGCCCCAACACTGAGCCCTGAGGAACACCACTCATTTCCCCAACCTAACCACATATTTTTAAGATATCTAAGAATCCATTAAATAGTTTGGTTATTTTTAACTTCCACATACCAATAAATAACTATTTTCTATTTTATTTTAGGGCTGTTTTTGTTTTCAATTAAATTAAATCTCAATAGGTTTCCTCTAACCTAGCAATAGTTGTTTTAGGTGAAAGAATGTTAGATTTGGAATTAGGAGTGTCTATAGGGCATTTAATAGATTAAATATTATATGAGCCACAAATATTTTTAACAGAATGGAAACTATTTGCATTTTAAAATTATTTCATAAATTTTGACCAAAATAAAGGTTTCCTATTGATCATATACTAAGACAATGCAAGACTACCTGATATTCTGATATAATTACTAATTGCTTAATTTCTGCGGTACAAGAAGGTATGTTCAAGAAGATGTTAATATCACAGAACAGCAAAAAAAAGACTCAAAGTCTTTCAACCAACTTAAAGAACTTGTGAATAGGTGAGAAGATAAAGGAGAAAATAGTTTGTGACTTTTAGTTTCTCAATTTTATGTTTAGCTCCACATCTTCAAATGTGCAATGTGAAGTAGAACAACATCATAGATGGTGCAATTGTGTTTTTTTCAGTGCAGACCCTTAATGCACAACTGATTTCACACTGACAAATGTGTAGACACCTAGTAATACATACTTGAAAACTTATATTAAAATTAGTACTTGCCTCTAAGTCTGAATGGATCTTTTTCAGTGACTGGAATAAATACAATTTCAGTTCACTTTAATAAATGCAATTTTAAACCAAATTTGTTTTGAGATGATGAGCAATTTTCACTGAAATGAAAATGTGAGAATTTAAAAAAATACTCAAAATTGTTTGTTTGGTTGTTGTTGGTGGTGGTGGTTGTTTTTTTTGTTTTGTTTTGTTTTTTTGATACGTACAGAACTTTTTGCTGTTGGTCATAAGGAAGAATTAAATTTATAGAATCTAGAAAGAGATGATCATCATAACAGGGAACAGAATTCATTTTTACTTTGGTTTCTCCCCCAGATAGAAATATCCATTTCTGAAGGGATGATTATTTATCTAACCTGTGCAATGTAGAAACATTGGAGCTAGTCTCTGCCATTGTTCATAACCAGCAGGTACAAGAGTTCCTTCAGCATACAGGTGCCATAATTTCTTACCCTTCCAGCAAACAGGAAGTCTCAAAATAGGTTTCACTTACCTGACAACATAGACTCTTGTTCATACATGTTGAATCAGTGACCTTCCATCCAGTCTCTTTTGCAAATTAGAGGTGTTCCTCTAGACTTCATTTTTCTTTTAGTCTGTATGTATTTCAATGGAAAAAAAAATGAAGAATTACCATGAAAAGTAATACAAAATAATTAGGAGTAATTTAACTGCTTGTTTGAGTTTCCCTGGTCTTTTATGTTTATATGAGTCAAAAAATAAAATTATAATTATTATTATTTTTTTTATCTTTACCAATCTCTGCTTATAATGCATTGTCTTATGTGTTGCCTGTTTCTACACAACTGCAGGCTATTGCACCAAGAGATGAGTCTGTAACAATTTTTTGTTCAGATGTCAAGTACAATTTACATTTTCAGTGACAACATTTTGATATCTCTGAACTGAAACATTTCATTTCTTGTAGTAGAAGTGATATACTTAGCTTTGACATGACATGAAAAACTGACAGGAAACTGCCACCCTGAGCCAGCATCTCAGCAGACCACTATATAGTATATCTGAAACTTTAAGCTCTTCTTAGGCCAGGAATAACCTCCTAATTGCTGCTGATCATACCCTGTGAAGGACTGAAGTTGTGAGTTCACAGGGGTATAATGTGACCAAAAAACAAGCCTTAGACAGGAACTATAAGGTGAAACTCCTCAGCTTTAATTATTAATTATTAATTGAATGAAAACTTACAGATAGAAAGTTGGAAGTTTGGTTAAAAGTTTTGTTATTTAATGCATTTACTTGCAACTATAATTCAACTACAACAATAAAATCATAACTCCTTCTGAGGTTCAGAAAATTCCTTTTAAAGAAGTTTGGAATCAAAATATGCAAATATCTCGTAAAACTGAAAGAAAAAAAAATCTAGCAAAATAGATTTTTTTTTCTTTTATATAATGAAAATCTGATTCTATCACTTAGGCTTTACTTTTCCTATGCCAGAACAGCTCTGTTCCCCAGAGAAAAGGCACTAGCCAAGACATCTTGTAACAAGAAATACCCAACTCATAATCTTATAATGTGGTTAAGATTTGTTCTCAAACCAAAATGCCATTTGGCAATAAAATAACTTTTCAGCTACCCTTGTGAAAAATTTCGCCTGAGATAAGCAAGATTACTTAGTAAACCGGAGTGCAAACAGTGTAGTAGGAAATTTTTAAGACTTGTACCTTGCTACATTATAGGTTATAGTGATTATAAGTTGCCATCATTCAAGCAGTCCCCAAACACAACAAAGCAGTTTGAGTTAGGAGAGTAAGGATTTTGAAAGCTTTTAAGCTAAATACCTTTACAGGTTCAATAGCATCTAACATAGTTATAGTCCACAACTCTACAAAAAAGTTTCTATCACAAACCAGTTATCCCACAGAGGTAATAAAATGGTCTCCACTAGAGGCTGGCCTTTAGGCAAAGGGATGAAGAAATGCATCTTCCTTTCAGCACACTCTGCTCTCTCTGCTCTATTACTTGATGATCAATAATGTACCTCAACACCAACTATGGAAAGTAAGATTTCTTGTGCACTGAAGGAATTGCATACCGATGATCTTCACTAAAGTCAGTAAATAAAAAAAGAGCTGCACACAAATTAATAAATATTTTGGCTCTACTACAGAGATGTGTGAAGATGTACTATAAAAAAGCACAGCAATAAGGTTTTCCAGTGAACACTCAGATTGGCTACTCTTCTCAGGGCTTCAGCTAGTGAAAGAGTTCCCATTAAATGTTCACTGATGTTCACTGATCTTTGTAAGCCTTGATATATAATACTGTACTGCATTAATTTTTTAAACCAGAATATTAATAACTGTTCTTGGCACACAGTTCCAGATGTTCTTGATTAATTCATTCTAAGGTCTCTGCCCTCTTTTTTTCCATTACTAATTAGTGGGCAAGGCAAAACTTTGCACTCTCCAAGTATGCTCTCCTGGCTATAAAATACACTGACAACTAGCTTTGTGTTGCTAATGCACTTTGTAGAATCAATCATTGAGCACCAGATAAAACATTTTAACTGTCCTAATTACAAGTTATTTTTACTTTCCAGTGTCTGATGTAATATTGGTCAGTCATTAACATACATTTTCACATCTTATATTATAATTATTGCTTTTGCTGCATGCTGTAGTAGTCTTGACAGAATCTCAGAAATTTGGAGAGCAAAACAGACATTTTAATAGACATACTGGGCAAGCTTGAATAAATGAGTTAATTTTCCAACCAAGGATTAGGTGAATTGAGGTCCTTAAGCTAATTGCTTCAATATCAAAAGTTCCTGTTTAGCTGCTTTGTATAATACAGGATGTATCTAAGTAGATGCAGCTTAAAGTTATTGCTCCCTGGAGTTTTAACTCTACTGACTAAGAAATACTCCAGCCTGAGCAGCCTGGTGATTATTTCCTTTCTAAGCCTCACTTGATCCAGAGGAACCCAGGCATTCCTCAGAACATTCTCAAAATGCCCATATACTCACAAATAAATGTAGAAAATTTAAACCTCTCATAAAATAAACTTATGACCATTGTCTGTTCTGAAATAACTAGAGGGTGAGCATTTGCATTTTACCTTTCTGAAGTGGTAACCTAGTGATTGAAGACCTTCCTACAAAACACGATGTTTTCCAAACCCCCCAACACCTGTATTTCCTAAACACACATTTTCCAAATAACTGGTAGTGAGGCAGAAACGTAAGGGGAAACCACCCTGCAAGTCTTGATTCCCTTGTGAAGCCAAGATAGAAGGAAGGAGATAGAGGAAAAAAAGAGAAACCACTTTCCTGCACTATTTCTGCATTTCATCCAGATATATATCTAATATAAATACAAAATCAATCCTATTAGCTGTGGCCAATGAGTGTCTGAAACACTCAAATACTGTCTGTTGGTTCTACAAACTTCTCTACGTGCTTTCTCCTTTTACCCTGTAGAGCTTGCATTCTGTTCTGCACCAAGTCAGCCACAACAACAGACTGCAGTCCCAGCATAGTTTAAAGCCTTTGAAACTGGGGCTTGAATCTGCTTGGCAATATATGTGGATTTTAATTCCCTTATGCTGAATAAAGCTCTTCTCCCTGCAGAGGCATCACGCTACTAGGCTGCTGTGTGAAAAGCATCACCTTTATTGCCTGTGCTAAAAGAAAAAAATCCTGCCATGAAATACACATCTCAGATGAATCTTCTTGGGTCCAAATGTCAAACATACAGAGCCCTGCAGCACGTGGCCGTCCATGCTCTTGACAGAGTTGGTGTTTCTGTGCAGTATGGCATATGGCAAGTGTTTCTAAGATTTTTAAAACACAAAAGAAAAGTAATGTACTGTCTCCTCCCAAAAATATGTTACCTTACTGACAAAAGCAAACATTATTGTGTGTTAACAACAGATAAGAAGGGCTGCAGGCAGACTAGTGACCAGCCCCTGGCTGATATTAAGCTGACTCAGCAGGACATAGAAAATAGCTAGACATAACAGGTGGGTCACAGACAGTATCATAAAGGGTGAAAGGGTGCCTAGATTTCATGGATATGTTGGGAGTTACAGGACAGGACTAAGCCTCACTGAGCCCTGCAGGGAGCTCTGCCCACCCTGACGCCCCCCCCCCCCCCAGGGACAGAAATCACCCAAGACAAGCAGTTCTGGGGTAAGCATGCCAGCAATACCATGCAGTACTGACCAGGCCATCCAGGTAGCAGTACCAGGAATGTCAAATTCGGGTATAGGTGTACCAAAGCTAGAAGCAAAGGGGAAAAGGTTTAATAGTAATGTCAAAGTATGGTTTGGGTTGGAAGGGACCTTAAAGATCATCTATTTCCAACCTCCCTGCCATGGGCAGAGACATCACCAATGTCAGGTTGGCCAGGGCCTCATCCAACCTGGTCTTAAACACTTCCAGGGATGGAGCATCCACAGCCTTTCTGGGTAACCTGTGCCAGTGCCTAATCACCCTCTGAGTGAAGAATTTCCTCCTAACCTTTAATCTAAATCTCCCCTCTTTTAGTTTAAAACCATTCCACCTTGTCCTTTCACTATCTGCCTGTGCAAAAAATTTGCTTTCCATCTTTTATAAGCCCCCTTTAGGTACTGGAAAGTTGCAATGAGGTCTCCCTTGAACCTTCTCTTCTCCAGGCTGAACCTCCTCATCTCTCTCAGCCTTTCTTTGTAGGAGAGGTGCTCCAGCTCTCTGATCACTTTGTGGCCCTTTTCTGGATCCACTGTAACAGGTCCACATCCTGTTTGTGCTGGGGGCACCGGACCTGAATGTAGTACTCCAAGAAGTAGGGAAAGGGAGGGAAAGATACAAATGTGGCAAAAATAAATAAATAAAATAAAATAAAATAAAATAAAATAAATAAAATAAAATAAAATAAAATAAAATAAAATAAAATAAAATAAAATAAAATAAAATAAAATAAAATAAAATAAAATAAAATAAAATAAAATAAAATAAAATAAAATAATAATAATTTAAAAAAAAAAATAAAGTCATGAGGTAGGCAAATTATGTAATTGGGGCTGTTGGGGCTATCTACTGGGCGTGATCACCACAGCCTGAGCAGAAGAAACCAAACCACTTGCCCTGCTCACACAAGTCAAACCTACTCTGCATTTAGTGGGACGGGGTTGGGGAGATGCCTGGAATGAGCACCCAAGGGATGGACCAATCATCCAGGTATCACCATGCCTACAGCTGTAACAAGACTGATGTCACTGACATCCTCCTGACACCTTCCTAACACGTTTAGAAATTGCACAAAAGCAACTGGCAAGTTGTATCCTGCTTCCCTCAATAAGCTCATCAACAGGAGGATGCTCAAACCTTACCCAGTTCACATGACACCAGACTGCACACAACATCCTGTAGATGGATTGATTGATCAGTATCAATTTAATTAATCTTGTGTGGACATATAAGTAATAAGGCATGGGTTAAATCTATGATAGGATTTGATTTAAGTATCATGAGCAACTAGTTGGTCTCTAACTTATTATTTCACAACAATAAATGTGACTAATATCAACTTCATAAGCACCACTGATGAACAATATGAAAAATTTAGCAGAATAGAATGGTGAAATATTTCAACTAGAAGTGAAGTCAGAAACTGTAAATATTATGATCAAATAGAAACCTAACAGTCATTGGATTATCAGCTGCCTTTTCATACTCTTGAAACATTTTGAAAGATAATTAATGAAAAATTACAGTTTCCACAGTGATCAAATGTGTTCAAATTGCTCCTTAATTTACTTTTGAAAGGTACCTTCAATATTATGCACATTTTCTCCAACAGAAGCTCTATGCCTATTTTTGCAGGAAACTTTATAATTCACTGCCATCAGAAAACACTTACTGAAAGTTAACTGTAAAGCCATTAGATGGTGTGATTACAGATGGTCCCACAAGTGCAGTTTCACAATGGGAAAAACAAACAAAACAAAACCCCAATGCACACAGACTATTTTCTGGAATCTCACAAGTTATTTTCTGGGAGCATAATCATATAATTTTTTAAGGTAAGAGTTGCAGTTTTTGTTATTTTTTTCCCCTTTAGTTTTAGAAATCTTAATCACTATTCCCCTTGCAAACTGTTTTCTTAACATTCAGATATTAAGAGGCTTGCACTACTATGTAAGTTTTCTAGCAATTGTGTTTATCACTTATTTATATCCATGAATCAGATTAAAATTATGGTTGCATTTATAATGTTATTATTATTATATGTATTTTTTTAATTTCTATGCTACGGTTTCTGGCTGAATAAATAAACCACATGCGGAAGTTAGTGAGATCAGAGATTCAAACCCCTCAAAGAGGGGTTATATTGACTCATAACTCACGAGTTATAGTGATGACTTTTTGCTAGTAAATATTCAGAACCAAAGTGATACTGACTAGATTTTATGGACACAGATAACACATAGCATTTTTTTTTATTTAAATGTGTTATCTCAAATTTGGTTTTCCCAGGTAACACTGCATCATATCCATAAGAGAATTTAGAAAGAGTAAATTAAGGTCTTTGCTATAATATTTGCAGAATGCCTACATGCTTGAAGTGAAAACAGTTTAAGCAAATTTAACTATATAAATACTTTGCAATACATTTGGGTGACTATTTGCTCCACTGTTATTAAAATCATTTTTGTTTGTTTGTTTTATATGCTTACAGTAGATATTGCATTTCCTTGTTAAATACAGTACAAAGCAGAAAAATGGAAGCCAGGAATTCAACATTAAAAATTTCAATTTTATCTTTTAATAGAATGTTTTATCATAAAGAGAAACACTTAACTGCATGTATAATAATATATTTGTAAAGACCATTGTCATTGCTGCCACAAGGAAACAGAACAAAATGTGTGAGGTCTTAAGATAGGTATTTGAGAGCTTGTTTACATCACTGGAGAATTTTGTTTCAAATACACAAAGGATTAAAACAGCATAGACATGGTTTGAAAAGGATCACAAGTATCTGTCCATCCATTCTTCCAAAATAGATGCTAATTATGAAGAGATCCTAACTGTGGATCTGGTTATGGTATATTATGGGTTTTAATCATTTAACAAACACAGTATGCAGTGTATATGCAATAGAAAGAAAGCTGATCTCCAAAAGTGATAACCTAAAAAGCAGTCTCAACATGTGAAATTTATTCCTTTAGTATATGTGATGTCTGAAAAACCCAGTAAAATGAAATAGAACAAAGTCCAAGATCATAGAACAGGATTGAATTTAGCACTTACCTTCAACAGAAAGCCATAACTACTTGCTGTCTGAGTATCTCTTTTTTCCTTCACTGAGTTTAAATCTGATGGTGATGGAGAAGGTTGCTAGTGAAAAATTGCTATTACATCATAAAAGTGAAAAGAGCTTGTTAAACAGTCTTTGGGGTATGTGCTAAAGGATCACCTCCCAACACACACAGCAGTGCAGAGGCAGAGGGCAGCTGGGGAGCCCCAGTGCCTCAAAGACATGAGCCCCTGGCTGGCTCCCCAGGGCTGTCCCAGGAGAATATCAGCCCCATAGTCTGGGTGAGACACAGCACCACAAGTCCATGACAGGGCTCTATGGGGCACTGCACAGACTGGGGTCCTTGCCTTTGGGCATGGGACTTGTTAAGGGATGTTTAGAGGAGGAACCAAAAGTGGAGAAAGCAAGGGATCAAAGGATCAAGGTGGACTGGAGAGGAACAAGCATGGCAAAATACAGGAAAGGGGAGATAAAAGTGGCTGGTTGCAGACTAGGCAGAAAGTAGAATAAAAGAGCTGGGAGACAGGTGGCGATCAGTCTCTAGAGAGACAAAATATGAATTGGCTAAGAATTCACTATTAGAAATTTCATGTGTGCAAGCAGACTACCAGAAGGACCAGGGGTCTGACAGTCAGATGCTGGTGGACTCACAGATCTGGATCAGGTACTGTGTTCATGCACAGGGCGACTGGGGAGCCCTGGCTGATCCAGGATCCAATTGCTGGGCAGACTGCTTAAGGCCAGCTACTAGAGGAAAATGTATTTTCTATGCATACATCTTATCCATTATTGATTTTCATCTTACTCAACCAGAGGGAGGTACAGGATCAGGCCATTTTTGCTGCTTTCATTTGTGTCAGTGCTATGTGACTTTTATGTGTGTTTATCTGCGTGGCCATCTGTGTGCAAGCACGTGGGTGCATTCTGTTTCTGTGTGCCTTCTGGGAACACATGCTCATCCTCACTGCTGTCTGGACTTGGAGACATGCACCTGCAGCAGCAAGCATCACCTCTGAGGGACTACCAGATGTGGCAGCTCCTAAAAGCCCATACTCATAAGACTATCTGACTTCTTTTCATCAAGTATTCAAAGTTAAGACAAGATTTTCCATTTATTTGGGTAGAAAAGAGAAGAATTTTGAAGAATTAGAAGTAGACACTACTGATTTTAAGAGGCAAACAACTGTTACTTGCACAGCTCAGTACAAAATCTGCAGTATAGATACAGAAAGGAGTGAAATTTAAAATGACCTCCTCACCCCAAAAATCATTGAAATAAGAAATAATGCAGTGAGAGTTATGCAGAAATTGAATTGCAATAAAAAAAAAAAAAAAGATTTCTACTGAATGTATACTTAAAATACTGACATATTAATTACAAACAGAAGCTGGCAAGCTAAAGGTACAAAGTGAACAGAGAAGAGCTGGAAGATGGGTGTGATATGGCAGTAAGACAAGAAAGGAGCAAGGTATGATGATAAAAAGAAATTTTTTCAGAAATGTGATATTTTTATACTGCAGTGAAATCTAAATAACTAGCTAGAGAAGAACAAAATTGGGAGAACATCTGAATTTCTAATTAATGAAATAAAGGTATCACCTAAAGCAATGGAGTTTCATAGAGATTACGAGATGAGAGAAATAAAATAATTTTTAAAAATCTTTATTAAACCTTAACTTGTTTCAATGTTAAAAGAGTTAATACATTTAGACCAGTAAACTAACGTTTCTGAATGGCTGGAAAATATTAATTTCTCAAACAAGATAAAGATAATTTATAAATATGTTTAAAAGTACTGGCTATTCTACTCTTTTAGTAATAAAAATATAAGATCTTGGGTTTTGGAGAACTTAATTATGAAATTTTCACCTGAATTCAACAAAGCCACAGTTTAAAATCTGCCAGTTAGAACAAATAAGCAATTGATTAACAGACCTGACTACAAAACAATTAGAGAGAAGAACATGGAAAATCACCAGCTTTTTCCAAGGAAAGGTTTAAAAGTTTTCTTTATTTCAATAAAATAGTGTGGCCTAAGAAAACCTTATGTTTAATGGCTGAAGTTTCATATAAGATATTGTTTGGGTGTACAGATATGATTTACAAAGCATAGATGATAATTCCACACTCTGCAAATAAGAACAGATTTATGGGATTCTGGGATTGTCAAAGATCTATAATGAGTTTTTGTAAAAAACGAAGAAAGTCTTTGTTGCAACTAGCAGAGTTACGCTGACAGATACTTTAGCTCAAAATTCATTCTACTGCATCTTGAATAGTCTGCTCCGTTTCTACAGTATTATTCAGGTTGGAAATTATGAGACATTTCTTCTGAGAATGAGCAGTCAGGCATTGGAACGGGTTGCCTAGGGAGGCAGTAGAATCACTGTCTCTGGGGGTGTTCAAGAAAAGGTTGGACCTGGTGCTTAGGGACATGGTTTAGTGGGTGACATTGGTAGCATGGTTGGACCAGATGATCTTGAAGGTCTTTTCCAACCTTAATGATTCTATGATTCTATGACTGTTAATGACACAGCTAAACACAGCAATTGCGAGTGATAGATGATAACTGAAAAAATCTCAGATAGCCTAATGGATAAAAAGCAGCAGCAAATAACAACCTTAATTATATTATTACACTGTAAATCTTTGTGCTAATTATTGCTCCTTAGATAGATGCTGCATACAGCCTTTTTATATTGGGGACCTTGGTATGAATCAGGACATCAAACAGCTTTGTGGAGGCAACGATAACAAGTGCACACTAATAGGCTTCATTGCAATTCATGCATAACTCAGTGCTGTGTTTCTCTTCAAGAAAAAACAAACAAAAAAAACTAACAAACAAACAAAAAAAAACAGATGCACATAAGTTAAATGTATAACTCCTGGACATATTTCACAATAAAACTGTAGCAGTAATGTATATAGGATACCAAGATACATCTAGGACCCTATTTTAAAAGGTTAGGAAGGCTTTTAGGTAGTATAAAAATATGTAAGGCATTAGGTGAGGTATTTGATGCTTTCAAATTATATAGTATTGATTGCTAAAAGAGGCATACATGTATTTGTTGTGTGTTTGTAGATTTATAAACATTTGGGCTTTGCTAAACTGTAAAACTGATCTGTTCACCAAGTAAACAGAAACAATAACAACAACAACAACAACAAAAAAGCAATAGTCATACTTTCCCACACCCTCAAAAAACTCCATCCAGAGGCAATATCTATTTTTGGCAATTGAAAATGGGGACAAATGAGGGAAATTATACACATACTAGAAAGATTAATTAACTTTGACGTCATACAGATTTTTAAATTTTAAATCTGTTCTGTTTTTTTCTATTTGTAGCACTCAGCAGAATTCCAAAACTGCTTCTTCTTTTTCCTTCAGCCTTTTAGCATAGCATCTTCAGTGCAGTAACAACAACAGAAATTTTTGTACATATATTGAGAAACTCAAACAGTACTTGACAGAAGTCTAAATTTAATAAAAAATCTCTAATTCTTAATACCAAAGATGACTGCAGAAGTTATCAAATTTAAAGGAAATTATAGTACAAGTGAAAGTTCACCGACAATGTGTCTCACTGTGATTAGACACTAAAATGACTATAAAGAAAAGTAACATAAGGAAACAATAGCACATTTCACTATAAATGTCAGCTCATGTTATTCTGAAAAATGTCATAGTGATAATTAGATGACAAAGATTCCAACTAGTAAGTACAGTGTGGTCACTTTCAGTTTATCAATCAAGGGAAATAATTTTTATCACTAGCTGCTGCAAGAGTCTCTAAACATCTTTAGAGTAGCATCTTTTTAAAGGAAACTTATATAGCTATAAAATAGCCAAATATTAAAATTTGATTTGTAGAACCTGGCATAAAATGCAATTTCTTTTATATTAACTTTAAAATTAAAAATATGTTTGTACTTGGGAACTAGAGGCTAGAGGGCTGCTGGGTCACTGACTTAAGCTCCCTGTTATTGAAGGCAGACATACTGGATAAGCCTTTTTGTACATTTTTTAATCTTTATCTTAGAAAGTGGTTAGATTTTTGTCCTTCACTGCTTCTATTAAAAAAGTGGTTCTGATACTTGACTGTTTGAATGGTTAGAAACTGCTAATTAGCAACATAAATTTATTCATGCTCACATTATACATTTTTTCTTATTTTGATAACTTTATCCTCTAGCTTTGACAGGTCTCCTCTTTCTTGATGTTTCAGGGTCTAAACAAACAGTATTGATATTCTGTCTCCCCTTCCTCATATCTAAGTAAGCCAAGGACTATCATTGTTTCTTTATATGAGACGTTTTACTTTTTCCCTTTATTTTAGCAGTACTCTGGTGTATCTGCAGATAGATTTTATCTGTGCAGTATCCCAGCAAGATTTCAGCTCAGTCCTGTGCAATAGCATCCTCATGTCTTTTGGAAATATCTGATGTGTTAAAATCTTAAATCTCATTTAACTTTCCCTGGCTGCAATCACACACTAGAGAAACTCACAGACATCCCATAGTAAGTAAAACACACAGTTTTTAATGGACAGTCTTCAGCTCATCAGCTGAAAGTGTGTCAGCACACAGGACAACTCTGCTTTTCTCAAATTGCAAGGTTAACCAAGATCTTCTGTAACACAGTCTGACTCCTACATTGCCTGTGCTCTCCCTCAAATCCAGCAGTCTTTTGGGTTAACACATAACAACTCTTGTACCTATGCCATTAATATTAAGGAGATAATAGGAGAGCAAGCAAACATACCTTGAACAGGACTTCCTCAAGTCAGACACAATTTCGTAAAAAATACAAATACCTGGCCTGTCAACTCTGTGAAATGAAAGAATTGTTGCATCTCAAAAACAATAAAGTCCCTCAAAACCATGATTTATAAATAATAATAATAATAATAATAATAATAATAGTAATAATAAAGTTCCTATAATGGGATTGTATTGGGTTTACATGGTAAGAGCCTGACGGCAGGGGGGCTGTAGGTGTGGCGTCTGTGAGCAGAGCCCAGCAGCTACCCCATGTCAGAGCAGAGCCAGCTCCAGCCACCTCCAAAAAGGACGTGCCGCTGGCCAGAGCCAAGCCAGCAAGCAATGTTCTTTGCGCCTCTGGAAGAACAGTTAAGAAAGGGGTGGTGAAAATTGCTGTGCAACAGCAGCTGGGAGAGAGAACCAGCCCTGCAGATCCCCAGGTCAGTGCAGAAGGAGGGCAGGAGGTGCTCCAGGCATGCAGCAGCAGTTTCCCTGTGGACTGTGGAGAGGCCCCTGGTGGAGCAGGCTGTCCCACTGCAGCCCATAGGTCCCACATGGAGCAGATCTCCACGCTGCTCCTCCATGTGGAGGAGCCCCCGGTGGAGCAGGTGGATGTGGCCTGGAGGAGGCTGCCGCCCATGGAGAGCCCCCGCAGGAGCAGGCCCCGGGTCGGAGCTGCAGCCCGTGGAGAGGAGCCCACGCAGGAGCAGGGGGACTGGGGGGAGCTGCCTCCTACCCATGGGGGACCTGTGCTGGAGCAGTTCGCGCCTGGGGATGGACCCTGTGGGACGGAGCCATGTGGGAGCAGTTCCTGAAGATCTGCTGCCTGTGGGCAGCCCCCTCAGACTCAGTTCAGAAGGACGGCATCCCGTGTGAGGGACCCCATGGGGAGCAGGGGCAGAGAGGGACCGTGAAGGAGCAGTGGAGACGAAGTGTGAGGGACTGACCGCAGCCCCCATTCCCTGTTCTCCTGCACTGCTTGGGGGAGGACATAGAAGAGAGTGGAGGGAGTGGAGGTGCTTTTATTTTGCTTTTAGATTCTTACTGTGCTAGTCTGCTAGTGATAGGCAATAAATTATATTAATCTCCCTATTTTGTCTTTTTCACCCAAGATGATTACTGTTGAGTGACCTCTCTGTCTTTATCTCAACCCTTGAGCCCTTTCTGTCATATTTCCCCCTCTTTTTCTTTGAGGAGGGGGATTGAGAGAGTAGCTGTGGTATTCAGCTGCCCAGCAGGGTAAAGCCACCACAGGGATTAGTACGTGTAAAAGGTTTTTAAAATCCTGGCTGACCTATCACAGATTACCGTAAAAACAAAAAACATTTTTTTTTGAGGGGATTGGGGGATGGGTCTTTACATTTTATATGTAAAGACCAATAAAATAAGCATATATAAACATTTTTAATGTGGTATGGGCTAGTGAAGCTCCATGAAATTAAAAAATAAAAGTTTAAAAGCAGATTTACCTATCCATAGTAAAGCCCATGAATATTAAGACATGATGTCAGAAATGTATACAGCAAACCTGAGGCTAGAATTTGAGCCTTGCGGCAGTAATCCTGTATTTCACTGTGAGATGAATGTACAGGTAATTTGAACTTCCTAAATAGAAATGATCCCAAGAATAGCTTTATTAGCAGTGCTTGCAGCAGACAGAAATGTAATAGTACAGGAGCAGACTGAACATTGTAGGAGATAGTCACAGCATCAGCTTACTTGTAGTGCAGTTTGTAACACAGTTTTATGCAGCAAAACACCTCTGCAGTGCAGGGTGAGAAGTACTATCTTGCAGTAAGATCTACAAGAAAACAACACAGTTAGAGGCAGTTGATAAAAGACAGTGAGGATAGTAACTGCTCTTTGAGGTGAAAAGAGCTTTTCAAGGCTAAATACAATACTTCTATCCACAGTCTAAAACTATCTTGAAAATAAGCTTTTAAAACTCTCCCTTTTTTCTAAGCACCATAGAAAAACTCATTATTTCCTTTGAAATACAGCAAGAGAGATAATAGATCTATGGATTTTGCTTTCAGTTTCCTGGACAAATATTGGATTGTCTGTTAAAAAGGTTGAGGTTGTCTGTATTAAAGGAGGTTTTTATGCAGTAACTGAGGATGCTCAGTGCAGGAGGTTTGTTGTCTACAGCATCCGTGAAGACTAGGAGATAATTCCTAATGAAGTTTTAGATACAAGAAGGAAAAAACATAAAAGCCAAAAACAAAACTTTTTCAGCAATCTAGAAGACATTGCTCAAGGATTCAAGAAGGAAAATAGACATCTCTGAGCTCCTAAAGATATAAAGCAAGAAGACTTCTCAGGATAATTCTGTTATATAGTGTAATATAGTGGAATCATAGAATCATCATAAAATAGCTTGGGTTGCAGGCGACTGTGATCATCTAGTTCCAACCTCTCTACCATGGGAAGGGATGGCACTAGATCAGGTTGCCTAGGGCCCCATCCAACCTGGTCTTGAACAGCTCCGGAGATGGGGCACCCACAACTTCTCTGGGCAACCTGTTCCAGTGCCCCACCATCCTCCTAACATGTACTCTAATTCTCCTTACTTTTATTTAAAATGATTCTCCCTTGTCCTATCACTATATGCCTGTGTAAAAAGTTGCTCTCCATCTTGTTATAACACACCTTTAAGTACTGAAAGGCTGCAAGGATGTCTCCTTGCATCAAGGATGCGGAGCCTTCTCTTCTGTAAGATAAACAATTCTAGCTCTCTCAGCCTTTCTTTATAGGAGAGGTACTCCAGCCATTTAATCATCTTCACGGCCTTCCTTGTTGATCTTCCCTTGTTAACTGATGCAATCACTTTATCACAGAAGGCCACCCGATTGGTCAGGCATGATCTTCCCTTGGTGAAGTTGTGCTGGCAGTCTTGGATCACCTCCTTGTTTTGCATGTCTCTTGACGTTGCTTCCAGATGGATCTGTTTCCTGATCTTCTCAAGCACAGAGGTAAGGCTCGCTGGTCTGTAACGCCCCGGGTCTTCCTTTCTACCTTTTAAAAATGGGAAAGATGATTGCCTTTTTCCAGTCACTGGGGACTTCGCCTGACTGCAATGACTTTTCATATATGATGGAGAGTGGCTTGGAAACTACATCAGCCAGTTCCCTCAGGACCTTGGAATGCATGGCATTGGGCCACTTAGACTTGTACTTGTTCAGTTTCATCAGGTGGTCTTAAATAACGCTAAGCTTAACTCCACTTTTTAAGGACACATGCCACTGCATGTTGTGAACAACTTCACTTTGTATTAAATATGCCTGAGATGCCCATCATATCAAGCTCCACCAGGAGTAATTCAGAATGCCAGGGAAGCTTGGTGTTAATGAAACACTGGAGCTTTCAAAGCTGGGATGTTTCTAGTGAGGTCACAATTCTAGGTACCTAAGAATATTTTAAGTTTAAAATAAAGAGAAGAATCAGAGCTGACACATCTGTAGACACAAATGACCAAGTAATAAGGAATATTTTGGATTAGAAATGTACATGTCTTAGGACATAGGTCATGTTCATAAATATAATATTAATTACAAATAAAGATGGACTGGTAGAATTGATAAATAGATATCTTTGTACCAGCTGATACTGCTCAAGTGCTGATGAAATACTCAAAGTAGATAATTTAATGAACTAAGATGTTTTATTAAGCAATAAAAAGGAATTTGGCAATACTGATACTATAATATTTATTTTAAGCTTGCAGTATTGAGGATTTAGAGTATGGTGTCATGACAGAATAAACCAGTGCAAATCCGTGTTATGCAATTTCATCAGGAAGATGATCTGGCTAAAAAATTATTACTTTTTGTATAGAGGGTGATGTGCAGGAAGAAGGGGACAGACCAGTAGAACTATGTCCATAATATTCGTTAAACAAGAAACTATGTAATAATGCTATTTTCATAAATTACTGATAATTATTCTGTTTAATCAATACATTGGTTTTGATAAAGAAATTTGTTATGCTTATTAATAACGGTGAAATGCCTAGAATCAATGAGACCATACAAAAAGGTTATCTATTTTTAATCACATATCAATAACAAAATAATCAAAATATAAATGATTAATAGAAATCAACAAATAGTAAGCTTTAAGACTATCGTCTTATCTGATTTGTTCATACCAGCAGGAATCAAGATCAGAAAACATAGGAAGTAAACCTAAAAAAAATCAATGTATACACTGCAATTGTACTGAGAAATTATGCCTGTCCTGAATTCTACCAGTGGTGAGCAATGTTTACTGTCAGTGGATGAAATGTGCAGCTTTATGCTTCCATACTGCAACAGCAAAGTTTCCCTATTGTAATTTATTTTTTTTAATCTTTTCTACATTTCCCTATGAAGTTCAGGAGCTTGGGTACCCTATTTCTAGATTTCTACCTTTCTCTAGACTAAGACTACTTTTTTATTCCTTATGGACAAGTACATGAATGTGTGATTTGTTCTGTTTATTTGGTTTGTTGTCATTTTGTGTAAAAGCTTGCTTACTCCTTGTTCAACTGTTTCCCTCTCTGGCGATACATTTTATTATTTCCATACCTATTTTGTTATCAGATAAATAGACATGTTTTCCTGGGCACTTTGGGCGCTTTCCTGCAGCAGTAGGGAAAAAAAAAAAAAAAAGGCATTAGTCATCTTATGATATTTTTTCATTTTTTTAATCTGTATTTTATTTTTCTTAGAAATTGTTACTCTATTTCTCCCTTTTGTTCTCTTTAGCGTAAATATTAATGCACTACTCCTGATGAAAGACTTATGTGTCAGAGATCTCTGTTATAGGTATTTACCACAATGCATTAGCATCAGAAAAGACTCCTTGTTTGGATATTTTATATAATACTGCCGTGCCTCCAGATTTTTTTGGTGTTGCTGTTATGTATTGAAATGCACATAAATGCAGTGACACTTGCAAGTAACTCTATTGGGCTTACATGACAAGGGTTTGGTAGCAGGGGAGCTGCAAGGGTGGCCTCTGTGAGCAGAGACCATAAGCTGCCCAATGTCAGAAAAGAGACAGCTCCAAAAGGGATGTGCTCCTGGCCAGAGCAATGACGTTGGCTGTACTTACTGGTTGGAAAAAAAAAAGAAAAAAAAAAAAAGAAAAAAAAAAAGGTAAGTCAGTGAAAGTTATTCCATCATTAGATATATAAGCCATTCTGTAGGCTGAACCATTCAATAGATTAATTTAATTCATATGATCATTTAAGTCCTGATCCAGTTATTTCTGTGCTGCATCATTCATTCCCTTGACATCATGTATTGAAACGAAGGTTTAGTATGATTTTTTTTTTACATGAAACTGTATTCCCTGTTTGAATTTTTATCATGTGGAGACAAAAATAAAATAAATCTGTGTATTATTGCATTTCTAAATAGTTCCGTATAGTCCTATTTCAGCATTACTTCGCAATATAAGTCCCATATCAGCTCCCAGGTGTTTGGTGTTTGTTTTTTATACAGAATATGGGTCCATAACAATATTCCAGTGACAATCTCATGTACCACAGAATTGGGCAAAATTGTCTTTAGTCAGTTTCTTTCTGTCCCCATTTCTTTTCTACAGCTGTAGGAAAGCTGGCTCTCATAGCCACTCAGGCATTTTTATTTGTTTTCATTCCAATTCTTAGTTATTCTCTCTTGCCTTTGTTTCTTCAGGCCTTTGCCAACTAAACATAAGTTTATATTCTCCAAGGGTTGCAGTGAAAGGATGTAGTTCTTGTAAACTGAACAGGAAATACACAGATAATAAAAAATAAAAAACCAAAAAGTGTTGATTTACTCATTAAAAACAATTCATTTCAATTCATTTCATCTAACAATTCAATTCATCACAGATAGTACATTTCTAGCCTTTTGAACATCAACTACACATTGATGTAATATGACACTTTTGATCAACACACCATAAATCTCTTGAAAAAGGAGAGTAACATAATTCCCACCATTTTTAATGGCTCCAACTGGCAAATTTGGTAGCAGGGTCTTTTTTGTATCTAATCTGTGATTATTTAAAGACACATTCTGGCAATATACAGCCTTTAGTCCAGGGATATATTCTTATTTTGAGTTGTCTTGTAAATGAAAACTAATTCTGGAAGAAATACCCCCTTCCCCCCAACCCCAAGCGCTTGCCAAAATCATAGATACATGATTATATAAATAATATGATAAAATCATGGAATGGTTTGGGTTGGAAGGAACCTTAAAGCCCACACAGTTCCAATCCCTCTGCCATGGGCAGGGACACTTCCCACTAGACCAGGTTGCCCAAAGCCCCATCCAGCCTGGCCTTGAACACCTCCAAGGATGGGGCATCCACAGTTTCTTGGGGCAACCTGTGCCACTGCCTCACCACCCTCTGAGTAAAGAATTTCTTCCCTATATCTAATCTAAACTTACCCTTTTTTAGTTTAAAGCCATTACTCCTCATTACTACACTCACAAAGAGCCCTCCCCAGATTTCCTGTAGCCCCCCTTTAGGTACTGGAAGGCCTCTATAAGGACTCCCCAAAGCCTTCTCTTCTTCTGCCTGGTGCCCATGTGAAATAGCAGCAGCAGATAAAATGCCAGCAGCTTTCTTACTATTTTGCAGTCTAACAATTTCCTTTTGGTTATTTGACCTTTACAGGTTATTTTTTCCTTTCAAAGTCAGTGTGTGTGCTTCACTAGATTGTTCTTGGCAGAGTCAGACTTAGATACTTCTTTGCATACCACTCATGGTCTTGTGTTAGAATCATAGAATCATGGAAAAATTAAGGTTGGAAAAGACCTTCAAGATCATCTGGTCCAACCATTCCTCTACCACCAAAGCCATCCACTAAACCATGTCCCTAAGTACCACATCCAACCTTCCCTTGAACACCCCCAGGGATGGTGACTCCACCACTTCCCTGGGCAACCTGTCCCAATGCCTGACCACTCTTTCTAAAGAGTGTGTCCTAATTGTTTTAACTGTTGAAGAGTAGTGCTCTTTGTCTAATTCTTTGTTTTAATTGTTGAAGAGTAGGGGCATGATGTTTCCATTTTTCCACTCACCACAGACTTCGCCTGACTGCCAGGACTTTTCAGCTATGATGGAGAGTGGTTTGGCAACCCCATCAGCCAGTTCCCTCAGGACCCTGGGATTCATTTCATCAGGGCCCACAGACTTGTACCTGTTTAGATTCATCAGGTGGTCTCGAATGAGCTTTTCATTTACAGTTGGTGGGACTTTGATCCCCCAGCCTCCATCTATAGGTTCAGGGAAATGAAAGACTTGGGACGCCCATCTACCAGTGCAGACAGAGGCAAAGAAGGTGCTGAGTACCTCAGCCTTCTCCATGTCTGTCGTTACCAATTACTCAGATATAGAAACTCACTCTTAATACATGTATAAGAAATTAGCCACCTATAATCGCTTACATGCTTCTATTTTCACCCCTCCGTCTATTTTAACAAATGTTAAAGGTGAATGGTGGCCCTTGGGGACTCCTCCTGTCACCCTAACGCAGCAGCCCGAAGGCAGCTGGGTCCTCTCTTGTGCTCTTCCTCAAGGCTCTGTGCAGAAGGGCTGCTACTCCTCACACAAGGGCTGGCAGATTGGAAAGAAGCACTCACACAAGCCCTGAGAATCAGCAAGAGTTCTTTATTGCCAGGTGTTTGGTGGCTCCAAGCTAATGCTTGGGATGGAGCCTGAGTGACAATGAGTAGGGAGCTTGCCAGGCCCTGCTGCGAAGCTGTTGGAGTTCTCTGATAGCACAGAGCAAAGACCTGCCGGGGTAGTCCCAGGTCTGATGTGGCCAAGGTAGATCCACTTCCATGGGCTCCTCCAGCTCTTCTTGTGGACCCACCTCCATGGGCTCCACAGTGTTAGGCAGGAGGACAAGCCAGCCCTTGCCTGGGACTTCCCACATGGGATGTCTCCTATTAGGAATATTTTCAGGCCAGGGTGCTGAACCAGGGGGTTGCCCAGTTCCATGTTTAGGCCCCATGCCGCTGTCTAGTTCATTTCCAGGCATGGATTCAACACTGCTGTCTGTTTTATGGCCGTGGCTGGGTCCCACACTGTATTCTGGCTGATAGGCACACCTCTGCTCCCCACGGCTGTCTGCCTCATGCTCCACACCACCACTGCACCACTGGTCAGGCCCAGGCCCCCTGTCACTGTATGTTTGAGGGGCTGGCCTGTTCCCCGCATCTCTGCGGTACCAGTGATATCGCTGATATGTGTCTGTGGGCTGGGCACTAGACATCCCCCCAGGCACTGGTGTCTTTTGTGCCGGAGGTGCTTTCCCTCTGCCCATGACACATTTTCCTCACATTAGCTGCCATCTTTCTCGTGCTTCCTCAGACCGCTTCACTGTCCTCACACCAAGGAGAGCTGCCGCTCGCCTTGCTCCTTCTCTAGCCTTCTTTCTGCTGCTTACGCTGTCTCTCAGAGGACAGAGTAGCTGAGCAAGTGGCAGGCCAGCTGCAGAGGGGCCTGTTTTATAGGGCCTGGGGCAAAGGCGGGGCAGCAGTGGTCACTGTAACCTCAGCAAACCTCTGTGATGCCCAACATGAGTGGTCCAAAGGCAGCTGTGCTGGGAGCAGCCTGGAAGATGCCCTCACATGAAGGAAGGAAGAGGGTTGCATCTGCTGAGGGCCCCTTTTCTGAGGCTGGCTCCCCCAGGCCATTTGGCTTGCCTCAACCCATTTTTCTACAGATCTCCAAGGGTTAGAATATCTTGTTAACAAAAGAAATTGCATGTACTGGATTATTAGGACACACTTTCATTTGCTTTATTCTATACTCTCAGAATACTTTTTCTGTCATTTACTATCAACAAAGCCTCTATACTGTCAGAATACTGTAGCATCTAACGCAGCTGACTATACTTAGTGGTCCATCTTGTTCTGTGAAGTTAATCCTCACAAACAACTTTATGTGAAGCTGAAACTACATTATCTTTCTATGTTTCATAAAATTATATTGAATTCAGAGATTGATTCATCAGAGGTAATATTATATCCTCTTTTTTGAGGTATGTTTTGCTTTAGTTCTGTGTATTTCAGTAGTGGAGATAAAACTCAGTTACAAATATTTTTGCAGATGAAGCAAAATATGATGCAGTTTACATGAGATTTTTCAGATGGTGTTGTTCTGCATAACTTGCAATGTGACTATAATACAGTCTTTTTTCTGTTTGCATACCTCTCACGAGAGACGGCGTAGCAAATTCTTCTCAGTCTGGACATAATTCATTCGGAAACTGTCTTGCATATGAGGTGACTTCTGTTTTACAGACGAGGTTCAAAATCTTGCATATATGAATGGTGATTGTCATGTTGGTGTCAGAGAGCCTAAGCACCGATGCCTTACAAAGCAGCGCTTCAGTGTTATGCCATGCACATTGCCAAGCTTATGTAGCAGTTGTCTCAAATATGTTTCACAAAACATATGCTGTGAACAAAATTTTATCTTCTCCTGAACCTTCTGAAATACTTTTTGTCCTGTGGAGGTTACACTGACGACAGAGACTTCAGTTTTCTTTCTTAAATCCCTGAAATGAGTATGTATCTCACATATTTTTCTTTTACCATGAATCAGATTGTATCTGGTCTGATTTTTTTACTGTTGGACTGAATAATCACATCACTTTCTTTAGCAGTTGATCATACTGTTTCTGAACTGATGTTATTCTTTCAGATATTCAGTTGCTATAGGATTACACGTTACATTCCCTAGATTCTGCTGTTGTGCTATAACTTTCTTTTGTGACATTGTGCAAAAATGGATGCAGATTATTACGTTTTAATTTTCTCTACAGTGTCTTGAAAATTCGTGTTCAAATAGCCTCTCATCAAATCTAATTTCTCAATATTGCTCTATTGTTCTTTCTCATATAGAATACTATAGCGATGAATTGGTGCTGTCTTAATAACATATTAAACTCTATGAATCAGAGAAAGCTAAATTTCACTTTCATTTCTGTTAATCCACTGAGAGAGGAAATTCAATTTAGGTAAAATCCTTTCTTTTATGTCTGCATAAAACTCTGAATCTATCACTGAATACTATATATCCATTCATTATGCTGTCATCCTTGTGTAGAGCTTCCCTTTCAAACTCCCCTGAATGGCTTCTAGGTATTGTCTAATCACTGTTTTATAGAGAGCTGGGAGCCTTGATGATCATAGAATAATACTTTATCCCAAGTTGGAAGGGACCTACAAGGATCATCAAGTCCACTTCTGGTTCCACACAGGACTACCTAAAAAGCACCAGAATAGATCACCATGCTAGTTCTGCACTCTGATCATCTGCTTGTTGCAGACTCTACTGCTTGTCTGCATATCAGTTACCAATTGTATTAATAACAAAGGACTGGACAGTAATTATTGTCCATTACAAATATTATGTGTGTTTGGCCTTTGAAACTGACATCTGCTAGACATGCAATACACCACTCATTTATTTACATGGTATCAGGTATCAAGTTCAAAACTGATTTGTAACTCAATACTAAGTCAAATGGTGTACTCATATGTACATACATACATATACTCATATGTAACACTAAGGTTATACCAGACTGCAGATTTCTGATACTGCCTCTGTGTTTACTGAGTTGATTGTATTCAATGTTGATTGTATGACTAATTGCATAGACAGTTCAACATACCTCACTGGTAGTTGCTCATCACACAGTGCAATTAGAGAGCTGTGGAGATGGTTGAACACTTGCCACCCATTTCTGCCCAAATCCCAAGGCAAGAAAACAGTGATCAACATTGTAGCACATTCCTCTTAATCCACAACATTATTTTTTTTGGTAAACTGTTAAAATTCCTCTGAAACATAGAATATTGTCAGATTGAGAGTTTCTAACAGAAAGGTGTTCTGGTAGAAGTCTTTCAGCATCTTCTACTTTACACCTTTTTAATGGTTAATGAAAGGGTGCTCAAGACATCATCTTCCTTGCACAGATGGCAGCCCTACAGGCTGCTCTGGGACTTGTGAAGGAATTGGACAGCTGATTAGTTATTTTCCTCGCTCCAAACAGCTGCAAAAGTTTCCAACAGTGAGGGCAGAGATCTGGCAGCTTTTTTGACCTCATCCAGTCCTCTGTTCTTTTCTCATGCTCCCTACTGTTTCACATGCTCCTCCTCTAACCTTGTAAACTAATCAGAAATAGAGAGTTAAAACTCTTTTTTGCTGCTGCAACGGCTGTTCCAAGAGGGCTTAGGTGTCTGCACACCTTCCCTCATTTCTTGAGCAGAATGGTTAAGTCTGGATGTACAACTGTAAAGGAAGAAAAAAAAAAAAAAAAAAAAAAAAAAAAACACTTACTAAAGTTGTCAGATCATTAGTTTGCATCATCTGATGTTGTCATGCTGTCATATAAAGCACTTTTTCAGTACACTATTTATTCAGGTCAAGGCCAAAATATGCCAAAGGGCTTCCAAGCCCTTGTAGTTTTGATAGCTAAAGGCATGTCAGACTGTCTAGAATTCTGTTGGATCTTTTTTTCACACCTTGCATGTATTTTGGAGGGGCTGTAAGTCAGTGGCTGAAACACAGCAGTTTTTTCTTTTACTGGCCTATATACTTTGATGAAGATTTCTTAGTTCCTCTGTAGAGTTGAGGAAAGGTTATGGGTTACAAACCACCCTGTAACTTTAACCTCGGGTTCTGAAAATCATAGAACACATTAAAGATGCCAGTGCTCAGTGAAGAGTTATATTTTAGGTGTCTCCAAGACACATTTCAATTTCCTTTTGAGTGTGAGCGCAGGAAGATGTAATGTCATTCCTACATTGCAGGTGTAAGAGGTGGGAGATTTAAATGGGAAATACTATGGCTACTTACATGGAAACACTGAAGATCTTTTTGAATGAGGACATTTTCATTTCAGAAAGAGGGTATGATTTTTCACTAAAAAGTAGGATTAGGCAGGCCAAAAGAGGTGGTATGGCCATGCTACAGATATCAGAGCAGGATTATAAATCTGGATTTGTGATCAAGGTCCACCTTTGTAACGGCAAATGACTGATAGGCCTGTGGAGCTTTAGGAAAAAGGAGAAGACATCTCTAGTCAGGCCAATATTTCTTTTGTTTCTACTCACCAAAAGCCAGAAGAGGACCAGAGATTTTGACACACGCAGGAGAATGCTGAGCAGTACCCTGCACCTGTTCAGTGAAGGTAGGAATTATAAAACTGTCCTTCAGTGGATACCATTTAGAGAGAGGATGTACATATGCTGTGGGTTTTCCTGGAAGGTAACAGTCTTCTTTCAACTACCATATCATGGCAGAAAAATTACCAGAAAGTTAGTAAAATGTATTCTGTATCCAGGACATAATGTTAAATATAAAAGAAAGTGATAAAGAAAAAGAGCATGAAAAGCTAACAAATTCTATCAGCCCTCTTGCTTCTATCTAAGGTGTGAACATAGGTTTTAGAGTGTGTTATTCAGTCACCTGAAAAGTTTTGATGGCTCTATTTCTTTACATAAAGTGAGGTATGTTTGCAATTTGTCTCTTGTGGTTTTGGTTTGCTTCTTTGTGATGCCATTTAAGTACTATATTCTGTGTATTACAAGTATGCTTCTTTTTCTCTCAGAACTTGATGATCCTGGAGATCTTTTTGTAAATTGTAAGTTCACCACAGTGAAGCATATTTGATAGTAAAATGCTACTGATATTAATTGCAGGAGTGGCAGGCATTATTCTTAGTAAAGTTAAGGCCATTCAGGACTTTTATGATCTTTTTTGATTGGCAAGGAGATTCACAATGAGAGATATCATGACAGGAAAAAAGCTGCATCAATTAACATGCAAAGGCAAATTAGCATCCCTGATGGAAGTCTAGAAAAGCAAAGGCATGACAGAAGGAACATGACACATTTTTTCCTTGTGCAAACAGAATCTACAAGCTTCATTTCACTTTAGACTGTTAGATTTCAAGTCTTAGAAATTTACACCAAGGTCAGCTGCTGTACAGACATTACATTAAATTTAGCAACTGATAAAATTCACAAAAAAAAAAAAAAAAAAAAAAAAAAAAAAAAAAAAAAGCTCTAATTTTCTAGACTCACTGATCTATATCTCACCTATACAAATTCCTGCATGGTCCCTTGCTTTTATGCATTTTTCCTAGTTGTAGGATCACACCGCAGGGGAGAAAGGGAGAAAATTAATTACACTGTATTTATATTATTTTTTTCTGGCTAATGATTTTGTCCAGAGGAGCATCCCTGTGGATTTTCTGCTGCCTTTCTATGTATAAGGCTCTATTTTCTTTTGTAACTCCCAATGTAAATACTCACAAATAATAATTTCCTCTGTTTCTTATAAAAAGTCAGGCTACTTTCTCTTACAAAAACTCTTTATGAGTTAATCTGTCAGGGATAAGTTTACTCACTTGTCCCAAATGCACCTCTTTTAGTACTGATACCACTACTTCTTGCTTAAATATCTATTTTGTACTAAATTTCACTTCTCCTCAGGGTTACTATTCTTCTGATACTAGATATCATAAGGAAGAGATACAGCTAAAACTGTCACATGAAGGGGCTTAAGGAAAGGAAAAAAAAAAAAAAAACTATTTAGAATTTGGAACCTGAAAGGAGAAGAAAATCTGTGGTATTGATGGAATACTTCAATATTTGGTGTCCTTGGCTGCTTTATTGATAATATTTGTGGATGACAAATACAGTCTAGAATAATCTGAGTGCTAGATGTACAGCTCAAAGTCAAGGTATGCTAGGAGACTTCTTGTACTTAGTTCACTCTACAGTTACCTCAGAGGGAAATCATAGATGAAAACTTGGAAGCGGTAGACCAATAATACAGCAAAGGCTATAATTTGACAAGTAAGCTATGATATCATTAAAAAAAAAAAAAAAAAAAGCAGTTTGTTAACATTAGGATACTAAAACAGTTAAATTGTTTTATTTATTTCACTCTTGCATTTCCTAGAGTGTGCTAGCAAGCCATACTCACCAAAGACATTATCTTTGAGCTATCAGCTGTAATACAGGGTGCTATCTGATTTTCTGAAGGACAGAAAAACAGTGTGTGCTTCTCAAATGGCTGAGTAAAAGGCTCTTGGTGAGGGATGAACTCCCGAGCATCAGGAAGAGCTTCTGAACTGTGACAACTCCTAACCAATGTGCTGGTAGATTAACCCTACTTCTCAGTTCTTCAGGAGAAACAGTTAGTCCCTCTACTTTTGTTTCACAAAACAGTGGAAGAAAATTACGAGTCATTTACTGGTCACATCTATTACTGCTTCTTTGTTTTGTTTTGTTTTGTTTTGTTTTGTTTTGTTTTGTTTTGTTTTGGTGGTGGTGTTTTTTATTGTTGTTGTTTGTTGTTGAGTTATTGTTCTTGCTTGTTTGTTTTGAGGAAGCAAAGCACAAGGCAAAGAGTTTTGCAAGTGTCAAGAGAACTATAGCTGTACAAAGGAGAACGCTGAAAAAAAGTTTTGAGAGATTTAGGAAAGTTGCCTGAGGGACTACTATCTTAGGATGTGGAATATGTTGTCACATGATAGTAATTCTGGTGTTTTAATATTTTGTTACTTTTTAAAATTGCATAGCACTAATAGAAACTATTCTAATTGTTGAAAAATTAAAATATCCTTCAGTAAAAGCTACCAGGTGTTACCATTAAAGTTAACTAGTTTCTTTTGGGAATAGAAAACTCTTTATTTATTTATTTATTTATTAAAAAAAAAAAAAAAAAAAAAAAAAGAAAGGGTAGTTAATTACATTGTATTTCAGTAAAGTTATATGTAAGCAATGTCACCCAGTCAACCAATACATAACATGACTAAGATAACCAGTGACTACATAAATATTATCTTTTGGCAGCAAGGAACAGAATGCATTTTTCCTGCAATGAGTTTGAAGACATAATTATTAGAATGAATATGTTTTTCAAAAAGCTATAAGGAAAAATTTGAGTAGAATCAAAATCCTTGGTAAATCACGTAATCTGTTCAAAAATAATTAGTGAATTATAGCTGAGAATATTAACTTAGAATAGTTCAACCATCTTTTTGGCTGAATCTCAGTCTCTTACTTTATTATACTGTTCTTCTTGCAAAAACGTTATTACATAGAAAAAAAAAAAAACCTGACAATGGAAAATGTTGTAAAAGTAGAAATAATTTTTAATGTTTCATAGGATTATTTGTATCAGCCAGAATAATTAGATGCTTTTGACAACATACATTGAAACAAATGTATAAGTAAAGACTATAAAGTCTTTAACCATGGAGACTGCAAGCCAATAATTCTTCATAGTGGATATCCCAGCAATGATTTTTCTAGAAAATCAAAGCTCCACATTTTGTTCTATTTTTCTAAAAGTGCTCAACCCTTTTAAAGTCAAGCCAAATTTTATCTATGAACCTATGTGCTTTATTAAATTCTAATGTTAATGTTACATGCGGGGGGAGGGAATCATATTGTGAATTATTTGTAGTGAATTATTGTGAATTATTTGTAGTGTTGACCTTGCAGGGACTAGGGTCAATGCCTAAAATGATTAATTTGTCAAAGTGACATAATCAAACTTACCCTCTTTTTTTCTGATTAAGTTCTGTTGGATTATCCATATTCTTTGAAAATGTTAATATGTTTTGAAAAGGTACAGTAATATTAATGTAAGTATTAGAGAATCAGAAAACGTTAAGAAACTAAATTGAACAAATATTATCTAGAAAACATGGTATAATTATCCCATAGAGAAAGCATAAACTCTCTGTAAATATACATCATATATACATATAGATAAATATATATATTCACACAAAATATATTGAATATTTTGATGTATTATCCTTGTAAATAGCAACAACATCAAAAGAATATTTAAGGAACAGAAATGATAAAAGAATCTGAAGTTTCATGTAACAAACAAAATAGCAATAGTTGCAGTGTCTGTGTCAAGGTAGTCCACTTTTCCTTTGCTATATAGCTTGAAGAATTCTTTTCTAGGGAAATCCCACCGCAAATGACTATTCCATCACATGAAAATTATTGCTAGTTATTTATGCTGAAATGTAGTTTCATGATTGGGACAATTAAGTAATTTGTTAACTCAAATGGTAGAAGGAATTCAGGATGGAGGAGCTGAGAGCCTCTAAGCTGAACTGCCTAACTAAGACAGTATTGCCTGAAGAATCATTGTCTTTGTTATAAAGGAAGCTAACAGCAACCCCTGCATTTCTGCTGCTTAATACTTTTCATTATGATTAATGCTTTTGCCCTTCTGCTTGAAGTGTATCTCTGCTGTTTGGAAAGGAAGTGTCTTATAGGCAGTATTTTTTTTTTTTCTTGTAATATAAAATGCAATCTGTTATCTGGTAATATATAATCTCACAAGAATTACCATTTTAATTTCACTATTTGCATTCCCTGTGAAGTGTCACAGACCTTGCACAAATGCTAAGGCCCAGATCACATCACTGCCACAATAAATTGATTATACCAGAAGTTACCCATTCAGTTGTAGTATAGTGAGAAGAAGAAGAAATATGGAATTAACTTCAATTACATGATTATATAGTGCTTTTCTCTACAAATTTTAGCCTCCTTCTCTACAGCGAGGAAACATAAAAGAGGACAGAACCTTGCAACATGAAGAGCTACATCCTTATACCATGAACTAAAAGGACAGAAGAGTGATGTTTTATTATGAGTGCATTCATAGCACATAATTAACATTCCACTAAAATAATTATAACTTGAAATGGAAAAGATATTTTAAAGAAAAAAAAAAATCCAGTTGGTTCTTGATGGTCAGGGAGAAGTTTCTTAGTGCCTTCCATAGTGCAAAATCTCATTTGTTTATAGTTAATATTTAACATTACGGCGCACTTTGTTTAAAGCAACCTGAGGCACTACATGTGACTAGAGTCACTAGGTCTTCTAGACCTAGACAGTTGGCTTTGTGCACCAGCATTAACAACTATAATTGTGTTGGTACCTCAGAAGGGAAGAAGTCTGGGACAGTTTCAAAGGCACCTTCTTTCTTGATCTTATGTTCACTTTTTTTTCTGTTGCAACAGATGGAAGAATCCCCTTGAACTTCTTCATATGGGTGGCTGATTATTAAAGTTAGTCAATCACATACTAAAAATGAATTGCCAACATCATTGATACATGACTTTGTATAAAGGAGAGTCAAAATACAAATTTGGTCCTATATATTTGTGTAAATTTATAAAAGAACATGACACAATTATATTTTCTAGAAAAAGTACCTCTCTTGGAGACAGATGATACAAGTTCAATTCCCAGATGTTCTGCTTGATTGCTCAGGAAACTTATTTGGTCAGGTTTCTTCATAAAAGGGAAAGGATGCTTATTGCCTTCATGTTTTTCTTAATATTCTTACTGAAGACTGTTGTCATTCTTTAATTGTACAAAGAAACATAATTAGACAGAAACTAAACAAGCGGACTTCTGAACCAGTAGACTTCTTATTTGTGATTGCACTTGTATAAGTGACTGCCTCCAACAAAAGGATAAAAAGTTTAAGTATCTTTTTTCTCAGGAATAGACAAGATGTCAAAACACATGCTTACAGTGAAACTAAACATACCTGTTTCAGCTGTTTTGATTTTTTGTTTGTTTGTTTGTTTGTTTTTCCTCTGAAATTAGAAGTCTGTCTGTTAGGATATGTTGAATTTATATATATACTTTTAGCTTCTCTTCAGTCAGCAATATTGTATTCATCCATGAGAAATATGTGTAAACATTAGTTTTGTAAGGTACTAACAAAAGTGTACAAAGGTATCCTGCTACTAAAGAGTGGAAATGGGTGAAAATGTTGGGTTGCTGGGGCATAGCACATACTCACACAGGACTGATATTGAATCCTGTAACATGCTTCTTTCTTTGAACACTGGATTTAGCCAACAGCCTCATGAGAGAGGATGACAAACAAAAATACATATGGATAATTCTTTAGGAAAGCAAATAAAATAACTATTAGTAGAATCTTATTAAACTTTTACCATAATGTTGTAAATTTTTGCATCATTGTTGTGGTTTAACCTGGCCGGCAGCTAAGCACCACACAGCCGTTCACTCACTCTCCCCCTCCCTCTCTAGGATGGGGGAGAAAAACAGGAAAGTGAAGCCTGGGAGTTGAGATATAGACAGTTTATTAAGACAGAAAAATAATAATAATAACAATAATGATTATAATAGTACTACTACTAACAATGTGTACAAAACAAGTGATGCACAATGCAATTGCTCACCACCCGCTGACCAATGCCCAGCCTATCCCTGGGCAGCCGGCCCCCCCGCCACCCCATATATTGTTTATATATATATTGTTTATATATATTGTATATATTGTTATATATATAGCCACCCCTATATATTGTTTAGCATGGCGTCAGATGGCATGGAATACCCCTTTGGCCAGTTTGGGTCAGCTGTCCTGGGTCTGTCCCCTCCCAGCTCTTGCTGCACCCCCAGTCTGCCTCTTGGCAGGACTGAGTGAGAAGCTGGAAAGTCCTTGGCTTACTGTAAGCACTGCTCTGCAACAATTAAAACATCAGCATATTATCAGCACTCTTCTCATCCTAATCCAAAACATAGCACCCTACCAGCTACCAGGAGGAAAATTAACTCTAACCTAACTGAAATCAGGACAGTCATATTCCACTTAAATATGAATCTGCTAAAATTATGTATTTTAAACAGCTAAAACATCTAAAAGGTTCTAAATTTAAGACCTATTTTGTTTCTTTTTCCCCTTCATTCTCCCTATTCAATGTGATTGTCTCCATTACCAACTAAAGACATTCCTGAAACTGTGCTTGAGAAGCCCTCAAAGCATCTTAAAGGACTGATGAGTCAGAAAATAATGGGAAGCAAGAAATGAAGTAAACAATAAGGATATTTTTTTTTCAAGTGAATTGTCCTTAAACATGCCTCATGCTAGAAAAGCACAGATAAAAGAACTTTTTCTCATTGAGGATGAACAAATTATAACACTTCTCTATGGGCTAGCAATCCACCTTTCAAGACTGCTATGTTTCTTGAAGGACTCATTATATGTTGGGATTAAAATGTTTCAGATCTTAGCATAGGCATATCTGAGGGATTCCCAAAAACCAGGATTGCTGAAATGTTCTCAAAATTAGTTGGAGAAGGATCGAATCTCAAATTTATTTTCCTTTTGTTCCAAGCATATATATATTTGTACTGTTTTCCTGTTCTTTCTCATCTTTACATAAATGTCATAAAGGCCATTTTTACTTGTTGGTATAAGGGTATGCCTGCTCCTTTCTCAATTTTCTTAAGTGTTGTTAATAAAAGCCAACTGAATAGAGAGTGCTCCTGGCAATTCTAATTATAGGATAATTTGAATGTTATTGAAGGGAAAGGGAATGTCCAAATAGTGAATGACAGAACAGAACAAGAAAGGTAGACAACTGACCTTGATTACAACCTAGAATTGTCACTAAACATTACACAAATCCTTACAAACTGCTGTTTCATAAATTATTTGTGACACTTACAATAAATATTTAACTAGATCTCCTGTGGTGTATTTAAAGCAAAGTGAAAATGTCTTTAAATTAATAAGATAAAACGGTACTTATTATGGTCCTAACAAACTCTCATGTAGCATTAATATGATACCTTACATCTATACTGAATTCCCATAGGCTCATGTACTTCTGCAGATTTCTATTCATTTTTTCAGGATTTTGTTTGCTCTTTGGAACTACATTAATATGCCAGTTCATACATTTTGAGCCTTCATGTCTTTCTTTTGAGTCTTATTTATTCTTAGATGTTTATAGCATCACTCATGCTATTAATTTAATTATTTTCTTTAATATTGGCTAGAAAAGCAGTCAAAATCAGTAATGTGGTGGGGTTTTTTTGTTTGTTTGTTTGTTTGTTTTTTAATGTAACTTCAGAAATAATTTTATAATTAGCATATTGCTATAACTAGCATGCTGACCTGAATTACTAGACAACGTGTTGTTTTTGATGTTGTTCCATTTGGGAGAAGAAATTAACAATTAAAACTTGGTATCATTAGTTCAATTCTGTTTCTTTCTAAGAATAAATAAATATGCTCAGATTATGAGAATATACTTGTTTACTTATTAAGAACAAGTTTTTGTTTGTTTGTAGTTTTTTGACTTTTTTTAAATTTTCCTCAGCATAACTCTAAACTTCTGCCTTCTACAATTCTGACCTTTTTAGGTTTTCCAAGAACCCCTGCTATGTTGGAGACTGCCCACACAGTTAAGCACTGCTTCCTAATAAACTAAAATTAAAATTTAAGAAAAAGGCTTAACTGTTAGTTTACCAATAGAATCCTTCTAACAGTACAGTCAAAGTACAATACAAATCAAACAAAAAAGTCTTGCTCACTCTTAAGGTGGAGATTGTAAAGGAAGTGATTATACGATAGGATTTCAGCATGACAAAAATCTGAGCTATTGCTTTTAAAGTTAGAAAATTCTGAACAGAGTGGTTGATTCATCTATGTTTTAAAAGTAGCATTACAGTGCAGTCTGGCACTCCTACAATAATTGTTTTTCTTCCTAAATTATGCTGTAGTATAATAAGAAAGTAAGAAGTAGATGTCTTGATGTTAGAGAGTTGTCCAAAGTGGATACATATATATCTTCTTTCATTCCCAGAATGTCTCACCAGAGCATGCTAAATATCATAACTCGTTTAAATAAGCCCAACTTTAATTTCTAATTGAATGTTATCTTCTTTCACAGTTCTTTTAAAATCTCATGGCTGTTCCTTTTTGTATATCCAGATACAGTCCAGAATGCCTCAGTAAGGGATTACCTGGATGCATTGAAATGTGTTAATGCTCAGGTGTGCTGAGAACTCATGCTTTTTATTTCCTAGGCAAATGCTCTAATCACAACTGTTATGCAGGAAAAAAAAAATAAAATAAAAAAATTAAACACTGCAGGCAGTAGTGTTAGTGCGGCTGTCTACAGGACAACTCTGGCTATATGGTAATTTGCCTGGATACCTTGTAGCCTGGGAAACAATAGAGTCTCTTTCATATTGCTTTATAAGTCTAGCCACTTAGGCTAAGTTGGAAGTACTAGCTCTAGATACCAATTTGGGACTCATGTAATTTTAGGTATTATCTAGACAGACTAAATCTCATGTAAAATGTATAACTTTGCACAAAATGACAACCTGAGCCAAATGACATTTTCAAACCCCATGTAATACTTTTTGCATGTCTGACAGTTTTGGATACAGCCAGTTTTTCCACAGGATGCAATAGTAATTTTTCACATTACATTGTACATTATTGGCAGCTTCTGTCATCCTACACAACAAATGTATCACCTATTCAGTGTTACTCAGCAAGTCAACACTCCTTAATTAGACAGAAAGGTAATTACTATAGATCTCATTGTGATGAGTTTCCTCTCTCCTCTAATGAATAACTTAATTTTTTAAGGCAATCCTTCAAGGAAAGTCCCCATTGCCATGGCAAATGTGGAGTTTGGATGCCCTAGGAATGTCTGCCCCTACAGATCCAATGTCAGTTTGGCCAGGAAAAACAAGACAAGCTTTGTTCTCCCAGCTCTTTGCTGTGTTCTGTTCATCTGACTAATAAAGCTTCTAAATGGATGCACAAGAACTGTACTAGTCTTGTTAAATAGCTTTTTTTTTTTTTTTGAAATAAATTTCTTAGAATTGTCAGAGATGGACAATTCTGATAAATTATTAAAATTCCAATTTCTAATCTGTTCTACATCTCAATTATTCAATTCTGCTGAGGTTTCTGACCTTATATTATTTTAAAGTATTGGTTCCTTTAATCCTTGGTGAAGTTCATCTCAGTGAGAATGCTCCAGATTTTGGTGAGTTTTCCTGGTATCTTACCTATTCTGTGGAAAAATATTTTGTTTTAGACAGCCTTTCATTTCTGACATCTTAGATGTTAAAAATAGCTCTGTAAAATGAACATTTTGTAGTTGCTGGTCAAAAATAAATAAAATAAATAAAATATATAATTGATTACATTTATCTTTTGGTCCTTCCTGGGAAACTTCTAGCTATTGTCATAGGCTTTGTTTTAGTAACACCTGTAAATTCTCCAGATATTTTCTTACATTTTATTTTTCAGTTATTTTCTCAGACTGAAACTACTTGTGCCTTTCCAAACCTTATCCCATCATCTTTTGGTGATAACACAAACTCAGAATGTCTTCACTGAAGCGTAAAACACAGGATTGATCTTACTACCAAAATTCTGAGTGCAAAAGACTCTTTTGGTGAAAATAGTGATAGCCTGTTTTTCTTTATTCTCATCAATGAAAAAAAAAAAAAGGCAGAATTCTTTTTTTTTTTTTCATCACAGAATTCAGACAGCGGAGACGTTCTTTCCAGTAATTTTATATCTCTTTCAGTCAGCATCCAAATCTTAGACTTCAGTCTTCTTCCATGTACTGCAGTTTTTTGCTTTCTTATGTTTCCTTGAGGTTCCGTCACATTTGTGTTTTCCTTCACTAAATGCCTTCTTTTTAAAACAAAGAGTGACCAAGCCTCCTTGCTCACTCTTACCTCCAAAGACTGGGAGGGATCGCTGTCACCATGAGACTGTCATTTCATTCTTTCTCAATTCAGCAGAAGTCATTTTTTAAGACTGTAACAGTAGACTTAATTGTAAAGTTGCTTTTAACCATGACTGCCCCTGTCCTGCAGACTCTGCACAGTGGACAGATGTAATGTGAGGATGTAAATGTAAAGAGAAAACAAAATATAGAGGTTCATACAGTTGCCAGAAGCATGGCATGAACTGAGTTGTTTGTTTTACTTACTGCTGTTCATTGGAAAGTGATTCAGCAGAAGACTAAGCAGGTGTGGTGTTGGCCAGCGGAAAATTTTGAAATCCAGCTGCATCATTAAAGCAAATCAGAAATACTGAATAGATATTTTCTGAGTAATCAAACAGGAAGAAATATTCAGGTATTGCATTACTCACTGCTGACTTGAAATGTTTGGGCATGATCAAAATGATTAATTTTTCTACTGCTGTTCTGCAGCTGCCTGGTCTCAAAGATATGCTTTAAACTGTTTGACAGGAAGAATTGTTTGACAGGATTGACTGTATTATTTTGAATTTTAATTCTGAAGAATTGGAAATGCTAGAAAGGGGCTAGAAATAGGTTATCAACAAATGAGTAGCAGTATAAATCTTCCCTGCATCTTCACACAACATGTACCCATTGTGTTAGCTGCAAAAATTATGTGACCAAGAAAATAAATAAATAACTGAGGTTGTCAGATCACTTGCAACTTATGTAGATTTTCATATTTATAAACTAGCCTATACCTTATTGAACCACAGAGACTTTTGAATTCATCATCGCACAGACATGAATTTACTGCTGGATTTCAGACACTTACAGAAGGGTGAAAATTCTTCTGGAGGTTTGATGGACTGTATTTGGCAGCACAAAGCCAGAGTTGCTCCCTGCTTTATCAGTCCTCTGTACTCTGAACCATGGCTTCTCTTCATCTAAAGCTGTGATGATGAACCATGAACCTCTACCCCACCTCATCAGTGCAGGCAGAGCTGCAATTGCAGTACCGTGTACCATGGGATCTTCTTTTTTTTTTTTTCATTTAAGGTCTCTCCTCTCTAAATTGGTGAAGAGCAAAGAATAAACCAAAACTGTGAAATTTACTAAACGCTATGAGGCAGTGGAGCTTCCACTGTGTATTGGTGAATAGTGTTGGGGAATGTGTGTATGAGAAGAAATACATGTGCAAAAATTTCAGCAGCAGCAAACAGTTGTAAAGTGCAGACATTGTCTTTCAAAGTTCAAAGTATAAGTAGGAAAATATTTTCTTGCTTCACTTTTCTACTGCTTAAGAACACTTTTACAAAATCACTGTAGAAAGTATGACTCCATCAATAAATTTCTTTTTGGAGGGGATCTATGAAGCCCTCAGAATTTGTCTAGCAACTGGATCAAACAGGATAAATGAGAACTGTGGATCATTTCAAATATGCATGGAGAGGCTGTATCCTTTAAACTAAAATAAATCTTATGGCTTGTGTGCATTTGCATGTGTTCTTTTTTGAATATCTGCCTTAATATATATATATGTGTAAACAGTGCAAGACTCAAGTGGTAAAAGATAGAATGCATGTTCACGTTATTAAAATACCAAAGCAGAAGACAATGAAAGATATGAGTATCACCAGTTTTCATAAACCTGAGATTTTTAGTATACATATTATCCACTGTCACCGACTTGGAGAAGAAACATAACTTAAGCTGAGCCACAGCTAAATTACACAGAGTTGGAACAAAATGTTGACACCACCAAAGTAAAGAAAATTTGGTAGAGTATGCCCTCTTCTTTCCTCTTGCACTGTGACTCAGTTAGGAACTTTGCATCTAGGTTTCTTTTAACTGAAAGAAGTCAGCTTGGTATTTGGTCCAATTGTTCTGCTTTTCACCAAAAATAATGATATAAGAATTGAGACATGGCTCAAATGTAGTTAATGATTCTTGAGGCCAAATAAAATATTCTATGTTCTTCTCCAGTTTCTCCAGTTATAACAACAGATAGAGGGGATTAAAAAAAAAAAAAAAGACATCTCTATTTTTCCATTTCCTCAGTAAACTGTCTGAAGAAAGACATATGAGATGAAGATATGAAAATAGAGCAGTTGTTTGTTTGTTTGTTTGTTTGTTTTCTCAGAGTTTTTTAAACTTTTATTTTGTTTTTATTTCTGTATAAATTAATAGTAATGCTTAAGAGACAGAACTATATATGTCTTTTGACTTATAACACCAATGTGAAAATTCACAGTTTTTGGAAATGCAGAATAAAGATTCAGGCTCAGTTTCCAGTATTTTATATAAAGCTGTTCTTTCCATTTTAAATGCTTTCCTGTGAATGGTTCCTTCTTAGAATATATTTTCTGAATACAATGAACATAACTTTTTTTAATAAAAAGTGTTCAGATTGATAGACTGTGATCTTTTGCTAATACTGTATTTCACATGTAATGGAGATACCAGCTTCCCATATAAAACTTCTCTATAACATTTACCAGTCTTACTTTGTTAATTTTGTATTTTTATTCCTGATGTTGTTGTTCAGCACAATACAGTTCCTAAGATCTGTTATACGGGTTTGTTTGTTTGCATACAGGTAAGGTACCAACCACATTGTTCACATGCTTAGCAATCATTCTGTTCTTGCATATTTATAGGGACTGAGTGTTAAAAAAGGCCCCAGTCTGAATAATGAAACCACTTGGTACATAAAGAAAACGGTCTATTGTCCTTTCATTTAAATCTTTCACAAATACATCCCTTTATTTGACATGTTTCTTTTAATATATGTTTATATTCAAAGAATAGCTGTAGATTCTGAAAGGTCCCATACTGGTTGTTTGATTTTTATGCGTTTTAATGGGCAGTGTTAAAAAAAAAAAAAAAAATCATTAAAGAAGGTTGTGTATAGAGATGGAATATTTAAAAAAAAAAATAAAAAATAAATAAATAAATCTTTAGATTAAGATAAAATGTCCATGGTAATATAAAACGGAGGGTTACACCCCTCTCTTCATGTAGGAATCATTCCATTTGCTCTCAGATTAATAGTACTCAAATTGTTTTCACTAATCTCTTCAAGACCTTCAACTGTCCAGTTAGGTCTCATGTTTTCTCTGGCAGAGAAATCAGGTCTCCTGCTATGATCCTGCTAAGATTTTTATTTCCTGTCAGTGCCAAGTACAGCTAGTCTCAGGATAGGAAACTGACCCTCAGACATAAACTGTTTTTTCAGAACATCGTCATTAAAGAATAATTAATCACAGAAGAATATCACTACTCAGTAGACTCCTAAACTACCAAAGATGAAAATGTGCATATCTATGAAAATTAGGATAGAGAGAAATTTATGTAACCAGTAAAGCAATAAATTTCTTAGAACTTCTTTATAATGCTTTAAACAAGAAGACAGAAAAATCACCTGGTATCTGAGATAAGACAGTTGATGGCTTTGATATTAATTTAAGGTTAGTAGAAATGGTTTATTTTGAGTCTTTGGCATGAAAGACTTCAAAGGTTTCTAGCTATTCCTACCACAAAATAGTTTTCCCATGATTCCAAAAGTGATTTTGGAACACATTTTTCTAACAGAAATGGTACTTCTCATCCAGCTTATACATACAGTATATGTATTCTGCCATACGCTACAGTGGTAGAATAGAGATATATACAAATCTGATGGAAAAAAAAATAAAAAAATCCTAATGTCTTTCTTTCTTTTCTTGAACAGCCTATTGAAAACAGGAGAAAGAATATGTAGGGAGCAGAAGTACAGCCTTCTGACTGATGCTTACTTTTTCTACAGGTGTCTACATCTTCTAAATTTTCTTGTACACTTGAATCATATGGTGTGACAGCAGCAATTCTTTTGGTTCAAATAGCTTTGTCACATCCTTTGACCATGCCTGACAGAGGTCAACATATGCAAAATAAGGACCTATGTCTTACAGAAGAAGGTGAGCATGTGGAAATATATATATATATTATTTCCAACAGGTTCCAGTATGCCACTGGGTCACTGTGGATCAAAAACTATTTTTGTGTTTAAACCTGTATGAAAGTGCCTGTGTATCAGTAATCTGCACAAAACAGTGTGGCTTAAAAGAGAGAAAGCATTTCAACGGTGTTTACATAAAAACAAACAAAAACAAAAAAAACACACACACACACACAAAAATTGTATTTCTTTTTCTCCTATGCTAAACTCACAAACTCACAAAGGTGTTGTTACAGAGCTTACGGAGAAAACTACATGTCAATATTCAATATCTTTTAAAAGCAATTTTTGTGATTGCTTCTTAAGCATTCTGGGAAATCCTTGAGGATCATGGTGATGGTCATTCCACAACGTGTCACAGGTTGTGTCTGTCTCTTTCCCCCCTCTTCAGCTATTACTCTCTCTCCCAATCTTCCCGTGATTCCCAGATATTCTTCTTTTTCCTCTCCTGTCTTGATTGTCCTTGCATACTTATTTAATAATCTTTATAGATTTCTTAAACCTTTACTTGAATACAGTTTAGCTCTTCGGCTTGTCACAGACCACTTTATCTGGTTCTTTGTGTACTCATAGCTCCTTTAAATGATTTATTTTGCATAACATGGATATGAAACCTGTCTCTAAGCCACAGCATCATAGGCCACGTTTTTTTATTTTACTCATGCTGAATACTGAAGTCAGTTCATGTATATAGGTAAGAATGGATATTTATACATACATTTGAACAAAACAAGGTATTCTGACTGTTCTGTTCTTCAGCTGGAATACAATGCTTATCTTCCTCTCCAAATTTTTTGAGCATAAGGGTTATAGTTTCCATGGAAACTTGTGACAGTGTGTTTGAGCATCAAATATTTTCCTTGTTGAAGAAGTTAGCTCAGCAAAATGTACAGTGGCCTTGGATAAATTGAAAATCCAGTCTGCTGAAGCGCATATTTTAATGCAAAGGATTGCTTATTTTTACCCTGTAAACAACTTTGCAGTATCATTGCCTGTAAAGGAAAAAGTTTTAATTGTGGAGTCTGTACCAAAGACTACATGTATTTGCAGTCACAAAGTTAAAAACAAAACAAAACAAAAATGCAATTGTCATTGTTGTCTTGCCTTAGATATATGATCAACATGGTTTACTATAACATTTTGTCAAATAAGAGTAAGCTGATTTAGCCATGTTATTCTTAATTCATTATTGTAACTTCAGAAGTATCTGAAAGAATAGCACTTCTCCCAAATTCATTAAATACTAAATATTTAATGCATCTGAAATCCTATAAAAGTCTCCCATAAAGTTCAAGAGACATAGTGTCTCCCCTGTAAAAAGCAATACTTTGTTTTACGCAAGTTTTATGACTCTTGTGCAAACTACATCTACAACCTAGCTAACAAAAGGAGCAAGGCAACCTATGAGTAACACACTGGATATGGCACTGCATGCCTGCAGACAAAATTGTGATTTAAGTCAAGAAGCAATTTCTTGGGGTCTAGAAGTCTACTTTGCCACTTAATGACAGGCAAACCCAGAAAAAAATGCAGTCACCTCAAGTCTGTTGTACCAGGGAACACTGCATCTCCAATATCAGGCATAAATGACAAAGCACAATGCAAGGTAGTGGGTAGTGTTTGGTTATAGGCATTGTTAGGAAACTTTAGGGGAAATATTTGTATTGGGTTTACATGGCAAGGTTTTGGTAGCTGGGGACTGCAGGAGTGGCCTCTGTGAGAAGAATCCAGAAGCTGCAGCATGGTAGTTAAGGGCCAGTTTCATCTGGCTACAAAGGGACATACTGCTGGCCAGAGTCAAGCCAGTGTGCAATGTTGTTTGCACCTCTGAAGTGCAGATAAGAGAAAGCAGAAAGAGATAAAATAAAATTACTGTGCAACATCAACTGGGAGAGAAAAGAGAGAACTATCCCTGCAGACTCCAAGGTGAGTGCAGCAGGTGTTCCACGCACGCAGCAGCAGTTCCCCTGCGGACTGTGGAGAGGCCCCTGGTGGCGCAGGCTGTCCCCCTGCAGCCCATGGGTCCCACATGGAGCAGATCTCCACGCTGCAGCCCGTGGAGGAGCCCCCGGCGGAGCAGGTGGATGTGGCCTGGAGGAGGCTGCGGCCTATGGAGAGGCCCTGCAGGAGCAGGCCCCGGGCTGGAGCTGCAGCCCGTGGAGAGGAGCCCACAAAGGAGCAGGGGGTCTAGGGGGAGCTGCCGCTCACCCATGGGGGACCCGTGCTGGAGCAGTTTGCTCCTGATGGATGGACCCCGTGGGACAGAGCTGTGTGGGAGCAGTTCCTGAAGAGCTGCTGCCTGTGGGCAGCCCCTGCAGGGTCAATTCAGAAGGATGGCATCCCATGGGAGGGACTCCACGTGAAGCAGGGGCAGAGAGGGACCGTGAAGGAGGAGCAAAGACAAAGCCTCGGGGATTTACTACAGTCCCCATTCCCGTTCCCCTGCGCCGCTCAAGGTAGGAGAGGGTGGATGGGGGGAAAGTGTTTTCAAGGTTTTGTTTGTTTGTTTGTTTGTTTCTCACTGCTCTAGGTTGTTAGTAATGCATAACATATTTTATTAATTTCCCTACACTGAGTCTGTTTTGCCAGTGACGATAAATAGTTGAGTGATTTCCCTGTTTTTGTCTCGACCCTTGAGCCCTTTTCTTTTTATTTTCTCCCTCTTTTTCTTTGAGAAGGGGGAGTGAGAGAGTGGTTGTGGGGGAGTTCAGTTGCCCAGCTTCCCTGCTAAATAAAACCACCACAATAATAAACTAATGTTTAAATAAACTAATGTAAAAAACTAAAAAACTAAAAGTAAAAAAGGCTAGGACTGATAGGATGTCAAAGAAAAATACCCTGAGTATTTTGTTTAAGTATTCCAGCATCCTCAGCAGCTGCCATTCATCATTTCTAGCTAAGCAGTCGAGATTTAAAAGTAGAATATTTGTGAATTATTATTCACATTGGGAAACTTAAAATTTTGTGGTTGTATAGATTTTTATGTATATGTGTATATAAATAATGTGTTTATCATGTAATTGCTTTGCATGACATTCAGAACAGTCTCTTATGCTTCAGCAAACCGAAAATTAAAAAAAAAAAAAAAAAGAAAGAAATTGTAACATTTAAAGATGTTGCTATATAAACAATTTTTGAAAGGCCTTACTTTCCTAAGCTCTTTATTAATACAGTCAAAACAATGCAAAATCTATTCACCTCCATCAACATATTACTGTGTTGGTAGAAAATAACATGATTTGGAGATACTGCCTGTTCCATAGCTACTAACTCTTCTCACAGGTTATTAGTGATAGGACTAGAGGGAATGGTCTCATGTTGCACCAGTGGAAATTCAGGTTGGAAATTAGGAGACATTTCTTCTCAGAAGGAGTAGGCAGGCATTGGAACAGGTTGCCCAGGGAGGTGGTGGAGTCACCAGCCCAGGGAATGTTCAAGGAAAGGTTGGACATGGTGCTTAGGGACACAATTTAGTGTTTGACATTGGTGGTAGGGGATGGTTGGACCAGATGGACACTGAGGGACACCACTGATCACCGGCCTCCACCTGGACATAGAGCCATTGACCACCACTCTCTGAGTGTGCCCTTCAGGCCAATTCCCTATCCACTGAATGGTCCACCCATCAAGTCTGTATCTCTCCAGTTTGGAGATCAGGATGTGAACTTTATTCTATAATTACATTAGAGCAAGGAAACAAATCTGAAAGTGGTCTTGTGATGGATACAGATTCCACAGATAGTTAAGAGATTAATGTTGTGGGTTTTTTGTTATGTTATTTATTTATTTATTTTTGTTCTAGTGTATGTTAACATAGGCTGACACTGCTTAAAGTGATGATAGTACAGAAAATTAGAATGAAATAGAGGGAAAGGTTATTAATTATACAGTCTGATACAAGCTGCTAAAGCCGAGTTAGAAGCATACCTCTAAATGGAGAAATAATATATTTGACATAGAATACCTTGATGAAGTCTGATTTACATTTGAAAGCCAGTTGAGTACTGTCAGAAGGATTATTGTTTTACAAAAGAGAATAAACAAGAATGACATTAGAAGCATGAGAATTTCAAGCTATGCAGGAAGAGTCACATCAGAGGATGAATTAATTTTAACATAATTATTTTAATTTCTCTCTAAGCCTACTGAAGCTACTGACTTGATATTGTTGTACAGCTGTGTTTACTTTTTAACTCAAATTAGGTTGTAATCCCAGTCTGTCCATGACTAAAAAGCAATCTCATTTTGGCTGTGAGGTACTGAGGTTATTTTGGGAGGCTTATTGTATTTTTATTAATCAGTGACTTACTCTCTGAAGTTATTGATATATGTTTCCTTTCTTCCCAAGACATCAGGGGGTTCTCATGACATGTATGTTGTAGGTTCAAGAAGTCACCCTCATCGCACTAGTTCCTCCCTTCCAGTCAATAGTTCACTCAATGAATTCTCTTTGCTTAGAAACATTTTCAACAGCCACAAAGACCACAGTGTGCTCCACGCTGTGGAGCAGAGGGGAACAATCACCTCAGCCTTCTGGACATGCTTCTTTTGGTGCAGCCCAAGATACGGTTGGCTTTCTGGGCACCAGGCATGCATCACTGAGTCACGCTGAGCTTTTCATCAACCAGTACCCCTAGGTTCTTCTCCTCAGGGCTGTTCTCAATGTTTTCTCTGCCCAGCCTGTATTTGTGCTTGGGATTCCCCTAACTCAGTTGCAGGACCTTGTATTTGGCCTTCTTGAATTTCATGAGGCTCATGAAGCTATACTGACACGATAAAGGTAGGATTGAGTTAGAGTGGCAAGCAGTAGCAAATTCCAGCTACTTGTAGGACAACTGAATGGATCTTTCTCAGTGGTGCTGACAGTTGTGGAAGTGATAATCATGTGTGACGTATTTCTTTTATTTACTGGGAGGTTATGCTGTGATCTGTTTTGTGCTATTACACATAAAAGGAATCAGGAAGGCAGGGTGCAAGTAAAGAGAAGGGCTTAAAGGAGGACTGCAAGAGACTGAGAGAGGGATGAGAATAGCAGGCAGAAGACAGGCAGCTATGATTCAAAAGGGACAAAAGGAAAAATCATAACTTTTTTTTGGGTGACTGTATAAATTTGGTGCAACTTAGAAATCCACTCAGCATTGCTGTACTGGTAGGAGACTGAAGGAAAGAAGCCACCCTAAAAGCTTGCAAGAGAGATTTGCTTGTGTGCCTCCAACTTCTATTGTGCCTTAGCAGACACTCCAAGTTTTATGCATCTAAATTAACTCATTTAGAAGACAAAGTTCCAATAAAACACAACTTCTAAAATTCTACGAAATTTGGTGTTTTGGTGTGTCCTGTTGTGTGGTAAATATGGAAATTATCATGTCTTAGACCAACCCTGACCAACTCAAGATCTTGTCTCAACATGTCACCAGCATGATCGGTACATATGCAGTGTATGCACAGATTAAGTGATTATTTGAAAATACAAGTTTATAATCTTGTAGCTGGTGAATACTTTATTTGAAGGTTGTTTACCCAGATACACGCCAATGCTGTGCTTCTTGCCTGAGACACAATCCCAGTTTGTGTGGTTTATGGCACAGTTCTGGGGAGGCCAAGATCTCCCAGCTGAGGACAGAAAAAGATTGTGCTGTTACTGGCTTTTCTTGCAATGTAGCTGAGAGTGCAGAAGAAAAAGTAATTGATTCAGGAATGAATGCCCTAAAAGTGGAAATATGGAACCAGAAGCTTCCCTGCAGTCATAGAAATGTCATAGAAGTGTATAATTAAACAATGAACATAGCTTTGTTTTATTATGAACATAACTTTTATTATTATTATTATTAATACTTGTTTCTTCCAACCTGCATGATTTTGAAGATTATCTAATGGAATAATTATTGGAATATATTTTTTATATCTTGAAATACTACTAAATTCTGAAACTAGGATACACTTATGGAAGTACAGATCAAGTTAATACAGCAGACGATGAGTGTTTGGGATATTTAATGTAACAGTTATTTTCTACTATGAACTCATTTATTTGCTAACAATATATTTATTAAAATTGGAAGCACCTTGTTTTGACTTTATTAAAGTAAATCAATTATTCTTTGGATGTGATTCTGAGAAGGTTGAATAACACCCCACCCCACCCCTTCTCCAAATCCCCTATTTTTTCTTTTTCTTTTTCTTTTTCTTTTTCTTTTTCTTTTTCTTTTTCTTTTTCTTTTTCTTTTTCTTTTTCTTTTTCTTTTTCTTTTTCTTTTTCTTTTTCTTTTTCTTTTTCTCTTTCTTTCTCTTTCTCATTTTTTCTCTTCCTTTTTCCTTTTCCTTTTCCTTTTCCTTTTCCTTTTCCTTTTCCTTTTCCTTTTCCTTTTCCTTTTCCTTTTCCTTTTCCTTTTCCTTTTCCTTTTCCTTTTCCTTTTCCTTTTCCTTTTCCTTTTCCTTTTCCTTGACATACAGACCAGATTTTTGCTTAGGATATCCTATCCCAAATGCCTATTCTGCTGCTTCTCAGGAGATATCTCCAGTCTGTTGAACTACATTATTCTGTATCAATTCTGTTTAAAGTCTTTCAGCTCACATTTTCTCTCTTTTATGAGGCAATTTGTATTTTCATTTCAGTAGGAGCACAAGTATTAATAAAGTCACAAGCACAAGAGGAGCATCAGCAGTCTAGCTTTTACCATGGTAGTCTAGCTCTAGTTTTATTTAAAAGTCTTAAATTACAGAAATTATTTTGAGTTGAGTGAAATACTACAATTAAATGTTTTGATTTGCTGATTATTAAATTAGCAAAAGACACCCTTTTTGTCTGTCATTTGGCAACCAAATAGGTAAAAAAAAAAACAAGCGATAACACAGTCATAAATGACAGTTTGATGCTACTGGTGTTACATCTTGCATGAAAGCCTGCTTCAATTTTCCTTTTCCTTTTTTTATGACTGAAGAAAAACTTCTCATGATGATCCTCCTATACATTAACCTCAATTCCTACTCACTTAATAAAGCACTCTCAGTTTATTTTTGTCTTTAATTATGTACAAACTAACATGTACCAAATATGCTGCTATTTGAGTTACTCTTGTTTCTGTTTATTTTGTGAATCAACTAACTTCCACAAACTCCCTTCATATGTGTATTTACAAAAGCCTCTCAGTAATTATATGTTGTGTAATAGTAGAAAGACCGTGCTTCCTTATCCTTATCACTTATCCTTAACATTCCACCATTACCAGCACCATCAATTAATTTATAATATAATATTTTATATTTTAATTTTTGTTTGTTTGTTTGTTTGTTTTTCCCCAATATGATATTACTGGAAGAGGGTAAAAGAAAATAGTCTCCATGAAAAATCTATTTTTATTCTGTTTTTTGCTGCACTTTTAATCTTTCTGAATTTCTTTGCTCCTACTATCCTGTAATCAGCATCTTTCCCATATTAGAGAAACATAGTTGTATGGTTGTCATCATTAGGACTAGTATATACATGTATTTTACATTATAATGGTTCTAATCAGGAAAGAAATGCTGAGCATATCTTTTTGTTTGATTTACCCCTTGTTAATATTCTTACACAAAAAAGCACTACACAAGGTCATTAAGACTTCTTAGCTGATAGATGATAACAAGCAATTATAAGCAGGGAATCTTCACATCATAGAGAAAACTCCTTTTGATCTAGTTTTATATTTATATTTGTAGTGACTTGAAAAAATTTTGAAATGTTAATGAAAAGTTTCAGAAAATCAAAATCCGTGATAGTTTAGTTAATAAACAATAGGTCAGTTCAGAAATGAGTCTAAACTGATCATTAAAATAAATTTATGTTAATGCTGTGTGTTTTAAGAAAGCAAATCTGTCTTTCACCAAACTTGAAAGATTATGCATGAAAAAAAAATATATCTGAAAGTACACTTTCAAGATGGTAAGTTATACCTGAATAATAAGATATTGAAAAGAATTTAGGGATTATGATAATTATCACACTGAAGTTCTTTGGTGTATTTCTTTAGTTATACAGTTTAGTTATCTAGTTTCTTGCATCAGAAAAGGAAAACTAGAGAACAATGCAGCGATGCTATTCCTTTTAGGTATAATTAATAACACTGGTAAAGACATGATGTCTAGACCAGTTAAACACATTTGAAAAAGGATGTCAGCAACCTGTAAGAGTTTCAGAGAACAATACAAATATAGTCAGAGGCTTGGAAACATGTCTACTTCCAAAAATACAAAGCAAATTAATAGAATTTATCCAATAACAAAACATGTAGGAGTTGTTCATATATGTGCATTGATGGAGAAAACACTTCAGGTTTTAGCTCATATCATTCTCTAGCAGAGAACAGGACGATACATCCTTCCAGATTATCAATAATATTTATGTCTTATAATACATTTATGTAACAAGTATATGTCAAAAGGCTGGAATCTCTCCCAGAAACCATTTATTTATGAAATAAGTCAAAATGATGAAAACTGAACAGAAATGGAAAAGTAGGAAGCATATAACAACATCTGAGAAACAATTTTAAGAAGACAAATTGGGTGTACTTCTTAACTGATACTGGTGAACATCTGTTTAACTGGCAAACGTGATAAAAGTATGCTGTAGTGGACAAAATCATCCCTAGAAGAGATAATGGTGATTTAATGCCTTTGTGAAAGGTAATAGTGAGATCCCATGTATAGATATAATTGCACTTGAAAGTCAATTTCAAAGCATTATTAAATGCAGAGAAAATAATTGAATGTGATGATCAGATAGAGTGGGAACCAGAAGACCCTGACTTGCTGAACATGCAATTGATAAAAAACATCATTGTTTTCTGTGATTTTCCTTTTCAATACTTCCAGTGATGGTGACTCAATCACTTTCCTGGGCAGCCTATTCCAATGCTTCACAGCCCTTTCAGTGAAGAATTTTTTCCTAATATCCAACCTAAGCCTCCCATGGTGCAATTTAAGGCCATTTCCACTTGTCCTTTTGCTTTTGCTTGGGAGAAGAGACCAATCCTCACCCCACTAAAACCTCCTTTGAGGTAGTTGTAGAGAGTGATAGTGTCTCCCTTGAGCCTCTTTTACTCTAGGCTAAATAACCTCAGTTCCCTCAGCTGCTACTCATAAATCTTGTTTTGTAGACCCTTCAGCAGCTTCACTGCCCTTCTTTGGACACACTCCAGCACCTCGATGTCCTTCTTGTAGTGAGAGGCCCAAAACTAAACACGGTAGTCAAGGTGCAGTCTCACCACCAGAGCTGAGTACAGACGGATGATCACTTTCCTAGTTCTTATGGCCTATTGCTGATACAAGTCAGGATGCTGTTGGCCTTCTTGGCCATATGAGCACACTGCTGGCTCATATTCAGCCGGATTTCAACCAATACCCCCAGGTCCCTTTCCACCAGCCACCTTTCCAACCACACTGTAACACTGCATGGGGTTGTTGTGCCCCAAGTGCAGGACCTCACACTTGGCCTTGTTGAACTTCATACAGTTGGCCACAGCCCATTGACCCAGTTTATCCAGATCCTTCTGTAGAGCCTTCCTGCCCTCAAGCAGATCAGCATGTGGTGTAATGAGATCAGTTTCAGTGACAGAAGAACTAGATGCTCGTTCCTGAAGCAGTCCTGGGTAAGTTGAGTTGTTTACAGGAACAGTTTAAATCAAAGGACTATGTTCAGCTTCATAACATATGTTCCTAGATGTGAACTGATAGAAGAATGAATTTCAGATTTGTACAGTTGACATAGGCAAAAGATATTTAGAGGTCAGTTGCTTTTAAAATATCATGTTATATAGAGAGTGATGAATAAATATGAACACATACAATGAGGATTGAAATGTTTTTGCCTGGCTTTATAAATTAGGTAAACAAGGTAATAGCCTTGAGGAGCACAGGCTTCTCTGATCTTCCTCAGTCTGTGCTGTCTGCATTCTTATTAAATAATCAGTGGGAAACAGATGGAGACTGAAAAACAGCTCATCTTCAGTGACTATGAATATTTGTGCACTTTTTTATATTTTATTATTATTATTTTTTGAGTGAAGAACGACTACTGAGCAAATAGCATTTTTTTTAACTGGCTCATGTTGATCAATGTAAGTGTATCTCGACTCTCAAGGAAACTGAATTATAAACACTGTTGCTGTCCTTCCTGAATATATTAATAAACCCAGCAAAATAAATGACTACAGTCCATGGCATTTGACTTAACCACCCCAAATCGTCTCAGTCATTCCATATCTAAAATTAACAATGTCATAAGATATTATTCCTTTAAAAGTTTTGGACTTTTTTTTTTTTTTTTTGGGGGGGGGGGGAGAAGGGGGCAGACAAAAATGTGAATTTGTTTACCTCATAAATGTCACATATATTAAAACTATTAATTTGAAAATGAGTTTTAATTTAATTTATTCGGTTTTAATTATATTTTAATATGCAGCTTTTCTTTCCATGACAGTAATCATGTCATAGGAAGCAGGAGCAGCATTGCTAACAATCTACATTGCTGTATTTCTTGCTAAGGCTGTACTTGTATTTTCAAGGTACAATTTGAAGTAGCTGTTGTGAAGGGCAAGGAAAAGATATGCTTTAGGTAACAATTCTCTCTGATTTTCTTTCATTCACTTCTTTCTTCTACATGGTTCTGCAATATATTATTCTGGATGCAAGGTCAAGTATCCAGAAGCTGGAAACACCACCGTTATAGTTGCTTTTATAACTATAATTAGGTGTCTTATACGTGAATTACTAAGGGGATATTTGATAAATGATTTTCTAGTTCCATGGCTGTAAAGAACACTGAAAAAAACACTGAATAGAAGGGAATTTTGGTAGAGAAGGTACAGAATAAACCATTGTGAAAACAGGATAATAACAGCATATATATATATATATATATATATATATATATATATATATATACAAAGTTGTAGACTAGAAACAATGAATGCCTTTGCCAGGTACTCAGTGAAAGAGGAAGGATGATTATATATAATGACAAGAATGCCAAGTTTTTGAAGTTTTTCTTGCTGAGTTTGTAGTTTTTAAGACTTTCATGCTTAGTAAGTTGCTATGATCAGAAGCTTAGTACAGCTAATGGCGTGTATCAGTGTGGAAACTGAAGTAGAGGTAGCTTAGATTTGCTAAATGGTTTTAGATTAAGTGGATTTACAGAAATTCATATAGGCTACCTAAGGATTTTTTCATCCTTGGGTACTTAAAAAAATAATCAGAGTTTGTAAAGGAAGGGAGAAATTCCAGAAAATTAGGCAGTAATATATATTTATACTGCTTTTAAACAAAAAAAGGAAAGAAGAAAAGATATGGAGATATTAGGTAGTTCAGCATACTGTTGTGTTTTTAACCCCAGCAGGAAGCTCAGCACCACATGGTTGCTCACTCATTTCCCCTAGGTAGGATGGGGGAGAGAACTGGAAAGGTAAAATTGAGAGAACTCATGGGTTGAGACAAAGACATTTAAGTAAGTAAAGCAGAAGATGTATGCACAAAGAAAACAAAAACAGGAATTTATTCAGTGCTTCCCATTGGCAGGCAGGTGTTCAGGCATTCCCAGGAAAGCAGGGCTCACAATGTGTTACGGTTTCTTGGTTTCAAATTCCATCACTCCGAATGTCCCCTCCTTCACCCCTCTTTCTTTGCCCCATTTTTTATTGCTAAGCATGACACCATATGGCATGGGACATCCCTTTGGTCAGTCTGGGTCCCAGCTGTGTCCCTTCCCAGCTCCTGGTGTGCCCCCCAGCCTCCTCGCTGGAAGGGCAGCACAAGAAGCAGAAAAGTCCTTGGCTCTGTGTAAGCACTGCTCCGCAACAACTAAAAATATCTGTGTGTTATCACCACTGTTTTCATCAAAAATCCAAAGCACAGCTTCATACTGACCTCCACAAAGAGAATCAACTCTATCCCAGCCAACTCTATCTCCTACCTTCATTATATAAAAAATAAGTGAAAAACCCCAAAACCTAGAAATATGTATATATAAATATATATTAAGAGGGGAATGAGTAACAGCCAACATGCACCTGTCAAGAGCAAAACAAATCAAACCAACCCAATTTCTTTTTGTGATGGTAAAAAAAGTTATTTTGAAAGGAGTTACAATTGTCACACACCTTAAAACAAAATCAGAGGACAGAATGACTGCTACATAAGCAACTCGGACAAACACTATCTAGCTGAAACCACAGTAGAAGGGTGCACAGATGGTTAAATAGTGTTGAACAGATAGTCCTCAGACTGAAAACTGCATCAAGCAGGGCAGCCAAGGAATCTGTCCTACATCTTTTACTCAGTATTGTAATTAGCAATTTAGACATGAGACGAGAAAATTGTTAAGCAGTTTTTAAAGGATATGAAAATGCAAGGAAAAGCATTGGACCTTCGAGTACATTAAATGACTTGGAAACAGTCCAGTGGAGAGTAACAAGGTTGCTCAACAAGGTTGCTCAACAAGGTTGCTCAAAGAGATGAGAAAATGTTGAAATAATTGGGATTATTTAAAACAGAGAAGAGAAAACTGAGAGGATGACATGATAATGATCATCAGGTATGTTTAAGGTTGTCACTAGGAAAAAAAATAGACTGCTGTGACCACAAGGAATAGGACAAAAAGTAATGGTCACAGAGCCATCCAAGCACATACACTAAATGATTCTATTGATCAGTTACAGACATGCGCTGCCAGAATTTAGAAATCTATCACCTACTTACTAATTGAGACACGTAGCACAGCACCTATAAACTAGATCTGAATCTATTAGTCAAACCAACATACTGTCTGTGTGGAAAGAATTTCACTGCGTATGAGATACTGTCTCATCTGTGAGATCTTTTTATATCCTTTTTTTTTCTTTTTTTTTTGGGGGGGGAGAGGTGCCGCAGTCCTCTGACTGATCACAGATACAGCAATAACTGCAGCATAAGAATCACTTATGAGAAGTTTGTGGCTTAGAGTACCATGATATTCAGATTTATTTTGAAAGCAATTTATATACACCTCCACTTATTTCAGAGTAACTGGCTATTTTCAATGTGCTTTAATGGGCAGGATTAGTCATGATGTGCAAGTGAATGTCAAGAAATGCTTGTTCTTTCTGCTAGATTTCACTAATGTAGAAACAATCAATCAGCACTGCTCACTTAATTCCTAGTCTAACAATCTGTTTACAGTGGAGCATTTGTGATGTTGCCTGTCAGTTCACATTACCTTTTGACCAGTCGCTTCCCAAGAATGGCACTGCCAGAAGCAGTTGACTTTGACAGTAGCAGTATATTCCATAGGCCACTCTAATGCGTAAGTTAGCCTTTTCACAGTAGCCCCAGTGAACTATGCTAACTTCTAAAGACAATTAAAACTAGGCAGCCTCTAGGGTTCTGTGACTTAAAGTAGATTTGATCAAATATAATGAGCTTTTAGGGCAATTTCTGAAATGTAGTTTCAAGTAAAATTCAATTGTGATCAAATATTACATTCTGAAACAGAAAGTAGCCTAATGGTTTAAAAATATTATATAAACCCTTTTTATTAAACATCCTCAGATCCCCAACTGCCCAAAAATATGAAATATGATTTTTCTTTGAATACATTGTACCTGTTATATTCTTCAATATAGCAAAATCTATTATTTGTTGAGCCAGGATAGATGAAACTGAGCTGAAATTTCATGTCTCCCTGTTCATAACTGATTTCTCTTTCAGAAATAAAATATTGTTTGTTCTTGAAAATTCCTCTCACATCATGATCCTAACTACATAAATATTTTAACTTATTGAAAGTTCTAATACACGAGTAAAAACATTCTGTTTTTCCAAGGTACTAATGTTCTTTGTAAAATAAGTTGCAGACCAATTACATCAGAGTTACATGGAAAGATTTGTGTCTAGGTAGTACCTAACAATATAACCTTTAAGTGATTATTAATTCAACAGTGTAATTCCTGCATAAATGCTACTACACAATATCATAAATGTGTTCTGAAGAATGCTGTAAAGCACTGCACCACACTGCTGGTGTGTCAAGCTCCAGCCTTGGTACTTACACTAGCAAATCCACTCCATCAGGTCTGCATTTTAAACTGTTTTCTTAATAATGGTGGAAACCAGAATTCCCCTACATATTAACGAATGTGCTGCTAATGACCTTTACGTTTGTGTGGGCTTTTGCAAAGTTTGATTCAATGGCAGAAGTTAAAAAATAGGTTTTTCTTACAAGTTTTGTGAAAAAGCAGGTAGGAGGACGTGAGTGGTGTTGGAAAGGAAATAATCCACCTTATACCCCAAAGACTAGACACAGCAGTCATTGAAAACCAGGATCACAGTTTTTTGTATAAATGCAACAACTTATTTAAATTTCCAGAGATATTATCCAGACAGTTTACCTTTTGTCAAACTTAATTTTCATCTGATTTTTTTTATTTGTGTACAAATCGTTTTCTTTTACTTCCTTGATTCCAATTATATTTCAGGTGGAAAACAAATTATGAAAACTCATTTGAAACAAAAATTTGAAAATTTGAAAACAAATTTGAAAACTTATTCAAAAAAAAAAAAAAACACAAAGCAAACAAAAACTCACAGAGAACTTTCCTGAAGTTTGGCAGTAATACAGTTTGCGACTGCCAAAAGTACCTTTCAGATTTCTAATGAAAATCTGGTTTGTCTTGTGTAAGTTATACAAGCTAAAAAAAAAAAATATAACAATAATCCTTATTTAGTAAGAAATGTTTTCAAAAAATGTTGTCTCTAAAATGTCAGCAGACCTCCTTCATGTTACATTTAGATGGGACAGTAGCGCACCATTTTATAAACCTCCTCTGTGTCTTTGGCATCCACCCATGCAATGAAATCCTCTTTACTGCAGGATTTGAATAGACACACAAATAAATGATGCTGAAATCGTGGAGAAGAGAACTGGTGCAAGAGTGTGGAAGTGACATGGAGATGCAAATCAGAAAGAAGCATAGAATTGAAAAGGATAGCTTCAAATGAAGCTGGGATTGTTGTCTTTCACAGCTCTAGCATAAAGCTGTCTAAGAAACTTATGTTTATCTGTATTCCGTTTCCAGCCCATAGCAGTTTTACATCTACTTGTTCTTGTCCCAACAGTGTTTTCATTTAATAGCTTTTATTTCTCCCTGGGCTTATCCCTCTGACATTCTAACAAGCAGCAATCATCTCTTTTCTCAACTTTTCTTTATTTAAATAAAAATAAAATTTAATAAATAATAAAATTTAATACAATAAAAGTTCATTATCATAGGATAAGCTCTGGCTAGAAATTATTTTATATTTTTTTAATGGAGAAATATACATAGAATGAGACCATAATTTTCTTTAACCTGTTTTTATGAATGAGATGCATTTGGGTATTTTAACTCATGGAGCTCACACCTCACAAAGTAGCAGGCATGCTGTGGCTATCTGGTAGACATTATTCTAATAGCAGTTTCAGATAGGAGTCTGTTAAATATAAGGAATCCGCACCAAAGCCATTAAATCTCTACAAGACAAAAAGAAACAGCCAATTTGCCAAAGTTACCACAATTAAAATAACAGATATATTTTTTTGTGATCTCTCATATGTTGATGAACATATAAGTGAGTAATGTTCATGTTTATTTTCTGTAGATAGTTTTTTTTGTTTTTTGTTTTTTTTTTTCAGGAATTAAATGGTGGAGGAATACAAAGGCTAATTATTTATATATATTGATCAGCTATTTAATTTGTCATTTTTATACCATATAAAATGAGTTAGGGCTACATACAGCATTAGGATGTAACATCTACATGAAGAAAGAAGTGTGAGTGACAGAGGAAGGGAAGGGAAGGGAAGGGAAGGGAAGGGAAGGGAAGGGAAGGGAAGGGAAGGGAAGGGAAGGGAAGGGAAGGGAAGGGAAGGGAAGGGAAGGGAAGGGAAGGGAAGGGAAGGGAAGGGAAGGGAAGGGAAGGGAAGGGAAGGGAAGGGAAGGGAAGGGAAGGGAAGGGAAGGGAAGGGAAGGGAAGGGAAGGGAAGGGAAGGAAGGAAGGAAGGAAGGAAGGAAGGAAGGAAGGAAGGAAGGAAGGAAGGAAGGAAGGAAGGAAGGAAGGAAGGAAGGGAAAGAGAGAGAGGGGAGAGAGGGAGAGAATCTGGCTGGAATTATAAAATCCCTACCTTAGAAAGGCTTTATATACTTCAAATTTGCCAAGGATAAAATGTGAAAATTTATGCTATTTAACCCTGTTCTGCTTATCTTGCCAGACATACTCAGGTGAAACGTAATATACTTCTTGGGCTGGCTTTCAAATAACCTGGGGCAACCAAAACAGAAGCACTCAGAATAACAATTTGTTTTGCAAACAACTTCTGAATGTAACATCTGGAAGTGAGGACATTTGTGACCATGTCCTTATGATTTTAATGTTTTTCTTTTTTTTTTTTTTTTCATATGAAAACATTTAATTTAAAATATTTTATTACCATAAGGAACTAAAATATTTATCACAGATAAATTGCTTGCAAAGGGGATAATTTGGCAATAACTGCTTACTGTGTTAATTTCTGATAAATCACGAATAGTCTTTTTTCTTGGACTTTTAATAAACTGCATGCCATTTCATTAATATTCTGGATGATTAATCCCCACACACTCCTGGGAGAAAGCAAATTCAGTTTTGACTTTTAAGATATTTCTAAAGGTTTGCCACCATTGCTACATGAAATACTATTTAAATTATTTGAAAACTCATTCAACTCTAATAACTTCTTGTATTTCATCTAAAAGGTGTGACACATTTCAGATAAAATGAAATGCATTGAAGTGTTTCTGTTCTTATATATAGTGTATAAATGTTTCCTTTACTTACTTCTTGCTTCCATCTTTTGATGTAAATAATTTCAGCTTTCAAATGTGGCTATATAATATGTATGATATAAATCTTTATTAATTTTATTTTAAAAATTGGAACTATACTTGAAAAAGAATGTTTAAGCACTTTATTAACTTAGGTAAAACCAGATTTTAGGGACATTAGCTAGAATATCAGTAATGATCAATAGGACTTATAATTACTCTAGAGAAACATGTACATGGAGAATAGGAAAAATGAAACATTGTTTTAATTAGGGAAATCATGACCAACCTTCTATACAATCTTCTTTCATTTCTTAACCAAAGGAAATATGATAGCTTTGTTATCATAAGGAGAAATTATTCAAGTATTGTAACATGTATATGAAATTAGGGGAAGACAAAACTTAAAGTAGTTGTGTTTATGTGAATTATTGTGATTTAGAGATACTCCCGGGGAACCTTCCCTCTGTTCAGCTTGGATTGAGGTTCAAAGTGATTTAATACAACTTGACAAAACCTTAGGCAATCTCAGAACAAGAGTATAGTTCCTTAAAAATGTTCAGTCATGCCTTGATGCCTCTTAAAGTATTGCTTAAATGATTTTCAGGCTTTCCAAAAGTTTAGCCTTGTTCATGAAGTTTCATAGATGATAAGATTTAAATCTTAATCTGTTCCTCTCGTCATATAAATTCAATTAGTTGTTCTGCTACTATGACTTTTCCTATCCTTCCATTTTGCTGAAATTCTTCATATACTTTTTCTTCTTTCATCTTCTTAAGTATTATTGTCTTTGCTTTCATGACCTTTTTAATACTCTCATATGGCCAAAGGGATGAGTAAAATTCCTCATGACATTGTAGTCATACATGAGCTCTAATGTTAGTTTATTTTTTTATTTAAAAAACATTGTTATTTCTGTCAACAAGCTGATCAGAGATAACAGTAAGCTTATACTTGTCTATATCAGTTTCTTACAGTGCTTAAAACAATTAAATGTCATTTTTTCAGAGCAAATTTCCATTTTTTAAGAAGTGACATTTAAATTCCAGCAAGCAGTGGATAATACAGACTGTAAGACATATCACTTTTGAAGAATGAAAAATAGAATACATTTGAGGGTTGACATGTATGCAATAACTGTGTAACAGTTCTAAAGTCTGGAGTTCATTCTGTAAACACGGCTGAGAGGCACAGATATTGGGTGGAGGGTGGGATTCACCCTCCTCCATTACAGTCTCAGTTAGGGTGCTGGGTACTGTGTTAAAAGACCAGTCTTCCAGCTGATTCATGGCAGAAAGGCCAAAATCTAATTCGAAGAAGAAAACTGACTTCAGTGCCATGACTAGCCCTTTCTCTATAAAACCATATAAGGATATGGAAAAACATTTCTGTGATGAATCCAGCAGGCAAGCCTCTGTTCCAAGGCTGACTTTCTGTATGAACTTGTGCTAAACTTCTGTATGAACTGGCGCTGAATCTAGTTACCTGTGATTTAAGTGTTGAAAGTGCCAGACAGCAATCACATCTGCTTACTTCGCAAGGCTGCTCAGCACTTTACAAAACGAAGTGAGGGAAACTCCAGAGCCCCATCAATCATTTGAGTGGCCATGTCCAGTCTTCCTAAGAAGACTTTAGGAAGCCAATGTTTCTCTTGGGATTTGATACACCTAATTTCAACTGAAATTGCATGTGGCAACCTTCCTTCTTTTGTTCATCTTCTGGTTAGAACATTACTCATGTCCTAGGAAGGTTCTCTACATTATTATGAAACCCAAGTACCTCCTTTCTTCACTGTTCTTGCTAAAGCTGAACCATGTAGAAGCCTTAAGCCAGGAAGAAAAAGGGAGAGAGTAAACCTGACATTAATCTACGAGTCCGAATTTTCAGCTGCATCAAAATAAGCAAGACTGAATTTCATAGAATTATAGAATCATAGAATGGCTTTGGTTTAGAAGGGACCTTAAAGACCACGTCACTCCATCCCCCTGCCTTGGGCAGGGACACCTCCCTCCAGAGCAGGTTGCTCAAAGTCCCATCCAACTTGGCCTTGAACACTTCCAGGGATGGGGCATCCACAGCTTCTCTGGGCAGCTTGTGCTGGGGCCTCACCATCCTCAGAGTAACTTCAGTACACTTTTTAAATTTTAAACCATTGCTCCTTGTGCTATACAATAGTCCCTGACAAGGAGTTGCTCCCCAGCTTTCCTATACGCCCCCTTTTTTTGAGACGTCCTTTTTTTTTTTTTTTTTTTTTTTTTTTGCAAAATGTTTGCAAAGCATCAGGGCTTAGCCTTGCCAGGCTTGCCCTCTGAACTTTTTGTACCTGCCTAGAGCCTTGTTTTTGCCGTGTTTGTTTAGCCTTTCTTTAGCCATGATGGGATTTTTTTCTAATTGATGAGATAGTTGTTTTTTGTTTGTTTTGTATTGGTTTTGTTTTTTTCCTTTGCTTATCTTGGTATAGTAGAATCACATCTTTATCTAGACAACAGTAACAAGCATTTATTCTATGTAAAATGAGATGTTTTCAATTCCTGAAATCACCTCCTAGTGATGCAGGCCTGGTACAATAGCACACAGGATGTGATGTAGAGCAACACAGGCATGGCATAGTAGGCGATGGGGCACAGACTTTGCTGGAGACCTTCTGGCTGTAAACAACATAGCTATGGTCATTTAAAGAAATGTGAACCTGGAGAAAACTGATTTTAGGGCTAGCAGAACAAATTAGAAACAAATGTGTATTTTTTTATATATAATGGTTAATTACTTGCCTACACTAGAAGCATGCAAAAGTGGAATACTGCATTTAATATGAAAGGCCCAGTTTTATAGCACTGTGACAGCATGTTCCCACCAAGTTCAAGAACAGAATTCATGTGTTACTGCATTATATCTATCATCCTATGTTCCGGACATTGTCTTGGATTTTCCTAAACAATACTTTGTAATAATAGAAAGAAACATAAATTTATCTTTTTATGAGGACTTTATTAAGTTTTCAAACATAGACAAGTACAATACCATGAACAGAAGGAAAAAAAGAAAGTTGCAACCCCAAACTCATACAGGTGGTGCAGTAGAGGAGTGTTGCATACCAAATCAATCTCTACCTCCGCTTCCTCTTTTGAAAATTTTGCTGTCACGGGACACTGTTAGTTTTTCAGTAAATGAGTACTTACAGTGCTCTTTATGACACCTCACCACAGAAATAGCACAGCCTTTGGGGTTTGGGAACATACTGATTTAACGAAAACAGAATATTATAGAATACTCCGATAAAACTCCACTGACAAATGCTTATACACCATGAGTTGGGTACAGCCATTTGGTTATACAATCTGTTGCAGCATTAATGATGTATTATTGATTAGCTGACCCTGGTGAGTAGACAATTGCTTCAAACAGTGTAAAAATGTTCAGGGAAAGAAAAATCATGTCCATTTGTGACAAGCAGTTATTTGGACAGAAACACTGACTGAAAAAGTCAAAGAGGGTCAACCAAGTTTAGTTTTAAGTATAATGACAGAGACCTAAATTTAGTCTGTGGGCTAAATCCCAGAGTCAAAACCATTTCCCTTGAAGGACTGAATGGTATGTTCCAGGGTGACTGACATTTCTGGTACTGTTCCTATGCAAAAACATTCACTCTATGTAGGGTTACAACAACCTGAATCCCATGTTCCAACTTATTTGGTATAGCAAAGATGGAAAAATTACTTAATGTAACATAAAAGTAGCAATTCTGCACAGAGTCTATAGGAAAATGGAAAGCCATTTAGGCCACTCTTTAGGCCGCTCATACTTTATGTATACTCAAATATTTCTGGACTGCTTGTGCTGCTGATAACTGAGATATAGCTATTTTCACAATGCAATTTGAACAATTGCAAGTATTAGCCAGCTGTACTGTGGAGCAATCTGGTTTTCATCCTTGGTGCAGATGGCTCAAGTATTAGAACTTACAGACAGCTAAACCCAGAGATACATATTTCTGGGATACTGAAATATTCTTCTCAACGTAAAAAATGCCAGATTGTTTCAAATGATGAGTGTATATTGTGATCATTGGGAAAGCTCAAAATTACTTAATAAAATTACTTAATAATATCAGAGGAATGAAAGAATGCAGTGCAGAGCATTACCTAAAAGATCCGCCACCCTGAAGTAGAAATGTCACAGAAGTAGTAGGTGTGGGCTTATTTGTTTTGTTTTGATCTAGAAAAATCCCTTTAGTAGAGAATATTTTTTATTTTATCCAAAGAGAAAGTATTGCTTGGAGCTATTTAAAGTTGGAAGAGGTAATGCCAGATTATACATCTCTCTGTCCCAAAGCCTATCTTTGGGACAGAGACAGGACAAGAGAAGGTGTTGGAGAAAATACAAGAGTTGGACAAATATGTGCTAATTCCTCACTTCCCTGAAATAATATTCTAGCCCCCAGTGACGTGTGTTTGTGAGACTTTCAGAACAACAGGAATTGTCTTTGGTATTCAGTAGCTTCCAGCCATACGTTATCAGTTATGCCTGCATGCAGCCCTTGATGAAGGGCAGACACATCAGGTATCGAAGGACTATCTATGGCTTTGTACCTTCCTTGCCTTCACTTTTCAGTAACAGCATCACATTAAAATATATATATATATATATATATATATATCATAAAATGTCCCCAGGAATTTTCATTGTACCTTCTACTTGTGTTTGCCATATAATAGTTTTCTACTTCTCATGCACCTGCAATAATGTAGCTGTAGACTGATCTTTGTGAGCAATTACTTCATGTTCAAATGGCTCTTGAGTGTCTTTAATTTTAATGACGTTTGTATGATTTATGTTAAATCCTTGAGGCACACCCTGATTGTATCACAGGTATTGGTACTTCTGTCAGTTTAAAAATTTTATCCCAGCTGAAGTTTAATGAGGTTTGTAACTCCCTGGAGACATTTCCTGGGTATTCATGGTTTGAAAGCTATAACTATTTTAACCATGTGCTGAACCTCCAGTTCACAAATTCTGTGTGCTACAATGAACAGAATGTGAGGGAGGAGGTATGTGTGCGGGGAGGGGGGAGGGGGGAATAACTTGAGGCTTTCAGGTCTGACTTGTGTAATTCTCCTGGAACTTTTTATTTTCTGTCTTCTTTTGTTTCAGAGTTTTAATTCATCAGTCTTCTCTTTAAAACTCACAACAGAATGCAGCAGAAAAAAAGCAGAAAACTCCAGGGTGGTAAAAAATAGTGTTTTCATTATGATGTAAAGCTGCCTAATATGTTAAAATTCAGATTAGGTACTCTGGGAAGAAGTGGTAGTTTTATACACGAAGGTTCGTGATTTGTTATGGCAGAGACCAATTTGTCATTTATGGCTTATCTTGTATCATTTATCTTTATTTATCTTGTATTTTTCTTTTCCCTTCCAGCTGAAATATAAAATGACCAGAGAGGAAAGGCATTAAAGATTTGTTTGAAAAGATCAATTGCACTTCGATACACTTACTTTGCTTATTAAAATGAAAGTTTACAGTTTTATCAGTTGCTTGACATATGCAAAAAAAAAAAAAGGTATTCAAAAAAAATCAAAATAAAATAAAAACCTCACAGAAGCGTCACACTTTTTCTGATTATTACACAACAGTAGACAAAAAATAAAAACAACAACTTTTTTTCAGAGACAGAATATGTTGCAGATTAATGATTGTTATTTGAATCTACATTTTAGTTCATTTTGCTTCAAGACATAAGTTAATAGGATATTGATGGCATTTGAACTCAGAACTACGTGTTCTGTAAACAAAGACTGTGTAAATTCGAATAGGTCATTTTACCACCTGATCTCTATACCTTCTACATTTTGTGAAAACTATTACCAAAAATAGAAATACCTAAAAAAGACACATGCTTTTTTTCGTTTCCCAAAGATGAATTTTCCTCTTTTACAGAAACCACGCCTTTGGTCCTGTAAAGACTTAAACAATGTATGGTTTGTTACTGCATTCTTTTGGACAATATTGAGCCTTTTTTTTTTAATTATTAATTTTCAAGTGGATCAATTCATTATAAAAATATAGCTATTCAGCCAGCTAGATTCTTAACATGCAAATTGGTTAGTGGGTTCTGTTCCTTTTGGCAAGGAAATGACTAATACATTTAATAACATATATATAATCATTAGAATAGAATAGAATAGAATAGAATAGAATAGAATAGAATAGAATAGAATAGAATAGAATAGAATAGAATAGAATAGAATAGTTCAGTTGAAAGAGACCTTCATAGATCATCTAGTCCAACCGCCTGACCACTTCAGAGCTAATGAAAAGTTAAAATATATTAATGAGGGCATGTAGTAGATGACCAACACATATAATAAGTTATTATAAATATACATGTTAATTATATAATATATTATATAATAGTACAAGTCTGTATTTTCATGAATAAAGGCAAGATTTTGGAGGTTGGATCAAAAAAAGTTCATTTGCAGAATATATTACTCTCCCACTGGGAGTTATTGCAAAGAGTAAAAATAGTACTAAAAGTTTACGGTTTTTTATGTTGTTAACTCTTGGAATTTGTTCTAAGCAGTTAAAAAAATAGTACTGTTATTTCAGTGGTATAGTTTACAGTATTAATCTGTATGCTATATGAAAAAGATGTTAAAGATTCAATTTGCACTCCCTTCTTTTAAAAATATCCCAATTTTTTAAAACCAAAAATAATAGCAAATATATCATATTTTTCAAGGCATACTTTTATTCAATTTGCAAAAGTAAGTTTTAAACGCAGTGTGACATCATAATAAGAAAATATCCTTATTAAATTCTTAGGATAGTGGGAAAAAAATTAAAAACTTCTACCTCTATGTATGCTTTCTTACTCTTCCATCAGATCTTGCTTTTTGTATTTGTTATTATCTCTCTTATTTAAGAAATAACCCTATTATGTATACAGGTTCTTCTGTTGTTCCAGTTGTTTGCAATAATTGCTTGTAATTGCTTGTGGCACTATTTTAATAAACCTAAGTTTCCTGAGTTCATAAATTTCATTAGAGAACTTATAGTTCTCTAGTAAATAAATGTGGTATGAGTAGTTTAGAAGCCAATGATCTGTCCTGTTTTACAGAACACTAATGCACACGTTCAAGGTCCACTGAATATACCAAAACTGAAGCATACCCTTTCAAGTCTTATTATACCTATATCTTTTTCAATCATAAACTATTAAATATATATATCTACACATATGTTTTATATATATTTCTTGACTTCCCATGAAAGCTGATACTGGCCATCATTGCAATCATTTTGCAAGGACGCTCCGTGCAAAAGAAAAAAAAATAAATAAATTCTGTGTGACTGGTGCTTTGGGGCAGAGTTTACCATCTCAGTACCAAATTAGGAACTACTTCAACAAACAAGAATTTGTTGAAACACATTTCCAGAATAAATAAGGAAAATGAAAATATGCCACACTTTCAAGATAATGTGCTTTGAAAACCAAAATATCACTAGACCTTGAAACTAAAATTAGAGTTGCTAAGTTTTTAGGATTGGAGAGTGGAAAAGAGATGAGCTGTGGTGGCAACAGAAACCAAAGTGTCTGATTCAGTCCTTTACAAAGAATTGTGGAAACTAAGGATTGAATAATGGCAGAAAATGATACAGCTGCTGACTCACTACATCTAGGAAAAACACGCAAGCTTAGACCTGTTCGAGGTCAGACTAGTAATTTTCACATTCTGAATCCCTTAAACAATTGTGGAGGATTTGTCTGTTTTGTTTCAAACCTTGTGAAAAAACAGTGAATTTGGAGTACCCTGCCTAATGGTTGTACACAATAGAAGCAGTATTTGATTGTGCTAGGGAAACGTCTCAGCTCAGTGTGCTAGTTCAAAATTGCTGCAGAAAGGTGCTTAGCTGCATGTGAAATATACAGAAACAGTTCTAGCCCAAAGGCAACAGGATGAAATGTTCTAGCAAGTTATCAGTTTGTAGTTTCTCAGTATATCTGTGGTAATACCAGCAAAATCAAAGGAACAGACTAGAAGCCCTTTTCAGTTTCACGTTCCTAAGCATACTGAAATGTTTACTCTGTAATTTATGCCATGTTTGGTCTTTTAGAAGAGCTGAATACACCAGACACTGGTCAAGAAAACTTATCCATGCCTACACTGCCCCAAGGCATGAGAGGCAGAAAGCAGCACAAAGGCTGCTGAAACCATTTTGCCTGTCTGTAAAATGTTGGTCGTTAATAACTGTATTGTAGGCAGCCTCACAAGCACTGTTCTCTGCCTTTTGAAGTGCCACATATTAATAGTCAGTCTATTGAAAGGCAAACACCCTTCTCCACATAAAGTGTGCTCAGTATTTCAATGAACTGAATATATTTTAATTTTTCAAAGATCGTTTCTTTCAGATTTTTGATAATGCTTGTGATTTATTCATGACAATAGCATAACATATAAAAGACCATTTTAATGGAGGTTAGTTAGATTATCTCTCGCTTTATAGCACTCTGGTATGTAGAGTTTCTGCTGCTTTTTAAAATAAAGCAGGGGGGTGAAGATGGAATCGGGCTTTTTTATTTGTTTTGTTGTTTTTTGTTGTTGTTGTTGTTTGAAGGACTAACACTGATTTGGCAGTCTTATGCAAAAATTGCTACATCTTATCATATTGTTTTCTTGTATCTAAGACACCAGCTAGCTGATTCACCACTGAAAAGGGTGAAGCACACCTTTTGGCTGACATTGCCTCTGATATTATAATACGGGAACAAAAGAAGAGCAAACCCCATCTATAATGATTTGATTACATTTTCAGAATGTGCAGATTCCTCAAAGCTTCATAAAGAAAAGAAGCTGATTTCAATTATTCCTCCGTTAAAAAGAGAGAGAGAAGCTTTCTGCAGTACCGGTAAAGTTCATGTTTTAATCAGGTTGCACAAAAAAAATAAATAAAATAAGCCCACATTATGTTTATCTACATTTCTCTCTTCATTCTTTTAAGGAAAAAATAAAAGACTGTCTTTTTTTTTTTTTAATTGAAAATCTTTAAACAAAATCTGCTGTGATTCTTTAATTTAAGGCACCGACATCCATAACAATTATTTTTGTAATCCTATTAGCTTAGAGACAAATTTATCCCAGATTGGTTTTGTTTTAAAATTAACTTGACACTTGTACAGATCACAAACCTAATCTCATTCATAGCTTTTTCTATCTCTTTACATGATCAAGCTTATGCTACAATATAAATCTGATGAAATTCTTCACTTTTACTGAAGCATGATGTAATCAAATTCCAGCTTCCTTTGCTTTATTTTAATGATTGGTTTTGAGCAGACACATCTACTGAAATCTCCAGTGAAATTGCTTATTTATGGAAATTTATGTAAAGATTAATTTTTACTCCTTAAGTCAACAAGCTTGCTAACTTGTTAATTTTGCTTTATTATTCTTTTATTTGGAAGTTGGTATTCTATCCTGAAACAGACAAAAGGCAAATTCACTCAGTTCATGTATTTTGGCAGACTTTGTAAAGACTTGGGGCTATTTTCTGAGGAAACTATTTATATCCAAGAGTCATATATTGACCTTGGCTATCATCCAGATGCCCACCCAGCCTCCCCTCACTCCCACTTCCTCCCCTCACTTCCCCTTCCTCCCCTCACTCCCCGTTCCTCAAAAGCACGAGGGCTGAAAATAACACGGAAAACCTTATGGGCTGAGATAAAGACAGTTTAATAAGAAAAACAAAAGCTGCATGAGGAAGCAATGCAGGAAAAGATGCAATGGGCACAAACTGGAAAACAAGAGCTTGAACATCGAAAACCACTTCTTTAGTGTGTGGGTGACAGAGCACTAGCACAGGGTGCCCAGAGAGGTTGTGGAGTCTCCCTTCCTGGAGGTCTTCAGAAGCTTAAAAAGTCCTGGGTAACCTGCATGAGATGGCCCTGCTGGAAGAGGAGGGTCACACCAAATGACTTCCAGAAGTCTTCCAGTTTCAACCATTCCATGAATCCATGAAGGCAAGCAAAAACAAGAACTTCATTGATTACTTCCCTGGAACTCAGGGCCTCAGCATGTGTGGTGGTTGCTTGGGAAGGTAAATGCCATAACCAAGAATGCACCCACTTCATCCTTTCCCTCAGCTTTTATTGCTGAGCAGGACATCACACAATAAGACAATCCCTTTGGTCACTGGGGTCAGCTCTCCTGGCTGCGTCTCCCCCCAGGGCCTACTGGCCTTTGGCACAGGGCCTGGAAATACAGCCTTGACACTGTGTGAGCAGTGCTCAGCAATAGCCAAAACACTGCTGTGCCATCAGCCTTTTTAGCCACAAATGCAAAGCACAACGCTATATGGGTTGTGCTACGAGGAAAGTTAACTCTATCCCTGCCAGGCCCAGTACACCAAGGAACTGTAATTATTTATGTATTCAGATATCTGACCTTTGTGTGCCGTCCTCTATCCTCCTTAGTTCAACTGAATTGTAAAGTGAGGCTGTGGATCTCAAAAAGCTTCAGGGGATAAATTTGCACAGTAACATAGTAAGCTCAGCCTAATTAGATACATTAATGATCAGGCTTTTGGTACAAAGCAATAGTGATTGTTTTGCTAATTTTTGTCACGCAAATAAAATGCCAAAGATCTTGGAAACAATTCAGAGGAGGACTTATTAAGGATAAAATGGAAAACATTAAAGTGGTTTTGGGAGGGGGAGGGAATTAAAAAGAAAAGAAGTTATTGTAGGCTTCCTGGCAGTCTTATTAATTTTGTTTTCTGCATTGTAAATTTAATTAACATAATCCCATTTGAAGTGCAACATTTTACATGGAAGAAAAATATCCTAACGATTGATCTTAAAAAAAGGGAGGAGGGAAAGAATTAAGTTAAATTGTATTACAAAAGCTTAAGCAACATATGCTCACTGACTTTTCACTGAATAAAGTAATAAGATTAATATTTAATTAAAGAACATCAAGGAAAAATTAGCTTCTTTGCATTTTGTGGCTGTGTCTACATTCAATGAAAGTGATCGCTTATTTATTTTTTTCTCATTGAAAGGCCTGGGTAAAATCAAGCCTCTGTTACAATTATCTAAAAATGGCTGATTGTCAACAAGACACGGCACTGGTTGGGGCATTCTTCCAGTCCCACTGGTGTTCAAAGTCATGGGACATATCCACCAAATGATGTTTTGTGTCACACCTTGTTGCATGTAATGCATGCCAAGAGATTTTTGTTTCATTTTCTTCCCCATTGCAGTGCACAAATTGCTTTGAATGATTCTGTTAATTTTCTGGATAAATAGAGAGTGTATGGAGGTTTGTGTATATATGAGTATTTACTTTTAACTTTTGTTCTGAGGTAGTTATATGTTGAAGGATAGAAATGTGTGTGCTTAACATATCTTTATCTGTCATTAACTGAGTGGAAGTAAGGAAAGTAAAACTTCATAGAATAAAATCTCAGCCTTTACAGTTATGAACATTCAAACATTGTGCTCCTAGAAACATGACATTTGATTTTAAAGTTCTCCTTTTTTTTTTTTTTTAATGAAACTGTTGAAAGTCTCCTATATCTGCTAAATTCATATTTGTGTGTGTTAGGCACCTTCTTAAGCTGTTCTCTAAACCATGATAATCAGAAAATTATTAAATAAGAGCTTAGATTTGTATCAGTTTTTGCAGAGAAAAATATATAGCCCAAGAAATGAAGCCAGAAAATACTCTTAAACTCAAAATAAAATTAAAAGAAATTATTTTGATAAAATAATCCCTTACAATATTTACTGTAGAAAAATTCTGCAGTTGCACAGAATGGCTTTGAATTAAGGGCATCAAATTTCATCCAGATGCTGTCAAGTTCTCTTTGAAAAATACCATAATCAATCATCCATAATGTTCCCGTTAATCTTAGAATCAGAAGAGACAGAAATGGAACCACTTTAATCAGATGCTTACTACTGAGTAGTTCATGATAATATATTCTCTAGTATCATAGCTAGAGTAAATGCAATTCTAAAAATACTGCAGTAAAATGAATAATAAAGTACAGGAAATCAGGAAGTTGGGCAAAGTTCTGTAGCAAATACTTACCCATCAAATATCTAATGAAATTTAATATTTTTGTGATATTTTGGTGTTATCCTCAGAATGACATGCAAGAAGAATGGTTTAATCAAACTAGTAATAACATGAACATCAGTTTAGAGATCTTTTCAGAAATATACTGAGAATATAAAATATTATCTTTGAACTATGAAACCGGGGGTATCCTTTCCTGGAAAAAAATAATCCAAAAGAGTTCAATGGATAAAATTTATAGTAGCCCTTCCCTTTCCAAATATTTTTTTTTAATTCCCACTGCTGCACATCTATATTATTTGTATCCTTAGTATTTTTAACTTACGCACTGCTTACATATACATTGAAATAATGCAATAGTAATTTGGGAATAAAATATTTGTACTTCTATCAACAACAGGAAAGGGAAGGGAAAGAGGAAGGGAAATGCATGCAAAATCTTCAGCACTGCAGTAGTATCCAGACCTGCCTTGTACAGGTCAGCATAAAAGAGTATGACATGAATGGATCAGATTTGCCCAATGGAACAGAGGAAAGCACAACACTAATGCTCAAAGTATTAATGGTTAAATAGCTACAATTCCTAAAAGAGCACTTCTGAAGGAAGAGAAAGTTAAAAGTTGTCTCTATTCATTAGTATTGAAAAACATACATAATTTCCTTAGAGATACCTTAAGGGAAATATATTTTCTGTAGTCCTTCCACATTTCATGCACACAGAAACCCATCACCAGTTTTCACCTTCTAGTATTTTTAATTCACTTTTGCATTTAAAGTAATGTATTAACAGCTTCACAGAGTAGCATTTGAACAACAGCATACCATTGGTAAAGCTTCACATTCAGTCCATATATTCAGCAGACAGTGTTATGAAGCTAGCAGGAAGGGCACATACTGCACTGAAGAAGCAATTTTGGTCCAAGTTAATTAATTCATCACAAAAAATCACTGCAACAGAGCATATCTTGTTAGCTTCAGTCATACTAATACTAATCAGTGGTTCATTAGCTTTAAAAATATCAACCTGGTTGAGCCATCATTGCTCTGCACAGTAGACTAATGAGTCACATTAGACAGAATGCTACATGGCACATATCAAAATTGCTTTTGTCCATTATCCAAGTTACAGCACAAAGACTTACAATAAAATAAGTGGTAAGGACACTCACTTATACAGCAATTAAAAAAAAAAAAAAAAAAACTGGAACTGACCCAAATTTTTGGTGCCTTATTTTGCTGCTAAGAGCTACTGAGCCCCAGTCCTCCATACCTTGTACATGCAGTGCTGTGATTTGTGCTAAACAAGGGAGTTCAGGTTATCTCAGAAAAAAAAGAGTCAGGACCCATCCATCTTTGGCATTGCCAATTATTTGCTCAGTCCCAAGGTGTGAGTTTTATTGTAAAATAAGGACAAAGAGAATAAACCACAAATGCAATAATAATTTGTCATTATAATGCAAAAATTAAAAAGTCTATGTCATATCAAAGAACACATCTGAAGCATAAATACATTCAACAACTTCAATAAATGTGTGTCCTGAAATTCCTGCAATTACTACGGTCACATTAAGGTGAACTTTAGCTAGTTCAAGAAGCTTTTTGTGCTCCAAAAGGACTGCAATTTTACAATGAAACAATGTTTAGTCAGATTCATTTCTCCAGAGGTTTCCAGGTATCTAAACAAATTAAATTAGAAGAGTACAAGCAGAGCAAAGGGGCTCAGCATTCATAAAATGTGCTCTTTATACCTTTAAAAGGTACTCATTACACTCAGCCAAATGCATTAGATGTAGTTTTATGAAAGACACAATTATGCTTAGTCTATAAGTGCAGGCCTAAAAGAGACTTTGCTAGTTTCTCAACACAGAGCATCAAGTTGATTTAAATAGAGAAAACATGTAAAAGAAGTATACAATTCTAAATTCAGGGGAATTTAATGAGAGAAAGAGGTAGCTGAACATCTAGCTGTGTTCACAGCTTGCAGACAAGTCAATTCTCAAATTAAGGAGGAGATTTGCTAGGCATCCACCTCATGTTTCTTTACATGGCACCTGAAATGAAATGCAGCTGGGAGAATGGCATTTGTAACAGAGGAAAAGGCAAGCAATCAGCAGGAAGAAAATCTCCATCAGTAACCTAGTACTTTGCATGTGTGTGTGACTGGGTGTCTCCCAGTCAGACATCGCTGTGTACACTCCAGTCCACCAATACCTGCAATGTATGAATTTCCCATGTTAAGTTTCTGTTACCTTTAAGGTCTGTATTTTTTATCGGTATAATTTTTATTGCTATCATTAGCAGCTACTAATGAATGTGTAGCATTCGAACAATTCTATGTGAGCTATTGCTTGTTTAAAAACTTGCAGTGATTTAAGTACGTCATTGCAGTGTGGATCTTAGTGTCTTACCAATGATTCTGATCTTAGAGAAGCATTGCAATTATGGGATATATTCTGACAACCTAAACTACTCTTCAAATTGAATTGAAGCCACCATCCTCAAAATAGATATATCTAACCTCTTCTAGGATACATGCAAGCAGATGCATGCCAGTGGACTGTCACTGATTGTTTCTAATTATTAGATTATTATCAGATTATTTTGTAATTGAACACTTGTGGTGGTATCCAGAAGAGCTTCAAAAAAAAAAAAAAAAAAAAGATAGTCGTGGAAATTGATAGGTTAGTTACCTCCTATTTGATTTTATTTAGAATTTTCTATTTTTTTTCTTAGATTAGCTCAGTTCAGTGGAGTATTCCTTTGATCTCAAACATTCAGAACTGAACTGAGCATAAAATCCATCTGTGTTAACCTCCTCCAAGGCCAGAATGCAGGTTGAGCAGTGAGTGCCACAGACCTTCAACTCAGTGCTTCATGCAAAGGTCAATCTTTTCCCTTGCTTTGTAATTCTCTATTTTTCTCTTTCATTATCAGGATACCAGGATTGGTCATTTTTCTCCTAAACTGTAATTTGTATCTACCTGGAGTTAGATGAAAATACTTACGTGACATGCAGGCTCCTACTTCAGAAGATTTGTCAATCTGTAATCACAGCTTTGGATCTCACATGTCTTTCAGAGATGCTGCCCATACTGCTGTTAAAGGCTGTCTGTTCAGTAGTTCGGAAAGTATCCTTCATCAGTGTCTAACACTAACATTTTATACAGTATGAACCCAGCCTTTGCAGGAAATGTGAAAGAGGTGAGAGCAGTAATCATGCAAAAGGTCCCGTACAGCTGGAAGTGTATGAATCACAGTGAAGGTGTGGCATCTACAACCCTAAGTACAGCAAACCTTAAGTGCATGTTGACACCTTTCCTTTGGGTGGCTGGAGTTCTTAGTGTCTTATATCTTCTTGTCCTTTATTCTTTGAAATGTTGCCCTTTACCTTAGTGGCCTTGCTATATTTATCAACCACAGAAAAGATGATGAACAAAATAGGAGAAATGAAAATAAATCCTATCCTGACGGCTCTGTGACATTGTTTCTATCTGAATTTATTTTTAAAAATGCTGCATCTTAGCTTGAGTGTATATATATATACTGTTAGAGTAGAATACAGTAAAAGAATAGAATAGTTCAGTTGGAAGGAATGTTCAAAGATCATCAAGTCCAACTGCCTGACCATTTCAGGGCTAACCAAAAGTTAAAGCATATTATTAAGGGCATTATTTAAGTGCCTCATGAGCACTGACAGGCATGGGTCATCTGCCACATCTCTAGAAAACCTGTTCTAGTGCTTCACCACCCTCATGGTAAAGAAATTACTTTGTTGGTTACTGGAGAGGCCAGGAGGTCCAACCAGCTCCTGGAGGTTGGTTGAGAGTCCATTTGTGTGCGTGTGCACACGTACAGGAGGTAGTGGGGGGCAGGTAATCCCCGCTGGGCAAGCTGAGTGTCCAGATGCTGGAGGGATCCTATTGTAGCACAAGTGTGTATGTTCTTTTCCACCAAGGGACTTCCATCCTGCTCAGCCAGAGAGAAGAGAAGGATCAGGCCACTGGCACTGTTTGCTCATGTGAGTGCTGTGTTTTCTGTCTGCCATCTGTGCGTACATTCATATATGTACTCCATGTGTGTGTGCCATTAGGGAACACATGCTCAGACTTGCTGATGACCAGACCTACATACTGCAGCAACTGCAGCAACCTCACTTCTATTGGGCTTTGGGATTTGCCAGCTACTAACAAATATTACATAAATCTGACATATGGGGTGAGAAAGAGCGAAGGTGTCAGTCAGAAGGAAAATTTCAGGCTCTTTTATTTTCTGTAACAATGTCTTAGGTGTATGCAATGAATCAGACATCCTCCACCTCAAAGAATAAGAGTATCACCTCTATGAAATCTCCAGGTACTAATGAGCAGATATGACTCATGCAATTGCTTGCCAAAGAATAGGATATGTCTCTAGCAAGCCTGATGACAGAATTCGGATCTGTATGTAATAAGACAATAGCACCAAAGACTCACAGCAACCCAGACCTTGGCCTCTGCACCACTATTAAAATGTTCAAACTCATAAAAGAAAGATCTATATTCTCTACTTAATGCACCATGGAGAGTAAATAAGGTAGAGCTACAGCAGAAACAGCCTCTACTGTTGCCGTACACTTATATATTTGACATTTTTTCTGTCTGCTCACATGTAAAGAATCATGCTCAGTGTTTTGCTGTTTTGTTTTTTGTTTGGTTGTTGTTGTTGTTGTTGTTTTGGCTGGTTGGTTTTGTTTTTCTTTCATATAAAACAGTTTTTGTTTCCTGCCTACATAAACACTCTCAGTCTGCAGGAATCTGTCAGGTTGAAAGAAGGGGATTCAGGGATTTCAGTGTTCAAGTAGATGAAGATTGCTGTAAAAAATATTCCTGTTTCATTGGTCATATGAGACCAAAAATTTAGTGATGCATGATTCTGGCACGAATTATGCTGTATGGTGCAAAATGTTTTAAGAGGTGTAAGTTCTGACTACATTCACATCCCTTTCTATGTTATGCTTAGCAAGGAAAAAGAAAGAAAGAAAAACAACCTATGTAAACATAACGTCAACTACTTGTCACTTTATTGCAAGACTGATACTCCCTGAGCCAATTATACCCTCCACATTGTTTACACAGTGCTTCTGGAGATTTTGAACAAATTATCCTCATCATATTAGAATTTCTGTAATGCTGGTGCATGCTCAGTAAATCATAAGAGAAATCAAAAGTAAATGTAAACCTAAATGTATAAAAGATGAGTAAATCAAAGATAACCACTGGAAAAAAAATGCACTAGTGAGTAGACTTTTAAGTATATGCAATGCATAGCATTAATTAAGCTTTTTGGAGGAAAAATAATATTTCAGCATCAGATAAAAACAAAATTAATGCTGTAGCAGAAAGAACAGAGCCATCTGCCTGCTTACTGCTGTGAAATGGGGTTTTAGACAGTTAAATGGAAGATGGGTTTAAAATTTTTACTGGAACTCTAGCACATTGAAATGGATTGTTTCTCCGACTTCCAGTGCAATTTAGTAATACTTCTTAGTACTTTGTTAGAAAGACTGAAAATAATGCGTAGGAAGCTATGTATATGGAGGTCTCTATTTTTCTTTAGAGATAGAACTTGTATTTACAGGAAAAACAGAAGGGGAAAATCAAAGTAATCCAGAGTAGTCTGAAGAATTGTGCCCCAGCTCCAGCTCTACTAACAATACAAGGGCTTAAATCATATGAGTCACAGCAAAACAGCTGGGGAAAAAAAAAAAAAAGAAAAGAAAAGAAAAAAAAAAAGTTCAAAAAACTAAATATCATTTCCCTCAAATTTGGGGTCCAAACTCCAACTAAATAATTATTCCTTCAGATAGGAGATACCATGATGGCTCATGCATTACATGTAGAAGAAATAATTAGCATTCTAAGACAAAACAGTGCTGCTTCTTTAATCATGAATGTTTACAGTTAACCTTCTCTCAAAAAGTAGCTATAAGAGCTAAGTAATTTTTAAGATCCCTAAGGATTATTCTGTGCTGTTGCTTCTAGTTTAAGGACTCCCTGGTAGTAAAGGCATAATTCAGAGCAGGGTTAGACGTGCAAAACTCTGCCATTTCACCTAATTCCAGGCTTCTGCAACAGCAGATATCTGTGTGAGATAGTGGTCTAAACTCCCTTCATAGTCAGAGGAGAGTAAAGAGTACTTCCAGAAGGTGATTCATCTGTCCTGTTTTAGATGTCAACCTTGGGAGGAGATGAATCACACTTTGGAAGTGCCTGTTTCTGTCCTCTGACTGTAAAGGGAGTTTAGATAATTAGCTCAGATGTGGATGTCTAAAGTGTAAATTCACAAAGCGTGGTGAGTTTAATCCCACCCCTATTTAGACATTGAGTAGTGTTTTCCTGCCTGTATTGTCCCGTTGAAATCAATGTAAGTAGCAAAACAAAATACCAACGTGCAGACCCTTTACTTCTGCAGAATTTACAGGAGCTGTATAACCTTTGATTAAACATACCAAAGCTCCAGAAAGAAGAAAAAAAAAAAAGTGAAAATGCTATGTACAGTTGAAACTGCAGGGAACTCATGGTAAGCAAACAAACAGTTCTATTGGAAGTGGAATTAATGAAGCTTAGGTTCCTATGGATTTGTGTCTCGTGGTTAATTTATTTTATAAGTGAATTTTAATAAGGCTGCTGTTAAAATTCACTTCTCATTAGGTATCAGAGATTCTGCAGAAACAAGAACAGTTATGACTACCTCAAAGCTTCAGTGAGAAGACATGCATTATTGACATTGAAGCAACTGTGCAGGAAGGAGCTGTTGTCTGAAAAATTGATTCTCTGGTGTCTAGTAAGAGCAAAAGGCTTTTTTTTTTTTTTTTTTTTTTTTTTTTTCCTGTGATTTAGCTTTGCTCAGGTTTTGATGGGGGTCTCTCCTCCTTACCTGGACACCTAGTAAGATGAAATACATGGGGATTTTGAGAACCTTACTGTTCTGTCAAATTTAACCAAAATTTGCCAGCTGGTATTTGTCAGAAGTTATTAGTGGTAAACCAACAAACACACCCAGGGGTTTGCTTAGATATACCTGTGCATTAACATAGGAAATCAAAGGACAACTCAGGAAGCAATTTGTTTAGGTCATTCTTAAGATCCTTTTAGAAAGCTAATTACTGAGGACTTCAGTTTTACATCTTATTTGAAAGAAGGCTCCTCAAGTCATTTTACATCCCCTGATACCATGCTGAGGCCATTAGTTCAGCACTAACAAAGCAAGGTGCCACCTGCTGCTCTTCAGATCTCTCGCATCAAAGTTGTGAAATGACCTGACCCAGGATGTTTAGTATTTAACTGATTGATTTCAGAAAGGTCTAGGAAAAAATATACTGCTTTCTGTAACATTGTATTATCAAATTAAACAAGCTTTCCAGCTCAACCTTCAGCCTTTCTGTTCATGAGCATTCAGATATATATTTTAGATTTGTGGTTTTTGTTTGTTTCTTTGTTTTTGTTTACTTGTTTGTCTTTTGTGTTTTGTTTTGATTTTTGGTAGGGGTGTTTTTTTCTTTTAATCGTTATCAGCTATTTTCACAGCATCTTATTTCTTTAACTGCAAGGATATAGAAATGGATATATTTTGTTATGGTTTATTCAATGTTTCTGAGAAAATGAACTGAATGTACTTTTCTCTTCTCTTCACAGCTTCTTGTTCTCCTGTTTCTTAATCAGGGAAATGACATGTGGTGGCTGTGATAGTCTAATTACTGGAATAAATTCATGATGAAGCTGTTACTCCATGCTGCAATTCACAGCCTTTGTCAGACTCTATGGCAGCCTACATGATAGACTCCAAACCACAGGAAATTTCAGTCATCTGTATGTGTATCTAGGTATTTTCACTGCATGCTTCACTAAGGTAGCAGAGCACTTAGACTGAAGTAGCACTGCAAAGCTTAGTGATTCAGGCAATAAGCAGACAGCTTTCTGCTGATGCATGGAGAGGAAAAAACATTTTAACAAAGATAGTCTGAGAGTAGAATATAGGCTGGTATAGTGAACAATTGCTCTTGAAGCTATACGACTATAAAATGTTACAAATACTGTTCAGGCATGTAAGTATAAAAGTGGTATATGAGAGTGTGACATTATGACTCCACAGAATCACAGAATGTGTGGGGTTGGAAAGGCCCTCTGAAGATCATCTAGTCCAACCCCCTGCTGAGCAAGATCACCTAGAGCATGTTGCGCAGGATGGCATCCAGGCAGGTTTTGAATATCTCCACAACCTCTCTGGGCAACCTGTGACACAGTAAAGTGCCCCCTCATACTGAGCCAGAACCTCCTGTGCTATTTATTTGTGTGGCTGGACAAGCATCTGCTAATAAACATAGAGTATTGTTTAAAATTAGTACATCCTACGTTTAAACAATTTTATAGACATGAACTCAACATTTGTTCTTTGATCTAATAAAAAAAAAAAAAGGAAAAAAAAAGGAAAAGGAAGAAAAGCCACTTTACATATAATGCTGTGCAAAGTTGGATGTCTGTCTTTAGTAACATATTCAAGAGCTAAAATCAATTGCAACTCAGCACTTCACTAAATCTTCTTAGCTGTAGTGTTCCATACTTATTCCACATGAATTAAAACAAGAAGGAAGGAAGGAAGGGAGGGAGGGAGGGAGGAAGGAAAGGAGGGAGGGAGAGGACATGCTGAAGAGAGAAATATCTTCCATAAGTGCAGCCTACAAGTTACCATTTGCCCCATCTTTTCTTCATGGGGACAATATTATTTTTGCATCAATTTAAAAAGCTACAAGGCATCTTTAATCTTGTTTCTAGATTAGTTGTGGAGTATTGTATTTGTTCTTGAATTTTGTGTTCTACCCTGAGAGTTCATTATTCGCCTTCTCTGACACCAGAACTCTGTGCTTTTAGTTTCCACTGAAATGAGTATCATAGAATTTACTGAAATGCAATTACAAGATTCTTGGTTTTATGGACCAACACTGGCACCTTCTGGTGAGCCAGAAATTCACTGCATTAAATTCACTGCAGAAATAAATATCTTCAACCATTGTCTCACAGACTGTGCTTTTAACCAGTTATTATTTAGAGATATTCCAATTTGTTACATCCATTTCACACATGGACCTTAAACTTTACAAGTTATAATAAATCATGACATATGTGCATGAGTAGATTTACAAGTAGGCACATGAGCCTGGAAGTTTAACACTTAATTTATTAATTAATGGTCCTCAATTTCAACAAATGATCACAAATAAATCAATATTTGTTACTAAGACTAGCAAGTTGGGTAATGTAGTAGACTGACAAAAGACACTGAAAAGTATTTCAGTTTATGGAACAACAGAAATACAATTTAAGCTTGAAAAATACAGTTACTGAAAAACTACAATTTATTTCAAATTTTTTTACCATTATGCTCTATAACAGTACATTTACAGAAGCTGGATTGCTGGTTATTTTTACAAGCAGGGGATGACAAAGAAGAAGATATTTTACACACATTTAGGATTTGTTTATTTGAATTACTGCCATGATTAGAATGCTTCTGTCACAGGTTATCAGCTGCCAGCAGATACTGAGATAAACCTCAGTATTTTGCTGTGCACACCAGAATAACCCATTCAGTATCTATGACAGCACACAGAGACTCTTCTGTGGAGTTATTCAGATGGATTTATTATTATTATTTTTTATTATTTAATGTTAAAGTTATAAATATGAGGGAGAGGATAAACATTTCTTTTTTTGTGGTCAGACATTTTAGCTTTTTGTGTTCAGTAGCCATTGAAAATGGGAGCAGAACATAGTCTCCTTGAAAAGTTGCCCTGGTTGTCTACAGAAGCAGCTTTCTAACATTTCAGGCAGAGATTGATTTATGCCCTCTAATCCACCCCTACTGCACTATGTTATAGGCAGAAGATGGCTTGCATTACAAATAGAAAGTGTCTGTAGAATGTTTAAAGGGTCCTGAGGTATACCTGATTAATTCCCTGATACTTATTGTGGTATTGATACTACTCCATGATCTAGTATGCTGCAAAAGTTGTATGGGCTTTTTCCATTCATTAATTTGCTCATGAAAATTAAGATATATATTTTTTTTATCATAGATAAATTTCAGTTTCTTCCTTCCCCTAAGCAGTAGAATCAGCCACTCATCTTAAAGGTGATTTCAATTAACCCAGTTATAAAAACTTAAGTTACTCTCCAAAAACATTTTATTTTTATCTTACTTTACTGCCAGTTTCATCATTGTTTTTCATCATTGTTTTTAAGACTTCTGAGAATTACTTGTACATGATAAGAGGTTAGCAAGTATACCAGCTTCTTTCACATAACTCAAGGAACAGTCATCTCTTGGCAATTATATTTGATGACTACAGACCCAATTAATCAGTCTAAATGGTTCCATGTCCAGTCTTCCTATCTCTTGCATCACCCAGTCTCATCAGATTTCTGTTGAATTGCATCCCACGCTCATTCCTACTACCTCTCCTTCCTGCTATGCCTGCTTTCCACATCTATTCCTAACCATATCAGAACAGAGAGATAAAGAAGACAGTATACTAATTTGTAGTTTTTCCATCTCATTCAGACAATACCTGGCAGGAGGCCATTCACATTGAGAATAAGGCAACTTTCTGTCCTTGAAATAACAGCATAAAAGCTGCCAACCGATTGTGTTTGATGGGACATTATCACTGGATAAATTGTTTTCCTACAGCAACACAATTCACTGTTAGGATTTACTGCAGATAAGTATAATGGGAAGGTTGTAACAGTAATAGGGAAGAAGGGTATGATAGTACTAATTTGAAATATTTTTGTTTTATCAACATAAGAATACTTGATGGAGATCATTCCCTCGGGTATGCAGTGTATTTCAATATTAAGAACTCTAGTAAAATCAAGCCATGCTTCTAGAGGTGATTAGCTAGGAGACACAGTTTTACCTGTCCTGCATCATTGTCTTCACTTTTTATTATTGCTCTCAAAAACTTATAAGCAGCTACATTTATACTGTCTAAGAGTACACAAAAATTACCATAGCATGCCATCATGACAGCATTCAGTATTTGTGTTTCCTTTTCAGTTATTATGGACCCATCATTATAAACAAGACATCAAGCATTTTATTCTGAAAATAAGAATCACATCTTTTTTATGTCTTATTTATGTACATCTTTTTATGTCTTATTAAGAGAACCTTTAGAGCTTAAAATCTGCAGAAAGGTTTCATGTTGTTAGGAGGTGAAATAATGATGAGTGATAAGCTTTGTTTGTTACCTAGACACTGCTCAAGAGCCTAGTGCCATAATTGCCTGCAGCAAGAAAAACACGTTTGTCTCTATCTCTTCAAGCAACAGTGAAAAATAGTCACAGACAAGTCGCTAAGTATTTTTCATAACCATTTAACATCTGCTTTCATACATGACAAAGGTTTTAACATTCATTAGAAGGGGTAAATAGGGTGTCACAGGATCACGCAGAATCACAGAATGGTTGAGTCTGGAAGGGAGCTCTGGAGACATCTGTCCCTGCTCAAGCTGGGACACCCAGAGCCAATTGCCCTGGACCACATGCAGATGATGTTCTGAAGAGGAACGTCTGTTTTGACTGTTTCAGCCAGTTAACAGACATGCCCTAACATTCTGGCTGCAGTGTAGTTTATCAGTTATTTTTGAAAATACTAAAAGATATAGAAGTTGCTCCAGATATTTCCCCCTTAATTCTTCAGCCACATGGGACATGTCAATGCCCACTCTCCATGCAACTAGATATGTTCTAGATATCTCAGTGACAGAAAGTATATTAAAAGGAATAGAAGAAAGAAAGAGAAGAAAGGAAGGAAGGAAGGAAGGAAGGAAGGAAGGAAGGAAGGAAGGAAGGAAGGAAGGAAGGAAGGAAGGAAGGAAGGAAGGGAAAGGAAAGGAAAGGAAAGGAAAGGAAAGGAAAGGAAAGGAAAGGAAAGGAAAGGAAAGGAAAGGAAAGGAAAGGAAAGGAAAGGAAAGGAAAGGAAAGGAAAGGAAAGGAAAGGAAAGGAAAGGAAAGGAAAGGAAAGGAAAGGAAAGGAAAGGAAAGGAAAGGAAAGGAAAGGAAAGGAAAGGAAAGGAAAGGAAAGGAAAGGAAAGGAAAGGAAAGGAAAGGAAAGGAAAAAAAGAAGAAAAAAAAAAGAGTGATGAGGAGCAAAATGAAGCAGAAGAGACTTTCTGTTGTGAATTTTAATGCTATATAAGCATTAGCAGCCCTGAAGACTACAGCCCTCTGTCTGCAAAACAAATATAGTACAGGCAGGAGTAGCATATGTTTTTTTACATGTTTCCTTAAAGACTAAACATACTGGAGATTGCTGTCATTAAGTGAGGCAACAAGTGCTAGTGAATAGGACATGGGACTGCAAGACCTGACACTGATCCTCACTTGAAATAAATTACTGTATTTGTTTTATACCTCTGCTGTCTCTGTGGGACCACAACAATTTACCATTGTTGAAAACTGATCCAAGAGACCTAAGTTTGTTCCTGACAATACTTTTGAACTGCTGTATGTGAATTTGGATATTTCAGCTTTCAATCTAAAATAAGGACACTGCTTTATAAAATATGAAAATATATAAAAGGAACTGTGTGAGAAAGACATCATCATTGCTATTTGAAGTAAAACCATTCGAGTCCTAACCAAGGATATCTGCCATTTTTGTTACCATGGAAAACTTAGAGCTACAAAGTGAGCTCATATGTATTCTCCTCACCTGAGCCTAATGGATGCTCAGTGAAAGCTGAGGGAACTGGCCATGCCCTGACACTCCTTTCTCCATTCATATTGCTTTCTTTTCCTGTCCAGGCCTCAAGTGTATCATAAAGTTTTGGCATGTATTTTGTAGGATGTTAATAGGGAGCCTGGAGCAGAGGCTTTGTGCATTTTCATAAAATAAAGTCTGTTTTTATTTTATTTTTTTTTTCAATTGTGGGAATTGGACTAGATTTGGACTAGAGTAGAATAGATGGCTCAGCTAGTTCTTCTCCAAAGTCGTGCTTTTATTTTTCAAAATACATATTTATGACTCATAGTCATATGCATTGTACATGACAGCACTGTGACTGTTGTGGAAATCATGTGAAAAACAAAACAAAACAAAACAAAACAAAACAAAACAAAACACAAAAACATTTAAATGGTTGTGGTAAAGATTTTCATAAACCCTGAGTTAATTTTTAGGTATTCTATTTCCCAAAAAACATGTAAGGAATGTCTGCCTCAGTGGACAGGCAAGGGTAGATGTGTACATGACGATGTGTAGAAAGAGAAGTAATAAATAACTACTAAAATCTTATTACAACCACCTTAGTTCAAAGAACAGATTCTGTGAGTAGACTCTGATCAGCTTGTTTTAGGCAGGCAATTTTGCAGACTGACACAGAACAGTCACTTATGTATGCCAGTGTAATTTAGAATACAAACATGAATTATGTAACTCTTAACCCATTCAATCTATATTTTTACAAGTCTTCTCTCTGTTGTAAATACACCAGTATTTTGTCCACTTTTATTTAAATTTTCCTAGCAACAGAATATCTATTGCTTCTTTTGTGAAATCATTCCCATGGATAATAAATCTCCCCTTTGATTATTCAGTCAATTTTTTTCTTTTCATAATTTGATCCCTATGCTCCTTTTTACAACTCTCTTTATTATGCTATAAAACTTTGCTGTGCTCCTGGTTGACTTCATACTTTAGTGACAGACTAGTAGTGTATTCCCTGTTAGCTACTTTTCAGCCATGTTATAGGACTTTGACTTTCTTGTAAACTAGCCCCTCAGTTATTATTTTTACCCGTCACTAAACATTCTTGTATCCATCTGTATATTATGTTAACTAGGTGCCTAGAAATGTGTCATATAAAAATAAACATTTTTAATATGTTCTGTTAATATTTCTATTCCTGTAAAAGCTGCTCTTTCTTGGACCGATAACTAATTTAATGGTCTTTATTTCTTCAGGACCTTTCCTGACATTACCATTCCTAGGTATCTCCTCCCTATATCCTGGATTCTGTTTTTCTCCCAGAGCGTATAACTTGATCCTGTTTCTAATGCTTCCATACGTTCCTTCCCTTAGCATTTTCTGCTGTTATTGATGACTACATTGCCAAACACTATAATAAAATCTCTACACTTTTTTTTTTTTTTTTAAATCTCTATTTGCTGCCTTTGTTTCATTAATGAGATATCTTCTACCACTCCCTCAGTAGTCCCTGTGTTCTCTATTTGGAAAATTCTGTAGTGTGATTTTATAGTATGTATCCCATAGAAGTCCACCTATATAAGTTAAATTGATTTTTTCTATGATAGCAAACTCTACTATTATTGCACTACTTTTCTTTAATACAATTTCTTTTTAATTCTATATTTTAAAAAGCAAAGCACAATTTTTATCCAGATGCTTTCTTTAAAATGCATGTTATTTATTGAAGGCAAACATGTTAC